>NC_137147.1:76187326-76849882 GCF_951394435.1 Stenella coeruleoalba
ATATGATTTCATTTATATGAAATGTCCAGAATAGGCAAATTTATGGAGACAAAAAAAGTAGATTCGTGGTTGCTGTGGACTGGGCAAGGTGGGAGTGAAATGGAGATTGACTGCTAATGGGTACAGGCATTCTTGGAAGGGGACAGGGGAACTAAAATGTAAAATTAGATTGTGGTGATAGTTGCACAACAATGTGAATATATTAAGAAACATTGAATTGAACACTAAGTGGGTGAATTATATGGTATGTAAAGTGTATCTCAATAAAATGTTTTTAAATAAAGGGACTAAGTACTGGTACATGAAACAACTTGCATGAACTCCAAGGCCTTATGCTGAATGAAAGCAGCCAGTCTCAAAATAAAAGGTTACATACTGTAAGATTCCATATTTATATATATTTTTTAAATTATAGAAGATCATTACACATTTACTAATCAAAACACATATATGTATGTGTTCATGTGTATATTCACATACATACACACTAGAAACAGACTTTTTAAATTGCAGCGTGTACAGTAGTTTCTATTTTAATTTCTCTGTACGTTTGAAAATCTAGAAAATGTTAAATTCAGCTTGCATTAAGCAGTTGTCCTTTTACCAATGACATAAAATCAATAAAGACTCTTAAAATATCAGAAATGTTTACCATATCCTCTTAGTCCCCATAATGCAAAGCTTCAGCTTCTTAATTCCTTAGCTCTGTAGCTCCTTAGAATTTGAATGTTTGGGTCAATTCCCTTCCCTTTTTGTTAAGGAGGTAGTCTATATGGTCAGGCCTTATTCTTCCCAAACCATCTTTTATTGTAAAATGAAGAAAATATGAAATATGTTTGTCTACAGGGCGTGAAAAATAATTTGGATCATCCATAAAGCCAAAGAAGGACGTAAGGTATCAACGATCTCTTGAATGTTTGCAACAATCCCCAAACAATCTTTTCCTCTTTGTACTTCGTGGTGAGGTTTTTCTATGATTTTTAACCCTCTTCTGTCATTTATACTTTTCTTGGCTAATCAGTTTGTGGATTTGGTCTAAGAAACTGTCTTTATCTTTATACTGTGAGCTTCATTAAATCTGCTTTTTGCTATTATTCTTGCTATCTTCCAAGTGTTATAGACTGCGTTAAAATCACAATCATGTTCATTTCACATGAGCTCTTCAACTTCCAGTGGATTTACTCCCATATATTTTAGAAGAGTTTTAACAAAACTTATTTGTTGAATTAATAGGTTTGTTAATTAAAAGACAATACAAGGCAGTATATACCCAACAGTTCAGAGGAAGATTAAACCTCAGGGTGGGGCTAAGGAAGAAGAAGCATTTGAATTGAGCCTTTGAAAGATATAGCAGTCAGGTAAGTGGAGACAAAAGAGAGGGAAATTTTCAATGAAAAAGTGATACAAACAAAAATGCATGCGTCTAGAATCAAGGCTCAAAGCATTCCAGAGAGTGTGGAGCAGAGAGTTCATGACTAAAAACAGCAAATGATAAGGTTAGAGAGGAGTAAACTAGTGCTAGATTATAAAGGGACTTGAAAGCCAGGATTAGGTTTTTGCAGTTCATCCTATAAGCCAAGGGATTCAAACAAGTAAACCGGGATCTATTTATGGCTGTTTAAGCCATTAGCCTCTGCTACCACCACCATTACCACTACTACTCCCAGCCTGAAAACTGACAGTAGGAGCGGAGACAGAGCCTGCAAAGGCAACCCTTTCCTTTTCGTGGAGGGACTTGAATCAGTACCCCACACATGATGTCACGATATATATAAACAAGAAGTGAGAATGATCGTCTCTTCACAAAATGGTTGGGCACTCCTGGCACTTTAACTTGGAGATCTTTGAAAGTGTTTATTTTTAAAACAATAAAGCAACCTGATAAAGGCAGAATTAATAGGGAGGAAAATGCAGGATTGTTTGACGATAGGAGAATCAGTGGCAGGGAGAATAATTGACTATTTTAGTGGTCCAAGGTGTGAAGAATGAGACTCTAAATGGTGGCAGGGTAATGGAAAGAAGAGTTGGTGTGGAAGCCACAATTGACTGGATTTGATGAATGAGACAGGGGAAGAATCAAAAGTTGGAAACATATATGCTGACTGGTTCTGCTTCTTATCTTACCCACTTTTTAAATCAATTTTAAAAATCTCCTTTCCTATCAATTAGGTATATATTATATGTTAGGTACAATACATTTATTTATATGTATGGTATTATAGACTAATATAACATTATATACTATTATATATTAGGTATAATATATACCTAGTATTGTATACAGGTATATTATTATGTGTATATTTCCTATGTTATCTCCAGAACTTCTCAATTAGCTATGTCCTCATTGTCAATCCCTCTGACTAAAACGTCTCCCCTTGTCCATTTTCTCTCACCCATTCTGCTTTTTGATAAACTACCCATCCTTCAAGATTTAGCTCAGTTATCCCCTTGACATCATCCCTGATCACCACTTTATTTTGTTTAACTTCCTTTTTGATTCCCACAGTATTTGTACCTATACTATAACAATTATTTTTATTTTCATAATTATTTACATATTTCCTCTAGAAATTCTTGAGAACAAAGGGTTACTCTTGGTATCTGTAGTGCCTAGCACAGCACCTGACATAGAGTAGGCTTTCAGAGTATTGGTTGAACTAATACTAATAATAACAACCACCTAGAGACAGACCATGCTAGAGATGCGTGTTAGCACATGGAAAAACTACAGTGGCCTAGCAATGATCATGCCTGCTGATCTCTGATAAATCTGGAATTCATTTCATTTGCATATTACACTCTTATTTTCTTACCTAAAATACCACTTTTATTTTTAGACTTCCACACAGAGAATTTTAGTTGTTTTTCATCTCCCTTAGATGTCAAGACTTTTCCTGATAGGACCCAACCCTTCCAAGACGATCCCAGACATGTGCCGTGTTTATTCCTCTCCTATGATTTTGAGTTCTCCATGATTTTTAAGGTTTTTAAAAGTTTTACTTAAAGCTCCTACTGTCTCAGTCCATGTTACTCTTCTCCTTTGGACCCTTGCAGCACTAAAGGCAATACCACAGGTTATCAGCTCTACTACCTTGGGCAAATCATTTCCGTTTTCTGAGCTAGTTTCTTCTGGAACATGGGAATAATTCTTCCTCACAAGGTTGTTGTACAGGTTTGGTATGATGATAGTAGGAAAATTTCCCTAAATTGAGCCACTTAGAGACTATCTTTATAATCTTTCCATTTTTATGTATCATTTTTGCATTCTTTTTTTCCCTACACTGTCAGTGCTTTTCTGCTTTCTTTTATATAAGAAACTTTGTCACCAAATGAAATACCAGCAGTGCTTGCCACTCTATAAATAAAATATAAACTAAAAATAGATGTAATATAAATGATTTTAATCTTGCTAGATACTGTTGCCAAGCAGAGGCTCTGAACCTGTTAAAAAAGAGATCATTGAATTTTGAAGAGATGTTACAGATATTCTAGAACAGACATAAGAAAATTCTATTTGATAAACTGCTTCAACTCCCAGGTAACAGGGTTAGTGGTAGGGGTGTAGGGAGAAGGTGGAATGACGTCCTGATAATCTAAAATCACAGTTATAAAAACTTACCAAGAGGGCTTCCCTGGTGGCGCAGTGGTTGAGAGTCTGCCTGCTCATGCAGGGGACACGGGTTCGTGCCCCGGTCCGGGAAGGTCCCACATGCCGTGGAGTGGCTGGGCCCGTGAGCCATGGCCGCTGAGCTTGCGCGTCTGGAGCCTGTGCTCCGCAACGGGAGAGGTCACAACAGTGAGAGGCCCGCGTATCACAAAACAAACAAACAAACAAAACCTGCCAAGATGTTTAGAACAAATGATTTTAATAAACTTTTAGTGTAAAATTATGATAAATATTTATGAATGCTTGTATTCTTACAGAAGTAATCAAAATATAAAAATAACGAAAGTGAAATAGTGTGGTTACTAAACGTTTTCAAATAGTAAAAATGGAACCATATTTACCATCCTAGGTAGGTGATCTTTATCTCTTCCTAATATCTCTACCCTTTCAGCCCTGACTCTGTCCATAACTGCATGGGCTTCTCTTTACTTTCTCATGCCCAGAGTGGGGGAGGGGTTCTTTTATAGTATTTTTATTTAATTAATTAATTTATTTTTAGCTGTGTTGGGTCTTCCTTGCTGCACACGGGCTTTCTCTAGTTGTGGCGAGTGGGGGCTACTCTTCGTTGCAGTGCGCGGGCTTCTCATGGCGGTGGCTTCTCTTGTTACGGAGCGCAGACTCTACGTGTGCAGGCTTCAGTAGTTGTGGCATGAGGGCTCAGTAGTTGTGGCTCAGAGGCTCTTGAGTGCAGGCTCAGTGGTTGTGGTGCGCAGGCTTAGTTGCTCTGCGGCATGTGGGATCTTCCTGGACTAGGGATCGAACCCATGTGCCCTGCATTGGCAGGCAGATTCTTAACCACTGTGCCACCAGGGAAGTCCCTCTTTCATAGTTTTTTATGTTGAATTTGACTCTTCCACCAGATTATGAGCGTCTTAATGTCAGGAAATATACTCATTCTTTTATTCCTCACAGTATCTAACAGTTTTAGGTATCTTTAAAACTTACTGAATTAAATTATTATTGTTTGAGTTGATGTCATTAATAAACTTGTACGGGGAATGTAGTACAGGCACTCTTGGATAATTACTATTGTACTTATCTAAAAATCTCAAATCATGTGTTAATGCATATTTAGTCCAAACTATAAATGTATCCAATTTTGAAATAAGTTGGGTGAATCAAACGATTAATACCATGTGCCCATACAATTTTAAGCCAGTGAACCCAAGGGTTCACCCGCATTACTTCTATATTTTCCTCAGTACTATTGTACAATTGAAAAATGTTTAAAGTTCCAAGAAATATCTCCAGCTACCTAAATTCTCATTTTTACCGTGATTATTTGCAGCATTACAATTTTTATTATTTCTCTTGAGGATCATTCCATGGCTCATCTCAGTTACCTTTATAGTTAGAATTTAATGCGTATCTACCGTCTCTAATCCTCACAGTGATTTTCTGTGGTGTAGTTTTATTCCTGTTGCATAGATAGTAAATTAAGGCTAAGAAATTATATCATTTTCCCAGAGTTACGTGAATAACATGTGGTAGAGCTGGGATCTCACCTGAGCTTTATCTGCTTCCAAATCCTGTGTTGTCTTTTCTTTATGCCTCGTGTTTTCTCCGGAACAGCTGCACAGCTATCACAGAGGACCTCCTTTCACCACCTGCATTCCTCGTCACCAGCACTGCTCTTCTCCCAGTCTTCCACAGCTCAGAAAATGGCATCTCTGTTCATCTAATTGCTTTGGAAAAAACTTTGACTCCTATCTTTCTCCTCTACCCCATATCCAATCCATCAGCATACTAATCTTGTGAATCCTTCCATTGAAACATACTCAGCATCTAATCACTTCTCAGCACCTCCACTACCACTGAGTTGATCCATGCTACCATTATCTTTTCTGGGACCATTGTGAAAGCCTTCTAACTATTTTCTACCTCCTCACTTGCCTCCTGCAATCTATTCTCCAGACAGCAGCTAGAGTGGTCATATTAAAATATAAATCAAAACCTTCCAGTGGCTTTTTAGCTCACTCAGAGGAAAATGGTAAGTCCCTACTATGTCCTACAAGGCCCCATATGATCTGTGCCCCTCCACCAACACACACATTCATCTCTTATCCCACATCTTATCACTTTTATCTTGCTCTTCTGTTTGGTAACTTAGCTTCCTTGCTGTTTATTGAACAGGCCAACATGTACCTGCCCCAGGGTCTTTGCACTAACTGTTCCCTCTACCCGCAATGTTCTTCCTACAGATATTTGTATGGCTAGAGGCCTCACTTCAAGTTTCTGGTCAAATTATCACATGAGCTGAGAGATCTTTTTTAGATTCGGTGTCTAAACTATAAATAGGCACACAAACCATGCCCCCACTAATCCTCTGTCTTCTTACTCTGCTTTTCTTTTTCTGTTTTATAACTCTTATTACTCTTAACACGTATGTTGTTTGTTTATTGTTTGTCTCTTCCCCACTAGCATGTAAGCTCTTTGATGGCAGGGATATTGTTACTGCATTTCTAGTAATTAGAACAGTGTTTCACATGTAGAAGGTGCTCAAAAAATATTTATTGAGTAAAAAAATGAAAAGAACTACAAATTTTAAAGTAAAATGGATATTAGCTTCGAAGACTAACTCATGAGCTCTCGTTCCAGAAGATATCATCAGCCTCTCAGCTTTCACCATCTTCACTACAGTCATGATCATATCTTTCTAAGATTTCTGCAGTAGACTCCTGCTTGTTTCCCCCATTTCTGCTCTTGCTCCCTCCACAATCCCCTCTTCAGCCAACAGTCTCCATGTTCTAAAAGGTTAATCAGACCTATCATACTGCTTTTGAAAACCTTCCAACTATTTCATATCATTTTTAGGATAAACTTCACACTCTTTACCATGGTCTGCAATACTGCAAGATGTATCTGCTACCTAATTTGCTAACCTTTCTTTCTTTCTTTTTTTTTAAAACCGCTTTCCTACTCACTGTGTTTTAGCCATGTTAATGTTTCCCAAACACGCCAAGCTTATTCCCATTCTAGGGCCTTTGTGTAGCTACTCTTATGCCCTGATCAGTCTCTGTCGAGATCCTCACATGTTTGTCTCCTTTATTTACAAGTCTCATCTTAAAGTTTACCTCGTCAGAAAGATCTTCCCTGTGTACCCAATCCAAAATAGCCTCTCCAAAAAGAAAAAAATAAATAAATAAACAAAATAGCCTCTCCATTCACTCTCCTTAATTTTGGACTAGTGTTACAAAGAAAATAATCTTGTTTATTAATTTTCTTTTTCTAAAATTAATTTTTATTGGCGTATAGTTGATTGAAATATTGTTAGTTGCAGGTGTACAGCAAATTGAATCAGTTATACGTATACATATACCCACTCTTTTTTGGATTTTTTTCCCATATAGGTCATTGCAGAGTATTGAGTAGAGTTACCTGTGCTATACAGTAGGTTCTTATTAGTTATTTATTTTATATATAGTAGTGTGTCTATGTCAATCCCAAGCCCCCAATTTATCCCTCCCCCGCTTTCCCACTTGGTAACCGTAAGTTTGTTTTCTACATCTGTGACTCTATTTCTGTTTTGTAAATAAGTTCATTTTAATTTTCTTTTATACTTTATCTTCCCATATCTGCGTGAGAATAGGACATTTGTCTTTTTTTACTTACTGCTCTATCCCTAGCACATAGAACAATGCCTGGGACTTATTAATCACTCAAATATTTGAACTGATGGATGGTTGAATGAATGAATGAAGCTTTCTAATAGTCATCTGGGGCCCTTCATAAATCTGCAGAATCTCAGCCTCCTCCCATGAGATCAAGTCATTAGGGTTAGTTATGTGACCCAGGGATTTGTAGTTTAACAAATATTCTAGATGATTCTTTTAACTAGGCAAATCTGGAAAATACTGATTTAATGGGAGTATTACGGAGTGAATGAATGAGTAAATGGGAGTGATGGTTCAGGGAGTTATATATTTTTTTTTTTTTTTGGCGGTACGCGGGCCTCTCACTGTTGTGGCCTCTCCCGTTGAGGAGCACAGACTCCGGACGCGCAGGCTCAGTGGCCATGGTTCACGGGCCCAGCCGCTCCGCCGCATGTGGGATCTTCTCGGACTAGGGCACGAACCCGTGTCCCCTGCATCGGGAGGCGGACTCTCAACCACTGCGCCACCAGGGAAGCCCGGGGGTTCTCTTTTAACCTTAGTATATTGATATGAATTAGTTGAACATTTCCCAAAGTGTATACCGTAGAACACTAATTACACAAGATGTTTGATGAAAAGCAGGGTATCTCTTCTGATATATTTAGGAATGATGAATATTATATTCTTCTTTGGAGATAGGTAGCCTTTAGCATATTGGAGGGTCTGAGAAATTAAACATAGAAATCTACTTGACTATTAAATAGATTTGCCAAATTTATTTAACATTCCTGCTCCAAATCATTTTCTCCCCAAACCCCTATTAATAATAAGGAATATGCACCATACATGAAGTACAGTCCATGGTTCAGTGCTGCTACCCCTGCTTATTCTCTCCATGGTTAGCTGTCTACACAAATCATTTACATGGCAGATAGTTTGGACTAAACTATAAATTCCAGCAGAAACTATCTTTTTTTGACAGATACTTCTAAATACCTTTTAAAAATTATATTCCTATTAAAAGTTCAAATAAGGATCTTTTGACTTTCCTTTATGGCGTAGGCTTGAAGCATAAATAACTAATGATTTAATAACTTTTTGTATGCAGTGCTTTACATTTCCTTCTTATTGCTTAATTACTTTGCCTCAAATTACCTGATTTTTTTTCACCCATATCTATTTACTTAAACCCAGCTACTCACATGTAAATTTTCTTAGGTCTGTCTAGTCTCATTGCAGTCAGTTCAAAATCTATGTAAAGAGGATAAGCTTTTCCGATTTTACCTTATTTCAACTTGTTTTCCCTCTTAAGTTTCCCACCAAAATTAAAACCTACTCATAATAGAGAGGCAGAATCTAATAAATGTGAATGTTAGAGTAATTGTCTTTTGTTCCATCTTTAATCATCTTTGCCTAATTCCAAGTCACAGTGGCTTCTTATGATGATGCTGCTTTGGTTTTTTTTTAAAAGTTGGAGTCCAGAAAATTAGAAATGTGTTAAGACTGGTGATTTCAGGTATTTGGTATCTTTATTTCTTTCTTTCTAAACTTTATTTATTTATTTATTTATTGGTTGTGTTGGTTCTTCGTTGCTGCATGCGGGCTTTCTCTAGTTGTGGCTCGCAGGCTCTAGAGTGCAGGCTTAGTAGTTGTGGCGCACCGGCTTATTTGCTCCACAGCATGTGGGATCTTTCCGGACCAGGGCTCAAACCCGTGTCCCCTGCATTGGCAGGCGGATTCTTAACCACTGCACCACCAGGGAAGACCTGGTATCTTTAAATAGTTTTTGTGGTATGTCTAGATAATATAGACAGTAGCATAATAAGCTAATTGTCCTGATGTATATGCCCTTGGTCATGCCTACTTCTTTTTCTAAATGTTTAGGCAACAGTTTCCACTATTGATTGCATTATTTTAATGAAATTACTGATCTATCTTTAATGAAGACTTAAACCTTTTACACTGAGTTTTAGATGCAAGATATAGGCTAGCTTTATTTGCTTCTAATTCTCTGCCAAGAGTAGTAGATGAAGCGATTATCAAAGGAAATTCAGAAAAAGACTATTGCTGTGGGGAAACTAAGGGAGATAATAAGGCTCTTCAGAAAAACTATTTATAGAGGCAGTTTTGCAAGTGAATACCACCCACAATCATTTTTTTCTCTCTGTGCTCCAAGGCACATGGCAAGAAATTAAATAAAATCTCTGTTCTTTACTGTTTGCCCAGGATAAACTAAATATATTGAGCAAGTGCCCATTTTGTAAAACTACCATATCATTACTGTTACGAGGAATAGTTTCAGTTCATTTTTCTGATGGCATTTACCTGTTGTGAAAAGGTGTATGTTTCTATTTTTAATTTGAACTACCATTTTGCCTGTAGAGTATCACAGGCTTTTGTATATAATCTGGTTGTATTATGACCTAGGAGTGGCTTAATTTAGGAAGGCCATCAAAGGGTTAAAATAGTCACATTATCGGCCCATTGTTCCCATTACAGGAAGTAATTTGGTTAAAACAAGTATCCTTTTGAGTAATATTTAGGACAACACCCAGTATTAGGCAAACTTGGGTGTGCCCTCATTAGTGACACAGGCAGGAAAAATGTTAAATGGGAGAGTTCAAACATAGGACGATAGGGAGGTGCCCAGACACATCTCAGAGCACTGTTATCATGTTGAATACACAATTTGGATTGCGGCCCAGAAACGCCCTTCAACTTAAACCCATTTACCAATTGTGATTTTTTTTTACAGGCATGGCTAGTTTCATCCTGGTGGGTTCATGAGCTTAAATTTGCCCTTGTTTCAGCTTTTACATGTATTAATGAAGCATTTATTTGCAGGTCCTTGAGGTTAGTCTTCATATAACCAAATAAGTATCAGGTAAAGATTGCCCTGCGTTCCTTTAATTATAATAAATGAAAAAACTTGTGAGGAACTATACAGTAGACTTATTTCTACTCATCTCAAATACAGTCGCCCCTCGGAATCCAGGTGGGTTTGGTTCCAGGACCGCCCCCCACCCTTGAATACCAAAATCCGCAGATGCTCAAATCCCTTATATAAAATGGCGTAGTACGGTAGGCCCTCCAAATCCATGGGTTCCACTTCCCTGGAAACAGAGGACTGACTGTATAGGAGGGTGTTCAAGGAAGAGTCCTGGCTTGACTAGAAAATGCACATACATCATGTATGCACAGCTCAGAAGACAAGGAAATATACAGTAAAGAAGGTGGTAATTCTGGGCTTCCGTGGTGGCGCAGTGGTTAAGAATCTGCCTGCCAATGCAGGGGACATGGGTTCGAGTCCTGGTCCGGGAAGATCCCACATGCCACAGAGTAAGCCCATGTGCCACAACTACTGAGCTTGTGCTCTGGAGCCCGTGAGCCACAACTACTGAGCCCGCATGCCACGACTACTGAAGCCCATGCTCCTAGAGCCTGTGCTCTGCAACAAGAGAAGCCACCGCAATGAGAAGCCCGCGCGCCGCAACTAGAGAAAAGCCCTCGCGCAGTGATGAAGACCCAATGCAGCCAAAAATAACTAACCAAAAATTTTAAAAAACAATAGCCCTGAAAAAGTTATTAAAAGAAAGAAAAAAAGATGGTAATTCTTTTTAAGAAAAATAGTCATTTATATACCCCCCTCTAAAATCATACCTATTCTGTCTGAGTTATCTGAGATGTTTTTCTATTTTTTTTCATAGATACATTCCCTGGCAATTCCAGATAACTTGTTTTAGGCTATTGTATTTTAGAGCAAGAAAAATTAGAATTACAGAGTATTGAGAAACACGAACATAGGTTCTTAAACATGAAGACTGTATCTCCAACCTTTCTCTTTTGTCAGTAGTGTGATATGTCTTTGGTCACTCATTAACCCAAGCATTCTTCTCAACTTTAGATGTTAAAATCCAAGGTTCTCAACTTTGTTCTGAAAGCACACCTGAGAGATAAAGGCATTCCCATTAGTGACAGTATCTGGGAATCAGAATCTTGAGAAGGGTATAGTTTTAGGGAGAATAGATGATGCTGATAACTCTTCTGCAACTTTGCCTTTGGAATCACTGGAGTAGATCTAGATGATGACCAAGTTTCTTCTGGTTTTGAAATTATATGATTCTTTCTGTGCTCTTCCTTTCATGTTATTATGTACCTGTTTCTCTATAATGATAGGGCCCAATTTTCCCCCTACATGAGGGGACGGGGAGAGAGAGAGAGAGAGAGAGAGCGATCTAATACATTAACATGCTATAGAACTGTTAGTCCTACTTTTGTCTTACGTACAAGAACAACCTATATTCTTTATTTAGATAGGAAATAAAACTAGTTTAAATTAAAAACTGAGAATTCACTTTCCTAGTATATTGGCAAAAATATCTTTTAAAAATTTGGAATTTCTCTTTTTTAAAACCAAATTAAGATGAAGAAAATCTTCTAAAAATATATCATTAAATGTTCACATAGCATTTAAAACTTTAGTTATAGGAATCAGGTTTTTACCTTATTTCTTCCACTATAATATAGACTATATACATCAGAAATCAGAATTTGTTTAGTATTCTGATTGGTTCTTTCTGTCTGGGATGCTTAAAGTGTTAGATTTAATTATATATATTTTATATTTAGAAATACCACGGAAAATGTTATTTGAATTTTGTTTCAAATAGTAATTTTTTATTTTATTTTAATTTTATTTTTTTTGTGGTACGCGGGCCTCTCACTGTTGTGGCCTCTCCCTTTGCGGAGCACAGGCTCCAGACGCGCAGCCTCAGCGGCCATGGCTTACGGGCCCAGCCACTCCGCGGCATATGGGATCTTCCCGGACCGGGGCACGAACCCGTGTCCCCTGCATCGGCAGGCGGACTCTCAACCACTGCGCCACCAGGGAAGCCCTCAAGTAGTAATTTTTAATCTTTTTTATATTTTGGACCTCTTTGGCAGTCTTTAAACCTGCTTAAAGCTAGCAGCCCCTCTAATAACTACCATAATTTCAAAATAGTGTGGAACCTAAAAGATATTATGAGATATATGCAACAACTATAATGTGATAGGAAAATATCAGATATTTGTTGTTGACAAAATCACCGGTACTTTTATGTAATTTGTTGCCTACATCATATTTGGAGAAAATACTAAACTTCAATTAGAGGTTAGTGAAAATGAGAATGTAATTTTTTTTTCTATTGTTCATAGACCCCCAGTCTAAAATTATTTTTATTCCTTAAACGCATTCAAGGAATCCAGATGTAATCCTCAGTATCTCAAGAGATCTACTCTTTTTTTAAAAATTTATTTATTTATTCATTTATTTTTGGCTGCGTTGGGTCTTTGTTGCTGCGCATGGGCTTTCTCTAGTTGCGGCGAGTGGGGGCTACTCTTCGTTGCATTGCGTGGGCTTCTCATTACGGTGGTTCCTCTTGTTGAGGAACACGGGCTCTAGGCGTGTGGGTTTCAGTAGTTGTGGCACACGGGCTCAGTAGTTGTGGTTCACGGGCTGTAGAGCACAGGCTCAGTAGTTGTGGCGCACGGACTTAGCTGCTCCGTGGCATGTGGGATCTTCCTGGACCAGGGCTTGAACCGTGTCCCCTGCATTGGCAGGTGGATTCTTAACCACTGCGCCACCAGGGAAGACCGAGATTTACTCTTTGAGGAAAGTGCAGCTCAGAGTCTTTTCCATATTTAGCCCTTAATGGTTTCCAAGCCTTTAAAATAAGCAAGTGATTGGTCGTTAAATGGCGACTGTCAGTATCTCTTGGATTAGGAACTTGGTTTATTGTCACTAATTTTATTATAGATTGCTGAAGAAAGAGATATTTATAAAAGCCAGTTTAGTCATTTTATCTGAAAGTCAAATCATAACATATCTGCTAGTAGTAATGAGTGCTTTACTTATGTCTTGACTTGCAACTGCTCTGGCCACATGTTCCTTTGTCATTAAAAACAAAATGTAATTCATGTCATAGGCCCTGAATCATCCTTCTACTTTATGGAACTAATATTGCTTGGCCAAATTTATGTGATTATTTGTTTAACTTTATATTGTAATAAAATATATATAACACAAAATTTGCCATTTTAACCACTTTTTAGTGCACAATTCAGTGACAGTAATTATATTCACAATGTTGTACAACCATTACCACTATTTCCAAAATTTCTCATCACCCCAAACTGAAACTCTGTTCTCTGTTGACCTAAATAAAGAGGTAAACTGAGGCAAGCTGGAAAAGATGAATTTATTCAGGAATAGCAGAGGAATTGCAATTTGGGACAAGCAAACTGTAGCAAGCTACAGGTGAGTCCGGTGAAAGTTTGGGGTAGGTTGTATTTATGGGCAGGGAATGTAAAGTAGGGAGAGTTCAGTCTGAGTCAGTTAAAATAAAAAACAAACAGAGACCAGCCTTGAAAACTTCCTGAGCAGACAGAATCAGTCTAGTCACACAAACAAAGCTCATTTCAGCCCACTTTGTGAGACTAACCCAACCTGGGCCATCTCTTGTTCATGCTTCTGGCGAAACTTACCAAGTTTGATAGGAGGCAACCTCAGATCAACCCCCATCATCTGAGAAAATTTTGTTTCTATAAATCAGGCATTTATGGGAAATCAGCCTCTTAGTTCAGTTTTGTCTTCCTGAGGGCACATGGATGAGACTCGCCATTTTATATCCTCCAGTTCTTTTTGAGAAATTTTTTTACAACTTATTAAGCAATAACATCCCACTCCCCATTTCCCCCCCACACTCCCCAGCCCCTGGTAACCTCTGACCTACTTTCTGTCTCTATAAGTTTGCCCATTTGCCTTTTCTAGATATTTCATATAAATGGAATCATACAGTATTTGTTCTGCTTCTGGCTTATTTCCCGTAGTGTGATATTTTCAAGGTTTATGCATGTTGTAGCATGTATCCGAACTTGATGCCTTTTTATGGCTGAATAATATCCCATTGTATGTATATATAGATCTTCTTCGACTTACAGTAGGGTTACGTCCTGATAAACCCTTCCTAAATTGAAAATATTAAGTCGAAGTGCATTTACTATACGTAACCTACTGAACTTCATAGCTTAGTCTAGCCTACCTTAAACATGCTCAGAACACTTATATTAGCCTACAGTTGAGCAAAATCATCTAACACAAAGACTATTTTATAACAAAGTGTTGAATATCTCATGTAACTTATTGAATACTGAAATTAGAGAACAGAATGGTTGTATGGGTACAGAACGGTTTTAATGGTTGTTTATCCTCCTGATTGCGTGGCTGACTGGGAGCTGCGGCTCGCTGCGCTGCCCAGCATCACAAGAGAGTATTGTACTGCAAATCACTAACCTAGGAAAAGATCAAAATTCAAAATCCAGGGACTTCCCTGGTGGTCCAGTGATTAAGACTGCGCTTCCACTGCAGGGTGCAAGGGTTCGATCCCTGGTTGGAGAAATGAGATACCGCATGCTGTGCGGCGCAGCCAAAAAAAAAAGTATATATGTGTATATATATGTGTATACATATATATGTGTGTGTATATATATATATGTGTGTGTGTATATGTGTATATATATATATGTGTGTGTGTATATATATATGTGTGTGTATATATATATATATACACATATATGTGTGTGTATATAGTCACAATCCAAAGTATGGTTTCAGCTGAATGCATATTGCTTTTTCACCATCATAAAACCGAAAAATCTTAAGTCAAACCATCATAAGTCAGAGACCATCTGTACCACATTTTGTTTATCCATTCATCTTTGGAGGACACTTGGATTATTTCCACCTTTTGACTATTGTGAATAATGCTGCTGTAAACATTGTTGTACAAGTATCTGAGTCCCTGTTAGCAATTCTTTTGGGTGTATACCATGGGTCACATGGTAATTCTGTTGTTTAATTTTTTGAGGAAGTTGTGGAATTATTTTTTATAATAGTTCTATTTTTAATATCCTTATGTTAATGTTTCTTGAGCATCATACTTTTTTTTTTTTTTTTTTTGCTTATTTCCTTGGTTGACTTTTGCTGCTGATTCTTAAGAAATTATTTGTTTTGGTCATTCATTTTTCTTTTCTTTTCAATTGTTTGTTTTTCAGACCCGAGTCAGAACTCCATCACAGGGGAACACAGCCAGCTGTTAGGTATAGTATTCCTGTGGGAACTGACTCTCTCTAAAGTCACCCTTTTCCTGCTTATACTAAGAGACATTACTCCCTTCTCTAATTCTATTTTCTGTACCCATTTTCTACTTTTTACTCCTCAGCTTTTTTTCTTGCTGTTTCTATTCCCAACTTGGTAAGTTTTAGGAATCTACTTCTGCAGTTGATTGTGAAGATTCAATTTAGTTACATTAAAAAGTAATTTTACATGGTCTATGGTTTAAAAAAAGGTCTGTAAGAGTTAGAGCTTCTTTTTTCCAGATAATTTTGAAAAGAAGATATAATATTCTATAATATCTTATGATCACCTTCGTTTTCATTCTTGAAAGTACTTCATAAACAGCACAACATTCAGCGAGCCAAAGAAATTGATGTTCCAGTCCTTATCTGTGAAATAAGTTATGGAAATGAATTGATTTCTTCTAGGTATCATTTATTTAAATTGCACTAAGCTTGTAATTTGACAAGAATTCCACATCTCAGAACTGATGAGTTTTTTAAATATAAAAATAAAACATACGCTGGTGAGGAATTCAGACAATACAAAAAGTACATATAAAAAAAAGGAAAGGTCTTCTAAAGTATGTCTTCTCCCCACGACCTCACTTCTACTCCCCCAAGGTACTTGCTATTGACACTTTTTTGTGAATTCTTATAGAAATTTTTTATTACACATTTTTATATTATATACTATGACTATCTTTCTTCCTTTTTCTATCAGTGGAGTTATACTATACAGACTGTTCTGTGATTTCCTTTTTTTTCACTTAATATTTTATCTTGGACATCCCATATCAGTACATAAAGTTTTGCCTCATGTCTTTGTTTGTAGTAGAATAGAATTTCATTTATTCCTACACTGTAATTTTATTCATGAGCATTTAAGTTATTTCAAGGTGTTTTACTGTTACAGATTATGTTGCAATGAACATCTTGTGCATATATCCTTGCATTCTCATTGCCAGTATATTTTTAGGATAAATTCCTAACAGTGGGATTCCCTGGTCAAAAGGTGTATATATTTTCAAGAAGATATATCAACTTATACCCACCAATGAAGAATGTGGAAGCATACGCAGGTCCCTATCATCAAAAGTAGATATTATCAATCTTAAAATTTTTTCTTTAACTAGTAGGTGGAAGTGGCATCTCTAGTTCTTATTTGTACCTCTTTAATTATGAGTGAATTAAGTACTTTTAAATATATTAACAGCTATTTTATGTGTCTGTCTTTTGATTTGAAGTTTATTTTGATTTATTCATTGTTGAACTTTTGACGGTTAGAATATATGCAAAGCAGCTGTGGGAAATATAAGGTATCAAAAAGTCCAAAATAGAGAAAGTACTTGACTTGTTTGCTTATTATAGGTTCAGAGTATTAGTTGAAGAAACTGGGATATTCCTTTTTTGCTCTTTGTATGTTAAGGACTTAAGTTTCTGGTCTTAATTCTCATTCCTTTGAGTGAGTTTATGTGCTGGAACACTGACACCTTAGGCACTCAATAAATATTTGTTAAGTAAATGGTTTGACATGAACATGTAGCTAGAATTGTGATCACCAGGGTCTTAGCTTTGTGGTATTGAGGCTGTCACTATTCTCTTTTTTATATTTTTATATTGGATAGTTTATTTAAACTGTTCAAAATTCGTCTTCTCTGTATAAAAATTTCATATTTGGACCAGGAATGGTTAAGATTTAATCGAAAGATTTTGGTAGATTTCCCCCTAAACTGTTAAATTGCTTCTGTCTCTGATACATGCCTGATAGGTAGAGATGTTTGGAGAGTGGTTCATCGTCTGAGCAGGAACACGTGTGTAATGGAGGGAGGGAAGGACTTAGTTAATGAAATGGACAGTGAGGGGAGTTGGTACTGTTCCAGTGTTACTAAGCTGGGTTTTGTTTCCAATTAAGCACTTGTAGTAAAAGATAGTAGATTAACTAATTGTAGGCAAAAAGAAATAGTATGTGATCGTGAAGAATTCTCTCAGTCAGTATTAGCTAAAAACCCTAGTATTTACGAAAAGACTACTCCAGACATTAATCTCATTTGGCAACCTACAATTGCGTTCAATTTTAAATAAACCTGGGGATTTATCCAGTTTAGGTAAGTTCATCCTGCTACCCTGTCTGTCTCCTAGGTTCATTAAGTCAAATTATATTCTTCTTTTTTCTCATGCTGTTAATAACTGTCATCCTCTGTCTCCCATCCTAAGTACATTTAACTACAGCCTCAAAATCCTTACTGGTTTATTTTTATTTTAATTAATTAATTTATTTTTGGCCACGCCACGCTGCTTGTGGGATCTTAGTTCCCCCACCAGGGGTTGAACCTGTGCCCTCAGCAATGAACGTGAGGAGTCCTAACCACTGGAACTCCAGGGAATTCCCCTTACTGGTTTATTTTTAAAAATATGGAGTTTGCAAAAGAGTGAAAGATAATTTTTGTTATATTTTCTAATCATCTTATAGTTCCTCAGAAAAAGCTGTGGTAGCTTGAATTGAAATCTTGCCAGATTCTGTAAAAACCTCATTTAGGATAATTTGGCCCAGTAGTTGAAAAACGGCTTCAGTTGCCTTGCCTGCTGAAGGGAGTTTATAATAGGATCTTTTAAACCTTCTAAATGCTTTTCTTTTCCTGTCAGCAGAGTGAAGTTATTTTAATGTATCTACTGTTCCCACTGACTCATCAGATCTCTTGCAAAACTCAGGGTCAGGCTGAGGAGATGTATAGAAGGGTGAAACTCAGTCATGATAAAGAATTAAGCTGTAGGCTTATGATTTATGAACCCTTATGTGTGTACGTGTGTATAATTTTCAATTTAAAACATTTTAGAAAGCAAGCAAGCAAATGAACAGTGGGCCCTGGCATTTTTACAGTTTTTACCAGACATTCAAGGAAAAACCATTTCACTCTTCTACAGCTTCTCTCAAGGAACAGAAAAACAAGCAAACACTCCCCAACTCAGTTTGAGACTTGCATAACCTTGATACCAAAACTTAACAATGACAGTATGAGAACAGTATAGGCAAATTTTACTTATGAACACAGATACAAATATCCTAAATGAAATATTTGCAATTTGAATCAAGCAATATACAGTTGACCCTTACAATGTGGGTTTGAACTTCAGTGGTCCTCTTATACTTGTTTTTTTTTTTTTTTTTTTGCGGTACGCGGGCCTCTCACTGTTGTGGCCTCTCCCGTTGCGGAGCACAGGCTCCGGACGCGCAGGCTCGACGGCCATGGCTCACGGGCCTAGCCGCTCCGCGGCATGTGGGATCTTCCCAGACCTGGGCACGAACCCGTGTCCCCTATATCTGCAGGCGGACTCTCAACCACTGCGCCACCAGGGAAGCCCATACTTGTATTTTTTTCAATAGTAAATCCTACAGTACTACACAGTCCCTGGTTGGTTGAACCTGCGGATGTAGAGGAGGAACCTCAGATACGGAGAGTCAACTATAAGTTATACTTCGATTAACCCCCAGCATTATTCAGGGGTCAACTGTATTTTTAAAAATTACTCCTGTGACCAGTTGGGTTTCTGCTAAAAATACGTGGTTGGTTTATCATTAAAAATCAATTTAAAAAAAAATCAATTTATATAATTTAGTATATTAACATATTGAAGGAAAAACATCATATAATTATCTTAATAGATGCAGAAAAAGGATTTGATTTGAAACAATATCCAGTATTTAAATTCATGAGTTCATAAAAAACTGGTCACCATTGGAGTATTCTAGTAAACCAATTTATTATTCTGAGAATCGGTCTAAAAGGAAAGAATGAAGTATTTATCTTGTTTTCAACTATACGAGTGGGTAACCAAATAGTAAATTAGAGGGAATGTCTCTTTATAAAAATATTTCAGCTAATAAATTAAGGAAGAATAACAGAATATCACCATTTTGTAACCCCTCATAAATTAATGAATCTAGGCATTAATCATCAACAGTTGCTAGTATCTCAAAAAGAAAGACAGCCTGATGACATGTACCTCCTGATGGAAGATCAAAATACCACTTTGAAGGTGTTTTCCTCCCTCCCCCATAAAAATACTGAATGTGGCTAAGCCTCTAGACCCAATTACAAATTTATAGGAAATAGAAGAAAACAGAGCAACATGTTAAACAACATCACATGGATGCTCATTAAAATGGAGACCATCAGAAACTTTACTGAACACATGACATAGGTTCTTCAACAAATAAATTGCAAAGAAAAAGAGAAAGCAGTAGACTTAATTGAGAGATACAGCAACCAGTTGTAACATGCCTCTTATTTGGCTTTTTAAATATATATATATATATTTATTTTTGGTTGCATTGGGTCTTCGTTGCTGCATGCGGGCTTTCTCTAGTTGCAGTAAGCGGGGTCTACTCTTTGTTGCGGTGCACGGGCTTCTCATTGCGGTGGCTTCTCTTGTTGCAGAGCACGGGCTCTAGGCACGCGGGCTTCAGTAGTTGTGGCGTGTGGGCTCAGTAGTTGTGGGTCATGGGCTCTAGAGCACAGGCTCAGCAGTTGTGGCGCACGGGCTTAGCTGCTCCGTGACATGTGAGATCTTCCTGGACCAGGGCTTGAATCTGTGTCCCCTGCATTGGCGGGTGGATTCTTAACCACTGCACCACCAGGGTAGCCTTCTTATTTGGCTTTTGATCCAAACTAAAAATCAAAAACATAATTTATAACATTTGAGACAACCTTTCATGTTCACTTAGTCACATAGTTCAGACCCAAACCTGTGCCAAGGGAGATTAAGTACACTTACTGCTCTTGTTCTGCCTAGCTCAGACCAACAAAGGCCATTAGACAAGCTCAGGAGTCTAAGGGAGGAATCTGAGGTTTATCTTAGCTAAGCCCAAGTTGTAGCATAAGGGGTAATTGAAAAAAAGCAACATTATAGAAATAATAGCACCACAACAATAAAATGCTTATAAAGAGCAAGACATTTGGTATACCCTTTTTCAGCTTGCAAAAAAAGTATGCCATAACAAATGGAAATCTGAAATGTTCAATAGAGCCAATGGCACTCCTATCAGGTTTCATTTGAATTGTACAGTGAAACACCAGTAAGTTTCCCAATAATATCAGCATTATATGGTTGGTAAAATGAGAAAAAAGAAGCACAATAGTGACCTGGTGGGCTGTTTAATTCAAAGCATTACTGAGGCCAGTCTCAGTAGGTATCCTCCAAAGGAATCTTAGGATTCTGCATAATTCTAAAACAACCCTAGGATATGGGTTTGGTTTTTAGTTCTTGCAGAGTAAGGGTTATTTGCTATTCAGAAACCAGAATTTCCATTCCACTTGGGATTTCCTGGGGTCATAGTAGTGACCCAGACTTCTGAAGGCTGTACATCGGAAGCAGCGTGATTTCCAAGATATTCAGACCAAGAACTGATCCATGCCCTTCAGTATAACCACTGCTGATTTCATACCTGGTTGATCCATGCCTTTCTGTTGAGAGCTTTGCTCCTTGCCTAGAAAACCCTGACCTTTCCTAATTGAGCAGGAGCTCTATTGGACCCTCCCATTCCAAAACACCACCACAAGTAGACCCTGGGTAAGACAATCTGGAGGGGATTACTGGTTTCATAAATGCATGCAAAATCTCCAGGGACATTCTTCCACCCCCCCCCCCCACACCCCCCAAAATTAAGCAAGCAAGTGGAAGTTGGGCCAGAAACCTCCAGAACCAAAGTGTCTGAAAGTTAGGGTAGTTGCACCTGAAACCTGAGACTAGAGAAGCCCCAAACATAGAGGTTCAGGGGCTGCAGCAAGGGAAGCCAGAGCTGTGAGGAGGTGGCTTAGACCAGCAGGCAGTGGGATGGGGCAGGATGTTTATAAAGTCAGATTTTTATAACAACAATATTATAGTGCTACTGAACAGCAGGGAAGTAGTATGCTGAAGCTGGGCCTCCTTTCCTCCTGTAACCCTTGAGAGGGATGAAGTGCTGTTGAGTCTGGGATATAACACTATTAAATGTCTAAATCAGTGAAGGATGCAGGAAGATGAGCATGGTACTCAGGAATGAAAGACTGTTTAAAGCGAAGGAAAACAAATAGTTGCTGATATTTTAAAAATGAAGTCTTCGCGGCCCCACACGGGGCCGCAATGTCGTCCTGGCCCGGGTGCGACGACTCGGGGGCTGGGGGCACGCGGCGGCCGCAGGAGCCTCCAGAGCAGGAGCTGAGGCGGCGCCGGGAGCAGAAGCGGCGGCAGCTCAAGCACCTGCAGTCCTTTTATGAAAAACCTCCTCCTGGGCTTATCAAGGAAAATGAGACTAAGCCAGAAGACTGTATACCAGATGTCCCAGGCAATGAACATGCCAGGGAATTTGTGGCCCACGCACCAACCAAAGGACTTTGGATGCCACTGGGGAAAGAAGTCAAAGTCATGCAGTGTTGGTGCTGTAAACGATATGGGCACCAAACAGGCGACAAAGAATGCCCTTTTTTTAAATCAAAGGCAACCAAAAGTTAGAACAGTTCAGAGTAGCACATGAAGATCCCATGTATGACATCATAAAAGAGAATAAAAGACATGAAAAGGATGTAAGGATACAACAGTTACTGGAGGATTCAACATCAGATGAAGATGGGAGCAGCTCCAGTTCCTCAGAATGTAAAGAGAAACACAAGAAAAAGAAGAAAAAAAAGCATGAGAAAAAGAAGAAAAAACGAAAGCATAAGTCTAAGTCAAATGAGAGTTCAGACTCAGAATGACAAGAGCTTGGCTTGTTCAACACTCTCTTCCCAAAAATCAAACACTGTGGCCAAAGATCAGAGGACTGTGGAATCAGCGAGGAATAGGAGAGAGAAATACCAAGAGAGGAGGAGATTTGGTGTCACAGGTGTGAATTCTCACCTACCTTCCAGTAAAGATGTGACCGCCACAGGAGAGTGAGTTGTATCTTGCCAGGTGCTAGCTCTGGACAGCGGCTGATTTCGGGCTGGAAAGCTTTTCTCATTGTTCTCCTCCCTGCAGATCACTGTGGGTCCTGATTCCTTAGAAATGCCTCTGGTAGGGTGGCCAGACTAAGGGAATCTCTGAGGAATCTCTTCCAGGTGCTGCCACAGCTTCTACCCTCCATGGTGGGGCTACTTAATGCCCTTAGATTTCAGGCTTGACTTTCCTCTGTTGCTAAGGATAAAAGCTCATTATTTTATTTATTTAAAAAATACTCATTTATTTTTGAATCATAATAACGTACTTACATGGTCCAAATTTAAAAGGTATATAAGGGGAATTCCTTGGCTGTCCAGTGGTTAGGACTCGGCGCTTTCACCGCTGTGGCCCAGGTTCAATCCCTGGTCGGGAACTGAGATCCTACAAGCCATGAGGTGCGGTCAAAAAAAAATTATAAAAGGTATATAAGGTTTAATCATGAAAAACTTTCCTCTTCTCTTCCCCAGGTACTGAGTTCCCTTTCCCAATGGCTATCCATTTTACCAGTTTCTTGTGAAGTCATACAGAAACGTTTTGTGTATCACAAGCAAATGTTTTTTCTCTTTTTTAACACAAATACTAGCATACCATACACATTTGTCTGCATTTTTTTTTTCATTTTTTAAATCAGCAGTGTAAAGCATGTTGATCTTTGCTGCACACAGGAGTCTTGAGTTCATAAATCCCTGTCATGTTTGGTGGAGTTTTTTAGGGGGAAGTGCTACCCTATAATAACAATGAACAATCATGTCTATAACTTCCTTAGCGCTTATTGCCATTGTCCCATGATTATTATTATTCCCAGAATAAATTGATTCAGAAAACTTATAAGGGTACAGGAATTACTGTACTGGGTCAGCTACCCACATCCCCAAATCTATCCTCCTCCTGTTGGCTAAGCACAGCCTGCACGAGAACTTCTGGCTTTGACTGCTGCAGCTGAGGCAGCTCAGCAGGTTGGGATTGTGCCTGCATCTAGGAGAGGGCGTCTGTTCTTGCTGAGCCAAAGTGGAGCCAGATTTTGCTCATGAGCAAGCGTCTTCCCTCTCCACCAGGGTCTCTTGCTGTTTTCATCACTCAGGGTCCCAGGAACTCACTGTCCCCACTTCCTGCCTTTTTTCCTAGGTGTTGGATTCCCCCCTCTTTAAAGAATAACCGATGCGGGCCAGGCTGACTCCTTCCCAGTTCTCCTCAGTAACAGCTCCTAGTCTTGGCCTTGGAAAGTTTATCTCAATAACACAATTGGCTGGAATGGCCCAGGAGTTGTTCTTCCTGAAAACCCTAAGGCCATTTAATTCAAGCAATGCCTTACACTTATCCTTGGCATTTCTAGCTCAGCATGCAGCAGAAAATTCTCCTTCCAGGCATTTTCTTTCTCCTGCTGGAGTCCCATTCATGATAAACCTATTCTATTACAATATGGAAGAATAATATCAATGATTCTTGAGCTTATGGTGCATTAAAATGACTTAGAGTGCTTGTTAAAACAGATTCCCGTGCCCTACTCCTAGTTTCAGAATTTCTGATTTATTGTACTAATTCTGGAATGGACTGTGGAATTTGCCTTTCTAACAAGTTCCCAAATGATGCTGATGCTGTCAGTTTGGGGACCAGATTTGAAGAACCACTGATCTAAATGTTTAACCTCTTACTAAAGCCTTTCTCCACTTTCTGCTTTAATGAGAATCTCTCCATCCACTGTAGCCCCTGCAAGTTAACTCCTGTCCCTTCTCCCTCACTCCAGGTTTCTCTGTCTTCTATTTCTGGCCTACATTCTGTGGTCCATCAGTTAAGCCTGTTATCTCCCTTGACCTGTGGTTTTTCTGCCCAGCTTACCCAAAAGAACCTCAAACCAAACTCCTCCTCCTCTGCTCTGATTCCCAGAGTGCTGAGCCCATAACGCTGTCAATCAAATTCCTTCATCCTAAAACCTCTTTCCTCAAACTCACTACTCTCTGCTATTAAGGAAGTCAAAAGAAGCCACCAGACCTCCCTTTACCAAGGTATCTTATCAGCCTGCCATCATGGTTGTGGTAGGCGAAATTATAAAACAGCCCCAAGGTTTCCTACCAAACCTGTAGAACTGTTACTTTAAGGGATTTTACTCCCATGATTAGATTATGTTAAAAGATAGTTTGGCCTTTTAACGGTGACTGTTTGGATGATCTGAACCAAATCACATGAGATTTTTTTTTATATAAATTTGTTTTATTTTTATTTATTTTTGGCTGCATTGAGTCTTTGTTGCTGTGTGAAGGCTTTCTCTAACTGCAGCGAGCGGGGGCTGCTCTTCGTTGCGGTGCACGGGCTTCTCATTGCCGTGGCTTCTCTTGTTGCGGAGCACGGGGTCTAGGCGCGCGGGCTTCAGTAGTTGTGGCATGTGGGCTTCAGTAGTTGTGGCTCGCGGGCTGTAGAGCACAGGTTCAGTAGTTGTGGTGCACGGGCTTAGTTGTTCCGCGGCATGTGGGATCTTCCCGGACCAGGGCTCGAACCCGTGTCCCCTGCATTAGCAGGCGGATTCTTAACCACTGTGCTACCAGGGAAGCCCTCACATGAGAATTTTAAAACCAGAGCTTTTTTTCTGACAGGCAGCAAAGTATCCTACCCTGGCATTGGTTCCCACAGAGGTTTCTGCTCCGGTAAGTTTTGAGTCTGTATCTGCCCATCTCTCTAATTTTGGGGTCAGCGGTTTGCCCTGTGACCTCAATTCTCTGCTAGATTTAAGAAGATTTGATGATTAGTTTGTCCAGCTTTTTACTGGTTAGGACAGAGTGAAGACTTCTAATCTCTTTACATGCCAGACCAGAGACTGGAAGTTGATGGATATTGCTTTAAGCCACTACATTTGTGGTAATTAGTGCCTGCCCACGTCTGGAAGATTCTTGAGGGCAGAGACCATCTTGTTTCATGTTGTAGGCTCACCTTCTAACACAATGCGTCATGCATGATGGTGTTCAGTGGGATTTTATTAAAAGTATGGTTACATTTAAAAAAGAAAAAACAGGGGGCTTCCCTGGTGGCGCAGTGGTTAAGAATCCGCCTGCCAATGCAGGGGACACTGGTTCGTGCCCCGGTCTGGGAAGATCCCACATGCCACGGGGCAGCTAGGCCCGTGAGCCATGGCCGCTGAGCCTGTGGGCGCGTCCAGAGCCTTGGCTCCGCAACGGGAGAGGCCACAACAGTGAGAGGCCCGCGTACTGAAAAAAAAAAAAAAAAAAAAAGGAGTTAAATAGTAGATTAGTAACAGGTGAAGGGTGTTTGTGAACAAAAAGAAAACTACACCTAGACGTATCTTAATGAAGCTGCAGGACACCTAAGAAAAGATCTTGAAAGCAGCAGAGAAAAAAAACAGATCATCAAAGGAACGACAGAATGATAGAATTCTCAACAAACAGATAACAAAACTAATGTCTTAAAGTATTTGCAAAAATTTTATTATCCTAGAATTGTGTTTAGCAAGACACTTGGGATTAAGGGGAAAATACAGACAATTGTAGTTAAGTAAAAGCCAACAACGCTTTCTACCGTGAGACTTGCTCTAAACTCTTGGTTTTCAACTAGGGACAATTTTGTCCCCCAAGGGATGTTTGGAGACAGTTTTGATTGTCACTATTGGAGATGCTACTGGCTTCTAGTGACTAGAGGCCAAGGATGCCTTTAAACATCCTAAAATGCACTGGACAATCCCCCACAACAAATAATTATATTGTCTGAAATTTCACAGCACTGAGTTTGAGAAACCCTCCTCTAAAGGAATTCTAAAGAATGTACTTCAAGTAAAAGGAAAATGATCCCAGAAGACTAGTATTCTGAAATGTAACAAAGAGTATTGAACAAATGAAATGGTAAATGTGGACCTTGACCCAAGTCAATGTTGTTAGTATGAAATAATTTCAGTGTCTTATTTGTGTAGTTAAAAAAAAAAGACTCCTGGAAATGTCAGATAGTAATATTATGTAAGTCAGGAGGAGAGAGTTGGAACTGACTAAAAGAATAGAAATAGAGTGTGGAAACTCCGAGAGAGGAGAGACAAGAAATGGAATAAGGGAAAACAAACCAGAAAATCCAGAGAGAAAATGAGAATGAATCATAGAGAAAGAAAGCCAAAGAGAAATAAAAAGATGGTAGAGTTCAGTCTGTATATATCAATTGCTAAGGTCCATAGACTTGACTATTAAGAAGACAGATTGTCAAATTTTTAAAAACACAGCTACTTGCTGTTTACAAGAGATCCACCTAAGGCATAAGGACCCAGGAAAAATGGAAAGTTGAGAGACAGAAAAGGACATTTAACCAAAAGACAGCTGGTATAGTTATCATTATCTTTTTCCTTCCATTGTCTTAGGATTTATTCTCCTTTCTAGCCTCTTAAAATAGGTACATGGCTCATAGAATTTTTATTCTTTTTACTTTGCTAATGTAAATTTTAAAGCAATGACTTTCCTTTGAAGTGCTACTTTTGTTGCATCATACAAGTCTCAATAGGTAGTGTTTTCATTGCTTTCAATTTTTAAGTATTTTAATCTTTGATCCTTGAATTGTTAAGCAGTGTGTGGGGTTTTTTTTAAATTTCTAACTTCGCAACGTTTTTAAATTTATTTTTTTGTAATTAAATTCTAACTCGTTGTTATACACCAAGATCATGGCTTATATTATACTTGTTTGAAATTTGTTCAGTCTTCAAGATCTAGTACATGATAACTTTCCATATGTAAATTTTCCACGTATGTTTGATTAAAATGTATAGTCTCTAATTTTGCATGCAGAATGCTATCTCTGTTAAGGCCAAGGTTATTCATTGTGTTATTCAGATTTCTTTACCTTTGCTATTTTGTCTGCTTCATCTATCAATTATTGAGAAAAGTATGCTAAAAACCTCCCTGTGTGATGGTAGATTTATTAATTTCTTGGTATAATTCTGTCCCTTTTGCCTCAAATATTTTGAGGCATGGATGGATTGGTGGGTGGACGAATGGATGGGTGGGTGGATATGGTAGGCAGCATTTCTCCCTGTGTGATGGTAGATTTATTAATTTCTTGGTATAATTCTGTCCCTTTCGCCTCAGATATTTTGAGGCATGGATGGATTGGTGGGTGGACGAATGGATGGATGGGTGGACGAATGGATGGATGGGTGGACGAATGGATGGATGGGTGGACGAATGGATGGGTGGGTGGATACGGTAGGCAGCATTTTTTTTGGCTGCGCCTCGGCTTGCAGGATCTCAGTTCCCTGACCAGGGATTGAACCCAGGCCACACCAGTGAAAGTGCCAAATCCTAACCACTAGACTGCCAGGGAACTCCCTAGGCAGCCTTTTAGACTGACTCTGTTGATCCTTTCTTCCTGGTATTCATGCCCTGTGTAATCCTCTCTCCTTTGCGTGAGGGCTGGACTTTATGACTCCTTCTAATGATTAGAATATGGCAAAAGTGACGTCATTTTCAAAAAGACTGTGACATCTGTCTTGTACTCCCTCTCTGGCTCTTTGATGGCTTGCTTTGAGGGAATCCAGCTGCCATGCTATAAGCTGCCCTATGGAAAGTCCCATGTGGCAAGGAACTGAGAAAGGCCCTTGACCAACAGCCTGAAAAAACTGATTCCTGCCAACTATGTAAGTAAGGTTGGACGAGGATCTTCCCCAGGCCTTCCAATGAGACCACAGCCATGACAGGAGACTGAAGCAGAGGACCCTGCTAAGCCATGCGCATATTCCTAGCTCCCACTAACTGAGATGATAAGTATGTGTTGTTTAAGCCACTAAACTTAAGAGTAATTTGTTACACAGAAAGAGATAACTATAAACAATAGATGTATGTTTAAAATTTATATACTTTCTTAGTGAATTAAGTCTTCTGTTATATGGTTATCCTCTCATCCCTAATAAAGTTTTTCTCAAAGAAAAATTTATCTGCTAATAATAAAATTGTGTCAGCTTTATTTTGGTTAGTATTTGCCTGATATATCTCTTTCCTTTACTTTCAGCCTTTGTGTGTGCATATTATGTTTCTTGTAAACACTGTATGCCTGGATTTTGTTGTTTAATCCAGTGTGTCAATCTTCATGTTTTAACTTGTAAATCTTGTCTGTTTGCCTTATTATAATTATTGGTATTATTGATATATTTGAACTATTCTGTCACCCTAAGTTGTTTGCAGTTTTTTCCACTTTTTGTTTCTTTTTTAATCCCTTACTTAAGAAAAAATGATGTCTATACCCCTGTCCCCCCCAATAAGGGAAATAACATTAATACACTCTCACATCACTCTCTCCTCGGCCCCAGCCCCCATGGTGGTGGTGTTATGTAGAATAGGTCGGTGGCAAAAGGAGGGACTACTCAATAAATGGATTCGGAAGAGCCATCCATTTGCTAACTACATGATCTGACTTCTTCCTATCTCTCCAACCACTCTGTCCTTTCCTAGCTCTATTTCAGCCATGTTATCTATTTTGTTTTATGAATCCATTAAGATTGTTTCTGCTTTAGGCTCTTTTAAAATTGCTGTCCCTCTGCCTGAAAGGCAGGTTTTTCCTGACCACCCTGTGCCAAGGGTATGCTGCAGCCCGCTAGCTCGTACCAGCTCATGAGAGCCAATTACATGCATCTCTCCCCAAAACCACGTTCAGTGACTTCACATTAGTAGTTTGAAATTAGCATGTGTAAGTATTTGCACCACAGAAATTGGCAAATACTATAAATCAGTATATATGTTTTTTAATTCTGGAGAGCCTGCTTACCAGCACCCTAAAGATCTTACCGAAAGTTGTTTGTTCTTCCCATCCCCAGTCATAATCTATCCCAGTACATGGTTCATTTTCTTCACGGAACTTATCACTTTTTTTTTTTTTTTTTGCGGTACGCGGGCCTCTCACAGTTGTGGCCTCACCCGTTGCGAAGCTCAGGCTCCGAACGCGCAGGCTCAGCGGCCATGGCTCACGGGCCCAGCCGCTCTCCGGCATGTGGGATCTTCCCGGACCGGGGCACGAACCCATGTCCCCTGCATCGGCAGGCGGACTCTCAACCACTGCGCCACCAGAGAAGCCCAATTATTATTATTTTTTTTTCCACTTTTTTAAAAGTTATTTTCTGTCTTCTGTGACTTCAGTAAACGCACAATGAAAGTACAGTCTTTAACTACCTTGTCTACTGTTGTGGTGCCCAACATATGAGAACTTAATACTTATCGAATTAATTGAATAAATGAATTATTCAAAAGTGGTGATAATTTTTAGCTGTGCCATTCTCTTTAGAATTTTCTGGAAGCATTAGAGAGGAAAATAATTGCATTTCTTTTTATGGCTTTTTATTATGGGAATTACCAGAGGTACAGAAAAGTAAATAGAATAGCATAATAAACCTCCGTGAACCCACCACCCAGTTTCAGCAATGTTGCAGATCTGTTTTCAAGCCCCCACCAAATTTTTTCCCAGAATATTTTAAAGAAAATTCCAGACATCATATGATTTTACTTACCCATTTTTAAAAAAATAACCATTCCATATTCATATTCCTCTGTTTCCTGACGTTTGTTTTGAGTCAGGATTCTAACAAGTTTCACACCTTGCAATTGATGTGGTATGTCATCTTAAGTCTCTTAATTTATGAGTTCGCCTGTTTTCGTTTATGCCATTTATTTGTTGACAAAATCAGATTATTTGTCATGTGGAGTCTTCCACATTCTGAATTTGATGACCACATCTTTGTGGTGATGTTTAATATGTGCCTCCTTTTTTTTTCTGTGAACTGGTAGTTACATTTAGAGGCTTGGTGAGATTCAGCTTCCATTCTTTGGGTAAGAGTACATCATAAGTTGCACAGTGTATTTTTCATTGTATTTCATTAGAAGATTGTGTTGTCCCACTTTTAGTGATGTTAAGATTGATCACTGAGTTCCAGGTTGATCAGTGGGTTCCAGATTGATTAGTGGGTTATGCCTCAGCTTTTCACCTAATGGTTTTAGCAACCGTTGATGATCACTGCTCATAACCATTATTTTATTAGGGGTTGAAAACTGGTGATTTTTTTCTAATTATATCATTCCATCTGCATTTATTCGCCAGAATGTTTCTATAATGAAGAAAATTTCTTTAACTAGTTACTGTGAAATACAGTTGGTACAGGAAAGACAGGATAATTGCTTAATTCTTTACATTTATTATTTTTCAGACTTCGATGTTGTTTCCATAGCAACTCTGCGAAGGGGACTAGTTGTTTTTTTTTGCGGTACGCGGGCCTCTCACTGTTATGGCCTCTCCCCTTGCGGAGCACAGGCTCCGGACGCGCAGGCTCAGCGGCCATGGCTCACGGGCCCAGCCGCCCCCCGGTATGTGGGATCTTCCTGGACCAGGGCACGAACCCGTGTCCCCTGCATCGGCAGGCGGACTCTCAACCACTGCGCCACCAGGGAAGACCTCATTGCATTATATATTTTTAATGTTCACATTATCCCATTTTTAGCCAGTGAGAACCCCTTCAGATTGGCTCTTCTGTCCTTTGACATGACTCAGTTATTTTGATAGCTTGTTGGCTATTTCCCAAGCTCATCTTACATATTTAAGGTTATAGGACTTTCGATTAATTTCTTTAATTTTTGTATTGACCTCTGTTTCTTCAATATTTAAAATCTTAGGGTTTTGGTGGGGGTTTGTTTTTGGACCGCACCGCGCAGCATTCGGGATCTTAGTTCCCTGACCAGGAATCAAGCCCGTGCCCTCTACAGTGGAAGCGCGGAATCTTAACTGGTGTACCACCAGCGAGGTCCCTAAAATCTTAGTTTTTAATGACATTTACACAATTTTTAAAATTTTCTCTCTTTCTCTTCTGCCAGACAATTAGAACTATGTAACTTTTACAATAAAGAACCAAAGTTAAGAAAGCACTCAAACAACAGAAACTCTACTGTTTTAGGGAACCCAACCTCACTCTCTTTTTTTTTTTTTTCCTCATAGCAGGTTCACCAAATTCTTGTGGGGTGCCTCTTTTAACATAAAAAGATAGGTGGCAAATGTTTGTACAAAAATGTCATTTATAAAAGGTCAGATAGCCCTGAAGGCAGAGGGCTTTTATTGCCATTATCCACAGCAACAGTGTGGAAAGTAGCCCTTGTCTAGCACAGTGTTGTACACTGAGCAGGTACTCAGTGACTATTATTTTTTCATCCTAGATTTGGGTGACATTAAGAGTAGGGTCTCTATAGGCTAGGATCTTAAACAAATAGTGTTTCTAGAGGTCTTCATATTGTTAAGAAAAGGAATGACCCATGTTTACTTCTTAGAAATTTGCTTTTGCTCCTGTTCAAGAGGGAGTCACATTCTCCAAGCAGTGCTGATTGAGTTCTGCCATTCTCAGCTGAAAATCTGAATATGAAAATGGGTTCTGTTATTACAGGGGGAACATGCAGTTATTTGGTGCTGATGCTTCTTCAGTACCAATGAGAAACTAACTTGATTTACATTTTTTTCCAGATGATGGACATAAGAAAGCTCGAAATGCTTATCTTAACAATTCCAATTATGAAGAAGGAGATGAATATTTTGATAAAAATTTGGCACTCTTTGAGGTAATATTTGGGAGAAAACTAGGGCAGAGATTTCAGGAACAGAAATTTTAAGATCGCTGTTTTCCACCCCATTTAGTTTTAAAATAGTGCAGGTTGGATAATTTAATAACTAACTGTTAAAATACAGTACTTACTATAGCTTGTCACTGTAGTTGATTTAATCTATATAATCTAATTATTGCTAATTAATGAATAACCATTTAGTCAAATTTCTATGAAATAAAGAGGAATGTTGACATCACAGGCATGTGGAGAACCTTGCTGTCTAATTTAACTAGTATTTAAATCTCTGTGTTGTAATAATCTACTAACTGCAAAATTTTTCAACTCTGTGTTTGGGATGAATGTCATTTACCTTAGAACTACTAACCAAAAATAAGGGTAGGAAGCAGGCTGCTGGATTAAGAGGACCTGAATGTCTCATCTGACTAAGGTAGCATGGACTCTGAGGGGATCTGTGTCCTGGTTGTTGAAAGGAGCCTGGTTTAGTCCAGCACTGCATTGTCTTACATTGGACAGTGATTCAAGTGCCACTTTCCTCAGTGTTCCTACTTTTTAAATGATATTTTCTCTTAACTTTCTTCAACAAAAGTTCTGAGGTGAATATTTGGTTCAGTCACAAAAGATTTGCATTGACCTGGCCATGCTTGGGGCTATAAGTAATAGCTATAAATGTTAGTAGACTGTTAGTAGTACTGTAGTTAAAGATTATGTTATCAGTGTTCTTTATGAGGTTACAGTTGTCTGTAGGGGCCAGTGTGGTTTTGTGTTTTCTGTAAAGTTAAGCTATTAGAAAGAATCATAAAGCTTTTCATTTAAGAATTTTATAAGAATGTGTGTAGCCCTGATTATATATTATAATATGGGGGGAGAATAAAGTCTCATTGATAAATTTTCTTAAAATGTTTACCTGTGAAATTTTTTCTTATTTACTTTGCAGTTTTCTGGTAGAGGGATCATTCTGATGCTTATTCCCAGTGTTCTTCAGTATTTCTTTCTTTCTTATTTCTGGCTCTATAGGAAGAAATGGACACCAGACCAAAGGTGTCTTCTCTCCTCAGCCGCTTGGCCAATTACACTAACCTGACACAAGGAGCAAAGGAACATGAAGAGGCAGAGAACATCACTGAAGGGAAAAAGAAGCCCACCAAGGTGAGGCCTTGGAATAACAAGGACAAATAAAAAGAGCCCCATATACAAGAAAGGAGGAAATGTCCAGGGCATCACTCTGTGCTCAAGAACTACTGAACGCTTGGTATATGCCAGGCACGTGAGGGAGTGAGCTGTGTAATTAGTAGTTGGGAGACAGGCATTCTGGGGAGATGGAATAGCACTTCAAAAGAAAAGTGTCCACACCCATCTACTGATGCCATCTTTCCGTTGTGAAGCTGTTGGGTTTTTCAAAGACCAAATATCAGTTTTTCTCAACATGAAAATATGGAAGAATATTACAAGTAAGCTTTCTGGTTGTTCAGGAGTAAAACGACCCTCAGATATATTTTATCAACTACGTTTACCAACTACTATGAAAGATTTATGCCAAATTCTGAAGGAATTCCATCAAATCATTATCCTTTTTTTTTTTTTAAAGAAAAAGCTATTGGCCTGAAGAACAGAAAATTTTAAGTTGTTGGGGATGCACTTAAAAGTTTATCTGTGATCAGATGCTTATGTAAAAATATGTGGAGAGCTATGTAAAGTTAAAATGTATATCTCTAGGAATAATAAAAAGTATGGTGATAAACATTTGTTAAGATGGAGATTTTATGTGCCTATTTAAAAATACTGCTTAAACATATCATCTCTGCTTTGCAATTAAAATGATAGGGTACAAGTTTTTATATAAAAGTAAAGGGATGAATCATCTCTTCTAGATGGCTACATGATTTTTTTCTTTTGTCAACATCTTTCTTTCCAGACCCCCCAGATGGGTACTTTCATGGGTGTTTACCTCCCATGTCTACAAAATATTTTTGGAGTGATCCTGTTTCTACGCCTTACATGGGTGGTGGGCACAGCTGGAGTTCTGCAGGCCTTTGCAATTGTCCTTATCTGCTGCTGTTGTGTAAGTCCTGAGTTGGCCCCTGAAGATCACCTGGAACATTGCAAGAGCTCAAGAGTATCATGCTTAACCTATTTGGGCATAAAAGAAAGAATACGTACTGGGGAAAGACTCATGATCTCAACAGGGGAGATTATTTTGATACTAAAATCTAAAGGATTTTCAGTTTTTTAGTGTCAGTTATTCACTGCTTATATCTGTAATATGATGTACTCAAAATTACAAGGAAAGACTTCTGTAGGAAGTAGAAGATACAGTCCCTGACTTCAAAAAATTCAGAATACAAACGATTTGAACTCGATAACACTAGTGTTGTGACAGAAAATATGTTAGAAAATGTGATGTGCTACTCCAGTGTGGTACCAATAAACAAAGCTGGTTGTTGTTTGGGGGTAAGAGGTATTCGTTTTGTTTTGTAGTCTCATCTGTTATCCCTTCCCCAGAAATGGGGGTGTTCTTTCCAGTTCTTCTTTCCATTATACTGAGAACGTTCTGGTCTTCCTTTAATTTAAACTCCTCTTATCTGTGTATCCCAGCCACATCTCTCAATTTTATTGTAAGTTGATAGATTATTATAAAAATTTTTATTTTGTTATTAAGCCGTCTACGGACCTCTTTTATTACTATCACCATTATACACTCCCTGTGCTCAACTGAGTGCCATGTAATGCAGGGTAAGCGGACATAATCCATATCATTAATAACTTAATGGTACCACCATTTTTTTCCCCCGTTTCTTAGTCTTGAAACTTCAGGGCCGTATTTGGCTCCTTGATTGCCTCTCATATCTCATCAGCTATCAAAGCCAGTCAGGTCTCCCTCTGAAATCTCTTTTGTTCAACGCTGTCTTTATATTCCCACTTCTACCACTGCAGTCCTTACCTCTCACTGAACTACCACAATAGCCTACTAACAAGTCACTCTGCCTCCATCTACTTCCTATCTTCAGTCCATTCTGTACTCTGCTGCTATCAGGTAACGTTTTTAAAATACAGTTCTCATGATCTCAGAAGTCTTCGGTGGTTCCCCTTCTTACTGAATATTATTCTTGTTATTGTAGCCGGTCTTTAGTCAGTTTCCAATCTGTTTACCAAGTTTTTAACTAGGAGACCAGGGTGAGATCAGTGGTTCTTGATAGCACCTAACCTACTGATTACGATGTAGGAGTGTTTTAACAGAGTACTCAAGACACCAGTAGTGTGACTAGTGTAGCGTGTTGAAGCACATCTCATTTGCATACCATTTGGTATGACAGGCAACTCCCTCCATAAAAGTAGGTAGAATTAAATATTTGATAAGTGCTCTGAGGTCCACAGATGGGGAAGTAGTACAGAAATGTCGTCTTTATACAGTAACAGTCTTCTCCTTTCTCTTTCTTTACAGACAATGTTGACTGCTATCTCCATGAGTGCCATTGCCACTAATGGAGTGGTGCCAGGTCAGTAGCTAAGGCTGGATTTCGGAGATTGTCATTGATTACTGTATATTTCTACTATAAAGCCAGAGGTGCAAACTTCCAAGGCACAGGATACTATTTAGTTAGTGGCCACAGGCACTAACACTATTTGACTTCAGAATACCTTCTTTTAAAACTCTCTGTATGTTTTAAGCTAGAATCCGTAATTTCTACTGCATTCTTAGCTTCTTTTACTTAGAATATATATTTTATTCATCTATCTCATGCCTGTAGTAAATATCCTCTGATATTTTTCTAAGTAATACTGACAAATTGTGCTGATTTATGTGGAACATTAGATGTGCAGTATGCAGGTTTCATCTTTTACTCCCTACCAGGAAATCTACTTTTTATCATATTCAGGGTTTTCAAAAAGCCTGAAACATTTATCCTTTTTTACGACTTGTTTACATTCCTGTTACTTACCTACTTTTTTTTTTATCCTGTTCACCTTCTGTTTTGCCTTTTAGCTGGGGGCTCATACTTTATGATTTCCCGAGCACTGGGCCCAGAGTTTGGTGGGGCTGTTGGCCTCTGCTTTTATCTTGGTACCACATTTGCAGCAGCCATGTATATCCTTGGTGCCATTGAAATTTTTCTGGTGAGTAATGACTTAATTGTGGTCTAAAGTATAGAAAAGATATAGATTTGGATTTATTTTGCCATTGGATATCAAAGCTTCTGAGAAATCGGCTACAGGAATCAATCAAGTGATTGACTGCTCACCTGTTATTCACCTTGTACTGTGAATATGAGTGAGAAAGGTTGAGGGTATCTTTTGCCTGCCTACTCCTTCCCCTCCACCCAATCACCAGCACCCTGCCACCTCAACCAAAAAGTTAAAGTCTCAGAGGCAAGACTTGGGCTAGTGGGGGAAAAGTAAAAGAAAGTTTATCTCTTTTGATGTCTTTATCCCAATGAAACAAAATGTTTTTCATTTATTTATTCACTAGGATATATTTCTTACTATTTAAAGTAACGATAGGAGAAGTAAGACTCAAGATAATCATTACAATTATTTTGTATAACACTTTAATTAAATTATTAACACATTCCTTGGTTTTCCATTTGGGAGTGTAAGTATTCAGAATGGCACATAGACTTTATTTTATTTATTTATTTTTAAATTTTTGGCTGCGTTGGCTCTTCGTTGCAGTGCACGGGCTTCTCATTGCGGTGGCTTCTCTTGTTGCGGGGCACAGGCTCTAGGCACGCGGGCTTCAGTAGTTGTGCCACGTGAGCTCAGTAGTTTTGGCTCCTGGGCTCTAGAGCGCAGGCTCAGTAGTTGTGGCGCATGGGCTTAGTTGCTCCGCAGCATTTGGGATCTTCCCGGACCAGGGCTTGAACTCATGTCCCCTGCATTAGCAGGCGGATTCTTAACCACTGCACCACCAGGGAAGCCCTGGCATGTAGACTTTAAAAAAAATCCATGATATCTCATTTCTATAGGCATTTTAGATCGAAATATGAATTAGGCTATGTCTCCAGTCATTTTCTGTCTCAGTTTTGCTTTCCTTCGTGAAAGTAAATGCAAACTACAACAGCCCTTTTATTTGATTAGTTTGAAATGACCTTATTTTCTGCTTCTTTTGCCTAACAGGTATATATTGTCCCCCAAGCTGCCATCTTTCACAGTGACGATGCACTCAAGGAGTCAGCAGCCATGCTAAATAACATGCGTGTCTACGGCACAGCCTTCTTGGTCCTCATGGTATTGGTGGTATTCATCGGTGTACGCTATGTGAACAAGTTTGCCTCACTCTTTCTGGCCTGTGTCATTGTGTCCATCTTGGCCATCTATGCTGGAGCCATCAAGTCTTCTTTTGCCCCTCCACACTTCCCGTACGTGTCTCTCTGACTAGCCATCATTATTTGGTAGTCATTAACAGTATCTGGTGATGTGATCATTTCAAGTCAGAATCTCACAGTTTCTCTGAGATTTCCCTCTTGGATAAGCCCAGTTAGCATCTGTGCGGGAAGCCTCCCAGCAAATTGTGTTGTGTTGATCCTCTTCTTTGTGTCCCAAGTATACATCTGGCAGCCATGGCAGTCGTTTGGATATAGATAGTGGGTTTTTCAAAACCTCCTGATAATGATTATGCATATTTGAACTATTCATAAAGGCCTTTTCAAACAGTGTAGTTTTGCCAGCAACCTTTATAAAGTATTTAAAGGTTAGATTCCTTTTATTGATGAAGAATCAAGAGATCAAGGAAACCTAGATTCCTACCTAAATATTTATAATTAAATTTTTTGTTCTGCTGTTAGTACAGTAATGGACTTTCTAGTCATAAAATAAAGGGAAATAAATGTCACATCTTTTGCATATATATCTTTCTATATATATATTATATTACATATCATGAGTAGTACAGGTACCTTAAGGTATATTTTTTCAATTAGCAATAATCGCTCCTCAGATAAACGTCATTGGCTACGATACTGCCACTGCGCAAAGCTAAGGTATATTTTTTGAAGTAGAAATGGATTTGTACAGATGCGTGACTCACAGGCTCACCTGTTTTCCATTTGACTAGTGGCATAGGGACTAGACGGCACTGAGTGTTGTCTGTCACCTTATTACAGTGACTGTCTTTGAAAAGTCATCCTGATCACTCAGGGATCAAACGCATCAGTCTTATGTTGATTTAACCTGATTACAGAAAAATAGATTTTTGAAGATGAAAAGACAGGTCCATAGAGGTTAAATGACCTGCCCCAAAGTTAATAATTGTCAGAGCAAGAAAATGGATCCTGTGATTTCCTGATTCCCAGTTTAGTGTTTCTTCTGCTATGCTAAATGATGTCAGTAATAGATTCCATCATAAATTTTCAGTCTGCTTGTCTAGGGGCTGCCAAGCAACTGGAGACCCACTTGAAGGCTACATTCTGCCTATATCTTAACTTGGGAAATTCCATTTTGCCTCAAGTTCTCCTTTGATGCTTTTCCTCTTTTATGGTGGGCAAAAGTTCATGATGTGTGGTATTTTCGTTAAAATATTTCAGCAGAACAAGCCAAAAAACCTAGAGGAATGCATGAAACAGTACTGGGAAATGTTGAGAGTTGTTGAAGCTGAGTAATGGGTACATGGCTTATTGCATATGTATGCTATCATTTTGCAGATTTGAAAAGTTGCTTTTTTCCTCCTGAGAGGTATTTTTAACTGTGGGTGTATTATTCCTTTATTCATATTTATATCTCTGGGTGAATGAAAAAAAATAAAATCAGCAGTTTGTATTTGTATTATCCTTAACTACCCTCACCCCTACTGGGTCTGGGCTTAAGTTCAAAAACAGTTTTTTATTAGGCCATAGACGGATGGCCTAATTCTAGCCAAGCTGTCTTCCTTGAAACAGAAGACAGAAGCTCTGACCTTTAGCATAACATTTTCAAGGGAGTTGTTATGAACATAAGGCTTTTTCTTAGGCCAAAGAGAAAGGGGTAGATTTGTGTGTGTGTGTGTGTGTGTGTGTGTGTGTGTGTGTGTGTGTATGGAAGAAGAACAAATGGACTCTAAGATTAAGACCTAACAATTGGTTAATAACCTAAAAATTCTGGAAGATGACTCAGCACAGCGTCTTCAGACAGTTCTTCTATTTGAATTCTGTCACTACTGCCTACCACCTGTATGACCTCGGGCAGACTCCTTTTTCTCCCTAAACTTCAGTTCCTCCATCCACAATGTAGAAATACTAGTACATATTTTGTGAGATCGCTGTAAGGATTACACTGGCAGAAAATGTAAGACACCATTCACAGAGCTAGTCATTATTAGTTCTTTAACCATCTATGACAGTAAAAACTCTTAGAGATGAGATTTTTTTTTCTTGAGCATACCTATATACTAACCTGTTTCTAACCTATTTTCTTTTTTAAAATACTTTTTTCCCCTTGCTTCATCTTTCTCCTCCCTGTTTGTTTTCATTTAGGGTCTGCATGCTGGGCAACCGCACCCTTTCATCAAGGCACATTGATATTTGCTCGAAGACCAAGGAAATTAACAACATGACAGTACCGTCAAAGTTATGGGGCTTCTTCTGTAATTCAAGTCAGTTTTTCAATGCCACCTGTGATGAATACTTTGTTCACAATAATGTCACTTCAATCCAGGGCATCCCTGGATTGGCTAGCGGTGTCATTACAGGTGAGTTGGGAGGGTTGGGGACACATTTTTAAAATTTTTCTCTGAGGAGGGCTTTGCCATCTTGTTGAGCCTTTATTTTTATTTTTTGGTCATGCCACGCGGCTTGTGGGATCTTAGTTCCCCAGCCAGGCATTGAACCCACACCCCCTGCGGAGACTTAACCACTGGACCTCCAGGGAAGTCCCGAGACTTTGCCATCTTAGACTCATCTATTGTCCATCAATACTGCCACGGTGCCACTTCCCTTCTTAAGTTCAGCACACAGCTCTTAATTCAACATCTTTCTGCTTTTCTGTTAATGATTTTATCCTTTTTCAGGACTCCCTTGCAGTGTTGTCTGCTAAAATGTACTGCTCTTGAATGCAGAGCTGAGCAAATGACTTTTTAACTTAAGATACTAAAGTATTCTCTGTGTTATTATAAAATTGCCAATGTTTTCCCCACAGTGACAGCTAGAATTATTTTAATGTCATCACATCCACATGTGTGTTTTCCTAACTCATCTAAATTTTTGAAATTCTCCGTAAGTGACTCCTACTTTAACTGTTTGGCCCACAAATTTCTTTGCACGTAAGCAAGTTTACACTAAGGTGTTCAAAATAGGATTGATGCCTAATTTTTTTTTTTAAATAGGTTTTATAAGGCATTTAGCTTTAGTTCGCTTAACTTTTACTAATTTGCATTGGTAAACTTAGCTGCATTTGTATGTACCAAAGTATTTTGTCAAATTACATTTGAACCAGATGAGAAAAGGCATTAGGTTTTTATTTATGTGTGCTTTGTTATATGACATATATGTGCGTATATCTGTGCTCATGTAGAAGCAAACATACCCTTAAAAGCTATATAAATGATGAATCTGGCTTAGAATGTTGTTGGCTAGAACCTTATCTAATTATGTCCTTTCCACAGTGCTGCTGCTTATATACCCTTTTTTCCCACTGCAGAGAATCTTTGGAGTAATTACATACCAAAGGGAGAGATCATTGAAAAGCCCTCAGCCAAATCTTCTGATGTCTTAGGCAGCTTAAACCATGAGTATGTCCTTGTTGACATTACCACCTCTTTCACTCTTCTGGTGGGGATCTTCTTTCCGTCTGTCACAGGTAAGCAGATGGGCTGTTGCCTATTTTACAAACAATCAGACCCAGGGAGTGATTTTCCTTACACGAAACTATATTCTCAGGATTCCCAGATTTGCCTGTAGTCTTTGATAGCAATGTGAATATCAAAAGTGTCCAGGAACTGAAGAAGTTAACTTGTTCTTTTTTCCTTTCTAAAGGTATCATGGCTGGATCAAACAGATCTGGAGATCTGAAAGATGCGCAAAAGTCTATTCCCATTGGCACTATCCTCGCCATCCTGACTACCTCCTTTGTTTGTATCCTTTTGATGGATCCAGTCTGAGTCTTTGTCATAGGAACAGCCGTAGAACAAGGGTGATCAGTATTTTTATCCTGGTAATAAAGATATCTGCTTTTTACCACCTCACTTCACATCAGATAATCTACCCACCTCATCTCTAAAACTCAAGAAAGAATTTATGAGATAAGTGAATTTAGCCACTCATTTTACTGATAGAAGAAGTTTCCTGAGTGTTTATATTCATATTAGAAGGTGAACATCAGTTTCCTTGACTCTCAATATCATAGATTTAAGCAATGTTGTCCTTTTTGGTGCATGTATTGAAGGTGTTGTTCTCAGAGACAAGTGAGTAGTTGATTTCTTTGTAACAATCGTGTGTCTATCTTCCATTATGTCTGATCATCCCACACAGCCCCAAGACAGTTATAAACTCAAAACCCACCTGAGATATATATCACAACTAACAATTAGAAAATACATGTATATAGGTCCCCAAAAGGGACCTGTATAATAAGGGCCAGTATGTTGTTGTATAAGATGCAGTGGATATAGGACTTCATAAAGCATTGAATTTGTCTGAATAATGAGGACTTTTCTGTATAGTAAAGAGAGCTGTTGGAAAACTAACAGTAAAGGAGGGCAAATCATAAAAAATAAAAATTTAAAAATTGTTTCTAGCATCTCCTCTATGAGACATAAGTGTCTCTGATTGGCATTCTAAATAAAATCTTGAAACTTACTTTCTTCATTTCCTTCATGAAGGCTGCTGAGTGTTTTTCCTTTCATCTGTGAATACACAAAAAAAGAAATGTTTTGCAAGAGATTTCTAGAAAACTCTTCCTCCAAAACCTGCTATATCTCTTCCCTTTTTCCCCATCTTGAGGAGTTAATAGCCTTACCATTCATCCCTTTCTCAAAACAGAAACCTAGGTGTCATCCTAGACTTCTTCCATCAATTCCCTCATCCAGTTGGTTTCTAAGCCCTATAAATTTCACCCTTCATTCTTACTAGATCTCATTCTTTCCACTATTTTTATCCCCATCACTCTGTACAGGCCTTCAGGATCTTTTGCCTAGATTATTGTAATACTCTCCCTTTCAGTTTTACTACCTTCTAATCTTTCTTCTACACTGTCACCAGAATGATTTTTCTAAAACACAAAATTTGATCATAGGACCTTCCTGCTCAGAGCCTGCCAAAGCCCCTTAATGCTCATTACTTTGGTCTTGCCCTCTACCTCTTTCTGATCTCATCTCCCACCGTTCCCTCAAAAACTCCCTAAGCTCCAGCCATAACACAGAGTAAATATTGTTGTTTCAACTCTCCATCCAGCCACATATTTGTGGGTGCAATGTTATTTGCTTAGAATGGGTTACTCCCACCTGGCAGACTTATATTCATCCTCTAAGACTAGACTAAGTGTCCTTTATCCTGTGAAGCTTTCCCAGACTCACACAACAGATAACCGCTCCTCCCTTTGTTCAGCCACTCTACTGAACATATTGTATTATTGCACTTAAAATACTGTATTGCAGCTACTTGATTTCATATTTCTGTCCCCTATACTAGATTGAATTCTTTGAGGACAAGAACTCTAATAGATGCTATATAAATATTGTTAACAAAAATAAATAAGTAACACAGTTTATTATTTCTATATGATTGTGGTTGAAAATGGGTTTATAGAGCTTTGGTAAATTATAATATAAAAATTATAGAAAGTGTAAATTAGAATACCACTTCAGAAAACTGTTGGACATTATCTCCTAAAGTTGAACATATGCATACCTGATGAACCAGCAATTCCACTACTAGGTATATCCAACACAAATGCATACATGTGTGCATTAAGAAGTGTGCACAAGGATTCTTTCAGTGGAATTGTTCTTACGAAGGAAAATCTGGAAATAGTCCAAATGTCCATCCGCAGTAGAATGAATAAATTATGTATTCATGTGATGGAAAACTATACAGCAGCGAAAATTAATGAACCACAGCTATGTACCAAAAGAAAAAAAGAAAAATTTCACAATGTTGAATCAAAGAAACCAAACACAAAACATATATACTGTTTCATTTATTTAAAGTTTAAAAACAGGTAAAACTATATAGCATTAAAAATTAGGAGAGTGGGGAGGGAGAAAGAGCTGGTGAGTGGGCATAAGAGAGGATTTTGGGTGCTGGCAGTGTGTTCTGTTCCTTGACTGGATGTTTTACGTGGATGTTTGCTTTGTGAAAATTTATTGAAATATGCATTTAGTTTTTGCACATTTCTTTTGTGTGCGTGATACATTGTAAAAAATCATTAAAACCATAAATAATTAAACAATGAGACGCCATGTTTTACCCATCAAGTTAGCAGTGACTTAAAATTTTAATACTCAGAGCTGGTGTGAAATAGGTATGTGCCGTAAGACATGAACCTTCATCTACTTCCAGTGCGAATAAATCCAGTATACCCTTTCTGGAAAGCACTTTGGTAGTGCTTTGAAACATTTAACGATGTTGAGCCCTTTTGTTGCAGTTATTCCCTCTTAGGAATCTACCATAAGGAAAAAAAATTTGAAATGTGAATGTGGATATGTGCATAAAGATGTCAATCACAGTATTTTCTGTAGTAGAAAATCAACACTAGAGGAATGGATAATGTAAATTATGATAATGTAAAGAAACGTGTAAAAATGTTTATTCATGAGTTTTTCATGACATAGGAAATTGCTTATAAGTTTAAAAAGAATACAGAAGTATAGGTGCAGTGTGGTCTCATCCATGTTTTTAAAAACATAGTAAACACTAAAATATGCAAAATGTTAGCAGTTACGTTATGATTATGGATTTCCTTCCTGATTTTTTTGTATTTTTCTATACTTTTACAGTTTTTCTGCAGAGTAGATATTTTGATAATTTGAGGGGGAAAGCTTTAATTAAAGCTTAGCTTATTTTCTGGCCCTACAGGTTATTTTCTTTCTTAATATAGGCTACTAGTGCCTTTTGATCAGATCTACCTACGTTTATATTTATTATTATTCATGTCTATCTCAATTTTGATTCTCTAAAAATTATAAATAGAAAAAATTGGGGGAATGTCAGTCTAGTTGTTTCGTCTAAAGTTATTTCCAGGCCAAATTTCCTCACTCTGATTTCTCTCCCAGGTTTGGGGATGCTGTGAAAGGTAATCTCGTGGTGGGTACCTTATCTTGGCCATCCCCGTGGGTGATTGTTATTGGCTCCTTCTTCTCCACGTGTGGGGCTGGACTTCAGAGTCTCACAGGTGCACCGAGGCTGCTACAGGCTATAGCCAAGGATAACATCATACCCTTTCTGAGGGTGAGTGACCCTGTCCTATGCCCTCTTCCTGTTTTCCCAGGTTTTACAAGAAACAGTGTGATCTTCATAAGGCTTAGGAATTACTGGATCGTATAATATGAAGACGTGGGTTTTTAGCACAAGACCCTCTAAATCTCTAGTATGAGTTTACATGTGAGTGGGGTAAAGGCATTTAAAAGCTACCACAGTTGTAATACTATTATTTTTCAGAGCTGTGAAACTATAGCATAGAGGAATCAGGGAGCATTGACTCAAACCCTCCCCACACTCCTGTGTCTGATATTTCCCTTCTATGTACAGGTGTTTGGTCACAGCAAAGCCAATGGGGAACCTACCTGGGCTTTACTTCTAACTGCTGTCATTGCAGAGCTGGGAATCCTTATTGCCTCCCTGGATCTTGTGGCCCCAATTCTTTCCATGTAAGAGCCAGTTATTCTTTTCACTTACTCTTGCTTATGTGATGTATAATACATGTTGATTTCCATCAGGCATGTGACAGTAGTGGTAACAGAGAGAACCAAGTATAGGTGTAACTTCATCTAAATAATAAATATTCCTGAGACTTTTCATGTAAGGCTAACTTCATAAGTTGTCATGGTTTCTTTCTACCTGCATAACTTCAAAAGTTCTTTGCCTTCATTTCTGATTCGTTATCAACTGATTGTAGCTTTTACTACTAGTCATTCAACTTATTGACTTATTGATGACTTACTACCTCCCTGGCACTGGGCAGTATGCTGAGAATAAGCATAAGGTGGCTGAGACACAACCTCAGAGAATTGGTGGTAGATAGATAAAGAAACCAGTGATCCCTGTCTAGTGTGATGAGTACTGTGGTCAAGGTGAATACTGAGCACTATATGAGCTCCAAAGACAGAGACTCAGGAAAGGTTTTCTGGAAGAAGTGACACTTGTATCTTGAAGGATTGCTAATCAGTGAAGGGGTCAAAGAGATCCCAGGCAGGGAATGTGTGTGAAGGAACCGAGAGATGAAATAGTGCAGCACATCTGGCGAAGCGAAGGTTTGGCTTTGATCGAGTGGGAGGTTGCGGGTTGGAGAGGTGCAGAGCGGGGAAATAGGTAGAGCCAGATCACAAAGGACCTGGAACTTCTACCTGAAAGTAGTGGGTAATCCTTTGAGAACAAAATTATCATGTTTCTGTTTCATAATGATCAATTCAGTATAAAAGAGAGGTTAGAAGGAGGCCAAAATTGAGCTGGGAGTGCCAGCTGGAAGCTTATTTCACTAATCCAACAAAGAAGAAATGAGAGCTTCAACTATGCTCATAGAAGTAGAGGTGGACAGGAGGGGGGAAAAGTTTAGAGATTTGTAAATAGGTAGAATCCATAGGACTTGATAAGTGAATTTGGAACAAGGTTGAGTAGTGAAGAGGAAACCGGGATTGTCCCAAGAAGAACTGGGTAAAGAGTGGTTGTGTCTTTCACTGAGAGAGAACTTCGGAGGTTGAGCAGGTTTGCGTGGAGGTTAAGTTCCTCTACACCCTAGTCTTAATTAAACGCTAGAGGCCTAGAACAAAGGCTTAAATATAGCGAATCTCTCTAGTTATCTAAAGTAACCTTTGAAGAATTATTTTACAGTAATAATCATTCCTCTTACTTATTTTATTCTGCCAGGTTTTTTCTCATGTGTTACCTCTTCGTGAACTTGGCATGTGCCTTGCAAACATTACTTCGAACACCCAATTGGAGACCCCGGTTCCGCTACTACCACTGGTAAGTCAGCTTTTTTTTCTTCTTCTTCCCCACATTTGGAGAGAACCCATCATTGAACTAGAAAACTAGGAGATTCTGAGTTCTCGATACAATTTTTTCTTGGTCACCCATTTCCTACTGTCTGTTGCAACTTCCAGTGCTCACATGAACTTCCACCATCCTACTGTGGTTTTTTTTTTTATATATGGTTTTATAATAACTTATAATACCCACTTGAGAATAAAGATCAAAACTGTGAAATAAATACTTCCAGGCTGCTGTGTTCTTCAGGTTAAAACAACCTACCCTTTGCATATCTGATTGCCTGTTTCCCTCTTAGCTAAGCACTGGGCTTCATTTCTTTCCATTTATCCTCGTATTCGCATCAGTTTTCATCAGTTTTGATTCTCAGACTCCCTTCCTTAATGTGATTTCATTTGGTAGTTAAGAGCATGAGGGGACTTCCCTGGTGGTCCAGTGGTTAAGACTCCACACTCCCGATGCAGGGGGCCCGGGTTCGATCCCCGGTCGGGGAACTAAGATCCCACACACCTCAACTATTGAGCCTGCGTGCTCTAGAGCCCATGTGCCGCAACTACAGAAGCCTGCATGCTGCAACGAAGACCCAGCCCAGCCAAAATTAATTAATTGATTAATTTTTTTTAAAAAAATTTTAAAAAAAGGAGTATGAGCTATGGAGTCAGATGACCTGAGTTCAAGTGTCAGCTCTACTATTTCCTAGTTTGTAACTTTTAACAAAGCACATAACCACATAAAATTTCATTTTATTCATTTGTAAAATGGGACTAACAGTATTATCTATCTCATAGGGTTGTTTGGAGATAATGTAGAGTGCTGAGCACAGTGCCTGTACACTGTGCAGGTACACAGTAAAGCTCTCAATGAAATGTTGCTACAGCTGCTGCTGTTGTGTTCGCGTCTCCTCAGTCCTAAAGGAGCCACCACGTTTTTAGCTACCATCCCATTTCTTTCCATTTCTTTTCTGTCACAGCTAGAGGTTCTTTAATATGCCCTGTATGTACCTGTTGCTACATTCCTCTTTGCTGACTTTTTCCTTGATCCCTTTCTAGTTTCACTTACCAGTGGTGGGTAGTGATGTAACCTTTATCTGGCACAAATTTAGATCTTCAACTGATCTTAACACCTCTAATCCTCTTTCTAGCTTTAACTTTAGTTAAAAGTTCATTATGGGGCTTCCCTGGTGGCACAGTGGTTGAGAGTCCGCCTGCCGATGCAGGGGGCACGGGTTCGTGCCCCGGTCTGGGAAGATCCCACATGCCACGGAGCGGCTGGGCCCATGAGCCATGGCCGCTGAGCCTGCGCGTCTGGAGCCTGTGCTCCGCAACGGGAGAGGCCACAACAGTGAGAGGCCCGCGTACTGCAAAAAAAAAAAAGTTCATTCTGAACTTTTTTTGTGTTACTATTTTGCTTTTGTTACTTTTTCTCTTTCTCTTTACACTCTATATTTTCATTCATTAGATCCTAATTTTCTCCAGATTAACAACTGTTCTATTTGTTCTTTGAAATTTGTCGTACAACTAAGTTCATTCTGTACAGAAAACAACTTCAGTAAGCATAGTTGTCTACCTATTTGATCAAAACAAGAATTTCATTATTTTCTTCCAAGTTCCGTATGTAAAGTAAAGAAACTAATGGGAGATTTTTCCCAGTGGGTTCTGCAGTTGTGTTAATAAATGTTCATAAAGTTTTTAGTTATATTCACGTGAAATACTTTTTTAAAAAAGATCAAAGAGTTATTAATAATTCTGACTACACGTCCCATCTTTGCTTTCCCATGTAGGTATTAATTGTCCTCATAACTACAGATGACTTTCATAGCATCCCTATTCATTTATATGTTCTTCCAGCAATGGGAAACATCAGCACTAAGGGTGGTTCAGGACTCAGTGCAGATCTATTGATTGTTGCCAGTCCATGATAAGACAACTATAAAAACTGAGAAAAAGCATTTAGAAACTTTATAGCAATTTGACATTGTCACAACATCCAAGCATATAACAGTTTTTCTAGTAATTCATTTTTTATTGCATTTTACAGAAGTTCTATCTGCAACATATTGGAATTTTTAAAAATAATAATTTCTCACCAGTTTAAGAAGCACCTTTGGCACAGACTTCTTTTGCAGCTGCTTAGAAACACATTTAAAAAAAATCTTTTTGTTTTTAATTTTCTAGGGCCCTCTCTTTCATGGGAATGAGTATCTGTCTGGCTCTGATGTTTATTTCTTCCTGGTATTATGCCATCGTAGCTATGGTAATAGCTGGTATGATCTACAAGTACATCGAGTACCAAGGGTAAGTCTGGATATACCACCTTGATTGCTGCTACAACTATCGAAACTGGCTAGTTTGGTTAGAGCCAGCCTGGTGAAAATTGCATTAGGGATCCAGGAGACTTCATTCATCTGTACCCAAATTTTGTACCCCTAATTCTCTTAGTCACCTTGCAGACATAAGCCATTGATCATAAAGGGAACCTGTTGAGAAAGTATGAATGGATCAGGGAAAAGATAACTAAAAGGATGTACTGAAATAGTAATGATAGTACTAAAGTATACTTTGCCGTACAGCAGAAACTAATACAACATTGTAAATCAACTATACTCCAATAGAAATAAAAATAAAATAAAATAACCAACAAGGACCTACTGTATAGCACAGGGAACTCTGCTCAATACTCATATATGTATAACTGAATCACTTTGCTGTACACCTGAAACTAACCCAACATTGTTATCAACTATACTCCAGTACAAAATTAAAATTAAAAAACAAAGTATAACACAAATATAAATATTCTTGCTTATCTCTTCAGGCAAGGAATTGTGTCTGAAATGGAAAATAAATTAGTCCTGAATTACTTTGTAACAACTAAGACTTCACTAACAACGTTCCAAAATTAGGAATAAATAACACTCTGATCTAGAAGATTACATTGAGTTTTGCTTTCTCTGCAATTATTTTTGAAATAATTTAAACTTGGGATCTGTAGTAATTTCCTAATCCAAATTGCTATTTTACATTATTGCTTTTGAATAGTTACATCGCAGGACAAGTTAAGTGACCCTTCCAGCCTTTATTCTGAACGGCTGTGTAGTGCAGTGTGTTGGTGAAGGGTAGTGTTGATCTGCTTACTGTGGGTTCATTATGTTAATAGAGATCATCATATAAATAATTAATATGAGCTTTAATATTCTACCTTGTGTGTATGTTACTTTTAGATAAAGAAAAAGTAAACTGTTTTTTGAGATTGTACTTATGGTTTAAATCTGTCTCTGCTCTTTTCTCCTCTCTCCCCCAGAGCTGAGAAAGAATGGGGTGATGGTATCCGCGGGCTGTCCCTCAGTGCAGCCCGATTTGCTTTGCTTCGGCTGGAAGAAGGACCTCCACACACTAAAAACTGGAGGTAAAAAAACCAACAGAGCTTAGTGGTGTTTGGCACAGAGTTACCACACAGAAAGGTGTGCTTCATTGATTACAGGATAAGGAAATTATGGGGCTCAAGGAATTCATGAAATGGACATGCTTTGACTGATTCTAAATTCTTGATCCTCTGTTCCCTTTTAATCATGTGCTATATGATCTAGACTTCTACCATTTTCATTCTTCCTTCAAGACTGATCAATTTGAGGTAATACTGGGAAAATTCAGAATAACTATGCAGCCGCACCCTATCATTTTCTCTAATCTCTTCCTTCTGTCAAAGTACGTGTTTTATACAGATCTCCTGAATTAAAGGGTAGACTTGTCATTCTGTCCCCAGACCCAGAGTGTTTTCTCATCCCACCCCCTTCCCCGCCAACCTCTTTACAGGCCTCAGTTGCTTGTACTGCTGAAACTAGATGAAGACCTACATGTCAAGCATCCTCGCCTCCTCACCTTTGCTTCACAACTTAAGGCAGGAAAGGGTCTCACTATTGTGGGCTCTGTCATCGTGGGGAACTTCCTGGAGAACTACGGTGAAGCTTTAGCCGCTGAGCAGGTAAGAGTCAAGGTTTATTGACCTCGTGGAATTTAGCTTATGGTTTTGTGCTGTTGAGTCATAAGACCTCGGATTTCTAAATTAATCCCTTTCCTGAGTGATCTAGGAGGTGTCCTTCATAGTGCTGACTTGAATGGTCATATTCTCCCAAAAACTACGATGAACCAGAAGATAATTTATTCTTCCCATTTAAAAAGCATTTCTAAACTATAAGATTATCAAGGCTAAGCACTATTTCCAAATAGACTCCAGACATTGACTCAGCCCTGAGAGAAGTCATGTAAATAAATCATCCCTTGAACTATGGTGATGGTTCCTCTCAATCTTGTGACAACAAGGAGCGATGAGCACGTTTTCTTCCTCTTTGCTAATCTACATGGTGCTATGACCAAGATTCCTTTGCTACTTCTGATTAGCTTATGGGAGATTAAAGTTCTTCCTGAAGAAGAAAGTAGATTTCACTCTATTATAAATGATAGAAATCACCCTGGAGAAATTTCAGTTACATTTCAAAAATTTTACTGGATTTCATTTTGGAATGCTTTGAAACCCTAGAACTAGAAATGCTGAAGAAACATTAGTCCAGAGTGATCACAAAAATAAATAAAAAGCACAGTATTGGAAATCAAGAGACCCTGATTATCCTAGCTACACCGCTGACTTAATCTGTGCCTTTGGGAAAATCATATCCATTTTCCACACCATTATTCTCTCTACCTTTCTACCAAGAGAGTGAAGTAAGACTAAATGAAATATTATCTCCAGACTGGCTTGAATAAATAAAAGAATAGTAAAACAAATACAAGTTTCGCAAGTAATCACCATTAAAATATCAAAAGGGATGTGGAAGTAGCAAAAACAAAAATAGAAAACATACCTGAGATAATTCTAAATTGAAACTGAATCGTCATATTGAATTTCTAGTAATATGAGTCAGGGCCAGACTGGGACTAAGGAAGGAAGGAGATTATGTTCACACTCACCCTGGGCAATTAAGAAGGAATATTGAATATTCACTTTGTGACAATCCCTATTCTCAATTTGTTTGGTATGTTAGAAAGAAAAGCAGAAGAGAGGAAAAGGTAAAGGAACTATCAGTACATGTAGACAACTACCTACATATGTAGTAAGCACTTAGCAAGTGAAGAAGGCAAAGGATAATAAAATTTCATTGGGATAAATTAAACTTTTTAAATTGTTCCGTAGATCTTATGCAGAGTTTGGAAGGGGGAGGGGAATATAATACAGAGAAGGAGTAAGAAGTTAAAAGACCCAGGATGAAGTAATTCAGTGTTGAGATTCTGTCTCTCTTTCAGACCATAAAGCATCTAATGGAGGCAGAGAAGGTGAAAGGATTCTCCCAGCTGGTGGTGGCCGCCAAGCTGAGAGAGGGCATTTCCCACCTCATCCAGTCATGTGGCCTTGGGGGCATGAAGCACAACACAGTGGTGATGGGGTGGCCAAATGGCTGGCGCCAGAGTGAAGATGCTCGAGCTTGGAAGACTTTTATTGGTACAAAACATTTCTCATACTATCCTGAGGGCTCAAATAGAGGATATACCCTAACCCCACCCCCCAGCCTCCTAAAGTAGAGACGATGTCCTTGCTGAAGCATAGTCTCATAAGGGCACCTAAATAACTACTACTAGTAATAACCTGATTCTCTTCACCCCCTCCAGCCTTACATAATGTTCATCAGTTGTTTATCTTGCCAAGTCTTACATTAGGAACTATCTCTGAAATTGCCATATTTCCATGTGTGATCTCCCACATTGACATTCTCACAGGAACTGGAAGAATTGTTCTTCAGCATCAAAATCTCCCCAATTCATGTATCCCCCACTTAGAAATGTAGTAATCAGAATACACCTAGTAATGTAAATCATAGTTCTCAGTCTAATTCTGTTAGCTATTCAAATTTTTCTTAATGATTTTCATTACTTGATTTGGTACAGCCTACTGTGTAAATAGGACACCTTGCTCAAAGAACTGTCAATGGCCATTATCCTTTCTTTGCTGACATGTTAGGAAGCAAGGTAAGCCTAAGGATTCATCTCTGCTTATCCTGATTCTCTCTGTTTTCTCCCTAGGCACAGTTCGAGTGACAACTGCTGCCCATCTGGCCCTGCTGGTGGCTAAAAACATCTCCTTCTTTCCCAGCAATGTGGAGCAGTTTTCTGAGGGCAACATTGATGTGTGGTGGATCGTGCATGATGGGGGGATGCTCATGCTCTTACCGTTCCTACTGAAACAGCACAAGGTATTTTGACACCTTTTTAAAAAAGTCTTTCTCTCTTAACTTCTGTCCTGGTTCACTAGACAGAGAGTCTTCCTTTCATTCTATAGTGTTGGGGCTTAGAAAACTTGGGGATTATTCTTGGCTTTCCGTGATTCCAGATTCAACGTTATAAGAAATAGTTTTCTTTGTAGTTGATACCTATTTCCAAGGGAAATTCAGCAAATTAATAGAACTCCATATGAGCCCTTGGAAAAAAACATTAATAAGTGAATTAAAAAAAAAAAAAAAGACTGGGGCTTCCCTGGTGGCGCAGTGGTTGAGAGTCCACCTGCCGATGCAGGGGACATGGGTTCGTGCCCCGGTCCGGGAAGATCCCACATGCCGCGGAGCGGCTGGGCCCGTGAGCCATGGCCGCTGAGCCTGCGCGTCCGGAGCCTGTACTCCGCAACGGGAGAGGCCACAACAGTGAGAGGCCCACGTACCGCAAAAAAAAAAAATGGAAAAAGATGAAAATACTGGAAACCTAAGAGGGTGTGTGTGTATCTTATACATATTTATGTTCATCCTTTGGTAAGACTGAAATTTAAAATAGTAAATATTATAGTCTGCACAGTGTCATCAGTATGCTACCTGAGTAAAGCACCCTCTTAATGTATCATGTGCCATCTTTTCTGTTTTGCCAGTTTTTTTCTTGTCATGAAGTAAAAACTCCTTTAAACTATATTTTATGTGTTCCTTGGTCAAGCTTTTGCCCTAACAATAATATAGCAAGTAAGTAAAATAAATAAATAAGTAAATAAATAATAATATGGCAAGTAAGAATCTAGGAACATATACCCTGAAACTGTACAAGATTGTTCTAGGCAAAAGTGCCATTTATTTTAAGAAATAACTCTTTTTTGCCTTCTTGCATTTAATTTTCCATGTATATGTGGTACTTTCTCAGGTGTGGCGAAAATGCAGCATACGGATCTTCACAGTAGCCCAACTAGAAGACAACAGTATTCAGATGAAGAAGGACCTGGCCACCTTCCTGTATCACCTTCGCATTGAGGCAGAGGTGGAAGTGGTGGAGATGGTGAGAAAGCTGAGTTCGAGATAAGAGAGACTACCCTGTCATTCTAGAACCTCTTCTGGTTTGGGAATTTCTTCAGCTGCAAATGTGGATTAATTCCTTAGTTCCAACAAAACTCTCATATGTTGATCTAGATAAGTACAATGCATATGTGATGTGTATTTAGTGGTAGTTTTTAATTTTTGCTTTCCTGTTTGTTCCATAGCCCTTCTATTTCTGCTAGATTCTTATCTGCTTAATACAGTTTTATTAAGTTTCAGTTCATATATTCGTGCTAAAATCACACATAGCTTTTTTTAAAAAATAACTTGTAAGTATTAAAAAAAAATAAGACTGGGGTTTTTGTTTTGTGTTTCAAGGAAACACGTATGTCATGGTTAGATTGTGGAAAAGACTCAGGGCTCTGGATTTGATCTACAATCCACAATATTATTATATTTACGTAGCTCAATGACTGAACAAAAACTAAAACCTAGGTTGATATTGTGATACTTTCTCTGGTGTAATTTAGTAAGTGGAAATGAAAATATATGGTTCTTTCTCTTTCGTGCTTATTGCCTACTCCGTGTGATATCTACGGCAGCATGACAGTGACATATCAGCTTATACTTACGAGCGCACCCTGATGATGGAGCAAAGGTCCCAGATGCTCCGGCACATGCGACTATCCAAAACAGAGCGTGACAGAGAGGTGAGATTTTGCTGCACTGACCTAATCCTGGCCCTGTGAAGTCTATCACTGAAAGGGATGATAGTATTGTTCTCAGCATGACAGATTCTTTCCTAATTGCTTTTTTGGTTATTCCACTATAACCACATTTCAAAATAATTAAAGATGAAGCATGAGAGAAAATTGGGTATAGAGTCATAGCTATGTTGGGCCTTCCTCAGGCACAGCTGGTAAAGGATCGGAATTCAATGCTACGATTGACCAGCATTGGCTCTGATGAGGATGAAGAGACAGAGACCTATCAGGAGAAGGTGCACATGACCTGGACGAAAGACAAGTACATGGCATCCCGGGGGCAAAAGGCCAAGTCAATGGAAGGATTCCAGGACCTACTTAACATGCGTCCGTAAGTTTTCCTACTCACAAGCTTATCACTTAACATAGTATCCTAGTTAGTGCCACAGATGTGGCACTGCCTGAATACACAGGACAGAATCTAGTCTTCATTTCACCCCAAATCCAGCCATCTTTCTATTGTTTGCCTATGCCTATCAGCTACCAGTTAATACTGTACACAAGCTAACCATCTTTCTTCCTGTCCATACTGTGTTCCTGGTATAAAACAAGCAAATGTAGAATGTGAAAGCTATGATATCAATATTATAAGGCAATCAATCATTTGTTCATTACATCAATCATAGTTAAAGCAAAAAATCTCTAAAATCTCAAGTTTTTTAAAGTTGACGATATGCCTAGTTTTCTCTTTGCCTTAACCCACCTGTTTCTTCCCCACCACGCTCCCCTTCCAGGGACCAGTCCAATGTGAGGCGGATGCATACAGCAGTGAAGCTCAATGAGGTTATAGTTAACAAGTCCCATGAAGCAAAGCTGGTTTTGTTGAATATGCCAGGGCCACCCCGAAACCCTGAGGGTGATGAAAACTGTATCCTTTCTGAGAGCAAAACTTCCAGTAGGGAAAATCTTAGCCTGTGTTTTGTTTTGTTTTTTAAAATTATTTATTTATTTATTTATTTTATTTCTATTTTATTTTTTTTTGGCTGTACGCCGGCCTCTCACTGTTGTGGCCTCTCCCGTTGTGGGGCACAGGCTCCAGACGTGCAGGCTCAGCGGCCATGGCTCACGGTCCCAGCTGCTCCGCAGCATGTGGGATCCTCCCAGACCAGAGCACGAACCCGTGTCCCCTGCATCAGCAGGCAGACTCTCAAGCACTGCACCACCAGGGAAGCCCTTAGCCTGTGTTTTAGATGGGACACTAAGTAACTGTAAAAGTCATTGTCTATGACTTCCTGTCTTGAGGAGGGAAGACTGTTAAAAGTCTCAGGCAAGGATCCTTACTTAGTAATACTACTCTCCTTCAGGGGAGTTGGGTATAAGATGTTCTCTCTGAACCATAAAGAGACTTTTTAGGTGGCATATTTGCAACATGACTTTCAACATTCAGTGTATAGAACCCTTACTGACAGTCCTAGAGATGGAACACCCACAGCCCTTCTCCTTTCCAGGCTCTTCCCAGTTTGCAAAGCCTCTCTCTTTTGCATGGAGTTAGGGGAGAGGCAGTTGAAGTGGAAGTTCCCTCTGAGGGGGAAAGATAAGGTTCTTCTTCATACCCTAATTCCAGGATTGTTTTTATGGGACCCCTTCAGCACTGCAATGGCACAGACTGGTCCATTCCCACCAGTACCATTAAGGAAAAGAGGTTAAAAGAACGCGTAAATCAACTATATTTGAAGAAAAAAAGAAAAAGAAACTGGCAGAAAAAATCTATCTTGAGCAGGTTCACTTGGAAATTACTGGGATTCTCTCCTGGAATCTTACAGGCTGCCCTGTTGTGGCTTTTTCTTCTTTCTGCCTTATTTGCTGTATAGTAGTAACACATTACTTCTGGGTTTCCCCCATTTTAAAATAACATTTAGAAAAAAAATCTAACAAATGGGAGAGAGTCTTGTATTATTTATGCAAAGAGGCTAGATCCCCAGATTACTTCAGAGTTCGATTGAATCCAGAGTTCAGACTTCTCCAGTTCTGAATATATAATAATTAAAACAAGCATGTTGATTTTGCAGCTTTGTAGTCAGATAAACTCAGATTATCATGATGCCAGGTTTTAAATTGTGCTCTTCTGCCTATTTGTCTCCTTGACAAATTCTGAAGACATGGAGTTCCTAGAAGTGCTCACTGAAGGACTAGAGCGAGTCCTTCTTGTCCGAGGTGGTGGCAGTGAAGTGATCACCATTTATTCATAATCTACCCCTGAATGATTCTGCTGGGCCTCACCTTTCCAAAAAGGCTTCCAACCTCCATGGAAGTGCCAGCTCTTTACTACCACTCCCATCAACTAGAGACCTGTGTTCTGTGTACATCACGCTGAACTCTTAATGAGCTGAGCCTCAAGTACTTGTGCAGAAAAGTACAAACAGATCTGCTCTTTGCTACCATATGACCTGCTGTCCTTAAAGAAGAAGCAGATATTCCCTCAACCTCAGAACAATGCTCAAGTCCTACAAGCCATGCCTGTACCAGATAAAGGCAAGTTAGAATTAACAAGCTAAACCAATAAAATGAATTGGCAAAAGGGATGCTAGAAATTCAACTGAAGACAAAAGTACACGTCTAACATTAAAGATGAGTCTCAGAAGTCATGATTCAATGATGACACCATGGGGGTAACAGCCAGAGAGACACAGCCTCATCATACTAAAGAATTCATGGCCAAGTACACAGGGAGCTAACATCTTTGTGGAGACATCCGTGGCAAGCCAAGATGACAATTTTCGTCAGTGTATCCACTGCTCTCCAGGACTCTAATTTTATGTTAGGGTACTAATATATAAAAACGGAAACATGAAACTGCAGCCCCTACTTCCTCCAAAATAAAATTCCCCCAAAATATGTTTAAGTACACATACTGTGTTGTATATTTCAGCTGTTTCTCAAACCCATCCTGTGGTTAGGATTGTAATACAGGCACTGTTACCACGGAAACTGTTTTTTAAAAGGTTGAGTAAAAATTATTTCTTTCAGGTTCTTTGCAAATGGACAAACTAAGAGAACTCCAAAAGGTAGCTATCAAGATTTACATAAATGCAGTCTGTGGTTACCTATGAGACATGGGCAAAATATATAAGCTGTTATCTAAGAAATGCAGATGATGATGCATACTAACCAATAGGTTCTCCTTTCCTTCTCCCTTTTATGCCCTCTGGGTTATAGGCACAGATCAAAAATCATAAGAACAAACACACTAGGAAGACTGGCTAAAATCCTTTGCTAAAACCTTTGGATTATCCTTCAAAGGGAGAATCCAGCAGTGGAATTCGAAGTTTATAGCCATATTCCTTCCATAGTGCCAAAGTTACTGAGCTGCTGCTACTCTTCTTACCTACTTCACTGAAGTGGCATGCAATTGGCATTGGCCTGTTTCAACAAACTTATTTCATTTGGAAACCTGTGGACTCATTCCCAAAGCCAGCCATAATGAAGACTTGAGGGCATGCAGCTCAGCACTAAGTATGAGCATTTTTTTTTCAATTTTATTCATTTTGACTGCAGAAACTTGGATCTGAACTAAGAGATTATCCAAGGTAACAGTCTTCTATTTCAGTTTTGTTTTCAGAAAGCTCTAAATGTGTCAAGGAAATGCTTCTGCAAGCTTAGCTTTTTATTTGCTAACTTAATGATCACAAAACACCTGCTTTTCGAGCATAGGGAAACTGCCCTGTGTGACTGAGTGGTAATTTCATATATGTGAAATCTTCATTTATTGTACAGGATAGATAGGGTATTCCGAGAAACTATCTTGCCTGTATTCATGTCTGCTTTTGAATTTCATTTTATTAATGATAAATAGTACCACTCTTTCATTACCAGTAGGATATGGAGCAAGCTGACTTGCTCCATAGTCTGCAGACTATTCATCTGACCCTTATGGACAGAGGAGAAAAACCCTTCAATATGGCTTAAGAAACGGAGTCATTTTGGTTTATTCCCTTTGCTCTTCTCTCAATGTCCCAGCCCAGTCAGGTAGCAAAGCAGACAAGATATTTTAAGTCTTTTTTTTCTGCTGCTTCCTGCAGAGGGTAGAAGCATTGTTTACAACTTTCATTGCAACACTCCATTGCTAAGTTGAGTCCAGCAGTAGTGGAACAGGTACCCTAGGACCCAAGCTATTAAAGACCCATGCTCTAAAGGTCAGCTTGCCCAGGAACTCCTTTACATTTACACAAAACCTCTGGCCAAATGGACAGAAAGTAAGGTTAGTTTTAGAAGAGCTTTTTGTGGCTGGAGCTCTGTAAGAATCCTTTAAAGGGATAATGGAATTAGTGGCTACTAATATAGCCCCTACTTTAGGCCCTAAAACACAATCACTGTTACATGGGGAAGTGGCTATTAGGCCAGATTTAAACTCATCTCTGTCTAGAGCATTTCATGTCTATGTGTTGCTTATGTTGTCTGCAAACTGTCTTGTCTCTTTTAATCACTGCAAATAAAGCAATACCGAAAACTTGATGAGAGAATGCACCTTAGGGGAAGGGGCTTTGTGTTTCATGCAGGAAGAGAAAGGAAAGACCTCCTCCTGCCTTTTGAAGAGATCCAGCTTTTAAGTCTTAGCTATGACTTTACCAGGGCAGGTTATGACAATATTCATTTTCCAACTGCTGGCCCTCTGCCTTTTATAGCTATCTTAAAAGCTTTAGTTTGAGTTGCAGCATCTGTCTGACAGGTGCCAAGTTCCTTTTGGCAGGGCAAAGACCACTACTTTGTATCTTCCGTTGCCTCAGATTCCTGTGGCCCCTGAGATCCCGCGAATCCTCATTCTCCCTAAACATGCTAAAAATCCATTTTTGTGGATACTAAAGTAGCAACTACACTGTAAACATTTTATGTGTTTTGGTCTGGTTTATTTTTCTTTTCATCATGTATAATCTGAATTCAGCATTAGTTTCTCACATTTCTCTAGTATCTCCAACAGAATTTTTATGTCCCAGCTTGTGTTAAATAGAAGTGAAATATATCAAGGAGCATAGATTTAAGGGATACTTGTGCAACTTTTTTTTAAAGCACTGTTCTCAACCATTTAATTTATTAAAAGGAGATGCTGCTGTAGCTCTTGATTTATCAGCAACCACTCTTTTGTTTACAGAGTTATGGTTTCATTTGTTGTTTTGCTCTCTACTGGAAACATAAATAAAGTTTTCTACCTTATTTTCAGTCAAGAGTTGTGGTATAGTTTTTTTGTGTTTGTAGTGATATGTACATTGTCTTTCTAGGATTTGTCTCTTCACCATGGAGAAAAGAGACCTTTTGGTCCTTTTCAGTGAGTGATAATGTTAAAGGTTGGTATGCTGAGGAGGAGCCACTGGGCATGAAGGCGGCTGTAAACGAGCTCCAGATACATAGGCACCACGTGCTTCTTTCTCAGGTTCACAAAAGCAGTCCTCCTCCACTGAACTCCATCCTCTGAAAAAAGAAAAATTGAATAAGTTAATGGTGAATGAGAAATAACTGAAATAACTTCCTGAATCAAGTACTTAATACTTTAATCATAAGCTCTACTTTGCTTTATCTTTAAAATATAACAATTTCCAAACTCCTAATGGATCTTATTTCTTAAGAAATGAGCTCTAAGAGCAACTGTGATCCCCCACCATCAAATGGATCAACTATTTACTGTACATTACATCTGCCCCAAATTTAACTTTCCTTTTGCCTTACCTCAGGGGGCTCAATGAAGGCTAACCAATCTGATGCATGTGTAGGCAAGAGTCCCATTGACTGGCACTTATAAACAGCCAATGCCAAACCCATAAGGTTCCCAATGAGATACACCAAACCCTGAAGAAACTTCTGGCTTGAACTTTCTAGCATCTTGAAAGCTGTTGGGGTAACAGAAAGTGTCAAAAACCAAAAAAAACTTTTTTTTTTTTCAATACGAATCAGGCCATATATTAATATATATAACACAGACAGTCCAGTCCCATAGTAAGAGTACAAATAGAACCATTAAAGGTGAACAAAAACCCACAAGCACCATTTCCTCCTCCATGCCACCACCACTGCCATCACCACCCTGCACACACTCCTACTGCAACTAGCCAAGAGCTAGCTGTGCCAAAGACTTCCCGTAATGGGTTCTGCTGAAGAATTTGCCTTTGATTCTTAAAGCTTAAGGAGGATTATTATTTCAAGAATACTTACTGGCTGAAATGGCCATAAGTGCTTGAATGGGTCGCCAAGCCATCATACACACCATCATAGTAGGGAAGATGGAGATAGTATTGCCTGCCATGTACATGATGAAGAGGTTCATGGGAATCTGTTTCAGGGGACCCAAGGCAATGTCCCAGCAGCGCTAAAACAAACACAGTTTTAACCTCTGATCACTATCCTCAGTCCTACGTTATATCACTGGCGTTAAAGTCAAATGAACACAATTCCCGACTTCGTGCTTCTGAGTGAGCTGACTCCTCAATTCCACCACCTCTGCCCTTCTCCCACTTTGCCACAGGAAGCTTGCTCTTCTAAAGATAAGGCATCTTCACCATTTCTGTTTTTCCCCATGGGTTTCCCAAATACCATTTTTCCCCAAGACTTGTGGTAAAGAGAAGACTTCCCTATTTTTGTTCTTATACTTCTGCATCTACCACTGGCCCATCTACAACTGAAGAACTAGATAAATCCACATAGTGGTAGATTAGCATACCTCAATAACTAATAGAACAAACAGACAAATCCAGATATAAAAGATCTGAATGATATTATTAACCCAATTGACAAATAGAACACTGCACCCAACAGGTGCAGAAATCACAGTCTTTTCAAACACACATAGGACATTTACAAAAACTGACAACTTACTGAGCCGTGGAGAAAGTGTCAATGACTCTCAAAGAACTCCAATCATACAAAGCATATTCTTTGATTATAATGCAATTAAGCTAGGAATCAATAACAAAAGGATAACTAGAAAATCCCCTATGTGTTAGAGTGAAAAAATGTGCTCTAAATGATCCACTAATCAAAGAAGAAATTTCAGTGGAAAACAAATATTGTTAACTGATAACAAATACCATATATTAAAACTGGGACACAGAGCTTTGAGAAATTTACACCCTTAAATACATATTAGAAGACTAAATAAAAGTAAGCATCTATTTCAAGAAGTAAGAATAAATTAAACCCAAGGAAATGGAAAGGAAGGAAATCAAAATGAGAGCAGAAATTAATGAAATTTTCTTAAAATCAACAAAGCCAAAGGTTTTTTCGAAAAGATTAAGAAAATACTGGTGAGCCTGATGAATAAAAAGCAAAATATTCAACAGCAAGAATGAAAAAAGGGACATCTCTATAGGTCTTCCACATATTAAAGTGATCAATATTATGAATTTGGGGGAAATGGCTAAATTCCTAGAAAATATAACAACTTACCTAAATGGCATAAGAAGTTGGAAATTTAAATAGTCTTATAACTTTAAGAAACTCTATAATTAAGCCCAAATGGTATCCCTTGGCAAATTCTTAACATTTAAGGAAAAAATAAAGCCAATCTTATACAAACTCAGAGAAGAAAAAATGAATTCATTACTGTAATATGGGACCTCATAAATACCAAAACCTGCCAATGACATTATGAGAAAAGTTTACAGACCAGTATCACTCATGAACCTAAATGCAAAAATCCTAGGGGCTTCCCTGGTGGCACAGTGGTTAAGAATCCGCCTGCCAATGCAGAGGACACGGGTTCGAGCCCTGGTCCGGGAAGATCCCACATGCCACAGAACAACTAAGCCATGCGCCACAACTACTGAGCCTGTGCTCTAGAGCCCGTGAGCCACAACTACTGAGCCCATGTGCCACAACTACTGAAGCCCGCATGCCTAGAGCCTGTGCTCCACAATGAGAGAAGCCACCATGATGAGATGCCTGCGTGCCATAATGAAGAGTAGCCCCCCCCCCGCTGCAACTAGAGAAAGCCCGTGCACAGCAACCAAGACCCAACACAGCCAAAAAAAAAAAATCCTAAACAAAATATTTAAAGTAAATCTATGTATATAAACAGAATAATATACCCCTGTCCATTTGGGTTTATTCACATAAAGGAATAAATGGCCATGTGTAAACAGTTTCCTTATCTGTCATTTACATAGATCATTTATATGAGAGTTTATTTATAGAATTCTTGTTTTTTTTAAATTTTCTGGCCCTGCGGAGCAGCATGTGGGATCTTAGTTCCCTGACCAGGGATCAAACCTGTGCCCCCTGCTTTGGAAGCATGGAGTCTTTACCACTGGACCACCAGGGAAGTCCCTATCTGAGAGTTTAAATATCAAATCATCCATACAACAGAATTGCTCTAAAATACATATTTTATAATAATCTGCCTTTAAAATCACGCCATTTTAGTAATACCTTACTATCATGTATTTATTATTCATATTATGCTTTGATGTACCAAGATGAAAAATGACAGGACACTTATCAAGAAAATCACTGACAACAGCTCTGTCATTTTCATGTTGTGAAAATCACTGCATTTCATGAATCAAAGTTCATTTAATATTGAACAATATTAAGGCTGAGAGGAAAGTGCCAGGCACTGTTCAAGGGACTTGGGAGACAAAATCTTGCTCTCATGGAGCTTACAAGAGTGAAAAGAGAGATAATAAAATAAGTAAACTATATATGAATGATATGGAGAAATATATATGAATGAAATGGAGAAATATAAAGTAAGAACAGATAGGGAGTGCCATGAGGGTAGACTTCACTAAGAAGGTAACATGTAAGAGACTGAAAGGAGATGAGACAGCAAATCATAAAGGTATCTGGGGGAAAAGGAAAGAACAAGTACAAAAAGCCTGAAATAGAAGCTTGCCTGGCATATTTAAGGAGCAGCAAGGAGGCCGTTCTGACTATAGGAGTGAACAAAGGGAAAAACGGTAGAAGATGAAGTGGCTTAGACCAGGATGATAGATTACAGCAATAAGAATTAAGATTTTGAATCTATTTTGAAGGTAAAAGCAACGGACTGTTCTGACAGGTTGGTTGTGTGGTATAAGGGAACTCCAGTAGAAAAAGATGACTTGAACTGGAACGCATTGCTACCAGTAGCTAATTTTCAACCTACTTCCTTATACCTTATGTTCAAACGTCTTTTATTTTTACAATTATTGAGCACTTTTGGATCTGATATGTCAACTAATGTAACAGTAATCTCAAGCGGTTTAGCTATCAAATATTCGGGATAAGGGCCATCTACAGTAAGACATTCATGTGCTGCGTGGGAGAGGGTGGGTGTGTAGGTCAGGACTGGCCCAAGGACTATAGTGACATCTATACCTCTGTACCTTCTCCACTAGGATCCGGTCTGTCTCTTGCACGCTGGTATCAGGCACTTGCTTGTCCAAGTAACCAACTGGGTACAGCGAGTCTCCCTGGCCACCGCCCCGGTCACTTCGGCTCCTAGAGACCAAAACCAAGAAACTAAGGTTGCAGCCTTCCACACTTCATATTCCACATTTCCCGTTCGAATCACAGGAATAAAGATCCTCAGATGCATCTACCCAGATTAGACCAGCCCTCTCGTGGGTTCGTCAGACCCTTGCCTGTAGGGAGGAATGAAATAAGCATCCTTTGGTCATAGAAACCTCTATGGCAGAGAAGCCGCTAGCTCCCCAGGAGTCGTTTCTGGGCCACCCATCCTTTTCACGGAGTTGGGCCTGAGGGTTCAGGTCCTATTCCTCTGGGGTAGTGCTGGGGTGGGAGCTCTGATGTCGAACTTTGCCCAGGCACCTCACCTGCTGCCTCCTCCAGGTCCGCTCAGCTCAATCGCCCACTTGAAGCGCCGGCCTCGGTTGGCCACCAGGCTCCCCTGGGCCGTCATGGCAACGGCCGCCTCCCAAAGCTGCAGAGCTCCCGACCAAACTTCAGCCAGGCCTCAAGCCCAACAGCATCCGCGACTTCTGGGGCTCACTCTGCAAGTCCACATCCGGCGCGTAACTATAGACGTCACTTCCGTCCCGGAAATTGTCAGGCGGCTGACCGAAGGGTGTGGTCGGAGGTACAGAAGGTGGGAGGGAAAAGAAAGAATGTAAAGGTACCTAAAGCGTCTTCCGCGCCTTCCCTCCTTTCTGAAGAAGGCCTGCAGGGTGTTCCCTCACCTCTGAGGTGCGTTTTATGGGACAAAGGGAAGTCCATACTGACTCTCCATTAGGGGTTGAAGCCCTGAAAAGCGTCTGGAGCTCTTACCCGTTCCCGGGAGCACAAGATTCAAATAATCTATTTAAATCCTGGCTTCACCACGGATTGTGTGACCTTGAGCGAGTTATTTAGTAGCTTCTGGGTGTTGAATGTCCACCGTGTACCAGGAACTTTATGTCTATTATTTCATTTAATTCTCACAGGAACCCTGCGACGTAGATAGTTCTGCCCCTACTCCGCAGCAAACCTAGGAGGCCGTGTGGGCATGTTAAGGCTCTTGGGCTCAAGATTCAGACGGTCTCCGTTTGAATTCTGGCTTCGTTACTTAACTGCGTGATTTTGGGCAAGTTAGATTCATTGTGTTTCAGACCTTTCCATATGTACCTGCTTTCGAGGCTTGTTCTGAGGTTGAATGGAGTGCTCGCCACAAGTGCATGACGTGTTTTTTAATGTCATTAATCTCCAACATTATTCGTGGTGATCGGGTTTTGTATTCAACTGTATACCTATATCATAATTAAACCTATCATTGGGTTTTTAAGTTGTTTACTGTTTTTTTCCCTTTTATAACCAATGTTGCTGTCACTGTCATTCAAATCATATATTCCTTCCCTTGTAAAGTACTCTCCTACTTGCTGTAAAATTTTTTAAGCTATAACAAAGTTTCTTTGGTCGCAAGGGTACTCCAGGTCTTTTATTCCTTTGTTCTAGGAATCCTCATAGTGTTACTTGCTAAAAACGTGTTCCAGAGAAGGTGAAGATGTTGAGACTGAACTGAGGAAAGGTTCCAAGGTCAGATAAGCTTGAGATATTGTATTCTAAACATACATCCCAGAGATTCTTGGTGCTACCGGTATAACATTAAAACCACAAGAAATAATTCAGTAAATAATCTCCTTTCATTTTGTTTCCCAATCTGCCTGAATAACAAGCCTCTTTTTTTTTTTCTATCACATCTGTTAATGTCCAATGGAATCAATGTTCCATAGAACACAGAGGGCAACTTGCTATATATGTGCTAGAATTAAAGAGAAAGAAGAAGGCACTCTTTAAAGATCTGACTGATATTTTTTAAAGTTTGTTAGAATATCATTAGAAATAATAGATCCTTTATGGAAATGGAGTTTCAGATTGGAATTAAACTTTTTTTAAGGTTTAAAAATCTATAAAAATGTGTTTTTTTAACATCTTTATTGGGGTATAATTGCTTTACAATGGTGTGTTAGTTTCTGCTTTATAACAAAGTGAATCAGTTATACATATACATATGTTCCCATATCTCTTCCCTCTTGCGTCTCCCTCCCACCCTCCCTATCCCACCCCTCTAGGTGGTCACAAAGCACCGAGCTGATCTCCCTGTGCTTTGCGGCTGCTTCCCACTAGCTATCTACCTTACGTTTGGTAGTGTATATATGACCATGCCTCTCTCTCACTTTGTCACAGCTCACCCTTCCCCCTCCCCATATCCTCAAGTCCGTTCTCCAGTAGGTCTGTGTCTTTATTCCTGTCTTACCCCTAGGTTCTTCATGACATTTTTTTTTCTTAAATTCCATATATATGTGTTAGCATACGGTATTTGTCTTTCTCTTTCTGCCTTACTTCACTCTGTATGACAGACTCTAGGTCCATCCACCTCATTACAAATAGCTCAATTTCGTTTCTTTTTATGGCTCAGTAATATTCCATTGTACATATGTGCCACATCTTTATCCATTCATCCGATGATGGGCACTTAGGTTGTTTCCATCTCCAGGCTATTGTAAATAGAGCTGCAATGAACATTTTGGTACATGACTCTTTTTGAATTATGGTTTTCTCAGGGTATATGCCCAGTAGTGGGATTGCTGGGTCATATGTTAGTTCTATTTGTAGTTTTTTAAGGAACCTCCATACTGTTCTCCATAGTGGCTGAACCAATTCACATTCTCACCAGCAGTGCAAGAGTGTTCCCTTTTCTCCACACCCTCTCCAGCATTTATTGTTTCTAGATTTTTTGATGATGGCCATTCTGACTGGTGTGAGATGATATCTCATTATAGTTTTGATTTGCATTTCTCTTGGAATTAAACTTTTGAGGATCCAAGTTTTTGCACAAAAATGTGTTTTGTAAGAAAAGTAAAGGGTAACATATAGTTTAATCCTGACTCCAAATGAATTTCTAAGAGAGGTAGGAACTCTCTTGGCCTACATTTCTTCATCTATAAAATAAGGGACTTGTACCAGATAACTTCTTAGGGTACCTTCTAGTTCTAAAATGTATTTTTTTGGAATACATATTTTGCATATTATTCTTTCATATATGGTATATTCATAGAAAGAAGACAAATCATAAACACATTAAGGAATAATGGGATTTCACATCATTTTTTAAAATTGTGCTTTCTCATACTTTTAGTAATTCTCTGCATTATGCGGGTACCACTTTTGGATTTAGAGAAATATAAATGTTATTAATTATAATATGACATGATTCTAAACCTAGAAGTGGAATGGTTCTGTCCTGGATTCAAAGGAGACTCATCTTGGGAGCCCTTAAAAAATACTGATGCCTTGGCCACACCCACAGAGATTCTAATTCATTTGCTTAGGGTGGAGCAAGGTCATCAGTATTTTTGAATGGCTCTCCAGGTGATTCTCCTTTGCAGCAAGGACTGAGAACCACTGACCTGGAGTGTTTGGTTGCTCTAAAATGACAAGGTTTGAATTTACACAAAGTAATTTAAGCAATCATTAGTTTTTAAGAGCCTCCTTTTATGCCTCCCACTGGGATAAACTTGAATTAGAAAATAATAGAAATACTGAAATTGTAAAACTAAATGTCAAACTTCCTTTACTTTGTGGCTTTGAGCAAATATGATTTTAATTAAAGAAACTGAGAAGGCAAACCATGATTCCACAGGTCATATGAGTTGCCTTGTTTGACTTTTACAATTTGTGCCACCTGCGCAGTTTTGGTATTTGTTTTTGTAACTATCTTCCCCGCCCCTGCCACCCCACCCCCCAACCTCTTTAGGAGTCTGAGAAGCTGACTCTTTCTAATACTTCATGCCATTCTCTTCAGAGCAGTTGCATTTGGATTGAAACTTGAACAAAGAAATTTCTATTTCACACGACCAGATTTGCGAGAATGGATCCCTTTAAAGGAAAAAAAGCTTTACAGCTATGTCTTAAGTTTTTGGTCTCTGCCATTTTACAGTGTCCCTATAATAAATCTATTGGGCTATCCTCAGCCGTCCAACCAGTTCCCCCAGCGTGCTCTAAAAGCTCCTAATCCTTTTGGCAGCTTAAATAAAATGGACTTCTATTGCAATCTCCATTTATTTGTGTTATTTAACTCTACTATCATTATTGCCTTCTGAAAAGGAACACCTTACTATTGCACCATTCATGATGCAGTTTATTCCATGTCAGTAATGGGGTTTTAACAAGAGGAAACTTTTTCCTCTGTTTTGTCTGTTTGCATTTTCAAACCTCTTAGTAAGATCTTAGTAAGATCCTACCTTGCTAGCTCTTGAGTATCTGCACTATTTCTATGCGGATTACAAATTTTTCAGTTTCTGGTTCATGGCTCTGCAGTGTCATGAACTAATATGGTGCTGGGAAAAGATGTTGGTTAGTAATACCATTCTTCATTAGTAATTACCTATTTTTAATTTCAGGAAGACTGTTGTGCAATTCACATTTTACCTGCAGTTCACAGGTTCCCATTATAGCACTTCCCTCCAGCACTTGCTTAGGAAGCTGGGAGGATTGCCATTCCCACAGATCCCATTGAAAGCTAAGAATGACAACTATAGCATAAGTCATAATGATATATCACTGATAGCCTAACATGTTTCTTCAAACTTGGTTACTCTGGATTCATGCTGGTGATTAATTTCAGCTGTCTTGGAGGTGGGCTAAACTGTCTCTACACCAAGGATCTGAATGACTAATCCAGGTCCTTTGTGGCATTTTTTCTTATGTGCTAATTTTAAAAAGCCTCGATTGGTTCCGTTATAAAGCATTGTTTTATAGCCTGAGTTTTTTGTAAGGAGGATTGTCCTCGCAGAATTCATATGTTGAAGCCCTAACCTGCAATGTATTTGGAGATGGGACCTCTGGGGGGTAATTAGGGTTAGATGAGGTCATGAAGGTAGGGCTCTCATACTGGGATTGGTGTCCTTATAAGAAGAGACACAAGAGAACTTGCTGTGTCACTCTGCCATGTGAGGACACAATGAGAAGGTGGCTGTCTACAGCCAGAAAGAGAGGTCTCGCCAGGAGCTGAATCAGCCAGCACCTTGATCTTGGACCTCCCAGTCTCCAGAACTGTGAAAAACTAAATTTCTGTTGTTAAAGCCACCCAGTCTGTGGTATTTTGTTATGGTAGCCCAAGCAGACTAATAAAAGGATGAAGTGGGATTCAGAAGACTTGAAGGAGAACAATAAGTACCTTTTGTGTTTATTGAAGTGCTTTTGAAAGGTAGTCATCCGTTAAAACATAAAATAAATGTAGGATTGTTTAATTTGTAGAAGTTTATTACATAAGTGGAAACATATTAAACACTGTGCACTGACTTGTATTTTCACTTAATCCATCTTGGATGTCTTCCATGTCTGTCACTCAGATCTACCTCATTCTTTTTAAAGGCTACAGGGTATACATGGCATGGATGTACAATAACTTAGTTAACCAGTCCCTAATTGATGGGCATTTAGATTGTTCCCATTTGTCACTGTTACAAAAAAAATGTTACTATGAACATCCCTGGGTAATTTGTCAGCACAGTTCTGTAGGAGAGTGGTACAATTAAGATTGCTTACCACAGAGGTTATACAGTTACAATATTAATAAGTTAAAATAGGCCCTCCAAAATGTGCTAATTTACACTTTTAAGAGTTTGTGGACTAAATTATTTTTAGTCTTATAGTGAGTTATATAGTGTCCCCCCAAAATTCACACCCACCTGGAACCTCAGGATGTGACCTTAATTGGAAATAGGAACTTTGCAGGTGTAGTTAGTTTAGATGAGGTCATATTGGATTAGGGTGGGTTCTAAATGCAATAACTGATATCCTTATCAGAGGAGAGGGCACACAGATAGATACATGGGGTAAAAGTCCATGTGACAATGGAGGCAGATTGGATTACTGCAGCTACAAGATGACGATTGCCAGAGCCACCAGAAGCTAGGAAGAGGCAAGGAAAGAAAGATTCTTGCCTAGAACCTGCAGAAAGATCATGGCCCTGCCAACACCTTGGTTTTGGTTTTCCAGCCTCTAGAACTGTGAGAGACTGTATTTCTGTTGTTTTAAGCCACCCAGTTTCTGGTACTTTGTTACTATGGTCCTAGGAAACTAATACAAGTTTCCTTCTGAAAGAGGAACTCATTCAAATGAATTAGGCTAACCAGGGTTAGCTTAAGTGGGAAATAATAGCAAATACTAAAATAATATTGCCAAGGCTGCCAAATCAAATCCTAAACTTTAAAACATTTGCACAGGGCTTCCCTGGTGGCGCAGTGGTTGAGAGTCTGCCTGCCGATGTAGGGGACGTGGGTTCGTGCCCCGATCCGGGAAGATCCCACGTGCCGCGGAGCAGCTGGGCCCGTGAGCCATGGCCGCTGAGCCTCCATGTCTGGACCTCAACAGGAGAGGCCACAACAGTGAGAGGCCCGCGTACCGCAAAAAAACCCCAAAAAAACAAAAAACAAAAACATTTGCACAATTTTAATTTCCTAATTGCTGTAAATTAGTAAAGTGATTTTAAAAATTTATTTTATTTATTTTTGGCTGCATTGGGTCTTCATTGCTGCATGCGGGCTTTTCTCTAGATGCAGCTAGTGGTGGCTACTCTTCGTTGTGGTGCATGGGCTTATTGCTGTGGCTTTTTGTTGCAGAGCATGGGCTTTAGGTGCACGGGCTTCGATAGTTGTGGCACACGGGTTCAGTAGTTGTGGCTCATGGGCTCTAGAGTGCAGGCTTAGTAGTTGTGGCGCATGGACTTAGTTGCTCCGCACGCGGCATGTGGGATCTTCCCAGACCAGGGCTGGAACCCGTATCCCCTGCATTGGCAGGTGGATTCTTAACCACTGCGCCACCAGGGAAGCCCAGTAAAGTGATTTTTAAAAATTCTTTTAATTAAAAAAGACATTTATTAGATAAAATGAAAAAATACAAATAAGTAAAAAAGAATTAACGAATCCTACCATGCAAAAAAGTGATAACAATAATAATTTTCGTGGACATTTTGATTTAGACTCTCCCAGATTCTTTGATTTATATTTTGACTTATTTAACATATGTTTTATAACACGCTCTTCCATGAAGGGCCATATTTTTATTTTTGTAAAAGGCAAAGGAAGAAGTCCGGCTGAATCTTTCAGTTTTCAAAAAAACTCTGATACTTCTGCCAGATGTTCAGTTTCTGTTGCTTTCATCCAGCTCTGGCCACAATCATGAGGCACCACCACGATGCCACTCACCAATTTCCGCAGTCCTCCCCAACCAGCCTACAACTGGAGCCACACCCCATTTCCCAGGACTGGAACTAGTCCTGCTACCCTTTGTAGATCAGATTATTTCTGTAGAATATGTGTGCTCTCGCCTTTAAAGGATTCAGAGTTTAGGTAAGTTTGGGCAGCACTGCTCTGTCTTTCTATTTGTATTTATTTATTTATTTACTTACCTACCTACCTCGCCACGCAGCTTGCGGGATCTTAGTTCCCCCCACCAGGGGTTGAACCCAAGCACTGGGCAGTGAAAGTGTGGAGTCCTAACCACTGGACCACCAGGGAATTCCCTTTCTTTTAGAGATTCACAATTAATGTTAGTATTTTAAAGACTGAGAAATGCTACAGTAAAGAAATATTTGTTTTATCCATCAGTTACTGAACTTCTTTGGCCAAGGAAGCCTTTTTTTCTTCTCCCTTTTTCCCTCTCTTTTCAATGTATCAACATCTTGCAGAACGGGTGTTCTGAAGAACACAGCTAATTTTGGATAGCCAGTTTAGGGTCAGACTCAATTTTGTTACTGCCAGAGTACTTTGACCGTGTGTCCGGCTCCAAGAAATGGACTTCAGTCTTAGTGATCTTCCTGTAGCTCCAGTCTCCTGAGGCTGTAGACCTCCTTTGCCCTTTCAAGCCCCCTTCCCAAGGACATTATCCTGCTTCTAATGCTTGTTGTCCCGCCCATTTCATTTCCTTCCTGCCTGCACCCTGCCCTTGAACTCCTCTCCGCTATGCCTGTTTGTTATGAGGGCCCCGGAGTATCAAACCCTCAAGCAGCTGCATGACTGGACTTGTTTTGTGAAAGGTCATAACTTTCAGATACCCTGTACTGATTACCAGGCTGTCGACACCACAGCGAGTCTGTCTCCACAGCATTGGCCCCCCTCCTGGAACTGGTCTAGTTCCAAGACTGCTTTTCCAAGGCAGTAGTCAACCAAATTGTGTTCTTCTCTATCTTAGAAAAATCACTGGACAGGTAAAGTTGGGGGTGGGGAATATTTTGCAGAGAGAGAGCCACAATCAGTGTGCTATATACTATTAAGAGTGTTTTACATAGGTTACCCTGTTTCCCAACATCCCCTAAGAGAAGAGTTATCCTCCCTCTGCAGTTAAGGTAAAGATGGTGTAGAAGGGCCCAAAGGCAGTGATCAAGGCTTCTGATAGAGATGAACCTTGCTCCAAAGTTAGTGTTCTTTCCGCTCTAACATGCTGCCCCCTACCATCTTCCAGGTGACAGTGTATGTAATTGCAGGAAATCTACTTGGGGAAAGAGAGAAACGGTCTCTTTGGCTTCACATTTGAAAATCTATAACAAATACCATCACCTGCTTTCCAGCTGTCGAAGTGCCACAGAGCTGCATCCAAAACAAACTGTTTTTAACAGGAGGATCCCCTACCATTCAACAGTCCCCCCCCAGCCCCCCACCCTCCACCTGCCAAACGAAATCTAGGAAGCTGCTGCTGCTTCCGCCACCAAGGCATCTGTACCGTGGTGGTATTTGAAACGACCGTGAATCTTGCAAACGGGGAGCGAGCTTTGCTCCTTTCCACTGCTACCGCCTTATCTGAAACTTTCCCTACTGCCATCCTTTCCTTCCACAGTCTACACAGGAAGGTGGGGAAGGGAGGAGCAGAATAAAAGCGATTGACTTCTCACTTTGACTGCCAAAGTCAGCTGGAATTTTCCAAAGGCTCTGAGGCTGAGCAGTAGATGTAGTTAGCTATGGAATGGATGAGCTATTGTGTTTTACGTCTCTTCATGCTTGGTCCTCTACCAGGCCTGGCATCAGTCTGAGGGGATGAGAATGGCATCACCACAGTAAATGCTCTGGCTTCCTGAACCTCCGGCCCAAAGGACAACATTTTCATGCCTAAGGCTCATGGGCTCCCTCCCTCCCACTAGTCATCTTGCATCCTGATGATAGATTAATTCTCCTAAAGTACTGATTTAATTCTCATTTCCCTGCTCAATGCCTATGCCTTGTTGTTTTGTGTCTTAAAGTTTCAACTGCCATTTATATTATTATATGCATTTATAGTGATTGGCATTTCAATTAATATTATATGGATTGATCTATGTAATATGATATTTATCATAAAAATGCAGTTTACAAAGTTGTAAGGATATGATCTCATTTCTTAAATGTAGGTACATTTGCATAGTAAAATGTCTGAAAAAACATATGTTCAAATGGAGACAGTGCTTGTCTGTGAGTAATAGACTTTTAATGGTTTCTAGTAGTTTTTTTCCTTCCCAAACACCTTTGCTTGATTATTCCAGATCTTCACAACCTGTCAGGTGACAGTCTTTCCTCCTGCTACTCCCCAGAGCTCTCCCCACCCCACTCAAACCGCGATAGACGGCGGTCCTGGAATTTATTTTGTACTTCCCCTGTCTGTCTGGAACACCCTGCCTGTCAAAATCCTGTCCAGCTTGTCAGGCCCGACTGCAGCCTTCCTGCATGATCCCTTCCCTGACTCTCCACTCAGAAGCATACATACAACTTTGCGTGAGAGTTCTTTTCTCACATGGGTGTTTATAGTCAGGGTTATTCTACACACCATCTCTGATGTCCATACCCCTGTGAGAGGGGGAATGTAGGGCAGAAAGGCTAATTCAGCTGCCTGTTCACTCAGATGGAAGGAATATCTAAGGCAGTCAGAGGAAGCAATGAGGGAATGGCTAGAGGGGTGCACGCCCTTGGAGACTGTCCACTGTGAGGGCTGGCAGGGAACCACCTTTCTGTGAAGGGCTGGTGGTGCAGGGACAATAAAAATATGTATGGAATGCACTCTTTTTTAATCCCTTAACAACAACAAAAAAATTTTGATTGCGCTCCAAGGGGAAAAAAAATTCAACTTTATTGACTGAAAAATATCAGTGAAGACAACTGACCTGCATTTCATCACTAAAATGGTATATATTTCAAAAATAGCAATATGAAGGCAAATTTCTTTATTTTCACCTTAAGTTATGTTGACATTTGGCAGTCTTATGAGAACGATGGGCCAGAGATCTGTAAACCCCAGAACTAGAGTCTGAAGATGAACCTGCCTGAGACTCTTGCCCTAAGAAGCTCTAGAAATGAGAACATCAAGGTTCTCCTCTGGCCTTCAGACAACCTGGGACCTTGTTTGAGCTGAGATCCTTCTGTGTTAACACAGCAGATTCCCTGAGTCCTAGGACTCTGTTACTTGTCTTACCTCATTACCCAGCCTTCCTTGAGGGTAAGAACTGTTCCTTATACTCTTCACCCTCTTCTGGTGAGGGCCCAGCACAGTGCCTTTTGTATAGTGGGTCATCGAGAAATTCCTGTTTGTGACAATGGTGATGAAGAAATAGTTGGAGAGAAAGTGACTTCACCCATGTATGTTGAATTTTATTTTCTTTAAAACAGCACACCCACTTAGTGGAAGTTATACTCCGGGAGTGTCTACGCTGAACACCACTGGAACCCAGGGCTTCTGCTCCCTTCACTCACTCACCCTGCTGGAGTCTCTCAACAGTCCCCTCTGTTGACAGGTATGGCCCCGCACAGCGGCATGTGCCTGCTTGTGCTTGGTACAATCTGAGAAGCTTGCAAAGGCATTGCTCATGCAAAACATATCCTAAAAATATTTCTCCCGGGCTTCCCTGGTGGCACGGTGGTTGAGAGTCCGCCTGCCGATGCAGGGGACACGGGTTCGTGCCCCGGTCCGGGAAGATCCCACATGCCGCGGAGCGGCTAGGCCCGTGAGCCATGGCCGCTGAGCCTGTGCGTCCGGAGCCTGTGCTCCGCAACGGGAGAGGCCACAACAGTGAGAAGCCCGCGTACCGCAAAAAAAAAAAAATTTCTCCCATCAATCTAAAGTAGTGCCTGAAATTTTCACCATTACTTAATTTTTTTGTATTAAGTAAGGACCTTGTTACTAGAGGGGAAAAATACATTGTTATTACTACCTAATGATACTTTAGCTCTGATTAGTTTATCTGCCAGGCCTCCCATTGCTCTGAACTCCCACAGCCTCTAGGATATACCTTTTATCATTGCATTCACCACAATGTATTGGAATGATCTCTTTCCCTGTTTGTCCAAGCCACTGTGAGCTTCCGCAGGCTATCTCCTGGTACAATGTCAGCCTGGCACATGATGGGCCCGCAAAAATATCGTTAAACCCAACTTAGGTAGCCCTGGGGAGTTCTGAACAGAGTGCCTAAAGCAGTGAGTCCAGGGATGTGGAGTCTTGCAGTGAGCAACAGTTACACCAAATGCACTACTTGATAGGCTTCTGCAAGGAATGAGAGGCCCACCAGAGACAAACTTGCCCCTGTCACAATTTGGTTAATGTTGACCAGTAGGTTACCTGTGAAGATGGGTAGACTCTGTCTCCACTAAGATGAAGAGAATTATCCTCAGTAATTAAAAGCATGTCAGGGACAGATCCAACCCTAACCTCATCCTCTAGTGTTCACCATCCCAAAGAAACTGAGCCTGCTTCCTGGGGACAGGATCCACATCATGCATATTTCTTGTGGTTTTTTTGGTTTATTTTTTTGCAGTATGCGGGCCTCTCACTGTTGTGGCCTCTCCTGTTGCGGAGCACAGGCTCCGGACGCGCAGGCTCAGCGGCCATGGCTCACGTGCCCAGCCGCTCCGCGGCATGTGGGATCTTCCCGGACTGGGGCTCGAACCCGTGTACCCTGCATTGGCAGGCGGACTCCCAACCACTGCGCCACCAGGGAAGCCCTCTTGTGTTCTTAACAGTCCAGAACAGAGTCTGGCAAATATCAGGAACTAACAAATAAGAGCTAACAATTATATAGTGCTTACCATGTGCCAGATACATTCCTCTAAGAATTTTATATGTGTTAACTCATGTAATCCTCATAACGATGAGGCAGATACCATTAACATCCCCATTTTACACGTGGGGAAACCAAAGCTCATGGGAGTTTATATGACTTCCCTGAGGTCGCAGAGCTCCAGTCTACCCTTTTAAATATTTTGCCTTAGTGCTCTTAAATAGGAGTGAATGAATAAGTCTCTCCCTGCACCATATTTTTTAAAAATAAATTTATTTATTTATTTGGCTGTGTTGGGTCTTCGTTGCAGCGCAGGGCTCTTCTCTCTAGTTGCAGTGCCCGGGCTTCTCATTGTGGTGGCTTCTCTTGTTGCGGAGCACGGGCTCTAGGTGAGTGGGCTTCAGTAGTTGTGGCACACAGGCTCAGTAGTTGTGGCTCGCGGGCTCTAGAGCGCAGGCTCAGTAGTTATGGTGCATGGGCTTAGTTGCTCCGCGGCATGTGGGATCTTCCTAGACCAGGGGTCAAACCCGTGTCCCCTGCCTTGGCAGGCAGATTCCTAACCACTGAGCCACCAGGGAAGTCCCATCCCTGCACCATATTTTTATAGCAGATTATAGCAGATATAGCACCTCCTGGTGCAACACTTAAAGCACGGTTTCACCCACTAGACTGTGACTAGCGCAGGGTTATTCTTTGACTCTTATCCACCCTCAGTTCCCCGAGCGGTATTACTTGCCCCATCGTAGCAGGACTTCCATACGTACCTGTGTCCGCCAGGGGGCACTGTGTCCGCACCACCTCCTCCTCCCGCTCCCTGCGCCCCTGCGCAACCTGAGAGGGGCGGAGGCAGCGTTGGGCGGAGCCTCCGAGACGCCCTAGTAGGAGCTATCCCGGCGGGCCGCGCGTGCGGCCGCGTTTGAATGGCTCAGAGTGGGCTCGGCCGGGGACCTGAGGGATAGTCTGGGCTGCCGGGGCGCAGTCGGTCAGCGCCTGGGCTAGGCGGAGGCGCCGCGGTACCATGAGGCGCCGGTAAGTGACAACCGGGCCTGCGCCATCCTCGCGCCGGCGGTTGCCCTGCGGGGGCCAGGCCTCTCCTCGGGCCTGACCGCGCCCTGGGCCCACCTGCAGGCCCCGCGGCGGCCTCTGCTCGGCCCGGCCCGCGCAGGGCTGCAGGGGTCAGGGGTCGGGAGTCGGGGCGGCGGGGCCGCGGTCTCCCGTGGAGCTCCCTACCCGGCCGCGGCGAGGAGGGTCGGGGCGGCGGGCGCAGGAGCCCGCCCGGGTGGGCGCGAGGGGTCCGGGCCGGGAGAGGCGTGGACGGAACCTGCTGTCACTTATTTATTTGCGGATGGAGCCGACTTGTGCATCCCAGTGAGCGGGGAAGGACGCCGGCGTCTGAGGCGCTCTGTTTGAGGACAGGTTTTCCCGAGAGCCGCCTAGGCCCGGCTGTGGTATTTCCTTATTTTCTGTCGGGTCCTTGCTTCCCTGACACATAACCTTTTGTTCAGCAGGACAAAAACTTGACATAACTGCATAAGAATTGCTGATTGCAACTTTAAAAACCTCATTGTATTTTCTGAAAAGTTGTTCTGTAACAGTACCTAGGCTTTTCCCAAGGTCTTAAATGGGCTTAAATATGGAGAAAACAAAGAGTTGATTTGTTTCCTTGTGGCTTGTAAAATTCCTTGAAAACAGAGGTTTCTATGTCAGTTTCTTTGAGATTAAAAAAAAAAAAAGAGAGAGACTAACAGAATTTAGGTCTGTAATAATCACCAGTTAAGCACTGGCAAAGATTATGAGAAACTAGTCCACCTAATCGCTTAAATTTGTGTAGTTTGTCCTGTTGTGTTGTTTTTTAAACCAGCTTCAGACTTGAATCAGAACTTTATACGTTGAGGCTTTTACTTGGCTAATAACTAGCGTTGTAATCATAACATTGGTTAATATTTATTTTGTGCTTTCTATATGCCAAGCACTCTTTTGAGAGCTTTGCTTTGGGACAGATACTATTATTATCCCCATTTTGACAAAGAGGAAACTGAGGCACAGAGACGTTAAGTAACTTGTACACGGTTACACAGCTAGTATAGTTGGGACCCAAGCAGGCTGGCTCCATGCTTTTAGCTATGCTGCTCTACTGCCTCATTTATATGTTGCTCTTTTTAGTTTACAAAGCAGTTTCATTTTATTTACTTCTCTCAACTGGGGAGATAATATACGTGTGAGGTGCGTTTGTGTACATGCACACAGTACTAAATCGAGTTCTCTGCTCTTGTGGACGTAACTTTTGTGCATTGAGCAGCAAAATCCATTGGCTATTTTAAGATAAATAGAATTTATAAAGTTCATGTTTGTATTGTAGGTTATAGTTTTAATCCCTTTGTGTCATTTCCTAAAAGTGTAGAGAACAGTTTGAAATCTATGTAATTCCTTAAAATATACCATTATATATTAATGATTCTTTCTGAAAACTTACTGAGTGGTTACTCTGTACTTGGAATGATTAACTTAACTAATAACTCCATGACAAGAAATAGGATTCAAAAGCAATTAAGAAATCAGTTTACACTTATTTACAGCCGAGCATTTAAATTTTTAATTTCATTCATCAGTTATCAAGCAATGTTAGGCCCAATTGGTTATACAAAAGAAATGTGCTGGGGCAACAAACCTGAGGAAAGTTAGTTTAGTTTGGGATATAAAATTAACAACAATCACCACCGCCACCACCAAAAAAAAAAAAAAGAAAGAAAGATATATGAGATATTCTTTATTAGTGCAGTGGGTGTATGATGAATTGAACTGAATAGATCAGTAATGCTTCTGCAAAGAAGCCAAACTGAAGCATGGATGTAGGGCATTGAATAGAAGTGTGAATGGGGAATTTTAGTGAGGAAACAGTGTGTTCAAAGACTTGAAATTGGGAATGAAAATGATTTTTCTAGGGAACAGTAAGTCTGGTCTATTTGGAAAGTTCCTGTTGAGAAAAATAAGATTATGGCAGACTATGAGGAATGTTATATAAGACATATGTCAAAGAAGTTTAGGTTTGACATATATATAAAAAGAGATATGATTTTAGAAGTTTAAAAACTTTTAAATCGGTGATTCTCAGCTGCTGGCAGTTTTGCCCCTCAGGGGACATTTGGCAGTGTCACGCCTTGCGGGGTGGGGTGCTATTGGCATCTAGTGGATAGAGGCCAGGAATGCTGCTAAACATCCTGCAATGGGTCAGCCCCTCCATGAGAAATAATTACCCCAAATGTCAGTGGTGATGAGGTTGAGAAATCCTCTTTTAAGTTGTTTGCTTATATGGCCAGCCTCTGTTTCCATGTGCTGTAGACAAATATGAATGATGAATTTTCAGAGCATGAGTACAAGCAATATTAAAGTTAAGGAGAAGCTGCCTCAGAGACCTCAAGAAGGCAGCTATTGTTGGAGTCCTGGGGGAAAGAAGCTATAAGGAATTAGGATAGGAGCACTGAGAGTGAACAAGTAGTGGTAAAAATGAGACAACTATTTAAATAATATTTTTTCCAAGTTTGAAAATAATGCATGTTCATTGTAGGAAATTTAGGAAATGTAGAGAAAGTGTAAAAAGAGCAAAAGCCGCTTATAAAATCCCCCAAGCAGAAAGAACAACTGTTAACATTTTCATGTGGTGTTTCCTTTCAAATCTTTTTCTATGTTGATACCTATTTTCCTTCATAAGACTAGGATTATACATTTTTCTCCTTGTGGGTTTGGTTTTTTTTGGTTTTTGTTATTTTGACTCAGCATATCATGAGTATTTCCCATTCTTAGAAAAATGTTCTTTTTCATGGCCAGCCTTCTTTGTTTTTTGTGTGTGTTCTTTTCAAGTTGGGGATTTTGCTTTGTATTCAAAAGACACATTTTGGAGGAAGAAATATTAGAACATGATGACTGATTAAATATAGGAAACAATAGGGGTAAAAGTGTATGGTATCTCCAAGGTTTTAAATCTAGGAAGCTAAAATAATGGTGCAGCTATTGAAATAAATTGGGATTCTCATAATACTTTTCATCTTAGGTATGGAAACTGCTGTTTACAGAGATACATAATGAGATTTTAATGAGGATCCTTGATGCCTATCAGCTTACATTTTTCCTAAAACCTCTATAATAATCTTCCTTTTCTTTTCTTTCTTTTTTTTTTTTTTTAACTTTTTGTTTTTTGTACTAAGCTTATTTTTCAGTTCTTTCTTTGCAAGTCTTCCCCTTCTTGGAAAGGTTTTTTGAAATATGTTTTCTATTAGGGTACTAAGTAAGGCTCAAGTTTGTTGGTCATGAATCTTTACTTTGAAAGATTAAATGACTAGTTCGAGTTTTTAAAATGTATAGATTGCTAAAGTTTATAAGCAAGAGGTGAGTATAACTCTTCCAGGGGAGGAGGAATTATCTTTAAAAATGCTTGCCCACTATGGGATGCATCATTACATCACATCAGTCTATATTACATTGCTATTTTATCAATCATTATACTTGTTGATCTCTATCAGTTAATTTGGTGCTTTGTGGAAAATGTATTTAGGAAAGTAAATTTTAAAGAACCTTAAAGCTAATACAAATGGTACTTTTACTGGGACTATACGCTTTTCAAATTGGATAGGATATAATTTGACTTTTTTTTCCTACTGACTGTTTTAGTACTTCATGTTCATCCCCCACCCCCGGTATCTTCTCACTAATAGCTAATATCCATTAACTTTGGAGAAGTTTTGTAATTTCTTTGTTCTTGGGACATGATGAGGGTAGAGATGGGAGGAAAGGGTCTTCTGAAAGTTCCCCCCAGTTTGCCTCCCCTATAATCACCTGTCTCTCCTTCAGTTTTACACACTGCCTAAAATTCCTGAACAAGTCACTCAGGAACCTACCACCTATGTATGAATCATGAATACCCATTCTGGCATCTCTTCTAACTGGTGTAATCTTAAAACAGGCAGCCTGGTTATATGGGAAAGGCTGTAACACTGGAAGTTACAGTTCTAAGCCTGGTTCTCCTATTAGTGACTGAGTGTTCTTGGGCAAATGCCTTAATCTTATCTGTAAATTGAAATTATCTCCAAGGTCCTTTCCAAATCTTAAGAGTCTGTGAATCTGTGAAGTATTTGCTTTTGTAATTACCATGGAGAGACTATTAGTCTTTTACATTTCAGCATGAATTAATCATAGATCATAAATGATTTCTTCCAAAGGCATTTGTAAAAGCTACTCCCATATCATAAGACTGGGGGAGGAATTTTAGAATGGAATTTAAATGGCACTAGAATACAAGCTCCAGGAAGGCAGGGAACTTTGTTTTGTTCACTTCTGTTTTCCCAGTGCCTAGAGTGGTAATTAGTATATAACATGTGTTAATATTTGTTGAATTAGTGAAGGAATGGGTTGTTTTTGAGGAAAGACAAGCTTGTTGGAGTACTGTACAGATCCTCTGAGTACCTTGAAAGAACTCAGAATACAAATCAACCAGATTACAACCCAATCATTCCTACAATATAAAAATACCTCCTAGATGTTGTAAAGCATCCATTGTTCACTTGGCTGCTTTCAGAACTATTAAGTAATGACTGCCCTGACTGCCCTTCATGCTCACAGAGTGCAGTTTTGTCCATCACCAGATCTTACTTTAGTGCCAGCCTGATTTTTCAATGTGCCTTTTACTCTTATTTGCAAAAATCTATGCTCTGCCTATTCCCTATACCACTTAATATTATCATTAATAGTATGTTTAGTGTTATTGCAAAAATAAATTATATATATCGATTAAAAATTGTCTTTCATCTATGGAGGATTCATGGCACAGCAGTTAGAAACTAGTACTCTTAGCCTTCCTATTCCAGTCATCCTAATTCTACAACTGCCATATAAAATAATCTTCAGGAATATTTTTAATCATATGATATACAAAACTTCTAAGTAAGCCTGTTTTGTCTACAAACTAAAGTCCAAGATTCCGGACCTGGCATTCAGTGATTCTGCATTTTAGCCAGTCTGCCTTTTTAGTCTATCCTAGTCTTTCCCCTGCAGTGACCTGGACTGTAACTTTTTTTTTTTTTTTTTTTTTTGCCGTGCCATGCGGCTTGCAGGATCTTAGTTCCTCAGGGGGGAATCTGGGCCCTTGGCAGTGAAAGCCCAGAGTCCTAACCACTGGACCACCAGGGAATTCCCTGGACTCTAACTATTTAATTATTGAATAGTTGTTGTAGATAATAATGAAACAAAAAACACAATTATTCTTACCTAGAAAGTATGTTTTCAGATAAGGAGAGGCTGACAGACTTTCTCAAGAAGGCTTGTATTGGCTGGCATTGATTATTTGGCTGAATTATTAATTTACTGAAAAATAACATCAAGGAACAAGAATCCTTAAAACTCTACATAAACAATTTTTTCTCTCCTTGTTGGCAGATGTATCTGGAAATTAAGTATATGTATAGTATATATATTTAGTGGTATTAGTTGACTACTTAGTGAGACTGACTATATAATTCTGTGCCCACAGCATTGTTTGGATGGTTTATCAGTCTGGATGGGCTCGGTTATTTTGCAGTAACAAATAACCACCATATCTTAGTGGCTTAAAATAACAAAAGATTATTTCTTCTCAATTCATATTACATGTGAGTTGTCTGGGGGCTCTACTGTGTGTTGTCCTTGCTCAGGAGTACTGAGCAAGTCATATGACCATGCCTAACTTCAAGATGATGGGCAAGTATAAACCTATCATGTATCTGAAAGGAGAACTGGAATATCATGGCACAGTTTTAATGTTTACCACAGTTGGGGCACCCATTGACTTTTTTTTTTTTTTTTTTTTAAGTTAGAGAGGAAAGGTTGCTTTATTCAGGAGGCCTGCAGCCTGGAGAGAAGGTGGACTCATGTCCAAAAACCAACTCCCCCTTTGACGTTTTTGAATGTATTGTTACTCTTCTCTCCTGTCTGACCGTTATCTTTCATGGTTGACATAATATTTCTTTAGATATGTTCCTTCATTTATCAGCTCTTCATTAAGTATCCCCTATATGTCAGGTACTATCCTAGATACAATGAATGTGGTTCCTGGTCTCATGGAGTTCACAGTCTAGTGGGAGGACATGGAAAATAAGGAAATAAGCAAGTTAATTTCAGACAGTGATAAGTGCTATGGAGGGGAAAAATAAGGTACTGCTATAGAGAATGGTTGGTGGTGAGGGTAGGGTTATCCTTGATCGGGTGGTCAGGGAAATCTGGGGTGGGTGACATTTGAGCTGGGAAGCAGCAGCCCTGAGGGTATATGGGAGAAATATTTTAAGCAGAAGGAATGCCACAAAATGGAAATGAGCTCAACATGTTTAAAGACAGAAGACCAGTATGGCTGGAGCATTTAGGAGAAACTGATACTATAGTCCAAGGGAGAGATGATGGTAGTTTGCTCTAGGATGGTGGTAATATATTCCCAAACTATATTCTAGTTTGGGAATATATTATAAAGGCATAATCAATGTATTGGATATAGGGAGTTTAGGAAAAGAGAAATCGAGGGTGAATCCTCTGTTTTGGACTTGAGCAACTGGGAAGATGATGGTTCCATTTACTGAGTTAGGAACAGTTAGGAGGAGCAGCTTTGAGAGGGTGGATATTAAGGGTTCTATTTTCAATATATTAAGTTCAAGAATGATGACTCTTCGACACCCGAGTGGAACTGACTTGTAGGAAGTTGGAGATACAACTCCAGAGTTTAGAGGAAACATTGAGACAAATGATTTTTTTTATTAATGAGGCTAATATGTTAAATTTGGTTACAGTTAAGTCTTAGACCTGGAAGTCATTGTATCTCCTTAAAGCAGTATGCAATTCCTCTGGAGAAGGGAGTATTCCCTAAGAGAAGGGGGCGTTTTCAAACTTCAGTATGGTCTGATTTCAGCCCAGGATAATGGTGGTAACAAACCTTGTAACTGATGGGATGTACGATAATCCTCACAAGCATTCTAGTGTAAGAAGCATTAAGAACCATTGCTATAAAAGGATGCTAGCATCATCTTCTGTTGATTTCTTCATTCGATTCTCAAAGGACAATCTACCCTAATATTTAGGGTCTTAGGGTATACTTCACTCTACTGATTTCAAAATTAGGAACATGAGGCTTCCCTGGTGGCGCAGTGGTTGAGAGTCCGCCTGCTGATGCAGGGGACACGGGTTCGTGCCCCAGTCTGGGAGGATCCCACGTGCCGCGGAGCGGCTGGGCCCGTGAGCCATGGCCGCTGAGCCTGCACATCCGGATCCTGTGCTCCGCAACAGGAGGGGCCACAACAGTGAGAGGCCCGCGTACCGCAAAAAAAAAAAAAAAAATGTAAAAATTAGGAACATGTATTACAGCAGACTGGTAATCCTAGTCCAAATCATGAAGATAGGTTGTTAAAATTAGTTTATATCAGCTTGTCTTTTTTGAGTGTTATGTATCTTATTGGCATATCCTTTCACATATATAGAGTCTGTCTATCTTGAAAGCATCAGGAATAACTTTAGTAGCTAAACAAGGGGTCAAAAAGGATCCTTAAGATGATGTTGTTTTATATATATGTATATATATTTACATTTCTGAGTTTAAGAAGACAATTGGAAAGGATTAGAGTGGTTTTTCCTCCCTGTGAATATTTCCAGAAAAATAATGGAATGTTGTAACAGGGAGAGTAAGAGATATTCATCAGAACATGCTAAAATAATTATCTACGTGGCTTAAGAAACCCTAAGTCTTCCCAAAGATTCAGGTGTTTATATAGTCATAAGAAAAGAAATATATAATACATTTTAATTTAGTTAAAACATAATTAGAAGTTTGGGATTAACTCCTAATATATATACACACTACTATGTATAAAATAGATAAACAGCAAGGACCTACTGTATAGCACAGGGAACTATATTCAGTCTCTTATAATGACCTATAATGGAAGAGAATATATATGTGATATAACTGAATCACTTTGCTGTACACCTGAAACTAACACAACATTGTAAAATAACTATACTTCAATTTTTAAAAAATGGTTAAAAATGAAACATAATATTTGCATTTGATACAAAATTCAAAAAGTCCAAAAGGGAAGTCTCCCTTTCACCCCATCCCCCAGCCACACATATCCTCTCTCTAGAAATGACTTTTCTCCCCAGTTTCTTGTGTATCCTTCCAAAGATACTCAGTGAATATATAAGCAATCGCTCACGTACACTTTATTTTTCACTTAAGTAATAGCATACTGTTCTGTACCTTATCTCCCCGCCACCCGCCAACTTTTCAGTAAAAGGCATAAAGTCACTAAAAAAATTAAGTCTGTATGTCCAAAACTATTGATAAAGGTGACGATAAACAAACACCTAGTTATCAGAATTTAGCTAACTTTGTTTTCCCATTATTAATCTCAGTTCCTTAATGTAGAATACTCAGTGGACTTAATTATTACAACTGAGGAGTAGGGCCTTGCCTGGTGGTGCTGTGGTTAAGAATCCGCCTGCCAGTGCAGGAGACACAGGTTCAAGCCCTGGTCCAGGAAGATCTCACATGCCGCAGAGCAGCTAAGCCCGTGCACCACAACTACTGAGCCTGTGCTGTAGAGCCCACGAGCCACAACTACTGAAGCCTGCGCTCCTAGAGCCCGTGGTCCACAGCAAGAGAAGCCACTGCAATGAGAAGCCCATGCACCACGCCCTCACTCGCCGCAACTAGAGATAGCCTGTGCACAGCAGCAAAGACCCAATGCAGCCAAAACAAAATATAAATAAATAAATAAATTTATTAAAAGAAAACAAACTGAGGAGTAGGTGGTGGGAATGGTAATTCCCACTTAGTATCAATTTTGTAATTTTTATTTCAGGGTGACTTAGTCATAAGAGAGTTGGAATTCAGTTTGGTCTAATTGATTGAAATGATGTATCATCATGTTGTACCCACTGAATTGCCAGAAATCTGTATTTTCACGCTTGACCCACCTTCCTGAATTTGACATTATCTCTCAAACCAGCCTTCCATGGGAAACTGAATTAAGAGGTGATGTGTTGAATCATTTAGCAAATAAAAAAGCCCTTGGGGTTTACTCCAGGTACTAGGGGTTTGAGTTGTTAAGAACATGGAATCAGAATGATGGTACTTAAGTTTTATGATTTGACTGTTTAGTGATATTGGGCCCTGATAACTTGGTAAATTGATTTCCTCAATAGGAATAAACCTAGAAATGTACTAGAAAATCTGGGTAACTTGATGGGGCAGTCTTTCCCTGGACAGTGCATGAATAAGCACCGGCTGTATTTGTTTCTGTGCTTCTCTTTTTCTTCTCCGTAATTGTTCACCTCCTCTCCCCCTGTCCCCAAGCCATACCCCATCTAATTGACACGTTATTTCAAAATGTTAACCTTCAATCAGATTAGAATCTAGAAGGGATTAAAAGGCTCCAAACAAAATGAAACAAGTCAACACAATGTATCATTACTCTGACAGTGTAATAGTTTCTCATATAGTTTATGAAAAGCACAGTTAACATGCCATTCACTTCGTCACTTTGAGTAGTACAAGTGTCTGCTGCCTTTGGAAACCACATCCCACCCACCCACCCAAATATGCTAGATAAATCAGTGTCACAGTTAGGGGATCATGTAATCTGTTTTTGAAACTGGCTTGACATTAAAGTATGTTGTTTTAGTTCTTACGTGTGATAAGTTGTATCTGCTTTACACTGGGTCACATAGTCTGTTCAGTGCACCATTTGTGTTGAACGCCCTGTTGGAATAGTTATGAGAATACATTTTACATGTTGATTAAAATTTAGTTAAACACTCATTGAGAGTCACTGGGTGAGTCCTACTGGCCTAAAAGCTATTGTTACTCTGTAAAATGACTCTCTAAATAGCTTTGCTTAAAACCATTCTATTTCATATTTTAACTCAAAGAGCAATTTTTCCCCATAAGCTCTTAGATAAATCATATCACTATGCTTAATGTATTATAATTGTTTGTGTTTCTCCCACTGTAAATCTTGTGGTGATGGTGAGAATTTTACAGTAGGAAAGTTTGGGAAGTTTACAGTTATAAGCAGGAATGAAGCAGAAAACTCCTAGTTACTATGATGTAGTTGTATGTAATACCAAGAATTCTTCTACCTAAAGTGATTCAAGTCATGAATTTTACAATTTTGTGTTGCTTTACATAACTTAGGAATTTATGTGTTTCGAGGCTTAAGAAACTTTCTTATTACGGTATTGTCCTCTTATGTTTGAAAAAGAAAGTTAATTCTTCTATTTAAAATGTGAATTTTTTTACTGTAGAAAATTGATACAGAAAAATAAGCCAAAGAAAGTGGTTCAACCTTAATACTGTAGAAAAATAAATAGGAAAAAAAAAGGATTCAACTATAATAGCACTCTTTAGAAAGAACTTTTATCCTTTCAGTCTTTTTTCTTTTCCTGTGCTATGTGTGCACATATACAGAAACATATAACAAATTTAGGAACTGGTATTAAAATTTGCTGACACCACAAAACATGTTTCTCACACCAAAGGCAATTTTCTTCACTAGTGATGTTTATGTGTAACTTAATAAGAGCTAACATTTACAGTGATTAACCATGTGCTAGACACTGTGGTGGGTGGATTATTTTATTTAATCCTCACAACTCTACTCTGAAAATAGGAGGTTAAGTAACTTGCCTAATATCACATAACTAGTAAATGGTTAAAGGAGGACTGAAACCCAGGAAGTCTGACTCCAAGACTTGTGTTTGCCCCTTACCACATACCACCTAGTCCTTTCAGTTTAATCAGATAAGAAAAATACAACTTATATTAAATATTTCAAAAGCAAACTAAAAATACATACAAAATCCTAAAGATGCCACCAGAAAACTACTAGAGCTAATCAATGAATTTGGTAAAGTTGCAGGATACAAAATTAATGCACAGAAATCTCTTGCATTCCTATACACTAATGATGAAAAATATGAAAGAGAAATTAAGGAAACACTCCCATTTACCATTGCAACACAAAGAATAAAATACCTAGGAATAGGGAGACAAAAGACCTGTATGCAGAAAACTGTAAGACACTGATGAAACAAATTAAAGATGATACCAACAGATGGAGAGATACCATGTTCTTGGATTGGAAGAATCAATATCGTGAAAATGACTATACTACTCACAGCAATCTACAGATTCAATGTGATCCCTATTAAATTACCAATGGCATTTTTTATAGAACTAGAGCAAAATATCTTAAAATTTACATGGAGACACACAAGACCCCGAATAGCCAAAGCAGTCTTGAGGGAAAAAAACGGAGCTGGAGGAATCAGGCTCCCTGACTTCAGACTATACTACAAAGCTACAGTAATCAAGACAATATGGTACTGGCACAAAAACAGAAACCGATCAATGGAACAAGATAGAAAGCCCAGAGATAAACCCACACACCTATGGTCAACTAATCTATGACAAAGGAGGCAAGGATATACAGTGGAGAAAAGACAGTCTCTTCAATAAGTGGTGCTGGGAAAACTGGACAGCTACATGTAAAAGAATGAAATTAGAACACTCCCTAAAACCATACAAAAATAAACTCAAAATGGGTTAGAGACCTAAATGTAAGACCAGACACTATAAAACTCTTAGAGGAAAACATAGGAAGAACACTCTTTGACATAAATCACAGCAGGAAATTTTTTGATCCACCTCCTAGAGTAATGGAAATAAAAACAAAAATAAACAAATGGGACCTAATGAAACTTCAAAGCTTTTGCACAGCAAAGGAAACCATAAACAAGACAAAAAGACAACCTTCAGAATGGGAGAAAATATTTGCAAATGAATCAACGGACAAAGTATTAATCTTCAAAATATATAAACAGCTCATGCAGCTCAATATTAAAGTAACAAACAACCCAATCCAAAAATAGGTAGAAGACCTAAATCGACATTTCTCCAAAGAAGACATACAGATGGCCAAGAAGCACATGAAAAGCTGCTCACCATCACTAATTATTAGAGAAATGCAAATCAAAACTACAATGAGGTATCACCTCACACCAGTTAGAATGGGCATCATCAGAAAATCTACAAACAACAAATACTGGAGAGGGTGTGGAGAAAAGGGAACCCTCTTGCACTGTTGGTGGGAATGTAAATTGATACAGCCACTATGGAGAACAGTATGGAGGTTCCTTAAAAAACTAAAAACAGAATTACCATATGATCCAGCAATCCCACTACTGGGCGTATACCCAAAGAAAACCATAAATCAAAAAGACACATGCACCCCAATGTTCATTGCAGCACTATTTACAATAGCCAGGTCATGGAAGCAACCTAAATGCCCAATGACAGACGAATGGATAAAGAAGATGTGGTACGTATATACAATGGAATATTACTCAGCCATAAAAAGGAACGAAATTGGGTCATTTGTTTAGAAGTGGATGGATCTAGAGACTGTCATACAGAGTGAAGTAAGTCAGAAAGAGAAAAACAAATATCGTATATTAACGCATATTTGTGGAACCTGGAAAAATGATACAGTTGAACTGGTTTGCAGGGCAGAAACTGAGACACAGATGTAGAGAACAAACATATGGACACCAAGGGAGGAAAGCGGCAGGATGGGGGGCGGTGGTGTGATGATTTGGGAGATTGGGATTGACCTGTATACCCTGATGTGTATAAAATGGATGACTAATAAGAACCTGCTGTGTAAAAAAAAAAATAAAATTCAAATATTCAAAAATAAAATAGAGAAAGAGGTTAACACTTCCCAATTAATTTTATAAAATCAGCAGAAAGTAATGCCAAAAATCTGACAAAGCCATTAAAAAAAAAAAGAAAGGTAGTGACTTACAAGGAAGGTAAGCAGAGTACAGAATTCATGTTTGGCAGTTTTACAATCAAAATGCCAAAATTCAAAATCAGCTCAGCAAATAAAGACCATGTGCATTTGGAAAAGTTTACAGTCTCTCTGTGGTAGAGTGATAAAGTGGTATGAAAATAATAATACCTACTTCACTGATTTGGAATTAAATGAGTAAACACGTGTGAAGGACTTAAGAGTTCCAGACATTTAGTAAACACTCAAGAAATGTTAGCCGTTAAAATTACCTAAGATCCCATAGCTAGATGGTGACAGAGTAGGGGATTCAACCTGTCTTACTGAGAACAAGGAAGAGGGTAGGTGTCATGCTACCCCGGGATATGTAAATAGCACGTGTGTGCTCTAACTCCCCAATAAGCAGAAGGAAATGTCAGAATATTGTAAATTGTAAAGTCCTATGAACATACAGTATGATACTCTAAAATACATGTGTAAAAATGTGATGCATCATCTTTATAATTAAATGTTGCTGTTTAAAAAAAAAGCAAACTAAAACATGGTATTGTTTATTGTCAAATTTTCAAAGGGAAAAATTGATAATACAGAATCTTCTGTTATCCGGAGTGCTGATAGTGTTCATTCTCTACCTCTTTTGGCAGGAGTCTGAATCTAGAGGATCTAGAGGGTAGCTGTCCATTTCTGCCCCATTTGCCAAGCTTACGTAGTTACCCAGTGTAGAAAATATAAAAATTTAAAATAGGAGTTTAAAAACATTGTTTCTATGAAAACTAATTGGAATAGTTTGGATAGACTGGATGAAGGCAGGTGACTCAAAAACTTGCTATCAAATGCAGTGTAGGTTAGAAAGCTGAAGGTAAGTGAAGAAAATCGAACAGCTTAGGATTTTGCACTGATAATGCTTTGTGAGTATCATTGAGTTCTTGAGCCACTTTAAAGAAATCCAAAGTAGAAATCATAGATGATGCTTATGCATTATTTTTAGATTTTAAATTAAAATGTGTAAGGTGTATGTGTACATCTGTCACTTTTTTTCATGAACCCTCATTTTAAGTGATTTTTTAAATCATTTTAAAAATAAATTTATTTATTTATATTTATTTTTGGCTGCGTTGGGTCTTTGCTGCTGTGCGCAGGCTTTCTCTAGTTGCGGTGAGCGGGGACTGTTGTTTGTTGTGGTACGCGGACTTCTCATTGCTGTGCCTTCTCTTGTCGTGGAGCACGGGCTCTAGCTGTGCGGGCTTCAGTAGTTGTGGCACGTGGGCTCAGTAGTCGTGGCTTGCAGGCTCTAGAGCGCAGGCTCAGTAGTTGTGGCTCACGGGCTTAGTTGCTCCGTGGCATGTGGGATCTACCTGGACCAAGGCTCGAACCCGTGTCCCCTGCATTGGCAGGCAGATTCCTAACCACTGCACCACAGGGAAGTCCCTTTTTAATCATGTTGAACAACCAACCATCACTCCCAGTCACATTATATGAAAGGGCTCTTACTATATATTTTAAGAGCTCGAAAACCATATTTTTCAACCCAGTAATATGCTTATCCAAAGGAAGTAATCAAATGGGTACAAATATTTGTGTATACAGATATTCATCAAGTATTTTCTGTAATAGCAGAAATAAAAACAAACAGCATCCATGTGATAAAATATATATTAATTTAAATCATTTTCAAAGAAACGTTTTCATATGTAGGAAAGTATATGTTAATGACAAAATGCAACATATAAAACTAACAGCATGAGAGGAGAAGCACCAGAATATTATTGGTGGTTGAATTACTGGTGATTTTTTATTTTAATTTATTATAAACTAAGTAACATTTGTAATGAAATGCAAAATTTGGTATAAAGGGGGTTTAAAGTAAAAAGTTTCTCAGCCGGTCCCCAGCTTTGCAGTTCACCTCTGTGGAAACATTCAGTGTTTGCTGGAATATTCTAAAGTGAGAGAGATAATTTTTATCAATGTTTATTTCTGATTTTTTTTCTTTTATGCAGCACACTTCCTTCTACTCCCAAATCCAAGGATGTGGAGTGAGGGAGGGAGGGACAAGACATAGTCTTCCTGTGCACAGTTGTTGTTTCTATCCCTTTCCCCCTCCCCTGCCTCTTTCCCAGTACTGTTGTTGAGACAAAGCTGACTGCATCTACAGTCATTAGAGGAAATAACGCCTCTAGCCCAAAGAGCAAGGACATGGCATTTTAACTATATCTTTGATAACATTGCATATATACATATAGCCCACATATAAGCTTTGCTCACTGAAGTAGTCTAGTATCTTATCTAGTTCTTTTTTTTCTTCTTATTTTTTTAAAATTATATTTTGGCCATGCCTCGCGGTATGTGGAATCTTAATTCCCCAGCCAGGGATCGAACTTACGCTCCCTGCAGTGGAAGCACGGGTCTTAACCACTGGACCACCAGGGAAGTTCCTCTTATCTAGTTCTTATAACATGTAAAATTTTAATCATGTAGAAAAATAGAGAGGATGGTATCATGAACATCCCAATTACCCAGCTTCAACAGTTACCAACATTTCTTGTTTTATTGATTTTCCCTTTATCTGTGCAAATCTTGTACATCATCTCTTGTACATCATCTGTATGATGTATGTATCTCTGAAAGACTCTCTTAAAAAAAAGACATCACAATACCATTCAACTAGAAATAATTAATAATAATTTCTTACTCTCATACACTGCTGTTGGGAATGTAAAATGGTACAGCTTTTAAAAGATTGGCAATTTTCTTAAAAAGTTAAACATAACACCTTCCCTATGACCTAGCCATTCCATTCTTTAGGTGTTTACCCAAGACAAATGAAAGTATCTGTTCATACTAAAACTTGTACATGATTATTCATAGCAGTTTTATTAGTAATAACCAAAACTGGAAACAACCCAGGGATCCATCAGCAGGTGAATAGATAAACAAATTGTGGTACATCCATACAATAGAACACTGTATTGCTCTGCAATAAAAAGGCATGGACTATTGATACATGTAACAGCGTGGATGATTCTCAAAATAATTACGTTGAGTGAAAGAAACCATCTCCCTCCAAAAAAAGAGAGTATATACTGTATGATTCCATTTATATAAATTGTAGAAAATGCAAAGTAGTCTGTAGTGACAGAAAGCAGATGAAGTGGTTGAGGAGAAATTAAAAAGGGGCACAGGAAATTTCTGGAGATGATGGGTAGGGTCACTATTGATTGTGTTAATGGTTTAATGGGTGTATATATATACATACACACACTTTAATTGTTTGCAGTTTTATTATATGTTAGTTATACTTTAGAGTTATAAACAGAAATTATCCTTAATATCACATATCCAGTTGATAGTCAAGTTTCCCTGATTCTAACACATCTTAACAGGTTTTTTTTTCACTAGGACACATACTATATTCAGTTGATACAGCCTTTTTTGATATGTAGGTTCCTCCTCTTCTTTTTTTTTTTCCTTGCAAAGTATTTGTTGAGGAAACTGAGTTTTTTGTCCCAAAGAATTTCTGTATTCTGGATTTTTTATAATTACATCCTCATGGTAGTGCTTAGCAGATTCCTCTCTGTCTAGTGTATTTCTTTTAAACTGGTAGTTGGTAACAGGTAGTTGAGGCTTGATTATGTTCAGGTTAGATTTTTTGACAAGCATACTTAATAGTAGTGTTATGTAGTATTTCCTATTGTATGTATCACATCATCACGAGGCATATAATGTCTGGTTGTCTCCTTCTTTGTAATGCTAAAGTTGGTTAGTGATTTAGATGTTGTCAGCCTGATCTATCCGTTATAAAGTTCCCCATCAGCTTCTGTATCTTTTTTTGCTTTCTATTCATGCTCAAATTGAACAACCATTTCTGGAGAAGAACTGAAAATATGGAAACAAAGAAAGCTTTAGATTCTGATTTTTTGAGTACATAAGAGTTTTAATTTTTTTTACTATGGTTGCTTAATAGGAGCTTTCCTTCATTTCATTTTCACAATTTCCTGTTTATCTTCAGAACTCAGATCTAGTGTAACCTGAGATACATTTCTGGGTATTCCACTACCCCTCAAATTAGATGTACTGCTAATGCTTTTTTAGCAACGTGTACTGTTTCTCTTGTATAGCATTTATTGTTTTATATTTATTGGCTTTCTTTCCCACCAGGCTATGAGCTTCTTGAGAAATAAGGCATACACTTATTAAACTCTTGACACATAGTAGATGCTCAGTAAATGCATGCTGAATTAAATACATATGCTTTCTTTCCTTTAATCATCTAAAAAAATGAACCTTAAAATACTAGTATACTTTGATTTGTGATGATATTCATATGCTCACTGTTGCCTTATTGATTTTGTCTGGATGATTTGTCCATTGATGTAAGTAGGGTGTTAAAGTCCCCTACTATTATTATATTATTGTCAATTTCTCCCTTTATGTCTATTAATACTTGCTTTATATATTTACATGCTCCTATGTCTGCAAGTTTTTCTTATTCTTTTGGAGTAAGGCAGTAGTAAAACATCTTCACTTTTACGGATCAGTAAAATGAGGCTCTGATGTTCATGTAGTTGGTTAAGTGGGAAAGCTGAGAATTTGAACATGGGTCTGTTTGACTTAATCTTTTAGCTACACTAGCCTTTTAAGATTGGATGAGTCTCTAATTTTTCACCCAAATAATGAGTTGTGATTCCTACTGCGTAGTGAGCAGAAAGATTTCTAGAGAGCTGAGTGAGACAGGAGGAGCCTTGAGGCCTTTGCAGAGTAAGCTTTTAACTCCCACTAGCCTCCAAATGAGAGTACTCACCTCTCATTATCGCTCAGGGAGGGCACCGAGGGTATCTTGTGTCCTCAGGGCTGGACACAGCCCATATGGATTAGTAGAATAAAGAGAAAACCAGAAGGGGAGGCTTTAGTAATCATCTTTCAAAACAGAAATATATATTCCAAATGCCTTGAGGAAGGTTTCTGGAACCTCTAGGCCTGAAGTGTGGATCTCAATATCTTGGAGAAAAAAGAATGGATGTGGGCCCCGAGCCATATTTCTCAGTTCCATCAAGTGAGTTCTGGGTGTACAAGGAGGCTAGTGAAAAGCTATTAATGACATGTGCTCTGCACTCCAGTTTTTTAAAGTCAGGTTATTGAGGTATTATTTACGTGGGCTTCAACATATGCACAGTTGTATAGTAACTACCACAGTCAGGATATAGAGCATGTCCTTCATCACAAAAAGTGCCCTCTTTTTCCTTTAGAGTCAACATCTTCTCCCAGACTCTGGCAAGGAACTGATATTTTTGTTTCCCTATAATTTTGCCTTTTCTAGAATGTCATAAAAACGAGGTATAGTATGTAACCTTTTGAATCTGGCTTCTCTCATTTAGCATAATATGTTTGAAACTTATTTGTGTTATCATGTTTTTCAATAATTTGTTCCCTTTTTTTGCTGAGTAGTTGATGCAGAAAATCAATCTAGGGAAGTAAACATTTTAACTGGGGCAGGTTGGGGGTGACAGTGCATCCCAATTTGCTTGGGGTAAACCTGGTTTATGTCTGCTGACCCAGAGTAATTTTTAATAGTATTTCCTTTTACTCTCAAATATGTCCTAGTTTGGATGATAAATTATATGGCTGTTGTAAACTGAGTGACAAGATATGTTCATAGTTCATTGCTCTATAGTGTTGTCAGTTTTGCCTTCCAAAATACCAGAGTTGTATATATTTATATTTCATATAAATATTTTGAATGGTAACTTGCATGTAATCTTATTTTGATCTTCACAAGTCTCATTTTGCATTTGAGAAAACTGATTCAGAATAGAATAAATGATTTGCCAAAAATCATGAGATTAAAAGTGATAAAACCTGCATTGTCTATCTACACATTTACCCTTAATATCTCATATTACTTGAGAGACAGTATAGTGTATTGGTTAAGAGTGGAGGCAATGGTGACAGAATGCCTGGGTTCCAGTCCTGACTCTTACCGCTTTTTTGCTGTCTGACCTTAGGCAAATTATGTAATCTTTCTGTGCCTTAATTTCCTCGTCTATAGAAAGGGCATAATATGATATAACTACAATGCCTATGGCTAGCATGTGGTAAGCTTTTGATAAAGGCTGCTGTTATTTTTAATGATATTACCGTTCTTTCATTAACACCATTGCAATAGAACCTCCCTCCCTCAACAAAAAACCTCCCTTTCCCCCATATAAAAAAATAGTACGGAATGTTTTGCTCAACTTCCTTTATAATTAAAAAAAATTATTAATCTCTGATAGCATGGTACCTGATTATGGAGGTCTTCGATATTTAGATAACTATTGATAGTTTAGTCTTGATGTAGTAAATCAATTCCACAAACTCTGTTCCTTGGTACATCTGCATCTTTCAAATTTTATATGTATTGGTCAAAATTTTTAAAATTTTTTTAAAGTAGGATGGTGGCTAAGTTTGGGAATCAGAGTTAAATAAAATTATGCAGGCTCCTCAGAGCCTTTTTAATGTATTTAATTTCCAAGAAGCAGATTTAACATCTAGCATATCTAAACTTATGTGAACAGAGTAAAACATCGATTAAAATCTATGTGGATACTCTAAACATAATTTGGGACAGGAGGGACCTTTTAGCGATTTGGGGGTTTTGCCATCAATACCATAGCTTGCAAAGGTTGATTTATAGGAACCAGGAAGAGACTGGAGGCAGGAAAATCAAATAATTCATATAGTAATTAGGCTTGAAGTGATAGGGCTATCATTTTGACACTGGGAAAGGAAAGGTCCAAATGGGTCCGTGAAATATTTTGAAGAAAGATTCAAGAAGACTTAGTGATTGATTGGAAGGAAGGAGAGGGGAGTCAAAATAACTCCTAGGTTTCTAGTCTGAGAGAAATTTGATGGCAGTAATTTAAAATTTGGTAGCTAGGAGGGGCAGCTAGTTGTCCTGATGTAGGAAGAGATTGAAGAGGTTTGTTCTAGATGTGTTGACTTTGACCTAGCAGTGGCAGATCAAGAAGTCAGATGCATAGAAGTTAGAGGAGAGTCAGGGACTACAGAAATAACTGAAGCTATGAAAGCATATTTTTCCAATTTTAGTGTAGTGAGAAGAGAGTTGTTGAAGGAAAAGGAACCAAAAAGGAGAAAGGGAACAAGGAGAGTCAAGATAGTGCTGTGTCCTGTGATCAGAAAGATTGAGGGTGGGAAAGATGAAGGGATGAAAAAGCTAAATGGTGATGAAGAATGAGCAAAGGCTGTAGAGTTATCGTGGCTGACCTAAGTGGGCATCATCAATGCTCCAAAAGGCTCCCTTATAGCTTCAAGTAACTTTGAAGGTGCAACTTTTTCAGATAAGAGGGCAGAGTAAAAACAAGGTTATAAAGGGTTAAAGAGAAAATGGAAACTAAAAAGCACTCATTGTAGAAATTTGGCAGGAAAGAGAAGTAGAGAAAGAGTATAGAAGTTGAGAGGGGAAACCTGAGCAAGTTTGAAAGCAGAAGGAGAGGAATCAGTTCAAAGGGAGACATTGAAGATATAAAAGTGTGTGCGGGAGCTAAGTCCCAAGTGAGGTGAGAAGGTGAGAATTGAGAAAGTTAGATGGAGTTGCCCTAATTTTGGAAAAGTTAAAATAAATTCTTCCCTAGAAAATGTTACCTCTATGTGGTGGCATTTACACCTTTCTCACTTTTTTACTATAAGGTAGTTATATAATTTAGCTGCCTTTTGTAAGATGGTGACTTCATTAAGTTAGAATAGTATTCATATTATGAAAATAGTTCATGTTCATTGTAGAAAATAGAGAAATGTGTAAATGAAGGAAAAAACCTACCTATAATTCCACCAGCAATAAATAACTTCTGCTAATTATTATTTTTTTTTTTTGTGGTACGCGGGCCCCTCTCACTGTTGTGATCTCTCCCGTTGCGGAGCACATGCTCCGTTCGCACAGGCTCAGCGTCCATGGCTCACAGGCCCAGCCGCTCCGCGGCATGTGGGATCCTCCCAGACTGGGGCACGAACCCGTGTCCCCTGCATTGGCAGGTGGACTCTCAACCACTGCGCCACCAGGGAAGCCCGATAGCGCTCTTGAATGGATTGATTATATATATACATACAGCTTTTGAAACACCAGAATTATACTGTACATTCAATTTTCTGTCCTGCTTTTTATAATACTGTTATTTTTTGAACTTTCTTCCACGTCACAAGACATTCTTTGAAAATAGTGTTTTTAATATTCCATTGTAAGCACTGATCCCATTTGAGTCAGCTTTGGCATTCTCAATTTCTTTTTTTATCACCCTGTTTTTTAACTTGATCCAAATTCCATTATTCATCTTAAGTGCTAGATAGCAAAGCATTTATTGAGAGGCTGGTAGCTGAATTTTGGAGGAAAGAATCAGTATCCCCAGGCCCTAAAGATTGCCCCAGAAAATCTCATCTTTACCTTCTGTTTTTCTCCCCTGCACTGAAATTCTTGAGAGAAAAAGTCCACGTTCATCCTTCCCTTTCATTTTTTGTGGGGCAGCTGTGTCATGGGGAAACTTAAGATTTGTCCTTAAGCCCTATAAATTCCCTGATGGGCGCTAGAAAAGAAAAAGTTACCCTTATAGGACGAGGGAAGGTTGGAAAGTAGGGCTCCCTTATAGTTTACGTTCATTTGTCCCTGTCTTGTCATCTCCTCAGAAAAATTAGCACTCTCATCTTATTTGACTTTTTTGGCTATTCAGGATTGAAAATGTTCACTTTATTGTAGTTGGGAATGAATTGGATTCAATTAATGAAAACAGAGATGTGGTAGAATGGCATAGATTCTGTGCCGTACACTCTGTCACTAACCTAGTTAGTGTCTTTGGGCAAGTTACTTGATCTCTCAGGGTGAAAAAATTAGGCTGAAGCTTTAAATTCGAAAACCTCTTTTTTTACTTATATATTTTATTACTCTGCCATAGTGGTCAGTTTTCAGCCTCAAGACTCTTAGGGAATACAGTTCACGCCCTTTGTGATAGTGAGAGTTGACTCTATGGTGGTGATTGGAAGAGAATCACTTATACCAGGAATACTAATTATTCAATATTATAATTCTTTGTATAACCATGCTTTGCTTTCCAAGGCAAGGAATGAAATTGCCTAGTGAAATTGTAGAGTTAAATACAGTGCAAATAATTGATGTACTGTAGTATATTGATGTAAAAAGAAAGCTTAAGTTAATTTGATCTTGAGCTGTAACTTACTAGAGACAAAAGTCCAGACATGTTTCATTTCTGTATGATGAGCTTTTCTCATTGTCGTGAGTAGATAGGGAGTATCTATCTAAGTAACACTTAGAACTATTTAATCTTTTGATTTGGTAGCCATTGTAATAGATTATGTCAATAGATCCCTTTTCACCTTTCTAGTAGGAGATAAGTATTATATAAAGGGAATTCATCCCTCCAACTCCTTCTACATGCCACTATTCTTCTACCTTCTCAAGAAAATACCCATAAGCAATCACTTTAATGTCTTGATTTAAGAAAATATGCACTATATCCAAATTCAGAATAGTTATCAGTTAGTACTTTTTTCTCTTCTCAATATCTCCTAGCCCTTGCTTTTATTCTCTTAACGCCTTGTTTTCTTTTATTCTTTTTTCATTAAAAGATTTGTCCTTTCCAGTTTCTGTAATCACTGCCTTCAACCACTCTTAATCCCACTGCAGATTATTCTCTTTGTGTGTATTATCAAGTGGCACTTAGAAAACACCTAGAAGCCTCAATAATTGCTTTAAACCATTTGAATAGCACTGTCTTATGCTCTTGGGGAAAAGGATGTTATTGCCCAAGAAAGGTGCTACCAAATGCATGAGACATAAAGCAAAATGGAATTTGTAGTGTAAAAAATCCTTTGTAATGAGACTTTAACTATTAGAACTTTGATAATTTCCTTCTCTTTTTTAAGGCTTTACTCAAGTATAATTTACATACCATAAAATTCACCTTTTTAAAATGTACAATTCACTGTTTATAAGTATATACAGAATTGTGCCGTTATCAACCCAAATCTAATTTTAGAACATCTCCATCGCCCACCATAGAGCCTTGTGCCCATTGGTAGTTATTCCCACTCCCAACCCAGCCGTAGGCAACCACTAATCTACTTTCTGTCTTTATAGATTTTACTTGTATGGGCATTTCATATAAATGGAATCACATAATATGTGGTCTTTTGTGTTTGCCTTATTTCACTTAGCCGAACGTTCATGCATATTGTAACATGTATTAGTACTTCATACCTTTTTGTTACTGAGCAATGTTCCAGACAGATATACTACATTTTGTTTATTCATCCACTAGTTGATAAACATTTGAGTCCTTTCCGCTTTTTGACTATTCTGAATAATATTGTATGAACATTTGCATACACGTCTTTGTGTAGATGTAAACTCTCATTTCTCATGAGTAAATACGTAGGAGTGGAATTGCCGGGTCATATGGTAAGTCTATATTTAACATTTTAAGAAACTGCCCAGCTGTACCGTTTCATATTTCCCATGGTAACGTGTGGGAGTGCCAGTTTCTCCACATCCTTCTCCACACTTGTCACTGTCTGTCATTTTTGTTGTAGCCATACTGGTGGTTGTGAAGTAATATCTCATTGTCATTTTGACTTGCATCTTTCTAATGATGTTAAATCCTTCGCTCTTAAAAAAATGCAACCTTGTTCTTTAATAAACTATTTTAGGGAGTTCCCTGGTGGTCTAGTGATTAGAATTCTAGGCTTTCACTGCCATGGTCCAGGTTCATCCCCTGGTTGGGGAAAGTGAGATCCCACAAGCTGTGCAGCACAACCAAAAAAAAAAAAAAAACTGTTTTAGCCTCTGAATAGATGAATATTTTTCCCATATGAAAGGGGGACAGCCTATCAATAAATAAATGCTATCTTCTAGAGGAAAAAATATTCAAATCTACAGACTTAATACATATATACATACACACGTTTGTGTGTAATAAACAGGGTTAAATCTGTGGATAAAGGATTCTGGTAGTCTGCTATGAAAAAGTTAGGCTAAAGACTAAAGGTGAAAGTTGTTTCAATTAATTATCATTTTTACATAGTATAGAATGGAGATTTTACTAATTCATTCAGTATATACACACAGAGCACTTTCTATGTGTCAGGCAGTGTTTTAAGCCCAGGGAATATAGCAGTGAACCAGCAGGCAAGATCCCACTCCTCATGGAGCTTACATTTTAGTGGAGAAGACGTATGATAAACAGACAAATAATATATGTCTAGTAGTGTAAATGTTATGAAGAAAAATAGGATAGGGTGAGAAGATAGAAGTGAAAGTAGGTGCTATTTGAGAGGAGAGGTCAGAGAAAGCACTCTGAGGAGGGCATATTGGAGCAAGAACCTAAAAATGTTGTAAGGAAGAAAGCCATAAGAATATATGAGGGGAAAGCATTCCTCAGATACAGAGTAGCAAACACACAGAGCCTTCCTTGAGATGAGAAATTTTGTAATCCATCATCCGCTGATCAGGCAAATTTAGGCCTCAGTAGACATAAAACAGCTTTGGTACATTAGACCAAGTTACTTACCTTCCCAAAACTTTATTTTTTTTAAAAAAAATGAGGATTGTAATTTCTGCATCAGAGATTGTGCTGATGATTAAATGAGGTAACTCAATATAAAGCAGCCACAGTTCTATGATATAATGATAGTAACTGTTATTTTCTTGGAAATTGTTGTTATTGTCACACTACCCATTTTAAGCTTTCAAAATTAGTTTTCCAACTACTATTCTGTAGTAAATTTTTTTGTTTAAAAATCTTTAGGATCTTAAACCAGATACTACCGTCTTAGAAATGTCATAGTCTTAATGAAACAGGACTATTCCTCCCAGCTTACAACTATTATGCTTTCAATTATCATTCTACTATATTTATTTATTTTAAAAATATGAATGACATTGAGAACTCTCTCTTTCAATTACTTTAATTTCCTAAGGTTTGTTTGTGATAGAGACAACTCCAGGTTTATTGATGAGTTGGATTCCAAAAAGTTGACTTTTTATTGGTTGTTTAGTAATCAGATTACATCTTTGACAGAAACAAAGGCCTACTCTAATAGGTGATTAGTTTCCAAGCTTAGGCCTTAATAGCCTGTTTAGAGCTGATCCAGTAGTACTATTAATTGGATTTCTATGGGAAAATGTAACTTGAATCCAACTCAGGATGCTAAAAATACTTTCTTTAATTTAGCATCTTCGTATAAGAAAAAGATGGAGGGAGGCACCTTGTAATAAATGCCTGTTGTATATAGTGGATTTAAATTTATTCTTTGGATACCTATACTGGTAAATAACCAAGTTATTCCCACCTTGTAACCTTGTACAATATTGAGATATTTGGTATTTTTTCCTTAAGCTCTCAGTTCCTCCTACCTGAATCCAATCCGTTATCAAAAGTCCAATTTAAGCCTTGCTTCTTCCCAAGCCTTTCCTGATCATGGTGGTTTTCAGAAATACGCTCTATCCCTCTTTGAACTCATGTAGAACTTAATTTTCTATAAGTTTAGTCTGTATATTATGTGAGGTATACAGCCTGGTAGAATTAGATAACTATCATGTGATTATGTCATGTGTCTCTAATAGAGTAAGTTTCTTAAGGGCAAGAATATCATCTTTGTTTTCCTTTCATCATTTTGCTTCATTGACTCAATTATTTGTTTTAAATACTATATTGACTGTTCAAAACTTGTAAGCAGAACTTTATTTTCCCATAAATCCAGACACCGTTCTTAATATATTTGTATTAGATTACAAATTAACTCTTTTTTAGTAAGTGGATTTTAGAAATCTCTTCAAAGCAGTGCTCAGTTCTTTGCATACTGTATTTTTTTTAATGTATGCCTAATTCGTATCTCTTAGAATAGAGAAAATGAATTAGCTAGTTCCTCTCATGTATTTTCTTCTAGTCTCTCCAGTTTCATAGAGACTTAAAGCAGTTCGACATTTATCTTCATCTTTTTGACTGTGTATCTTGCTCATTTTTACTCTGTTGAGAGGGAAAAGTTTTGACTACCATTGCAATTTCCCTAGATACCTAGTTTGAATTCAGAACTTTTTGGTGGGGGAGGGAGTGCTAAAGTAAATGGTAATGTATTTTTAATTTCAAATTGCACTTGCTCATCGATGATATATAGGAATGTGATTGACTTGTATTTTAACCTTGTATTCTGCATCCTTGGTGTGATCACTTACTAGTTCCAAAAGGTTTTGGGGTTTTTTTTGTTTGTTTTGGTCTGTTCTTTCAGAGTTTCTACATAGATGATCATAGCATCTGTGAACAAAGTTTTTTTCCCCCTTTCCAATCTATATATCTTTTCTTTCCGTTTCTTATTGCATTAGCTAGAACTTCCAATATGATATTGAAAAGCCGTGATGAGAGGGGACACACTTGCCTTGTGCCTAATCTTAGCAGGAAAGCTTTGAGTTTCTCACCATTAAGAGTGATGTTAGCTGTAGGTTTTTTGTAGGTGCTCTTTATCAAGTTGAGGAAGTTTCCCTCTATTATTATTATTATTATTATTTCCCCCCCGGTACGCGGGCGTCTCAGTGCTGTGGCCTCTCCCGTTGCGGAGCACAGGCTCCGGACGCGTAGGCTCAGCGTCCATGGCTCACGGACCCAGCCGCTCCGCGGCATGTGGGATCTTCCCAGACCGGGGCACGAACCCGTGTCCCCTGCATGGGCAGGCGGACTCTCAACCACTGCACCACCAGGGAAGCCCTCCTCTATTATTATTTTAATGAGAGTATTTATCATGAATGGGTGTTGAGTTTTGTCAAATACTTTTATGGCATCAATTGATAATGATCATATGACTTTTCTTCTTTAGCTTGTTAATATCATGGGTTACATGGATTGATTTTCAAATATTGAACAAGCGTGTCCCTGGGACAAATGCCACTTGATTGTGGTGTATAATTCTTTTTTGTATTGTGAATTCCATTAGCTGATATTTTGTTAAGAGTTTTTATTTACAGCCTTGAGAGATATTGGTTTGTAGTTTTCCCTTTTTTGTGCTTTTTTGTCATATTTTTGCATCAGGATAATACATATTAGCTTCATAAATTGAATCGGGAAGTCTTCCTTGCTCTTCTGTTTTCTTGAAAAGGTTGTGTAGAATTGGTGTTCAGTCTTAAACATTTGGTTGAATTTTCCATTAAAATCATCCAGGCTTGGAGATTTCTAGTTGGGGAGTTTTAAAATTATGAATTGTTTCCTTAATAATTACAGGGCTATTCAAGTTGCTTACTTCATATTGAGTGAGTTGTGGTGTTTCTTGAGGAATTGGCCTACTTCTTTTAACTTGTCAAATTTATGTTTGTAGAGTTGGTTGTGGTATTTTCTTATCCTTTCAATGTCTGTAGCATCTATAGTGATATCTCCTTTTCATTCCTGGTATTGGTAATTTGTTTTTTTTCCTTTGTCAGTTTCCCTGGAGGTTTGAAAATTTTTTTGACCTTTCAATGAACTAGTTCTTTGTCTTGTTAATTTTTTCTGTTGTCTTTCTGTTTTCGGTTTTATTGATTTCTATTATTTATTATTTCCTTCCTCTGCTTGCTTTGGGTTTATTTTGCTCTTCTTTTTCTAGGTTCTTGATGTGGAAGCTTAGGTTATTGATTTGAGACTTTTCCTTTTTATGCATTTTAGTGCTAAAAATTTCCCTGAGCACTGTTTTAGCTGTGTTCCACAAATTTTAATATGTTAAATTTCCATTTTCATTTTGCACAGTGTATTTTATTGATTTCCCTTGAGACTTCCTCTTTAACCCATGAACTTTTTAGAAGTGCACTGTTTGGTTACTAGGCGTTTGGAGATTTTCCTGTTATTTTTCTTTTATTGATTTTTAGTTTGATTTCTTTGTAGTTGGAGAACATGCTCTATATGATTTCGCTTATTTTTTTTTAATTTATTTTTTTAAGCAGAGGTCTTCTTAGAAGCCCATATGATTTAAATTTATTTATTTATTTATTTATGATTGTGTTGGGTCTTCGTTTCTGTGCGAGGGCTTTCTCTAGTTGTGGCAAGCAGGGGCCCCTCTTCATCGCGGTGCGCGGGCCTCTCACTATCGCGGCCTCTCTTGTTGCGGAGCACAGGCTCCAGACGCGCAGGCTCAGTAGTTGTGGCTCACGGGCCCAGTTGCTCCGCGGCATGTGGAATCTTCCCAGACCAGGGCTCAAACCCGTGTCCCCTGCATTGGCAGGCAGATTCTCAACTACTGTGCCACCAGGGAAGCCCTATTTTTTATTTTATTTTATTTTTTTTGGCATCTTGGAGTTTGATGTGTTTATATATATTTTTATTGAAGTATAGTTGATTTATAATATTGTGTTAGTTTCAGGTGTACAGCAAAGTGTTTCCATTATACATACATATATATCAATTTTTTTTTCAGATTGTTTTCCCTTACAGGTTATTACAAAATACTGAGTATAGTTCCCTGTGCTATACAGTAGGTCCTTGTTGGTTATCCGTTTTATATATAGTAATATGTATATATTAATCTCAAACTCCTAATTTATCCCTTCCCCCACTTCCCCCTTTGGTAACCATAAGTCTTTTATGTCTATAGGTCTATTTCTGTTTTGTATATAAGTTCATTTGTATCTTTTTTTTTTAGATTCCACATATAAGTGATATCATGTGATATTTGTCTTTGTCTGACTTACTTCACTTAGTATGATAATTTCTAGGTCCATCCATGTTGCTGCAAATGGCATTGTTTCATTCTTTTTTACGGCTGAGTAATATTCCATTGAATAAATATCCCACATCTTCTTTATCCATTCCTCTGTCAATGAACATTTAGGTTGCTTCCATGTCTTGGTTATTGTAAATAGTGCTGCAATGAACATTGGGATGCATGTACCTTTTCAAATTGTAGTTTTCTCTAGATACATGCCCAGGAGTGGGATTGCAGGATCATATGATAACACTATTTTTAGTGTTTTAAGAAACCTCCATACTGTTCTAGATAGTGTCTGCACCAATTTACATTCCCACCAACAGTATCAGAGGGTTCCCTTTTCTCCACACCCTCTCCAGCGTTTATTATTTGTAGACTTTTTGATGATGGCCATTCTGACTGGTGTGAGGTGATACCTCATTGTAGTTTTGATTTGCATTTCTCTAATAATTACCAATACTGAGCATCATTTCAATTATTTCAAATTGTTGTGGTTTGTTTTATAGCCTAAGATATAGCCTATCTTGGTATATGTTCTGTGGCATTTGAAAATAATTATTCTGCTGTTGTTGGTGGAGTGTTCTATAAATATTGATTTGATCCTATTGGTTGATGATGTTATAACTTTGCTGCATTTCTGTCTATTTGTCCTATCAGATGTTGAGAGGGGTTATTGAAGTCTCCAAGATTATTGTGGATTTGTCTGTTTCTCCTTTCAGCCATGTCAGGTTTTTTTTAATAATTAAACTTTATTGAGCTCTAATTCACATACCATACTTCACCCACTTAAAGTATATAATTCAATGACCTTTAGTATATTCACAGAGTTCTGCAGCCATCATAATCAATTTTAGAGCATTTTCATCACCTCCCGAAAGAAACCCCATACCCATTATAGCACTGCTGGACAACCACTAATTGACTTTCTGTCTCTAAAGATATGCTTATTCTGAACATTTCATATAAATAGAATCATACAGTATGTGATCTTTCATTTCTGGCTTCTTTTCTTTCACTTAACATAGTGTTTTGAGGTTCATCTATGATTGACCATATATCAGGACAAAAATTCATTTTTATGGCTGGATGATATTCCATTGTATGGATTTTATTTATTTACCGCATTTTATCCATTCATCAGTTGATGGATGTTTGGATAGTTTCCAATTTTTAGCTCTTACGAATAATGCTGCTGCTATGAACATTTGTGTACAAGTCTTTGTGACAAGTTTTATTTCTTTTGGATGTATATGGTCATATGGTAACTCTTTTTAAACTTTTGAGGAGCTGCCAAACTGTTCTCCAAGGTGACTGGATCCTCTTACATTCTCACCAACAGTATGGTGTTATCTGGGCTTTTGCATTAATATTCATCAGTAAAATTGGTCCATGGTTTTATTGTGCAATCTTTATTATATTTTAATAACACTGGTATACTGGCTTCTTAAAAGAATTTGGAAGCTTTTCTTATCTTTGGAACCACTCTAAGTTACTACCATAGTGCTACATTACACTAATTTTTACCCCCTTATTTTAGAAGTTATGATGAAATTGTATGAATTTGGATTTAGAATACTCTTTAGCCATATGTATAGACTTTAGTTCCAGGTACCAAATGTCTGTATTTTCAAAAGGGGAATTTAAAGAGGGTGCCACTCCAGAGAAGTAATAGTGGACCCAAAGACAGAACTGATTAAGAACATTCCCCACTGGATCACCAAGGGAAAGCAGCAACATCACAGATGAACCAAAACAGTATTTCATTCATATGTATTCCTTCAAACAGATTATCTGACCAACCTTGTTGATTTTATCCTGAAATAAAATTAATTTACATTCTAGTCTAGAAATAAGGCTAGGAGAAAGGTGAGGGAGAAATAAAATTAGATCTCAATGAAATTTTTACCCCAGAAGATCTGTAAGATTGATCAACTACATACAGTTGAGAGTTGACTGTAGGTGAGATCCTATCCTTTCTTTGTAAGTACATTATGTATATAAAATAAACAAGAGAATACGGTGGATGGAACTGGCTTTAATGAATGGAAATCTGGACAACTTTAAAACAATGAGCACTACAGTATTTAATGAGAAACTTTCAGAGAGAACTCTAATTCAGTAGTTCCCAGGTGAGGTCTTCAGACCAGCAGCATGAGCATCACCCAAGTGCCTGTTAGAAATGCAGAGTCTCACGCCCCACTTCAGTCTTTCAGGGGATGGGGCCCAACTATCTGTATCATAGGGAGGTCCACAAATGATTCCGATGCTAAAGTTTGAGAACTGCTGCTCCAGCTTATCACTTCTATGTTTCTAGGCTGACTTTAAAGCTGGTCCCATCCTCTGGCTCCATGTTTTTACCTGTAGTTTAGCCGAAATAAACTTATTTCAGAGTCCAAAAGGAAGACATTTGCCTAATTTTAGGAGCCCCTGTGTTGGTGACCAGAATATTCTATACTGGTTAAGGAGGACTGGTAAACAGTTTTGAGACCTTGGAATGTAAGGTACTAATGAATTATTTTACTAATTATGTTTTCCATTTCAAATATCTCTGATTCTATGATTATGTAAGCTGATTAACTTACATAGTAGCAAAACAAAGTGACAATAAAAAATTATGCTAATTTAATAGCAAATTACAACTATGTGCCTTTTGATATGAAATCATAAAATTAATTATTCTTGGTGTTTTCATTTACCTTTCTTCTTTTTTCTTTATTTTTCAAACTTATAAACTTGCAAGCATAGTGCATTTTAACAGAGGAATTTTGCTATTTCTTGCCAATTTCAAATTATAACTTCCAGCCTTGTCAGTTTTTGCTTCATGTATTTTTCACCTGTGTTGTTTGGTGTGTACATATTTAAGATTGCTATGTTTTCTTGATGGTTTGACCCTTTTATTTTTATTTTTTTATAAATTTTATTTATTTATTTTTGGCTGCATTGGGTCTTCGTCACTGCACATGGGCTTTCTCTAGTTGTGGTGAGCAGGGGCTACTCTTTGTTGCAGTACGTGGGCTTCTCATTGCCGTAGCTTCTCTTGTTGTGGAGCACAGGCTCTACGTGTGCAGGCTTCAGTAGTTGTGGCACGAGGGCTCAGTAGTTGTGGCTCGTGGGCTCTAGAGTGTAGGCTTAGTAGTTGTGGCGCAGGGGCTTAGTTGCTCTGCGGCATGTGGGATCTTCCCAGACCAGGGCTCAAACCCGTGTCCCCTGCATTGGCAGGTGGATTCTTAACCACTGTGCCACCAGGGAAGTCCTGGCTCTTTTAAATTAATATTTGCATGATACATCTTTTTCTTCCTTTTACTACTTTCTTTTTTCTCCTGTGATGAGAACTTTTAAAGATCTATTAGGATCTTTCTTCTATGTTCTACTTTCCTTTATCATTATATTTGAAATGAATTTCTTATAGACAGAATATTGTTAGGTCATGTTTCTTAATGTACTCTGCCAATCTCTGTTTTTTAACTGATATGTTTAGAGCATTCATATATAATGTAATTATTGATATGTTTCTGCCATTTTATTTTTTGTTTTATGTTCTCTCCATTTTTTTGTTTCTTTTTTCTTGCCTTCCTATGAGTTATTTGTACACATTTTAAACATTACATCTCAATTTATCTATAGTAGTTTTTACTATGTTTCTTAATAAAACAGTAGCAATAGCTTCTAGCAATGGTTCTAGGTATTATGTTACACATCTATAATTTATCACAGTCTACTGATGGCATCATTTTACAAGTTTGAGTAAAGTGTGGAAACTTTACCTCCCTTTATATATCCCTTTGCCCTTCCGCACTTACAACATAGTTGTCTTAAACATTCTTCTACATATACTTTGAACCACATCAGATAGTGTTATAATTTTTGCTTCAAACATAATTTACCTTATAGTTTTCTTTTTGTCTCCTTGATGTTCTAATATTCCTTCTTTAATTTCCTTTTATTTGAGAATGTCTTGGTTTCTCCTTCATTCCTGAAGGATATTTCCTCCACATAGGAGATTCTGGGCTGACAGTTCTTTTCTTTTGTCACTTGAAACATGTACCACTGCCTTGTGACTCCCTCAGTTCTCTCCATCTCCTCTCTAATGAGCCCCAGGTATTATAACTCAATTTCATTTATGTGATGACTTCTCCCTTCAGTCTGTTATCCCGCTCCAATTGTTGTCATGTACTCCTGGTGCACAGCCATCATCCTGGGATCTTTGTTCATAACCATCATGAGAATTCCCTTCTCATTTCTCTTGTTGGCTCTCCATTTCTTGTATTTCTCATTTTTATTATTTCTCAGATTGCTGCATGAAGAATTTTTTTTGGAACTTTGAATTTCTGAAGATTTTTTTTCCTACACTTGCACTCAGGTGGTGACTAGTCTGGATATAAAATTTCAAGTTTCCTAAGAATTTTGAAGGCATTGTTCTATGCCTTTATCATTTGTATGTGACTTAGTTTGGATTTTAGGGGGAGTTTGTTTATTTGTTTATTGTATGTTTTCCCCTTCTCTGGCTTCTCTGGTGCTCTGAAATATGACAATGTGCCTTGTAGGTCTATTTTCATCTGCAGTGCTGACCCTCAATGTGCCCTTTCACTTTGGGAATTCATGGCCTTCAACCGTGAACAGTTTTTAATTCTTTGCTTTCTTGTTTTTTTCTGTACTCTTTCTGAAATTCTGTTTATTTGAATGTTGGTCTCTATAAACCAATCCAGGTTCTTTTAAAAAATCTTTTTACCCTACGTTCTAGGAGATACCCTCAACTTCTTTTCCAACTTCTATTGAGTTTTTCTGCTATCTTATTACATCCTATTTTTAATTTCCAAGAGTCTTTGTCAGCTTGTTTTTTTCTCATTTGTGTTTCATGGATGCAATTTGTTCTTATCTCTAGAGGATTTTTTGAAAGTTGGGTTTATTGAGATGTTTACATGCAAAAAAAAAAAAATCATGCTATTAGAGTTTTGACAGGTAACTACTACCATAATCAAGATATAAAAAGTTCTTTGGGGACTTTGACCATCACTGATGTCAGTATTTTTAGGAGTGTGTGTGTGTGTGTGTGTGTGTGTGTGTTTTCCTCTGGGACTGATCAGAGTTCCCAAAGAAGCATCTTCAGTACTCTTTCCCTGGAGTATTTAAGCCTGGCTACAAGCCTCTGTGAGGCATGTGGTAGAAAGAAGGTTAGAGGTCTTAACATTTAGTATGTAAACTTTCACTTGATCGCCCTGTTTAGAATATGTTCCTCTCACCCACATTTGTGCCTGGTGTTTCCCATCCCAAGGACTCTGTTTTAGATTTTCCATACAATAAAACTCCAGTTTTTTACTGAAATGGGGAAGGGGATCTAGGACTCTTAACTGTGTCTTAAATGGACATTCATTCATTGTACTTGTTCTTAAGCCCACCTTTATCCCACTTTTTGAGGTCCTTAGTATTGCCAATTTCTGAACCTTTGGGGGATTCTGCTTTTCACCTTTCCTCACTGATGCTTTAGGATTTTGCTTTCTCAGATCTGCTAAGTCATTTACCACTTACGCTTTGCAGTTTCCAAAATGTTGTTGCCATTGCCTCATCTTCTATTCTTTGCCCTTATGGGGTTTATGCCTTTAAAATCTTCTTTACTGTCATTGCAATAGGGTTTCAGGGAAAGGTAAAAGTAATTGCACGTGTTTAGTCCATTATCTTTAACTAAAAGTCCCCCTTTCTTTCAAAGACAAAACAAACAAACAAAAAAGCTTACCTTGTGCACAGAACCCTTTATGATCTAGCTTCTGCCTATCTCTCCAGCCTCATTTCTCACTCTGCTGCAGCACACCCCCAGCCTAAGCTCTAGTCACATGCATCTACTTAACACATTGCCAGGCAAATCATGTTGCTTCATGCCTTTCAGTTCTACACATGCTATTTTCTCAATGTGCTATTTGCCCTAGAAGACTTTTCCTCAGTGGAGATTTGCTGACTTGCATGGGTGCCCCTCTGTCAGAGTGCTTATTGTATTACTGCAATTATTTATTTACTTTTTTAAAAGTCTCATCCTAGAGGTTTAGTAACCTGGGGGCACAAGTGGATGGGCTGTCCCTGAATTAGCCGCAAGAAATCGTAAAATACCCTGAAATTGATTGCAGAATTTCCTGTGTTCGTGTATATTTTTGGAAAATTCTCTAAGACAGATTTTTTTTTTTTTTTTACTAAGAATGTGTATCAGAAAAACCTGTGGGGACGGGCAGGGAGGGAGAGGGAGGGAGAGGGATGGACTGGGAGTTTGGTGTTGGTAGATACAAACTATTACATTTAGAATGGATAAACCACAAGGTCCTAATGTGTAGCACAGGGAACTATACTCAATATCCTGTGATAAACCATAATGGAAAAGAATATTAAAAAAGAATGTCTCTATGTGTGTAACTGAGTCAGTTTGCTGCACAGCAGAGATTGCCACCACATGATAAATCAACTGTACTTCAATAAAAAATTTTTTTTAATGATAAAAATACCTGTGGGGCTTTTTAAAAATATAATTGTTTTGGGCTTTTTTCCTGATACCTGCTGAGTTATAGTCTGAAATTAGGGCCCAGAAAGATGTATTTTCAGAAAGCTTCCTAAATGATTCTTTAGAACAGGATCGCTGTCCGTCATCTACATTAACTCCAGGGCCTGGCATATAATGAATGCTCAATAAATGTTTAAAACAAGAATGAGGGAGGGCTTCCCTGGTGGTGCAGTGGTTGAGAGTCCGCCTGCCGATGCAGGGGACACAGGTTCGTGCCCCGGTCCAGGAAGATCCCACATGGCGCGGAGCAGCTGGGCCCGTGAGCCATGGCCGCTGGGCCTGCGCGTCTGGAGCCTGTGCTCCGCAACGGGAGAGGCCACAACAGTGAGAGGCCCGCGTACCGAAAAAAAAAAAAAAAAAAAAGAATGAGGGAGAAACTTGGTTTTCAGGGCATGACCTGAAGTAAATTTGCTATGTGAAACCTGAGTGCAAGTGGGAAAGTCACTAACATCCTCTGTTACATAAATGAAGTCACAGCATCTATTTTCTGCCCTTTGGATATAATTGGAGGAGCAAAAGAATGTGGGTTATATTTTTCAAAGATGGAAGAAAGCTAGCTGCACGAATGAAAGAAAAATTTAAAGGTTGGGCATAAAACAAGTCAGATATATATAGTCTGATTTTGGTTCCCCTGGCTGCTTATGGTTGTATACGACCCAGTGATTTGCTTCCAAAAATTTAGGCTTCCGTGCATTTGAATTTCAAGATACCACTACTATTAGACCTGATTTCATAAACTTTAATAATATATGGCTAGTGATATGGAAAATGGGGAGATTGACATGTTGTGTTGGCAAAAAGTACATGCCATATTATTGTAACTGGTTGCAACTTAAGAATGAGAACAGAAAGAACTTTACTGGAATCCCCTGCCTTGTGCTTCCTCTATGTTTAAGGCTTTTAAAAAATGTATAACTTAGAACTACATTCATACCTCAGAGATATTGCAGGTTTGGTTTCAGACCACCTTAATAAAGCAAGTCACACAAATTTTTTGGTTTCCCATTGCATATAAAAGTTATGTTTACACTATACTGTGTGTAGTTTATTAGGTGTGCAGTAGCATTATGTTTAAACAAATGTACATACCTTAATTTAAAAATACTTTATTGCTAAAAATTGCTAGCCATCATCTGAGCCTTCAACAAGTCGTAATCTTTTTGCTGATGGAAGGTCTTGCCTCAGTGTCGATGGCTGCTGACTGATCAGGGTGGTGGTTGCTGAAGTTGGGGTGGCTATGGCAGTTTCTTAAAATAAGACAGCAGTGAAGTTTGCTGCGTCAATTGACTCTTCCTTTCACAAATGATTTCTCTGTAGCATTAAGTGCTGTTTGATAGCACTTTACCCACTGCAGAACTTCTTTCAAAATTGGAGTCAGTCCTCTCAAACCCTGCCGCTGCTTTATCAACTGAGTTTGGCAATATTCTATATAAATTCTTTCTCGTCATTTCAAAAGTTTTCACAGCACCTTCACCAGGAGTGGATTCCATCTCAAGAATCCATCTTCTCTGCTCATCCAGAAAAGGCAGCTCCTCATCTGTTAAAGTTTTATCATGAAACTGCAGCAATTCAGTTACATCTTCCAGCTCCACTTCTAATTCCAGTCCTCTTGCTATTTCTACCACATCTGTAGTTACTTCCTCCACTGAAGTCTTGAACCCCTCAAAGTCATCCATTAGGGTTGGAATCAACTCTTCCAAAATCCTGTTAATGTTGATATTTTGACCTTTTCCCATGAGTCACAAATGTTTGTAATGACATCTAGAATGTTGAATCTGTTCCAGAAGTTTTTCAATTTACTCTGCTATAGCCTTACAAAATATATTTCGTAAATAATAAGACTTGAAAGTCAAAATTACTCCTTGATCCATGGGCTGAAGAATGGATGCTCTGTTAGCAGGCATAAAAACAACATGAATCTCATTGTACATCTTCATCGGAGCTCTTGGGTGACCAGGTGCATTGTGAATGAGCAGTAATATTTTGCAAGGAATCTTTTTTTCTGAGCAGTAGGTCTCAACAGTGGGCTTAAAATCTTCAGTAAACCATATTGTAAACACATATGCTTTCATCCAGGCTTTCTTGTTTCATTGTAGAGTTCAAGTAGAGTTGATTTATCATAGTTCTTAAGGGCCCTAGGATTTGGGGAATGGTAAGTGATCACTGGCTTCAACTTAAAGTCATCAGCCACATTAGGCCCTAAGAAGAGAGTTAGACTGTCCTTTGAAGCTTTGAAGCCAAGCTTTGACTTCTCTCTTAGCTATGAAAGTCCCAGATGGCATCTTCTTCCAACAGAAGGCCGTTTCATCTCCATTGAAAATCTGTGGTTCAGTGTAGCCACCTTCATTCATTATCTTAGCTAGATCTTCTGGATAACTTGCTACAACTTCTACATCAGCACATGCTGCTTCACTTTGTACTTTTATGTTATAGAAATGGCTTCTTTCCTTAAACCTCATGAGTTAACCTCTTAGCTTCAAACTTTTCTGCAGCTTCCTTACCTCTCTCAACCTTTATTAAAGAGAGTTAGGTCCTTGCTCTGGAATAGGTTTTGGCTTAAGGGAATGTTGTGGCTAGTTTGATCTTCTATCCAGATCACTAAAACTTTCACCATGTCGGCAATGAGGCTTTTTCGCCTTACCATTCGTGTGTTCACTGGAATGGCACTTTTAATTTCCTTCAAGAACTTTTCCTTTGCGTTCACAACTTGCCTAACTGGTGCAAGAGGCCTAGATTTAAGCCTTCTCTCTTTTGACATGCCTTCCTCACTACGCTTAATCATTTCTAGCTTTTGACTTAAAAGGAGAGACTTGCCACTGCTCCTTTCACTTGAACACTTAGAGGCCATGGTAGGGTTATTCATTGACCTAATTTCAATATTGTTGTGTCTTAGGGAATAGGGAGATCCGAGGAGAGGGAGAGAGCGGGGAATAGCCAGTCAGTGGAGCAGTCAGAACACACACATTTATCAGTTAAGTTCACCATCTTATGTGGACAAGGTTCATGGTGCTCAAATACAACTACAGTAGTAACATCAAAGATCCCTGATCACAAATCGTTATAACAAATATAATAATGGAGAAGTTTGAAATATTGTGAGAATTACCAAAATGTGACACAGACATGAAGTGAACAAATGCTGTTGGAAAAATGGTGCCAATAGACTTGCTTGATGCAGAGTTGCCACACACTTCCAATTTGTTAAAAAAAAAACAAAAAAACACAATATCTGTGAAGTGCAATAAAATGAGGTATGCCCACATGTCCTTTGCTTTACTTGTAAGCCTCTTTTATATAGCGTAGAGCTGTTGTATTTTTATGTGTGTTAAGGAAAGGATCAGGCTCATTTGCTTTTTGTATTTTCCATTTATTATTTTTATTTTTTGTCTAGGTATTTAAGAGATTATGGCATCTGAAACCCACAATGTTAAAAAACGCAACTTTTGTAATAATATTGAAGATCATTTCATTGATGTTCCTAGAAAAAGGGTCTCTAATTTCACTAATAAGAACATGAAGGAGGTAAGTAAGTCCATGGTTTCTAGGAATGGGTAAGACAGTATCTCAGTCTGTTTGGGCTGCTACACAAACAGAATACCATAGACTGTGTGGCTCATAAACAACAGAAATTTATTTCTCACAGTTTTGGAGGCTGAGAAGTCCAAGATCAAGGCCCTAGCAGAGTTGATATCCAGTGAGGGCCCACTTCCTGGTTCATAGATAGCTTTTCTCTACTTCCTCACATGACAGAAGGGGAGAGAGAGAGAATTCGCTGGGCTCTCTGTTATAAGGACACTAATCTTATTCATGGGGTTTTACTTTTATGACCTTATCACCTCCCAAAAGCCTTACTTCCTAATACCATCACTCTGGGGGTTAGGATTTCAACAGAGGAATTTTGGGGAGACACAGTCATTCAGTTTGACACAATTTAAACTGCTAAGTCTATAGATACTTCTGGTTATTAAAGTGTTTAAAAAATGGGAGGTTGACAGTTCTGCTCAATCTGCCAAAATTAAGTAGAATTAATAAAATAATTGAAATCTGTATTCCAAAAGCTCTGAAAACTTTTTGGCGGTATATTGTTTTGATATAGTATAATTTGAATATTTTAATTTAATTTTAGAGGAATCACAGAGATGCTTTTTGTTCACCCATTGCAAGGCTCATTAGCACTGATATAATTTCTTAAAATTTAACTCATTTATTTAGCACTCTGTATATATAATATGTGACTAGTAGCGTGGAAACTAGCCAGATGGGTATGTTGCGTTGTTAAAAATACCTACATACAGTGTTGTTGTAACCAATGATTGAGAGTACAGCATCAGTACAGTAAGAGCTTTAATCTGAAAAATTTAATAGTTCAATTTCAGACTTGTTGACATTAATCACAAAGTTTACATAGCTTTGTTAAGGAACTTAAATATGCTGCAACTATCTACTTTTATTTTTCAGGTTAAGAAATCTCCAAAACAGTTGGCTGCTTACATAACTAGGTAAGAGCTTCTTTAAAGTTTGTGGGAAACAGCAAATATTGAAAACTGGGTAAGAGTGAAAATGGGGGGGGGGGGGGAGTATTGTCTTTTAGTATAATAATACTAATTTATTGTCAGACAACTCCTTTGTGCCAGGTACTGTGCTAAATATATCAATATTAGATAGGTATCATTACCCCAAACAGTTGATGAGTAAAACTAAAGACTTGTGATTTCTTTAGGATTGTACATCCAGAAGGTGGTAAAAACGGCATTTACTGTCAGATCTGCCAAACTCCAAAGGCGCTTTCTACTAAACCACTGGTTCTCAAAGTGTGTGATCTGTGGACCCTGGAGGTCCCAAAGGCCTTTCAATGAGTTTGTGAGGTCAAAACTATCTTCATAACAATACTAAGACATTATTTACCTTCTTCATTTCCACTCTCTTACAAGTGTACAGTAGAGTTTTCCAGCAGCTACATGATATTTGATATCACAATATATGGAATGCAGAAGCAGATATGAGGATCCAGCTGTCTTCTGTTAAACCAGATATTAGAGATTTTGCACAAATGCAAAACAGTGCCATTCTTCTCACTATATTTTTTGTTCGTTTGTTTTGGAAAATAGAGGATTTAAAAAAATATATTCTATGTAGTATGTAATGAGTTTATCTTTTTCTTTTTCTTTTTTTGGCTGTGCTCTGAGGCATGTGGGATCTTAGCCCCGACCAGGGATTGAACCCATGCCCTCAGCAGTGGAAGTGTGGAGACTTAACCACTAGACCACCAGGAATTCCCCCGAGTTTATCATCTTTAAAATTGATTAACAAATTTTCTGTTTTAGTTTCTGATTCATCAAATATCAGTAGATATTGCCCACATAAAAAAAATTCTTTTGAGACCTCAATAATTTTTAGGAGTGCAAAGCATCCTGAGGTCAAAACATTTGAGAACCATTATACTAAACCATGAGATGTGCTCAGTAGTATTTTATCTTATTCAAACAAATTAACTGTACTTCAGCTTAATCGAAATAAGTGTTCTCTTTTATATTAAAATATATATTCAGACTTGCCTGATTCAAATTAAAATATTCGAACTTGCTCACTTATTCTATCACTTTGTTAGAAAAAGATTAGGTGAATGGAAATTGTTAAAATTTTCATACTCCCTGAATGCCCTGTAGTTCGTTTTAAAAGCATCTAGTTATTATGCTTCTTCATTTTTTTTTTTCCTCTTTTGGTGTAAAGTACCATCCTTTTCATTGTTTTCCAGATGGTTTATAATTTCCCTTTTATTTTCCTCTTCAATCTAAGAGTTAAGATTTTAAAAAATTATTCTGCTTACTTCTAATTTTAGTGGATTGTGATCACAAAATGTGGCCTACTAAATCTTTCTCTTTAAAAACTTTTAAAGGTTTTCATATGGTTCTTTTTCATTTAAGAAAATCCATTCTTTTTACAGAACAGTTGGACAAGCTGTGAAAAGCCCAGATAAACTACGTAAGGTGATCTATCACAGAAAGAAAGTTCATCATCCTTTTCAAAATCCTTGCTACAGAAAAAAGCAGTCCCCCAACAGCGGGGGCTGTGACATGGCAAATAAAGAGAATGAGCTGGCTTGTGCAGGCCGCCTCCCTGAGCAAGTGCGGCAGGGTAGTCGACCATATCTGGTTAGCCCCAGTGATTCTGGTTCTTCACAGACAGAAAGCCCATCATCAAAATATAGTGGGTTTTTTTCTGAGGTAAGTCATTTATATAAGCTTAACTTTATTCCTGTTTTAATACTGGCTTTTTCCTTTGCGATAGTCTACTAGCAAAATAGTTCACTGCTGATTAAATTCAGACTATTTGAGAGACTGTAACACCCTGAGACAATTTTCTAGATTAATTAAATTTGAATCAGTTGTTTATTCCATTTTTCCAAGTTAATGATATCTGAGATGGAATGAAATGATTAACAAGCTGCTGTAAATATCCAGAATGGAAAGTTGGCCAGTAGAGACTTAAAGAAAAGGAAAAGAAGAAATCTTGCCTAACAAGTGAACCACGAAAGCCAGTTATCCAGGCACATTTTGCTGGGCTCTCAAAATTGCCATTGGAAAGTTTTTTAAGGCAAACCTGCTTAGTTTTGCTGTTCTTCTGGCTCAGGCAAAGTTAGTTGTTTGAACAGGTTCACGGGAATTGTTTTGGATGATAGAAATGTTCTAAAACTGGACTGTGATGATGGTTGCACAACTCCGTAGATTTATTAAAAATCATTGAATGATGTATTTTAAATATGTGTGAGTTTTATGGTATGTAAATTATACCTCAGGAAAACCATTTTTTTAATGGTTATTTGAAAGAATGGTTTGTTAAAATTTATAAACACGAGTTTACAATAATAATTATTACATGTTTATTGTATATGTTATAGAAAATAAATCCAAAGGAAAAAATTATCTGTAATTTCAACATTTGTAAATAACAGTATTAAAGTTTTGATGTGTATTTTTTCTCCATATTGTTTGATAATTTGATTTTTATGTTTAATAAATTTGAATATTTTTCCATGTAATTAAAATAACACTTCTACAATTTTTTCCCTTCCAGTTTTATTGAGATATAATTGACATACAGCATTTTAAAAGTTTAAGGTATACACATAATGGTTTGACTTAACTACATCATGAAATGATTACCACATTAAGTTTAGTGAGCATCCATCACATATAGATACAAAATTTTAAAAATGGAAAAAAAATTTTTTCCTTGTAATGAGAACTCTTAGGATTTACTCTCTTAACAGCTTTTATATATAAAATACAGCAGTGTTAATTATATTTACCAAGTTGTACGTTACCTCCCTAGTGCTTATTTATCTTATAGCCAGAAGTTTGTACCTTTTGACTGTCTTCCTCCAATTTCCCCTCAGCCAAGCCACGTCCTGCCTCTGGTAACCACAAATCTGATCTCTTTTTTTGTGAGTTTGTTTATTTGTTTGTTTTGATGTGTAATAGACCTACAACACTATGTTAGTTCCTGGTGCACAGTGTAGTGATTTGATATTTCTGTACATTTCAAAATGATCACCACAATAAGTCTAGTTACCATCTGTCACCATACAAAGATATTATATAATTAATAGATACATAACATTACATTGATTAAATTACCTTAATTTCTTTAACTATGACTTGGTAAACTTAGTATTGTTTCTATCTGGCATGACAGTTTGAAAAGCATTTTCTGTGGCATACAAGCAAAAAAAGAATCTTTTTATATTTAAATGGTCATAAGTATGTAGATGAATGAAAATGAGCATCATACGTAGGATAATAATTACAAGTAAATGATACAAAACAAAGGTAGAAAACAAAGTGTTATTAACTAAAACCATAATGAGATGATGCAAAGATTCCATTTGCCAGTGGAAGTGTTCCTGTGTAAATAAGATCCTGGGGGAGTTCCCTGGTGGTCCAGTGGTTAGGACTTGGTGCTTTTACTGACGTGGGACTAGGTTCGATCCCTGGTCAGGGAACTAAGATCCCGAAAGCTGCTCAGGGAGGCCAAAAGAAAAGATTCTGGAGTAATAGAAAGTTAGTAATGCTAGGAGAGATGAAGGAAGTGTGTATGGTATCTGTGAGAAAAGAGGGAGCAAGGAGAATTTAATAGTGAATTTTTTGAGCCCTGGAGAATAGGATACCTACAGGTACCTAAACCTTAGTGTTACAGAGGATCACTGTCATACTAAGTCATTCACAAATATTTATTGATTGCTCCCTGCTGTGCAGTGCATTCTGCAGGCTCTGAGAAATGGATTGGTGGGTGAAAAACAGACACTACCCCTACTTTCATGTAGTTATAGAAGTGATGAGGCCGACACAGATCAGAAAATCAAAGAAACTACATACCCTGGAGGAAAAGAACATGTGACTATATAGTCCAGAAATCTGGCCTAGATTGGGACCTAGGTTGGTTCTTCAGTTGAACTGAGGGAATAAACATTCTCAGTGAAAATGCCTTAAAGCTGCAGTTTCACATTTGTATTAGTGCCGCAATGTGGCATTTTTTCAAGGGCTTCCTTTAACCTTGCTCCCATTTCACTACTTTTCACAAACCTGCATTAACCTCAACTAATGGGTTTATTGATTGTTCTTTTGTTGTTTCAGACGTTTTTTCCTGATTGACTAGTGCCTGCTCTAAAAACCTAAATTTAAAAGTGATGCTATATTATTTTGTCAAAGTTCAAATATACATAACCTTTTCACCCGACAGTTGCACTCCTAGGTATATACCCAGAGAATTGAAAACATAAGTCCACACAGATATTTATGAACAGATGCTTATAACATTTTATAATAGCCAAAAGTGGAAACAATCCAAATGTCCATCAATGGACTATGGGTAAATAAAGTGTCATATTCCATACAATAGAATATTATTTGATCATTAAAAAGGAGTAAAACACCAATATGCTACACTGTATATAAATCTTGATCTTTCACACATCATGCTATGTGAAAGAAGCCACACACAAAAAAAGGCCACATATTGTATGATTCAATTTATGTGAACCGTCCAAATTAGGTAAAGTCATAGGGACAGAAAGTAGATTAATCGTTGTGAGGAACTGTAGAGAGGGGAGAGTGGAGTCCAGAGTTTCTTTTGGGAGTGACGAAAAGGTTCTAAAATTCATTATGGTGGTGCTCGCACAACTCTGTGAATGTATATACTAAAAGTTACTGAATTGTACATTCAAAATGGGTATGTGAATTATATCTTAATCTGTTATTGAAAAAAATTGGATCTAGCTGTTCCAGTTCTGAAATTAATCCTACAGAAGGTTTTGTACAAGTGCACGTATTTATATACATAAGGATGTTCATTGATGCACAGTTTTAATAGGGAAAAACTAGAATCAATCTAAAATTATGATACATAAAGACTGGAGAATATGTAATTGTTTTTTAAAAATGAGACTGATCTATGTTCTGACGTTGAAAAATCTTCATAATGTGTGTGAAAAAACAAGGTTTTCAAAAATATAGATATTAGAATATTTTAATTTTATATCTACCTAATTTGTCTTTGTCTAGAAAGTGGTTTGAAAGATACTTACCAGTCTGTTAACTGTGATTACTCCTGAGTAATGTTAGTTGTTTTTGTGGGCAAGTAGAGAATATTCACTTTTTATTTTATAAAGTTTTGTGCTACTTGAACTTTTTACAACAGGAATATATTACCTTAATTATACAGAAAAAAATGAATGAATTTAAATACTTGTCACAAAACTTAATTTCTGTGGTTCCCTACTCATGCTGTTCAGTTGGTAATGACTAGCCTATATGTTTACCTTTTTATTTAATACACATTATAAATTAAATCCTAGGTTTTTAGGTGAGTAAAAATAATTTATTCTATGAACTATTGAGATTTAAAAGGAAAATGGTAGCAAATAAGAAAAAGTATTGATAAAAAATAAACAGGTCCTAAATTTATTCAAATCATTTGTTTACTGTGTTCACTGCAATATTCCTTTTTGTGGGCCAGTAAAAGGAGTCATCTTTGCCTAATTTTAAAATATGTCTACCAGAATAATTTAATTGAAAAAAATGGTTTCATGTCATATCTTAATTAGATTCCTGCCTTTCAGGTTTCTCAGGACCATGAAACAATGACACAGGTTTTGTTCAGCAGGAATTTGAGATTGAATGTAGCTTTAACTTTCTGGAGAAAGAGAAGTATAAGTGAACTTGTAGCTTATTTGGTGAGGTAAGTGTGACCCTTTATGGTTTTGTTCAGTAAAAGTAATTTCCAATGTATTATGTAGAAGTGCCTCTACTTTTTTATGTTATACTGGCTAAAATTCTGAACTTCCTATGTTTAGCTTCAGTAGTAGCAGTATGGTTTAAATTACATTTATCTTCGGTCTAAGAGTAACCAAAATACAGAAAACCATCTGTTTTATCAGATTGAACAAAGCTGTTACCTTCTCTGATTAAGATTCTTATCTATAAAACTAAGAGATACCATTATGGGAAAACCAACCTTTAAAAATCCCCTTTGAGTGAAAATTTTAACCATTACCTTCCTCACTGTATTTAAGTCTCCTCAAATGTTACCTTGGTGAGGCCTTCCTTGACTACCTTATTTAAAAATACGTATTTCTTCACTCCCTATCCTTCTTTCCCATTTTATTTTTCTCCATAGCCCTTACCACCATCAACATGCTTTATATATTTCACTTGTTTATTGTCTGTCCCTGCCCTCTCCACCTCCTCCCACACTCACACACATATTGAAATACAAGCCCTATTTCTTTGTTCACGGCTAACAACTGACTCATCCCTAACAACTGACTCATCATAGACACTCAGATCAACAACTGACTCATCATAGACACTCAGATCATTTGTTGAATGAGTAAATTTCTCAAAAGCAGTGTGAAGGTTATAATATGAAAATAAATAAGGAAATCAGCTATCTAAGCAATTTTGTTCCCACAGGATAGAAGACCTTGGAGTTGTGGTGGATTGCCTTCCTGTGCTCACCAATAGGTATAAAGAATATTTTTCAGAAAAAAAGTACATTTAAAGAAGGACAAATGATGACCTGTTCATAATTTTATAACTTAGTATTTATTTACTTTAGTTTACAGGAGGAAAAACAATACATCTCACTTGGCTGCTGTGTAGACTTGTTGCCTCTAGTAAAGTCACTACTTAAAAGCAAATTTGAAGAGTAAGTGCTAATCTGAATCTCAATTCTTTTTTCTCTTTCAGCATCCTTGATCTTGTGCCTTATAAGTGCATAGTGGTAGACTGAGCTCCATGAGACATACATGGTTTCTGTTTTCCAGGAGCTTATAGTCCAATTAGGAAAAGAATATGGAATGACTAGAGAACAATTATAAAACTGTCTATAAACATGTTACATAAAGTATAGTTTTGTGAAAGTAGTGAAATAAATTTTTTAAAAGGGAAAGATAAGTGTGTATGTGTTTTTTGAGGGGGGTAGAGTGTCATCTTTTCTAAAGGCTTCTTGGATGAAAACACTTGAATTTTGTAATGAAATGTCATTTCAGATATATAATAGTTGGTTTAAACTGGCTTCAAGCAGTCATAAAAAGGTGGTGGTCAGAACTATCATCCAAAACAGAAATTATAAATGATGGGTGAGTATACCTTTAAACTCATACTAATAAAGTTTTTTTTCAGGAAAAGCAGCTTGATTAAGCTAGGTGAGAATTTTATTTCATGATTATCAGTATGTAATACTTATTCTCTTCATTTTCAGAGAAATATTAAATTGGGATACTGTTCATATGTGAAAAGTTGAATTCCAGAGCCCAGTAACCCCCTGTATATATTGTTCTGGCAGAATCCTACCCTTCATTTGGGGAGGCAAAAGCACAGCAGTGGTTTAACCCTTACATCCATTAGAAAGGAGTGAGAGAGAGAAAAAGAGATGGCTTTTAGTGGAATAAGATTGAGGCACAGGAATGGAGTCATCCTGTGGGGTCCTTTGGCTCCCAGACATTAACATGAGAGTCCAGTGTGGATGATTACACTTCTAAAAACTGTATTATAATCATAATTTGAGTATTGCCTTGATGTGAAAATGTGTGGGTATTCTACCAAATGAGCCAGATTATCATGAAATTACAAAAAAAAAATCTCCCAACAGTTTCCTTTAAATCCATAATTTGCTTTCTAGGCTCTCAGAATTTTCCCACTTTCCCACTTCATACTCGATTGTCTGAATGTTCCAAATGCCTGTTGTTTTCTTACTTCCTCTAACAACTAGGTAACCTTTAATTTTCATGATTGACATGTACTAGTTTAAAGATTTGCTTGACTTCAAATGGTATAATTGTATCCTGAAAAATACTTGAAAATTTTAAAGCTGTTTTCATTAAGTGTATTTACTACCAAAGTCCATATCTTACTATATTTGCATTTTTTCTTCTTTTTTTCTCCTAGAAATATTCAGATTTTAAAACAACAATTAAGTGGATTGTGGGAACAGGAAAACCATCTTACTTTGGTTCCAGGATATACTGGTAATATAGCCAAGGTAATCTATATTTAAGCTTAGTTAAAAATTAGACATAATGTAATAGTATTATACATTCATAAACGAACTCTTTCAAATGTCCAATTCAGTACTACTCTAATAACATCTAAAGTCAATTTCATATTCATAAACGCTTAAGGTCCTCTGGATATGAATATGACTTTGGCAAGGAATACAGGAATTAGTCATTGAATGTGCTTCAGATACAGCCACAGAAATAATGTGGTAGTAGGTATTTAATGACCTAGCTTCAATTAGAGGAAAATATTTGAAAAAAAGTTAAGAACCCAGGTTAAAAAGGCAACTGAAAAGACAGTGCTACTCAGAAGCAAGGGGTGAGGAACATAATCAGTTTGGGGGTATTTTTACTTGGCTTTTGCTAATGTCATGCTTTTTTGGGAAAGTTAAATTGCTCAAATCACGGTATGAATTTGACATCGTTCTTTATTGATTTGCTTGTCTCAAAGGAAAAGGTACAGTGTTATTTTGGATTTTAATATTTAAACTCCAAAATAGTTTTGGTAGTTAAAACATAACTGCAGGAAAAAAATCACTGTTAAGAAATATTTCCACCCTTGTATTGGGCATACTGCTATCATATAAATTGGTATTAGCCAGAAATATAAAAACTTTCTTTAGTTTAAAAAAATACAATATTTATATTTATGTCTTAGACTTACTTATAAAATTCTTCTTGGAATACCTTCATGAAAGGAAGCATAATGATGTCAATAAGAGGATTTATGTCTTGGACTTATAAAATTCTTCTTGAAATAACCTTCATGAGAGGAAGCATAATGATGTATCAAGCAAGTGTGTTACCACTGTGTATAATTTTACTGTGTAGAATTCTTTTTTTTTTTTTTTTTTTTGTGGTACGCGGGCCTCTCACTGTTGTGGCCTCTCCAGTTGCGGAGCACAGGCTCCGGACGCGCAGGCCCAGCGGCCATGGCCCACGGGCCCAGCCGCTCCGCGGCATGTGGGATCTTCCCAGACCGGGGCACGAACCCGTGTCCCCTGCATCAGCAGGCAGACTCTCAACCACTGCGCCACCAGGGAAGCCCTGTGTAGAATTCTTAATGATGAAAATGTTATGAACGGAAATCAATTTCCTGAAGTTTTTTTATTGTTACAATTTTAATTGTTCTTTCGATAATAGGAGGGAAAATGAAGTAAAAGTTGATAGAAAATAGAATACGTGATACATCACCTTTTTCTTGTCTTCTTAGTAGTAGAACTGAAAAATTGTTTCCTTAGAAATTTGCTTTCAATTGTAATTTTTTATAAAGGGAGAAGCTTTATTGTGAACATAACCTTAAGATACTGTATTTATTATTGCAAACAATATTGAGTGATTAAAAGATCTGTGAAGTTCCTTAAGCTATGATAAAACCTCTTTTACAATATTAAACCCTCAATGCAATTTTTTGAGGGTAGAAATCAGAACGGCTATCCTCAAGCTGGTCTAGAGTTTATATAGCACTGAAGGAGTTGCTGTGAATGATGTAATGATCTTGCTTACTCTATAAAAGCAGAGTTGTTTGATCACAGAAACTAAAACATTCACTAAGCACTTTGCAAACACTTATTGAGCACATGCTGTGTGCTACAAAAGTGCAGAGAAAATGTTGAGTAAGACAAATCTTTTGCCCTCAAAAGGTCACAAAGGGAAACAGGCAAAGCTAGTGACCAAAAGGGAGAAGAAAATGGGGTGTGTATATGTGTTGTATTTACAGTACTGGCTAATGAAATGTTTTTGTTTTATTCTCTAAGGATGTAGATGCTTATTTATTACAGTTGCATTGAGAGACTTCATCTACTAAATAGCATTTGGTTATTCAAAACACCTCTGGACTATATGATTTCCCCAAAAATGTCTCAACTGAGAACTGTGAACTGTGGAAGAAATCAAAACCATTTTTTCCTTTAAAAAGCCACATAATGAAACCACTAATGAAACGCTAAGGATCTACTTCACATTGAAGTGGAAAAATATCCAAAAGGAGCAGCTTCAACTTCAGTGAGGTGAAAGTGCACTATGAAGATTGTTCACCTTTGCTGCAATTTGGGATTTATATGGTTATTTGGTAACATTGTTTAAGAACTACTGGGTCTTAATGCAATCCTGCATAAGAATATAATTTATACTATGTGAAAAATAAGACAGGACTTATTACTAGGAATTATAAAGACCAATCATCATTACTTTTTTTAAGATTGTGTTTTATAAAAAAACACTTAAATGTGTGCAGCTACTATTTTCTTATGTTGAAAAGACTTTGAAAGTTTAAACCATAGCAGATAATCAATACTAAAAGTTTTTTGTTCACACTGAGATACTGTGTATGCAGAATGCCTTAATTATTAATAAGCCAATGTGTATGATACCAATATCTGTTTAAGAAAATTAAAACCAACCATGATTCTGGCATGATAAAATCATGGAATTAAATCAGGGGTTTCCATTCATGTAGAATGTTGTTGTTTAAACTTATTCCACACCATTCTTAAAACTTGAGAATATTTTTAGTATCTCTGATTTATTTTTTTTTGCCAGAATCATCATGTCATATGTGTATGTGTTATCCCCATACATAAGAAAAAGGTGACTGTGTATTTGTATGAATGCTTAACTGGAAATGTCCATGGAGTTGGCTAATTTATATTCACTTTTTATTGTATATAGATTTCTAATATTTTCAGTTCTGTATCATTTAAGTTTTCTTCATTTGAGTAAATTCACTAAATATTTCTATTTTTTGCTTTTTTAAATTCTGATTTTATATGAATTCTGATTTTTTTCACTACATATGTTTAAAGAATTGCATACAATGCTTTAGAATTGTTTACACTTAGTGCTGACCTTGTATTTTAAATTCCAACACTTTACTACCTCCTCCAAAGTTTGGTATGAAATGCCAGCAGACTGTATGAGGTCTTTTTTTTTTTAATACCACTCTTAGTATCAGTGAATGTCTTAACATTCTGGAATGTCTTAACAGCTGTATGCATTATCTTGAAAGTGGCTGGGGTTAAATGCCACTCTTGGTGGTTCATACATCATCTCATCTTTAATAAGCCTGAGAGACGTCTGAGCAAAGATTTTGAGTAATTGAATTTCTGTGCAGTAATCCTTCCAGCACTTGAATGTAAATCTTTAGCATTTATCCAATTAGCCACTACTGATAAGAATCCAAAACAAGCATCTTTCTTGCTTTAAAACATGTTATTTTTTCACTGAGTTCTATTTTTGTGTAGCTATATTTTGTATAGCTATGTATTCCTTACAGTGAACATCAATTGTAGTAACTGGTTATTCTCTAAAGTTTTTAGATTAGAATAATTTCAGATTACTGCACTTCTGAGTTTTGAGAGTTATTTAAGAAGTCATTTTTCAGGAGATGGGAATTTGAATTGTAAACCTGCATCATCTCTGTGAAACCTTAAGATGATGAAATACAACCCTCCTTTGTTCCTATTCCTTTTAGTTTGCACTCTCTTATCTAACAGTTTCAACCAGTCAACGCAGTTGGTGCATGGTGCTAATGAGGCTAAGGACAAGAGTTCAATCCTTTTAGGTGTTTGTTAACTGTACACACATACACAGAACTATTCATGGCTACAGACTGCACCTTCTCTTAGGTATCCATCTCACAAATTCACTCTTGGCCACAAGGAAGATGGTGTGTATAGCATAACACAAACCCTTCACCTCAAATGGAAAGATAACTAATAATTGGCACATGGGATACTATAGACTTTAATCTAATATTTAAAATAATATTAAAAATAATGTAATATCTAAAATTCTGTGTCAATATAGTTTTCTCTGGGTAAGTTCAATGACTAAACATTGTCCTCTGAAAATCAAACTTAATCAAACTTCAGTAAAAATTAGGTACAAATACAAATGAAACATAGTAAAAAAAAAAAAAAAAGGTATTATCCTGTTAATGCTGAGTTTGGGTTTGTTAAAGGAGAGTAGATAATACTTCTTTTTTACATACTCAGAGCCATATAAGGCAGCAGTCTTTAGCTCACAAATATTATTCAATGGCACACACTCCCAATTTCTCTTCTTGGCCTTTGCAGTTTACCTTAGTACCTACCTCTCTCAGTTACTGAGTTATGATTAGTATTAGCTGATTTTAAGATTCTTGGATAAAAGGTGTTGGATAAGTAAATATTGATGAACTCTTAGGTTGTTATCAAGCCCTTCTCATGCTGTTTAATTAGAACAGTGTTGATCTCCAGAAAGAGCCAAAGAAAGTGTTTACAAAGTATTTTGGCTGTTGTATTGACCTAGATTAGGACAATTGCTGTCTGTCATCGCTCTTTTGTTGCCGTGTTGCTAAGCAGTATAACTGAAGGACTACCCAAGGTCTCTATGCCTTTCTACCTCTTCTACCTTCTTCAGTTTTCTGTTCATGACTTTCTAACTTTGCAAGTCCAGGGACAGGTAGTTTTTTGAGATGGTAGAGGGTTATAATCAAGTAATTTGCTTCTTCTAGAGATAAAGTAAATGGTTTTATAATGAGTGTTCAGAATAAAAGTTAAAAGTTAAGAAGCAAGCCTTGTCAGATGGTTTTTAAAACTAATCTTTTGGCAGTAATTTCAAAAGTAATTGACATACATTATTTACATGAATCCTGAGGTATGAGAATTTGGATATAAATATCTATATCTACTTTGAGGGATCATTAATATCAGCACTGAACTCTAAGGGCTACTGAGGAAGTAAATCCTAATGCCCCTAAACATACTTGGTACATGTCATGTCCTAACCTTAAAAATCCTTGTGTGGGTTCAAAGCTATATATCTGGACTTTGAAATAGTTTCTCTCAAACTTAGAACATTTCTATATTTGGCAAGTTGTTGATATAATTACTATCAATGGAAAACTAATTTGAGTAATAATTATTAGCTATGAAATGCTGATAATAGAAATTATATCTAAATGTTTATTTAGTTACTTAAGTTAGTCAAGGAATTTGAAAAAACAAAATTTATGTTAATATTTTGGTGGGTCATTCCCAGTTATTTTTCTTCCTATTTAAGAACAAAATGGTAATGTCAATTGCCTTTGTTGATTTAAAGAAAAAAAAATAGAATCACAAGCAGCTGACTCAACTGGAGTGATCTATTTGGATACACTACTTATCTTTCAACACAGACTTTTATTTTCTAGATTATTTTCAGATGAAAATAGTATTGCTGGACATTTATTGGTAGGTATTTACTCCTATGTTATTCTTTCTCCCTTAATTTTTAATTCTTCTAGCTATGGAAATTGTCATAGAACTTTGTGACACACTATTTCCCCTCCTTTTTCATCTGTAACAGGCACATAGAATAAAAAGTTCATCCTTAAACACTGTATGGTTCTAATTTGTAATATAATTTGATTGATTCAATAACAGCACCAAGTATAACAATAAAAATAAATACTGCATATCATAAAACCAGGATACTGAGTACATTTTCCAATGCTGTACTTAATATATAGAATATTGTAGTCATCATAATTTTCTCTGGGTCAGATCATTGACTTAACAGTAAATGCTAAAATCAAACCTCAGTAAAAATTAAGTACAAATACAAATATATACCACAGTATTTTCTCTTACAGACTATAATTAATCATAAAACATGAAAAAACATAGTTACTGTGTACCAGTAGTTCTATGAAAGGGCAGCCCCACAGCTGCCAGTATTTTTTATAGCAATGCTTATTATATATTCTTTGATATACAGAATTACTATTCTCTGAACTACGAAGAACTTTTCTGTTGGTAGATGCCATGAGTCTAGATAAGGAGTCAGCCCCCAAATGTACGTTGTGTTCAAGTTCTGTGCTTTACAGTGTTCTGTATTTTCAATCAGATTTAAACCAGGATTTTTTTTTTTAAAGGTCCTGGACCTGGCCAAGACGGTTGTGACACTATGGATTTATACAAAAGCTCAGAAGAGTTGATCCAGCTAGAGTGAGAGTCCTGGGATACACTGAATTGCTACAATTACTAGCTTCTAGAATTACTGTATTGCATTTATTAACCAAACTTGCAACATGGGGCCTGGATTGGAATTAGACTTCACTTTCCAGAAGTCAGGAGCAGAATTTGCATCCATTTACTTTTCTACTTTCATTTGAAAAAGAAAGGGGAAGGAGGAGAAAGAGAGAGAAATGTAAAAACTTCATTAGACCTCTGCATGAATTAGTTGAACCAGTGAATGAGGACCTGCGTCACCTCTCATTTGCCCTGCAGTAGCCCGCTGGTTCCTCTGTACACATGTAGCTTAGGCCCAACGACAGCAAGAGAAATGCAAGTTAACAACCTTCCTTTTAGGTAGGTTCCAAAGCTTACAAAAGGTTTAGAAGATGCTTATCTTTCCCCCCCTTTGCCATCCAGATTCCTTTCCCCTTACTTAGAATATAGATGACAAGAAATCAGTGAAGGGGAGAAACCAGTTCACTTTTCAATCTCTTGAAAGCCCCCCCCACGCCCCCTCTCCCTTAGACATAGGTATTCTTCAAGGTTCTGTCTTAGGTTCTTTTCTCTTCTCCCTCTACCATTTCCCTGAAAAAAACATTGTTTATTCCCATGGCGTCCTTTATCATCCACATTAATTGTTCTCATTTGGGGAACAGAAGGGAGGTCATTTTTTGACTGATCAAATAGGCATGGATCTTTTTTTTTTTAAGGTTGAGAAAACACTGAATTGTATGTTTATCATTCTCAAATGTATATCTTGCTCTAAACCCAACTCAGCGCATACACTATATATCCAATTGCCTACTGGAAACATCCACTGGGATTATCTTGTAGACATCCTAAATAAAGTGTATCCAGAATTGACCTCATTCTCCACCTCCACTCCCTTGCCCTGAACCTGCCCCCAACCCCCTCTCCTACCACCACTCAGGGAGATAAAAGTGTTGTGTCTGGGTGTTGGATTTCCATTCTCATTGAGTATTCCTAATATCAACAATTATCAAGCCACAACCCCATGAGTCATCTTTGAATCATCTCCAAATCGCTCATCACATCCTGTTGGTACAGCCCCCTAAATTTCTCTCATCTTGCTGTATCCCTCCACTTCTGCCATTACTTAGTCCACATTATTCCAGCAGCCTCCTGACTGCCCTCTCTGGCATTTATCCCGCATCCCTACAACCTATTCTCCACACATGCTCCCCCAGAATAGTCTATAGAGCACAAATTTTTACCGTGTCACTCTTTAAGGCCACTTAGGAGAGATTCTAAACAGTATCGTTTACAATCTCGACAGTGCCACCTTTTTCCCTTCCTCTCCCGATGCTATAGCTAGAATGAACTTGTTTCAGTTTCTGAAAAACATTACACTTCCTCTGCAAGGGTGGTTTGCCTGAACACTCTTCTCCCAAAGTTCACCCATTTATCATGTTCTTAGCCTTCAGGTCTTAGCTTAAACACCGTATTTCTCGGAGACTTCTCTGAAGCCTCTTCAGCTGTTAGAGGACTCTGCCACAAGTCTTTCACCTCAACCCTGTTTTTAACTCTGTGTAGTGTATTGTAATTGCTTATTATCTGTCTTCCCAGGTAGACTGATAGCCTTATGAGGCCAGGGTCTGTGTTCTCTGTCATATCGCCAGTACCTAGCATTTACCTAGCCTACCAGTAGTAGGCATTTAATTCTTAGGAATAAAAATGCAAGGGTGTGGCATCTTTGGGCATACACTGTGGGAGGAAGTAATTTAGTAGTCCAAAGCTATTGTGCGATAGCATAGCAGCTAAAAATGAGTAGTTATAGAATCAAAATATCCAATTTTCTTCTCTCGCTTTTTTGTTTTATGAAATTGGTTTATAAATGTTCATGCTGCAACAAAATACAACCTTAGCTAAAATGTGTTTCTTTTTTAAATTATTTTTGGCTGTGTTGGGTCTTCGTTTCTGTGCAAGGGCTTTCTCTAGTTGCGGTGAGCGGGGGCTACTCTTCATCGCGGTGCGCGGGCCTCTCACTGTCGCGGCCTCTCTTGTTACGGAGCGCAGGCTCAGTAATTGTGGCTCACGGGCCCAGTTGCTGCGCGGCATATGGGATCCTCCCAGACCAGGGCTCGAACCCGTGTCCCCTGCATTGGCAGGCAGACTCTCAACCACTGCACCACCAGGGAAGACCCATGTTTGATTCTTAAAAGATGTTACATTTATTTCTCTATGGTATGGTTTTACACTCCACACAGGACCCACGCAAGTAAGGACCGTCTATAAAAAAGTTCAAAATTAAGGTATTTTCATGTAATGCGTAAAATACATAAATTTTCCTGGAATTGATGTTTTGTGTTTCTCTTCTGCTTTTATCTTAAAACAACTGAGAATCATGTGAGGGTTTTTTTTCTATTAGTTCCTTTTTAAATTACAATAGTAGTTCATACTTACTTTTGAAAATAGAATAAGAAAAAGAAGAAAATTAACTACCCATAATCTCATCCACCTAGAGAGGAACCACTGTGTCTATCTTTCCAGATTTTATTCCATATGTATGCATATTTTTAATGCAAATGGATTCATACTCTACATACTGATGTTTGGTATATTGTTTCCTACTTTCCATATCCTGGAAAAGCTTGAAGGTAACTGAAAAACTTTTTTGCCTATTAAAGCTATGTCTTAAAAGCTATTAATTTCTTTGGGGAAATTGGAAGAGGTGAAAAAATATTTCAGAATTACCTTTGAAGAATTTTTAGTATAGGATTCTGTTTTGTTTGACCATTACTAATCATTACGTACTTTTTGAAAAGAAACATAGGTTTGTTTAAATGATTCTAAGTATTTTGGAACAAAATTTCAAAATTTCAACTTCTACTGTAGTGTATTTCCCCTAGCCATCAAACTTAATTTTCTGAATAAATAGTAGTTCAGTCCTTATTTATGAAACTGACATAACATTAAGCAGTACTATAAATGTTGAGTCAGTATAGAACTAAGATTTGATATTTAAGATTCAGCCCTATCCAAATAAATGAATTCCAAATAACCTGACTCTCTCTTAAAACATTTTCGACAGAGTCCATCTAATGAGGTGCTTCTAAGTGAATAATTTTCTCTTCTGCCTAAATAATTGTTCGTTAGATTCTGTATTCTTAAATAAAAAGTAATCATTGCACTCTGTCCAGGAAGAAAATCACTTAATGCTGGAAATGGAGAAAAAACTAATGGTGAATAGGAACAGAGGTAGGTAAAGCTAGTTAATTATACATACACATATATATATAATGTGAATATTACCCTATGCCTAGGATCAACCTATTATCCTATGCTGTGATCAACCATAAAGATTATTATATCTTTATGCAGAGTAAAGGGAGGGGGGTTTTCTTACAAATGGACACATAAATGACTTATTGAATGAACATTCTCCAGTAATGGTTTAGTGTGTTTACACTGCTAACTAGGTGAAAGTCCTTAGTCTTCATCAACTCGCAAGATCACACTTTATATTGGCTTGCTTTCACAAAGAACCATTTAAATGTTTGTTTTAAAGAACAGCAATAAAATTTTATTCTCCACATTATTTGAAAAGTTATTGGTGATTTAACCTAGTATAGTTTTGAAAAGTTGTTGGTGATTTAACCTAGTATAGTTTTGTTTTCTTTCACTTGGCACTTTTAAAGCCAATTAACAGCAAAAGAGATCAATAGAAAGTTATTTAGTACCCTTCTAATAATTTTTGAACATTCGAATATAACTTATTTTGTCATTTATGAGCTTTTTAAAATAAAGACAATTTTTAAAGGTGACTGGATAGCAATTGAAACAAACCTAACATGTTAAGCTTTCAAGAATGATAATATTGATTCAGGGCCATGTTATTGTTGCTTTAGTCTAATAATTTAATCAGTAATTTCTGCTTAGTCAGAATGTAGTTAGATTATTGTGTATAATGACTTCATTCTACAAATCTTCAAAATATGAAATAGCAAAAGTTTGCTTTAAAAGTTTCTCATGATAACTAGAAATTATAGATTGGTCAAATTATTTAAAGTAATCTTCTGTAAATTTTATTATTTAAATATTGACGTAAGGTTGGATTTAAATAGGGAAAACTATAGTTACAATAATCAACATGTGTTTGTGTAGTCTTCAAGAGAGTAGCTAATGTTTTAGAAAAGTATGAAACCATATACTTAAGATTTTCTTGGACAAATGATACACTTTTGTAATTTGAACTAAATGAAAATAAAGACTTTCTTTTTCCGCTTTTATGAGGTAGTAGGACCTATTAATTCCTTGCAAATACAAGTTGATACGGGAGGACTCAGTTATAAGATTTGTGTTTAAATGACACAGCTTAGTGCTTTTTTTTTACATGTTAATTCAGCTGTTGACTAGTGTATTTGAGGAACTGCATTATATCTTTGAAATCAAATACTTTAATTAAAAGATATTTATAAAATATACACAGCTTCCATGAGCTGCTTGTAGCAGCTGGCCCACCCCCATTTGTCAAATCACATGTGTGAGTTTCATGTCTGCTACTTTTACCTCTTGATCATTCTTTTCCACCTCTTTTAAGTAAAAAGCAACAGCTGACTATATGGAAGGAATAGCTTCCTCAAATACATACTAGTAATATTTATTAGTAGTGATCTAAGTAAATTGTAACACTGATAGTTTAGAAATATATGTATACAACCACTATAAACAAAATGTTTACAAATACCAAAGAAACATTTGGTTCAACGTTCAACAATTAAGTTGTTAACAAGTGTTTAAATTTTTATAAAGTAGAATCTGTGGAATATTTTTTTTCCTCAAGAAAGACTAATACAATTTTTTTTTTCTCCTGTTCCTCATTCTGATTATACAGCTCCCTAAAAGTCATATTTCAAGTAAGTTTCCTAAAACTTTTATTGGAAAATTAAAAAGTTGGTTTTATGTCCCAATGGATGCTGACAGGTATGATTGAGGCTATGTCTAAAGTTCTCTGTTTACTATATGTCATTGTTTCCAGATGCTAAACAGAGGCTTTAAGCGGTCAGATACCCAGTGGGTAATAAGATGTCAGCTGATTGAGGTAGGGAGGCCATCCATAATCAACAGGTTACTTGCTATATGCTTGTTGATGTTAAGCAGAAAGGTTAGATACAGTCCCTGTCCTCAAGGAGTTGTTTTAAAATACTATATAAATGTACCATGATTCTAAAACTATACTATTGGGAAAGACTTTGAAAGATTTAGTTATTATCTATATGTTTTAGGGTGACTGACATGTAAGCAATTTCATACTCAAATGCATAAGGTAGTATATTGAACATTTTAGTGTTTTTTTCTTTATGTAGTGTATGTTACTTTTTACTAGATGACTAGCTGCAGAAGAGGGAAGCTATTTGCCCTAGTGTCAACAGATGACTCAGACCTTTATAATCGAAACCCAAGTAATGATTAAGCTTAAAAGAGAGTTTTGTATACCATGGCCATTCCTGTTTATTTCTAAGTTAGATGTATGATATTTATACTTATGTATTATTGTGCTGCTTTCAGCTGAATGCTCTGTATATATCAGTTAAATCCATTTGGTCTAATGTATAATTTAAGGCCAGTGTTTCCTTGTTGATTTTCTGTCTGGATGATCTGTCCATTGATGTAAGTTGGGTGTTAAAGTCCTCTACTGTTATTGTGTTACTATTGATTTCTCCTTTTATGTCAGTTAATATTTGCCTTATATATTTAAGTGCTTGTATGTTGGGTGCATATATATTTACAATTGTTATATCTTCTTGAATTGATCCCTTGCTCATTATGTAGTGCCCTTCTTTGTCTCTTGTAACAGTCTTTATTCTAAAGTCTATTTTGTCTGATATAAGTATTGCTGCTCTGGCTTTCTTTTAATTTCCATTTGCATGGAATACCTTTTTCCATCCCCTTGCTTTCAGTCTGTCTGTTTCTTTTGAGGTGAGTCTCTTGTAGGCAGCATATGTATGGATCTTGTTTTTGTATACATTCAGCCACTCTGTGTCTTTTAGCTGGAGCATTTAGTCCATTTACATTTAAGGCAATTATCAATATGTATGTTCTTACCACTGTTTGTTAATTCTTTTGGATTTGTTTTTGTAGGTCTTTTTTCCCCCTTCTTTTTTCTTCTTTTGTGATTCAATGACTATGTTTAGTGTTATAATTGATATATAGAGAGCATCTTATCCAAAAGCAGCAGAATATACATGGAATGTCCTCCAGGATAGATCACATGCTAGGCCACAAAACAAGCCTCAGTAAATTTAAGAAAATGGAATCATATCAAGCATCTTTTCTGGCCACAATGATGTGAAACTAGAAATCAGCTACAGGGAAAAACTGCAAAAACATCCCCAAAACAAATATGTGTTGGCTAAGCAATATGCTACTAAAAAACCAATGGATCACTGAAGAAATCAAAAAATCTAGAGACAAATGAAAATGAAAACACGACAATCCAAAACCTATGGGATGCAGCAGAAACAGTTCTATGAGGGAATTTTATAGCAGTACAAGCTTACCTCAGGAAACAAAATTTTCAAACCACCTAACCTTACACCTAAAGCATCTAGAGAAAGAAGAACAAAACCCAAAGTTAGTAGAAGGAAAGAAATCATAAAAATCAGAAATAAATGAAAGAGACTAAACAATAGAAAAGATCAATGAAACTAAAACCTGGTTCTTTGAAAAGATAAAAAAAATTGATAAACCTTTAGCCAGACTCATCAAGAAAAAAAGGGAGAGGGCCCAAATGAATAAAATGAGAAATGAAAAAGAAGTTACAACTGACACAACAGAAATACAAAGGATCTTAAGAGACTACTGTGAGCAGCCATATGCCAATAAAATGGGCAACCTAGAAGAAATGGACAAATTCTTAGGCACAATCTCTCAATACTGAACCAAGAAGAAATAGAAAATATGAACAGACCAATCAAAAGTACTGAAATTGAATCAGTAATTTTAAAACTTCCATCAAACAAAAGTCCAGGGTCAGATGGCTTCACAGGTGAATTCTACCAAACATTTAGAGAAGAGTTAACACCTATCCTTTTGAAACTATCCCAAAAAGTTGCAGAGGAAGGAACACTTCTGAACTCATTCTATGAGGCCAGCATCACCCTGATACCAAAACCTGACAAAGATATCATAGAAAAGAAAATTACAGGCCAATGTCACTGATGAACATAGATGCAAAAATCCTCAACAAAATACTAGCAAACTGATTCCAACAGTATATTAAAAGGATCATACACCATGATCGAGTGGGATTTATTCCAGAGATGCAAGGATTTTTCAATATCCACAAATTAACCAGTGTGATACACCACATTAACAAAAAATTAAAACCATATGATCATCTCAACAGATGCAGAAGAAGCTTTTGCTAAAATTCAACATCCATTTTTGATTAAAAAAAAAAAAACCTCTTCAGAAAATAGGCATACAGGGAACATACCTCAACTTAATAAAGGCCATATATGACAGACCCACAGCTAACATCATACTCAATGATGAGAAACTGAAAACATTTTCTCTAAGATAGGAACAAGAGAAGGATACCCACTCTCACTTTTATTCAACATAGTTTTGGAAGTCCTAGTCACAGCAGTCACAGAAGAAAAAGATAAAACAACAATCCAAATAGGAAGGGAAGAAGTAAAACTGTTTCTGTTTGCAGATGACACAATACCATACATAGAAAATCCTAAAGACACCACCCAGAAAACCACTAGATCTCATCAATGAATTCAGTAAAGTTACAGGGTACAAAAATAATATACAGAAATCTGTTGCATTTCTATATACTAAACATGAGATATCAGAAAGAGAAATTAAGGAAATAATCCTATTTACCATCACATCAAAAAGGATAAAATACCTAGGAACAAATCTACCTAAGGAGGAAAAAACCTGCACTCAGAAAATTATCAGACACTAATGAAAGAAACTGAGGGCAACACAAACAAATGGAAAGATGTAACATGTTTTTGAATTTTAAAATGACCATACTGGGACTTCCCTGGTGATGCAAGCAGTTAGGAATCCGCCTGCCAGTGCAGGGTTCAAGCCCTGGTCTGGGAAGATCCCACATGCCGCAGAGCATCTAAGCCTGTGTGCCACAGCTACTGAAGCCCGTGTGCCTAGAGCCTGTGCTCCGCAACAAGAGAAACCACCGCAATGAGACGCCTGCAAACCGCAATGAAGAGTTGTCCCCACACACTGCAACTAAAGAAAGCCCGTGTGCAGCAACGAAGACCCAACACAGCCATAAATAAATTAAATAAATTTATATTTTAAGAAATGACCATACTACCCAAGACAACCTACAGATTCAATGTAATCCCTATCATAATACCAATGGCATTTTTAAATAGAACTAGAACAAATAATTTAAAGATGTGTATGGAAACACAAAAGACCCCAAACAGCCAAAACAATCGACAACAAAGAATAGAGCTGGAGGAATCACACTCCTTGACTTTGGACTATACTACAAAGCTACAGTAATCAAAACAGTATGGTATTGACACAGAAGCAGGCACATAGATCAATGGAACAGAATAGAGAGCCCAGAAATGAACCCACCTTTATATGATCAATTAATCTACAGCAAAGGAAGCAAGAACATACAATGGAGAAAAGACAGTCTCTTCAACAAGTTCTGGGAAAACTGGACAGCTACATGTAAAAGAATGAAATTAAAACATTCTCTAACACCATATACAAAAATAAAGTCAAAATGGATACTATAAAACTCCTTGAGAAAACATAGGCAGAACAATCTCACATAAATCACAGCAATGTAAAACCAGATAGTATAAAATTCCTATAGGAAAGCATGGGCAGATCACTCTTTGGCATAAATCACAGTGATATCTTTTTGGATCCATCTCCTAAAGCAAAGAAAATAAAAGCAAAAAAACAAACGGACCTAATTAAACTTAAAATCTTTTGCACAGCAAAGGAAACCATCGACAAAATGAAAAGACAGTCTACTGAATGGGAGAAAATATTCGCAAATAATGTGACCTATAAAGGGATTAATATCCAACATATATAAGCAACTCATACAACTTAACATCAAAAAAAAAACCAATTAAAAAATGGGCAGAAGAACTGAATGGACATCTTTCCAAAGAGGAAATGCAGATGGCCAACAGGCACATGAAACAATGCTCAACGTTGCTGATCATAACAGAAATGCAAATCAAAACCATAATTAGATATCACCTCACACCTGTTAGTCTGCCATCAAAAAGAACACAAATGACAAATGTTGGAGAGGATGTGAGAAAAGGAATCCCTCACACACTTCTGGTGGGAATGTAAATTAGTGCAGCCACTGTGGAAAACTATGGACGTTTCTCGAAACACTAAAAATGGAACTACCATATGACCCAGCACTTCCACTCCTGGATATATTGTATATCTGAAAAAAACAAAAACACTAATTTGAAACAATTCATGCAACCCAGTGTTTCTAGCAGCATTATTTACAATTGCCAAGATATGGAAATAACCTAAGTGTCTATCAACAGATAAAAGGATAAAGAAGATGTGGCATATATATACACACACATACATACACACACAATGGAATACTACTCAGCTACAAAAAAGAACTAAATTTTGCCATTTGCAGCAACATGGATGAACTTGGAGGGTATTATGCTAAGTGGCGTAAGTCATACAGAGAAAGACAAATACTGTATGATATCATTTATGTGGAGTCTAAAAAATAAAACCAACTAGTGAATATAACAAAAAAGAAGCAGACTCAGATATAGAGAACAAATTATTCGTTACCAGTGGGTAGAGGGAAGGAGGGAAGGGTAATGTAGGAGTAGGGGAGTAAGAGGTACAAACTATTGTGCATAAAGTAAATTAGCTACAAGCATATATTGTATAACATGGAGAATATAGCTAATATTTTATAATAACTAAAGGAGTATAACCTTTAAAAATTGTGAATTGCTGTGTTGTACACCTGTGACATACAATATTATTCAGCAAGTATACTTCAATTAAAATAAAATATGCCTATGTATTAGTTAATTGTCCATATTGATGTTTTTGAGTACTGGCTTTGAGTACAGGTGAAGTACTGGCATCCAGTGGACTAAGGTACAACTTTAAAGGACATTTTGTCTTGGGTTCTTTCCACCCTTCCCTGCATACTATGACTTGTTTAATGAGTAGATGCTGGGACGTTTTCCTTACAAGAATTTGACCCAGAAGAACTCTTGATTACATTTCCAGATCATTTTTAAACTTATTTTAATTTTTTACATCTTTATTGAGGTATAATTGATATACCAAAACTGCACATATTTAATGCATACAATTTGATGTTTATCATACCACAATCAAAAAATAAGCATCCATGGGATTTCCCTGGAAGTCCAGTGGTTAAGACTTCACCTTCTAATGCAGGGGGTGCAGGTTTGATCACTGGTTAGGGAGCTAAGATCCCACATGCCTTGGGGCCAAAAAACCAAAAAACATAAAACAGAAGCAATATTGTAACAAACTCAATAAAGACTTTAAAAATCATCCACATCAAAAAAAAATCTTAAAAAAAAAGAAAAGCATCCATCACCTCCAAAAATTTCCTTGTGTCCTTTGTGTGTGTGTGTGTGTGTGCGTGTGTGTGTGGCAAGAAAACTTATCACGAGGACTATCCTCTTATCAAAATTTTAAGTGCACAGGACTTCCCTGGTGGTGCAGTGGTTAAGAATCTGCCTGCTGGGCTTCCCTGGTGGCGTAATGGTTGAGAGTCTGCCTGCTGATGCAGGAGACATGAGTTCGTGCCCCGGTCCGGGAAGATCCCACATGCCGCGTGCGGAGCGGCTAGGCCCGTGAGCCATGGCCGCTGCGCCTGTGCGTCCAGAGCCTGTGTTCCGCAATGGGAGAGGCCTCAACAGTGAGAGGCCCGTGTACTGCAAAAAAAAAAAAGAATCTGCCTGCTAATGCAGGGGACACAGTTTCGAGCCCTGGTCTGGGAAGATCCCACATGCTGTGGAGCAGTTAAGCCCGTGTGCCACAATTGCTGAACCTGAGCTCTAGAGCCCACGAGCCGCAACTACTGAAGCCCGCATGCCTAGAGCCCGTGCTCCACAACCAGAGAAGCCACCACAATGAGAAGCCAGCGCACTGCAACAAAGTGTAGCCCCCGTTCGGCACAACTAGAGAAAGCCCATGTGCAGCAATGAAGACCCAACGCAACCAAAATTAATTAATTAATTTTAAAAATATTTGAAGTGCACAGTACAGCATTATTCACAATAGCCAAGATAAGGAAGCAAGCCAAATGTGCACTGACAGACAGATGAATTTGCTGTATACATACAATGGAATATTAACTCAGCCTTAAAAAAGAAGAAAATCCTACCATTTGCAACAACATGGTTGGACCTGAAGACATGCTCGGTGAAATAACTCGTTCTCAGAAAGACAAATACTACATGATGCCACTTCTATGAGGTATTTAAAATAATCAAACTTAAAGAAGAAGAAAATAATGATGGTTACCAGGGGATGGGGGGAGGGGGGAAATGGAGACTAGTTGTTCAATGAGTGTAAAGTTACAGTTATACAAGATTAATATGTTCTAGAGGTCTGCTGTACAACATAGTGCCTATAGTTAACAATAATTGTCTCATTTAACCATTAATACCTTTGGAAGCTGAGGAGAATGCGCCCTTAAAGAAACTAATTCAAATTTTTGCTAAAAATATTCTTTTCACCTTCCTTTTTGATATTTTGCTTTTTAATTTTTTTCCACATGTCATGAACATCCTTGTTCATATTCATTTAGATTGTAAATTGCTAGTCTCCATGTGCCCTCAGTGCTTGTGTCCTGTATCATCTGAGTAAATGGCTACTTGGTAAATTCTAAGTATCTGTTTTTCGCTTTTTCTTTCCTGAATTGTTGTATCAACATTCTTTCTAAATGGCTACTTTTGGCTCTTCAGAGAATAGTCCCATTTTAATTATAAATGGTTTGTAAAAGCAAAACTGTAGCTCTCCTTTGGGTTTGTCATGCCATTATCTTTTATAGAAAGTTATGTATAAATTAGGTAAAATCATAGCCTTTAAGTATACCAACAACTCACCTCCTCCCTGAGATAACTATTTTAGCTAAAATACCATTGCCTCGTGAAACTGGCATTGTACAGTAGTTATGCAATGACTGCAGATTGCATTCCTAATGCACAAGATGAAGCCATATGCCAAAAGCACTTCCTCTGCAGGGGTGTGGTTAGCCTGAAATAAATACATTCCCTGAACTATCTCAAATGAAATTGCTGAACTTTTCATTCCAAAGTTGCTTATGTTCTGGGGAAGTTGAGTTTTTCCTTTTAAGGATTCAGAAGGAAGCTGTTCCTTAGCACATGCAGAGTCACAAGTAGTGTGGCAGAGGGGAAAGAGTACTGGATTAGGATCAGGGGACCCTGAGTTTTAAACACTTGACAACAGGCTCAGAGAAATTATCAGGTGAAGTAGTTTTCATTTATGTGGATTAGGAGAAATGGGTCTGACTTTAGCTCAATACCCAAAATAATAATTAACTCTGGTCCATGACAATTAGTCCTCAGCATGCTATACAACTTCTGCTTTGGCTCCACAGAGAAAAAGTATCTTGATAAAGCTATGTCAAATTTGGTTTGGAAAGGCAGATTTACACACCATTTTATATCAACTGAGACTTCTTTTTTAATATTTCTGAATGCTGTGCCAGAAAATGAGCTAAATCCTTAATCCTTAATAAGCTTAGCTCCTTCACTGTAGCCTGATCTTCCCATTTTTGTATATTAAGATATTAAAGATCTCAATAAATACACAACAGCTAGCTGATTAGTTTTAAGTTTCTGTATTTATAGAAATATTACAACACTTTATTTGCAAGAGTACTCAATAAATGCATTGCCTTCTAACAGGATTTGCTGAGTCACTTGATTCGGTTTGTGATCCCTTCAGCCCTTTTAGGGACTGCGTTGGGTCACCGTTGCTGTGCGTGGGCTTCTCTAGTTGGGGTGAGCGGGGGCTACTCTTTGTTGTGGTGCGCGGGCTTCTCATTCCGGTGGCTTCTCTTGTTGAGGAGCATGGGCTCTAGGCGCGCGGGCTTCTGTAGTAGTGGCACGTGGGCTCAGTAGTTGTGGCTCGTGGGCTCTAGAGCACAGGCTCAGTAGTTGTGGTGCACAGGCTTAGTTGCTCCGCGGCATGTGGGATCTTCCCGGGCCGGGGCTATGAACCTGTGTCCCCTGCATTAGCAGGCAGGTTCTTAACCACTGTGCCACCAGGGAAGTCCCTTGCAGCTTTACCTTAATAAACATTTTTCTAATCATTTGACTTCTTGTTGATATTGTGCATATGTATGTCTAATTGAAGATCAGAAGTGATAATGCTAAGGAACACAAATATTTCACCCTTTTTAGAAGCCCTTGTTTTAATTGAAGGCCCTCAGAAGAAAAAGTTTCTGGAGATGATGATATCTAACACTTACTGAATACTAACTGTGTGCCAAGCAGTGATCTGAGCACTTTACATGTATTGATGTTAACTCATTTTGTCCTCACAGCCACCATATGGTAGGTTCTGTAATTGTCCTTATCAGGAAATGGAGGTACAGAGAGTTTAATTGACTTGCCCAAGACTACACAGCTCATAAGTAGCAAAGCAGGCAACTAGACTCTAGAGTCTGTGCTCTTAACCATAGAGCTATTTTCCTCCCCTAAAATAGTAAGAGAAAAGAGGTGGGCAAAAGGGGTGGAGGTGGGGCAGTCTAAGCAAAATTTGACATTTGAATATGGCATTTAATTAGGTATTACTATCATGCCTGACATATGTGAATTTTGTGATTCTTCAAAGAATGTTTTAGTCTCCCAAAATATGTGTCTAATATTTTTATGATACATATTAATTACAGATGTTTTTGATCAGTTTCTGCTGTTTCAGTTGTTCTTAATAGCAGTCATTTCTCTATAAGATCTAAAATATATCTGTGTGTTCATACCTCTTATGTATACTTTTAACCATGTCTCTCTGCTACTGCAGCACTACACATCATTCCCATGGTGCTATGCCTTTTCAGTTATAGGTGGAGCAAGAAAATTTCCGTTTAAAATTTATTGTGCTAAATATAGCAAGAAATCAAAGGTGTTCCTGCTTATATTTTTCCTTAACTATGGAGGTTGTAGTAGACATCAAAACCTCCTTTGCATCAAAATTGGCAAGATCAGGTCTAATCTGTGGCTAAATTATAATCTACCAATACCCTAATAAATATAAGCAAAACTATTTAAGAAAATTGATGCTAAAATAACTCTAATAAGCCTGTGCGTTAAGGCAGAGAAAAGGAACAATTATGTTGCTATTATATCTAAAGTACTTTGTTTTTACCACAGTTTAATTTAGATAATTTGTCTCATTGTACATTCCTTGTGTATGTGAAACATATTCATTATTCAAATATAGCCATAAAGCAGAAAATCTGTAAAGAGTAATATGGAAAGTCCTTTTATCATTCATTCTGTTTCTAACTAGGACGCTGTATAGTAAGGGTCACAAAACGAAAATAAGGCTCCTAATTTACGAGTTGTATCAGCCTGGAGGGACTAAGGTAAAGTGTAAACAATCCAAATGCTCATCAACTAATAAATGAATAAATAAAATATGTATATCCATACAATGGAATATTATTTGATAATAAAAAAGAAATGACACACTAATATTTGCTACAGCATTGATGAACCTTGAAAATATTATGCTAAGTAAATTAAGCCAGTCACAAAAAGCCACATTGTATGATCCCATTTGTATGAAATGTCCAGAACAGGCAAATCAATAGAGACAGAAAATAGATTATTGGTTTCCTAGGGAAGGGTTTTGGGGAAGGATTGGGAAATGATAGCTAAAGAGGAAGGATTGGGGGGAGTGGTAATGAAAATGTTCTAAAATTGATTATGCTGATGGACACACAACTATGAATATGCTAAAAGCCACTGAATTGTACACTTTAAATGGGTGAATTTACATAGTATGTGAATTAGATCTCAAATAAAGCTGTTTTTTAAAAAAAAAACACTTAGTGGCTTAAAACAAAACTATTTTATTACTCTCACAATTTGGGGAGTCAGGAATCTGGGCAGAGCACAGCAGGAACAGATTATATCTACTCTAACCATGACTGGATCATAAGTGGGGGTGAATCGACTGTCTTGAGTTGGTTGGTATGGCTCAACTGATCACATGCAATGGTATGCTGCAACCAGCTTGCACCAACTTCTGGAATAGCCAGTTGTGCACATCCCAACTCCACCTTCCCTTCAGTGGCATGACATAATAATTGTCATTGGTCATGGTGAGAGTATTTATACCACAAATATTAGAAAATACTACAAATTAGGATTTCTTAATTTGAGTATTAGAGCTAAGTACAAAGAAAAAATGAAATGGAATGATATCAGAAGCTTCTCTAAAAGAAGCTTGCAATCATTTTGTGCTTTGTTTTTGTTTGTTTGTTTCTACCTAATATTTTAACATAAGAAATAAGTTGTTAATGTGTATCTCTCCCTAAGATGGCAGAATGAAAATTAAGCCTAGAACATTCTCATGTTGCAGTAGGCAGCCTTCTGCCAACCTCTGTCTTAGGTTTTCCATGTGACCTGCTCTTTCAGAAAAGTAAAGGATAGTAGCCTAAGTCAGGAGTACCACAGAGCACCATGAAAAGCCCAGGAATCTATCATTTACTCTTCAAGGACAGCAATTATCATTTTGTTACTGAGTCAAACTTGGGTCTGCTCACCCATGTGCAGTACAGCCAATTTACTGACACCAGATTGTGGTGAAGGAAAGTGCAGCATTTTATTGCAAGGCCAAGCAAGGAGTACCGGCGGCTTGTGCTCAAAACACCCGAACTCCCTGATGGCTTTCAGGGAAAGGTTTTTAGAGACAGGGTGAGGGAGAGGGTTGCAGGATGTGTGACCAGCTTGTGGACATTCTTCTGATTGGTTGGTGGTGAGGTAGACGGGAGTCAACATTATCAACCTTCTAGTTCCAACTGGTCTGGGGTCTACGTGCTGGTGGTCAGCATGCAGTTAACTTTTTCCACCTCGTGGGGGTTTCAGTATTCACAAAATATTCTGGATATGGCCCAGAATATTATCCATAGCCCTTGAGGAGGAACTAAAGGTCCTTGACTTTGTTTAATGGCTTAAATATTATTTTGCCTTATTTGACTGTTTCCTTTGTTTCTGCATTTTCTCACTTCTCTGATTAAATTTGCTCTTTGGAACTCAGGGAAGGCCTAGGAGGCTAAAGTTTTTCTACTAACAGGAGGCAGGCAGAGGACATGGAAGCCTCTTTCCCGGGAAGGCCCCATAGGGTCCGATTACTTTAGTTTGAAGGAATCTGGGAAACATGGTCTCTGTACTCAAATTGGCAATTTCAAGCAGTACATACCAAATACCAAATTTGTTCAGATGAAACCTTTATCAACTTACTGTGGATAGAAATTCTTTATGTGCTAATTGGAATAGTTTTATTACTGATGTCAACCAAACTGCTGTGTTCTTCATATTTTACAGTTGATTGGGATAGATGGGCTTGAGAAAGGTAAGGGGTGAACGCATCAACAGCTGCAGTGGAAACAAAAATGCCTAACCCCCTTCAGTCTGGCTCAGAATCTGCTCAGATTTAATCACTTCAACTCAATGTTGCAACTGACCTCACTGGACCTTCCTGGCACCTTCACATGATTTTAGTAAATTTGAAAATACTAAGGTAAAGCTTTATGAACCTATTTGGCAAGTTGTCTTTGAGGGAGGAGAAGAAGGAAATTACTAAATCTTCTCCCTTATCTTTTGTAGCAAATAGCTAGAGGGATCTTTCTAACATGCAAGAAGATCAAGATTTGAAATACTTCGTAGTTGTCCATTGCCTCAGGATAAAATACTTTGGCTTACTAGGTCCCTCATGTTCTTGGCTTTGCTTTCATCTCCAGCCTCATCTCATCTTGACATCATACCCCCACTGGGGGCCAGTTTTTTCTTCAGCTAGTTCATCTGACACACCCTGCAATTTCAATTCCAAGCTTTCAAACTCGCTGTTCCTTCAGCCAAGAACACTCCTCCCTCCCCCTCTGTTTTTTCCCTCCAACCACCCTCTCCACCTCCTCTGAAAATAACCCTTCCTTGAATCTTTGCTTCTTAGCTTACTCTTCACATTTTTGTTTGTTTGTTTGCGCCTTGTGGCTTGGGGAATCTTAGTTCCCCAACCAGGGATTGAACCCAGGCCCTCAGCAGTGAAAGCACAGAGTCCTAACCACTGGACCACTAGGGAATTCCCCCAATTTTTGTTTATGTCGGGTGATCCTCTGTCTGCTTGGAGGGTATTCTGCACTGCTCCTACCATGGTACATAAATATTGATATGATTGGCAATACTTCATTTTATTTACTTTCTTGTCAGTAGCTCTTAGGTAGTATCAGTCTGTTTAACTCACCATTGTATCCTCAGGAACCAGCTCCATGCATCCTAAATAAGAAGTGTGCAATACAAATCTGTTGACTAAATGAGTAAACAAAGGAACAAAGGGCTACTGGGTGTTTTTTACTGAACCAGAATATTCAGATAAGATCCAGGTGTCTGCACGTATCAGTCATCCATTCTTCTTGGCTGTAGCCGCCTAGCCGCCAACTCGCACCTGTTTTTCTATCGGGGACAATTCATTCAGTAACAGAATTCCTGTAACAGGACCCTGCCATGTTGTCATGAACACATCTGCAAACCCTCCTCTGTTACTGCCATTGGGATTTGCTGCCTAACACATGGATCATTAATTGTAAGACTGTATATTTTGTTGCAGAATTAATGTAAAGTGCTTGCTCAATAAGGTACCCAGCACATTACCCTTTACAGTTTCACTGTTTGGTAGATGTGTGCTGATAATTAGGATAAAACCCAGGGGACCTCCAGCAGCTCATCCGTATTTCTACTAGTAGATCAGGCACGAATGTTTTTGGTCCCACCCTATCTGTTTCTCCTCTGACAAGTTCCCACACAGGGATGGGAGCAGGGAGCTCAGTAATTCTATTGTCAGCACTATCTACCTATGTTCAGGGACTTCACTGTTAGTTCCTGGGCCTTTTCTGGCCTCACCTCACACCCCCTCCTACCCATGCAAAATCATAGTGTCTGGAAATGAAAAGGTGTTCTTTTAGAAAAAGATTGGGAGCTTTGAGAACCAGAGTTGGGTAAGTCTGGGATAGGGGAATTGAACTGCTCTATTGGAAATCTAGTTGCTGAAGACTGTCTGAAAATTGTGCATATTCATTTTAATGTAATGGGTCAAAGTACTCCAGCTGAAAGAACAATGATTAATGCTGTTTGCTGATTACTGTTATCAATTTTCTCTCTAGAATTAGGACATAAGCCTCTCACCACTGTAAGATTACTTTATTTTTTGTTTTAGAAAAGCATTCTGAATCTATAAAAATATTGAATCACTATGTTGTACACTTGAAACTAATATAATATTGTAAGTCAACTATACTTTAATTTAAAAAAGAAATTAAATGCTTAATTAAAAAAAAAATTCTGGTTTTGAGGGAGAACTTTGGTCTGGGATATAAAATTAGTCTTCCAAATCTTGGATTTCCATAGCTTGTGTCTGCTGTGTGGCCTAGAATATCACACAGGTGGGCATTTTAGGATATTAATTTCTTTCTGTAAAATGATCTCCTTATGTGACTGTAAGGGAGTTTATTTCTAAGTGATACAAACAAATGAAGAATGGAAGAGATCTGATAAAGTTACTTTAATATAGATAAAACATTTGATTGTACTGTGTATAATGGAAACACATCTATGTTTCACCCTTCCCTGGAACAAATATATGGTCACAGAAAGCTCATTAAATTGATTCTATTTCTTATCCTGCATTAATCACAGCAAGGTCACAATGAAATCATCTAGGATTGGTCACCATAATAATAACAGTACTTCCATTTATTGACTAGCTGTCACTTCCATTATCTCATTTAATCCTCATAACAACCCTGTGAGACAAGTACCCTAATCCCTGTTTTTTCCATATGAAGAAATTGAGACTCAGCAAAGTGAAGCCACTCTACCAAGGTCTCACTGTTCGTAATTGACAGCCAATACTCAATCCCTACTTTGACTCTAAAGCCTGTGTGTGCATTTTTGTTTTTTTTTCCGGTACGCGGGCCTCTCAGTGGCCTCTGCCGTTGCAGAGCACAGGCTCCGGACGCACAGGCTCAGCGGCCATGGCTCACGGACCCAGCCGCTCCGCGGCATGTGGGATCTTCCCGGACTGGGGCACAAACCCGTGTCCCCTGCATCGGCAGGCGGACTCTCAACCACTGCGCCACCAGGGAAGCCCTGTGTGTGCATTTTTAACCCCTAAAGTGTTTTTTTGTTTGTTTGTTTTTAACTTTATTTTTGGCTGCATTGGGTCTTCTTTGCTGCCCGCAGGCTTTCTCTAGTTGTGGCGAGAGGGGGCTACTCTTTGTTGTGGTGCGCGGGCTTCTCATTGCAGTGGCTTCTCTTGTTACAGAGCACGGGCTCTAGGCGCGCGGGCTGCAGTAGTTGTGGCGCATGGGCTCAGTAGTTATGGTTCACGGGCTCTAGAGTGCAGGCTCAGTAGTTGTGGTGCGTGGGCTTAGGTGCTCCACAGCATGTGGGATCTTCCCGGACCAGGGCTCGAAGCCGTGTCCTCTGCATTGGCAGGTGGATTCTTAACCACTGCGCCACCAGGGAAGCACCCCTATGGTGTTGTAAGTATTGAGTTGGAGCTGGAGGGAAATTAGTATCCTGATATATGGACATCATAATTTCTGCTTCTGGAAATTTGCTAATAATTAATAGCTGCATAGGAAGCATTCTGCTTAAAAGAATAAAGCTCAGCATTTATATTACACTTTGTTGTCTAAGAGCTTTACTAGACTACTTATTTAATGCAAATGCTTTCTCCTGAGATAGGTCAGCAGCTCTCAAACTTGAGGTGCATCAGAATCACCTGGGGAGCTTGTAAACGTGAAAATACCCAGGGTCCCATCCCAGACCCACTAAGTCAGAATCTCTGTGGGTAGGGACTAGGCATCTGTTATTTAAAAGGCTTCCCAAGTGATTCTGACACACATAGAAGTTTGAAAATCACTGATGTCTGTGAACAGTGGGAAGATTTTTTTAGGAATGATAATTCTCAAGTTTGTAAATTTACTTAGGGCCTCACAGTAGTTTGGGAATGGCTAAATTATAACTCATGAATTCCAAACCATCATCCTGTCTAAATTCAGATAATAATTGTTAATTGGCAATGTCTATGTTATGACCTATCATAATGTAACTGATTGTCATCTCATTCTTCTTTTTTCCTGTTTTCTTTTTTCCTGATTGTTTAGTAGTGATAACAACTAGCACTCTGTTTTGTATGTGTTGAGTCTTTTTCACTTGGTATGTGAAAGATATTTCCTGTAACCACTATTAATAAAATCTCAAGCAGTTTAAAACAACAACTGTTCAGACTCCAAATAAAGAATCACAAAATCCCGAGATTAAAGCCATCGTGTACAGCCATATGTTACTTGAATTCTCCTTTACGGCATCTCCACCAAGTGGCTAAGTGGCTTATTTCTGCTAGATAGCTGGTTCTTCCTGGGAACAGCCTGTTCTGACTTAGGAAAATTTTCCCTATAATGAAGTGAAATTGATTTCTCTAGGGCTTCCTACATTGGTCCTAGTTCTAACCCCCTTATCAGAACTTCTTAGTCAAATCAAATCAGCCAAAACAAAACCTTTGGTCAAGAAAGTCACTCCCTGATTGCTATTTTCTGAAAGTTCACAGGATGCCTCTCTGAGACTGTTTGTTCCATGGTCAGGTCATCATCTGTCAGACTATTTTCTGTAGAGTTGCACTTACAATTATAGGACTCATTACATTCATTGATTCATATTGGTTTTTTAAAAAATAACTTTTAGTAATTCTATATATGGGTATTTATTTATTGAAGTATAGTTGATTTACAATGTTGTGTTAGTTTTATGTGTACAGCAAAGGGATTCAGTTAAATATATACATATACATATATATATACACACATATATATACATATAATTTTTCAGATTCTTTTCCCATATAGGTTATTACAAAATAATGGGTATAGTTCTCTGTGCTATACAGTAGGTCCTTGTTGGTTATCTATTTTATATATAGTAGTTTGTATTGGGGGTATTTAAATATAGAGGCCCATATGACAGGAAAAGAAATGTGATCTTAAATTTTGTTAAAGCATTCTAAGTGTTCCATTTTATGTTAATGTCATTAGCATGATATATTAGATGTAGTAGCCAGATTTAAAGTTTAACACGTTGTTTACTTTCTCTGTGAGTTGTTCAGAACCTTCTAAAAACCTGGTAGTTGTTAATATGTCTCTTCTAAACGAGAAATATACTGTACATCAAGTTCCTATGATTCATTTGTTCCTTTGAAGCTCAAAAGAAAAAGAACGTTTGTGTCCTCACTGCCCAAGAACTTCTGATTCTAACATTCCTTCTTTGAGATATACGTTTCCTTTTCACCATCCTTTCCCACAGACCAGAACTTGATCTGGAGCCCAAGAGAAAAACAGCGAATGCGTCACTAACCAGTGGTGCAGTTGCCACCAATGTTAACTTTTAATGGTCTGGATTCAATGAGAGTCAAATACAGGTAGAAGCTAAGATAGTAAGTTAGGTCAGTGTTGGGAAGAGACATTTTCCTAGGACTTCCTTGCTGTAGGTACTCTTGGATATAAAGTCCAAATTTTAGGAGATAAGCAAGACAAATGTTAGTTACTAATATGACCATTCAGATGGGCTGGCCAGGGTGAAAGAAACTTTAATACACTAATCACAGATGGAAACAACACTCTATATTAGCATATACTAGCATAGAAAATCTGCAGTTCAATTACAATTTATGGTAAAGGTTAGCTGTGTCCAAGAGACAGTCCCTTCTCCAATATCCTTTTCCTGGGGCCAGAGTGAGAGGCCAGCATTCTCCTCTATCTCCCCTGATGCGTCCAGACTTTTGTCCTTCCATCATGGATCTTCTTTCCTGAAATTATTGTGATCTCTTTTTGTCACTTTTAACCAACCTATTCAAGATATTTTGCCACCACCTTTTTAGCATCTGGTTCTCTCTAGACTCCTACCATTATTGATGACATTTTCAACATTCAAGTTGATTCTTCAGATGTAAAACAAAGTACAAGAAAAACCATTTTGTCACTTGTATTTATTTTATGAGAGAAGAATATGAACTTATGGACAAGCTCTGACAACCGAAAATTTTACCGTGGGAAACTATACACCTGTTTAGCAAAAAGGGACTGAACGACATTTGAACTATAATAACATGTATCTTATCTTAAAGTCTGAGTTTTGGAAAATTATAGGCAAAAATATATCGATTTGTATCATTAAACTTTCTAGGGTTAATTCCCACACAAACTAACAGATAAAGTGTACTAACAGTAATTTATTATAAGCAAAAAGTAGGATGAGCAACAATTGAAAATTATGACGAACGCACAGCACTGCTAATGTGTTTCAGACAGCATCCCGTCTGAAAATTGTAGGAATTCCAACTATCTGCCTCTGCTCATTAATTGTGGGAGCTCAACAATCTGCCAAGTATTGTATGGCTGCCAGTCTTCCTCATGGAATTCTAATTTAGAATCTATGGTAAACCAAGGCCAACTCATGTATTAGACACAGTAGACACAGTGCCTAGGGCCCAGGATACTCTTAAGAGCCCACAAAGGTCTTAATATCTTTTAAAATAGAAGAAAATAAATAAAACAATAATGATTCCACAATAATGAATCTTCCTGGATTATATCTGTCTTTATACCAATGCAGTCATAAAATAGAATTTAAAATTTTTTTATGGAGGAAGGGGTCTACAAAGGCAAGAGTGCCTAGGGTCCCCTAAAATCATGATAAGGCTCTGTTGTAAAGTCTAATACTCTGCTAACGTTGCTCACGGATCCACATTTTAATGGCTCTTAATAACTCACAAAACATAGCAATTAATGCTATATGAAATTCTACGGAACTGCTTGTCACATGATAAGAATTAAAGAAAGAACTTGTACTTTCGCATCTGAATTGGAAGATTGTCATAGACAACCCATGAACAGAGGGCCATACTTTGATGATCACAGCTCTCCCCCACACCTTCCTACTCAAAGTGTAGTCCATAGGCCCTACCCAGGACTTGCTAATCAGAATGTGCAACTTAGGCCCTACCCAGGACTTGCTAATCAGAATGTGCATTTTACAAATCCTCAGGTGATATGTATGCATGGGAAAATTGAGAAGCACAGTCAGTTTTAGAAGACTCTGTACCTAGGAAATATTCTGCTTTCTAATAGGGAGGACTTCTCCAAAAGTAATACAATTGAGTTTAAAAAAAAAATCCTTAATCAACAGCTCTACCCATCAAAAATGAGTAGTTTAGATTTTACAAGAAGCAGAGAAATCATCCAGAAAATGTGGAAGATGGTCAAAAAAGACAGTAATAAAACTCTTAGAAGAAAACACAAGGGAAAAGCTTCATGACATTGGATTAGGCAACGGTTTCTTAGAGATAACACCAAACGAAAGTAAAAATAAACAAATTGGACCACATCTAAATTAAAATCTTTTGTAATACATCAAAGGACACTATCAACAGAATGAAAAGGGAACTCATGGAATGGGAGAAAATATTTGTAAGTCATATATCTGATAAGGAGTTAATATCCAGTTATATGAAGAACTCCTACAACTCAACAACAAAAGAACAAGTCTCTTGAAAAATGGGCAAGGGATTTGAAAAACTTTTCTCCAGAGAAGATATGCAGATGGCTAACAAGCACTTGAAAAGATATTCAACATCACTAGTTGTCTTAGTCCCGCTATAACAAAGTTGCACAGACTGGGTAGCTTATAAACAACAGAAATTTATTTCTCACAGTTCTGGAGACTGGTTAGTCCAAGATCAAGGCACCAGCATGGTCTTGCTCTGAGGCAGTCCTGCTTCCTGGTTCATAGATTGGCCATCTTCTCACTGAGTCTTCACATGGGGGGAAGGGTTAGAGATCTCTGTGGGGTGTCTGTTGTAAGTACATTAATCCCATTCATGATGGCTCTATCCTCATGGCCAGATCACCTCCCAAAGGCCCCACCTCCTAATACCATCACCTTTGGGAGTTAGGATTTCAACATATGAATTTTGAGGTGACATTAACATACAGACCATAGCACTAGTCAAATCAAAACCACAATGAGATACTGCTTTTCATCTACTAGGATGGCTATTTAAAACAACAACAACAAAACAGAAAATAAGTGTTGTGGAGGATGCAGAGAAACTGGAACTTTTGTGCATTGCTAATGGGAATGTAAAATGATGCAGCTGCTAGGGAAAACAGTATTGTGCTTATTCAAAAAATTAAACGTATAATTACCATATAATCCATCAATCCTACTTCTGGGTATGTACTCAGAAGAAGTGAAAGCAGGGACTTGAATACATATTTGTACACCCATGTTCACGGCACCACTATTCACAATAGCTAAAAGGTGGAAGCAATCCAAAAGCCCATCAACAGTTGGATTAAAAAGAAATGTAGTACATAAATACAATGGAATATTATTCAGTCTTAAAAAGGAAGAAAATTATGACATACTACAATAAGGATGAACCTTGAGGACATTATACGACGTAAAATAAGCCAGTCACAAAAGACATATACTGTATGATTTCACTTACGTGAGCTATCTAGAGTAGTCAAATTCATAGAAACTGAAGGTAAAATGATAGTTCCCGAGGCTTGGGCCTGAGGAAATGGGGAATTATTTGATGGGTATAGAGTTTTCAGTTTTGCATGTTCAAAAAGTTCTGGAGATTGGTTGCACAACAATGTAAATAATACACTTAACACTACTGAACTGTACAATTAAAAATGGCTAAGATGGACTTCTTCGGCAGTGAAGTGGTTAAGAATCCGCCTGCCAATGCAGGGGACATGAGTTCGAGCCCTGGTCCAGGAAGATCCCACATGCCGCGGAGCAACTAAGCCTGTGCGCCACAACTACTGAGCCTGTGCTTTAGAGTCCGTGAGCCACAATTACTGAGCCCACGTGCTACAGCTACTGAAGCCTGCGCGCCTAGAGCCCGTGCTCCACAACAAGAGAAGCCACTGCAATGAGAAGCCCGCACACTGCATCGAAGACCAAATGTGGCCAAAAATAAGTAAATATATTTTTAAAAAATGGTTAAGATGGTAACTTTTATATTATTGTATTTTACCACAATTATTTTTTTAAAAGGCAGTTAGACTCAAATCAAGGCATGAAGACTATCCAACTTTCAGGCTTATTATGCACAGATGTAAATAGAAGGCTACTGCTTTGTAAGGGCTGGCACGTGAGGCAGGCAACACAGAGGAGGCACCAGGTAGACTTGGGGATGACTTGTTTGAGCCTAGAGTTCAACTACCGTTACTTCTCAGGTACTGTGACTGGTCTTGGAGCCAATCCCTTAGCCTTGGTTCCTGTGGTGCATTGAACATTCCTACACTGCAGCCACAAGCCAGTGGGAAGTGGGTCTACGAGGCCTGAAGAACCCAAAAGCACAGAGGGCAGTAAGTGTTACATAACACCTTTATTCTAACACTTTGGCTTCTTTTTCACTATTGTTCAAATACACTAACTAGCAGTATGTATATTTTAGCATTGACAAAACACTTTTGCTAGAACATCATGGGATGTTTAAATTTTTGCCTCTTTGCCTTTGCTTAATATTAAAGATGATTGTTTTCTCCTCATGTTTATAAATTGTTTAGCGTATCTTCACACTTCCCTACTTTATTTTACTTATTTTTTCACAGAATTTGGTAGAAGGGATGAGAATTTAGGGTAAAACAAGAAAAGTGAAATCTTTCCATTGTAATTTATTTTTGTAGGACATTAAGGCAAGTTAGATGCCTCTTGAACTCCATCTAAGTCCATTTCAGAAGGCTTCCATAGGGAACTTGAGAAAGCCAAACCTCGGGTCCTAGTGGATGATAGGCATTTTTAAATTGGCTCCAGTTTACTTGAGTGAAAAAGATTAGCTTATCTACTTGAAGTAAATGAGGTTTGAAAACTCAAAGGGCAAAAATCACTTAAAGTAAGTAGCAGGGTATTTGGGGATTACCACAGCTAAAGTTTCCCAAGCATTCAGGTAGTATTACTCTATTTTTAAAAATAAACCCACTGACTTAAATATAAGCAAAGCAGCTAAGGGTATGATCCCCATTACTTTGTCATCACACCTTATAACCTACTATGACAGCCAAAGTGTGAAGAATAGTTTGAAAAGCACCGTGACACTGAGAGATGCTGACAAGCAGAATACTGAGATGGGGAAAAAAGATCAAAATCATCACCAAAGATGCCACTTTAAGTGATCATCAAAACTCTAGATAAGAATGGCAACTGTTTTTTGGCTGATTCAAATTTTAAGAGTTCAAAGTAAATACTATTATATATAGTTTAGCAATTTTAGCTTCTTTTATTTTTAAAAATAGCTTTATATTTTAATAATTTATATATTTATAATATATTTATGATTATAAAAATATTTCAAAAAATCAGACACATAACTCTTTGAAAAAGAAAAGAAAGATTACCTGTAAAACCCAGAGTCAACCTCAGTTGGTATAATCCAACATTTATAAAAATTCCTTGTGTGGTTTTTTTGAGTGTTGTCTCTGTCCCTATCCTTGCTCACCCCCTTGCGGCCATGATATGAAGAAGCCAAGAACCAGGGAGCAAAAAAGGAAGAGAAAGCAAAAATCCTGAATGATAAACTGATCACCTCTCACTTTAACAATATTTTCCATAATTAAGATAACTAGGTCTGCCTGAAATCCACATGGGTCAGGACCTTTGAGGAAATAGATGGAAGACTTAAATGGTGATTGTAAATTATTCCTTCATTAAACTTTCTTGGAAGTATGGGCATTGGTAAGGGAAACTGAAAGGGATGTCCTACTCATACTTCGTATTGGCTGAACCCAACTGGAAGCACTCAGAGGGCAAAGGAACCAAGCTTTTGCAGTCCTTCAAGGTCCAGCCTTCCAGGGCACAAGGCAGAGTGAGGGGTAGAAAGTGGATTTGACTGGGCAAACAGAGCAAGTCCAGTACAAAATCTTTCTAAAATATTTCATTATAATTATAGTTTCTTTCATAAGGCACGAGTCCAAGGGCTACTTTATGGAATAACTCTTGTATAATTTGGAGCTGAATATCTATGCAATTCCTGTGGTTTACCTGGAAAACACGAGAGATAACAGAATTTCACACCACCTGAAAACATTACTTAGGCTTCTCTCCTCCATCTAACGCCTCTGCGGAGGTATAAGCCTGGCAATTGAGGGGTCAAATCAGTGGATACTTTTGTATTAGAATGACTATAAGGTAGGGGCAGAAAGAGAAAGGCAGAAATGGGGATACAGAGGGTTCAGTTCCTGTGTGCTGCTGGTCCTCTCCCACCATTTGCCCCACAGAAAAAGTAAACTTCCCAGCTTCTACCTGGAGTATTAAGACCAACACTGATGACCTGTTAGTCAAACTGAACGTGTGCCTTAGACACCAGCAAAGCAGTGTCACCAAAAATATGTGAAAGAAAATAAGAAAAATTTGGGATGAAGCTATTTCTATTTCTGTAAATTTGTATCATTTTAGAAAAGTGAAATTTAACTTTATAATTTAGCATAGTTTTGACGGTTGGTGTTGATGGGGAGGGTTGTAGCACATGATCTTTTTTAGAGCATCCCTCCTCCTTCCAAAGATTAAATGTGAAGAAGTGGCCATCTTCAGAAGACTCGGGGAAAGTACCCCTAAAGCAGCAGAGGCCGACGCTCAGAAGAGAGTATGGGGTGGTCCCCGAGGGCTGCGTCACTACCCCACGCCAGGGGTTCAGAGTCCTCGGCTCTTTTATCTTTTTTCAATTTTTGGTTACTCCTCTCTGGGAAGCTAACTCTAAGAGTGGCAATGTCTAAGGCCACCAGAAACCCTGGTCAAGCCACTTTCCTTTCTATCATCAAGAAATTTAAGGATTGGAGCAGATGTTCTCTGAAATCTTGGCTTAGCCCTCTTGATCAACATTGGCAGGTTCCCCCCACTCATCTGTTATCACGGTAAAGCATTCAAAACTGGACGAATGGTGGATTATAGATAAATAAATGCAGATAAATGTCCTCCAACTCCTTCCCTTTTCACCAGACGCAGCCCTTAGTAAACAGTTTACGTATTTTTCCAGCTATTTTTCTATGCAGAAGTGGTATCTCCTTCAAACACTCAAGCGGGAGGCTTTTCATCTTATACGTCTTGGGGAATCTAGAAGCTTTTTAAACGCTCTCTTCCGGACTTGTTTCTACCTAAGTCGGCGCCTCGTTTGCAAACGCTACTTAAGATCCTCGTTCCTCTCGGTTTTAATCATCTTTCACTCGCGTGAGGTCCTCAGCCCCCGGCGGCCACAGCAACACACACTTCACTTTCTCCTTGTGGGCGGCCCCCTTAAGCGGCACTCTTCACACCGCACTCCAACCCGGACCGCGCGGAGGTATCCGCAACTCTTCCGCCACGCAAGTGGATTAGCTAAGACTCCTGCGCTCGGGTTTGAGCCCACAGCTGGTGCCCGAACCCGGCGCGCAGGGATGACGACATCAGCCTGCGGAGACGGCGACGGCGAGAGACGGGGAGGGCTTCCGGGGCTCCCGGCCTAACCGCCGAGAGCTGCAGTCATGGCGGCCGCAGTGTGGGGCTTCTTTTCCTTCCTTCTGCTGATGCTCTCAGGGGATGCCCAGAGCTCGGAGGTGTCTGGGGCTACCTCCGAGGGCTCAGGAGGGAGTGGGGTCAGTATCGGAGATCGCTTCAAGATTGAGGGGCGTGCGGTTGTTCCTGGTGTGAAGCCCCAGGACTGGATCTCGGCGGCCCGAGTGCTGGTAGACGGAGAGGAGCACGTCGGCTTTCTTAAGTGAGCATCCTGAGGGCAGCGCGAAAGTGGTTGGGTTGGGAGCCGGGAGGGAATTCCCCATAGTGGAGCTGAGTGTCAAGACCTGACGACGTTGCTGTCCGAGGGTGACCCTTGCGAGGCAGTCGACGCTTTCCCCTTCCCGGTCCCGTACCTCAGAAATGAGGATGGCTGGCGCTCGTCCCAGGGCCGGAGCAGTGGAGTCGGTTATCTTCAACTCCATTTTGGCCCTGAATGGGGACGACCACTCCTGGGCCCTGGGCACAGATGGACCCCTTATTTGTCTTTTGCTGAATTCTTTCTTTTGCATCTCATCTGGTTTCCCTGGAATCTGGCCCCTTTTTGCATCCATTTCAGTCTTTTGGTAGCTTCATGTTGTGTAGAAAGATACTAAGCAAGTGGGAATTCTCAAAGCCCACAGGGCTTTTAGTGATGACACAGACTGGGAGGCTAATGTTGCTGCTTCTAAAATTAATGGGCCCTGAAGTCCCTAATCAAAGCACCTTTTTTGCCTGGAGGTGAGATTGTTCTTCTTTTTTACGCTTGAATTCATCGAGGGATTTGCGACATCACTATTGTCATTTATGTGAGACTCTACAGGGCTTGCTTACTCCCTTCTGTCCTTTCTAGCTGTTAGTAGAAATAGGATTTGAGCCTATATTAAAAGACGTGGTAGATTTATTAGCAGTCCAGTTCTGCAGCAGCCTGCTTTTCAGATGTCTAGGCACAAGTATAATGTTTTAAATCTTTCAATTGCTGCTTGGAAAGTGAAACTTTGAACTGAAAATTCATTTGGTAAAGGAAGCGTTTCTCTGGTAGGTTTGTATACCAGCAAGTGGTATCTGAAAACCAGACAATTTAAGTGTGGACATTTAATTCTAAATCTGTTTTGGAAATATTCAGAGTATCCAGGTGCCTTTGAATGAAATTTCAACCTCAGATTAATAAATAGTGACAAGCTTACAATCATTTTTAAAGTGCTGTATATTATTACAAATATGGCATTAGGGCATTCTTTAAGTTTTACCCTAATATAAATGAACTTTTAATAATAAAACTCATTAAGCTTTAGAAAATTAGCCATAATTAACCATTTGACCTCTTGTTTTTCTTCTGCAGTATACAGTTTTTTAAAATAAACATTATTTTTATTTGAAAATAATATATATGTGATGTGTCTATTGAAGAAAATGTAAACAAAGTAGAGATAACAAGCCTTAGTATTTTATTGTATCTCTTTGGAATCACATGACCTACGTTTTTAATAGTAATATACAATATACAGTGCTTTGTAACATGCTTTTTTTCATTTAATATTTTGTGAGCAGCTTCTGATACCATTTCATGTTCTTTCATTTGTATGTAGAAAGGTTAATTGAGAATTAATATGAAGAGCTTATGGTGGCAACCTTTTTGGAAGAGGGATAGGTAATTTGTCTTGTACCTGTTATGCATAAGTAACATGCAATTTTGACTATGTTTATGCTTGTTGGAGGTGGCTTGGGACTTGGCTAAATGGACATCAGGGGAGTTTCAACTGAGGACTCCCATGCCACTTCTTGCTCTCATCACTGTGTATGTAAACCATAATTTATTTATCTAGTCCTCTGTTTGGGGGCACTTAGGTAGTTTTCAGTTTTTTGAAATTATGTGCTATGCATTATGTACTATACGTAAGATTACATACTATAATTTTTTGAACTTTTTCTTATGGAAAATTACAGACATACACTAAAATAAACAGAATAGCTTAGGAACCCATCACAATTTACTGTTTGATTTTATATCTCCTCTGCACCTCATTAATTTCTTTCTGGAATATTTATGATGATCTTAAACATAATATAATTTCACTTATAAAAACACTACTATGTATCTCTGAAAGATAAGGACTTAAAAAAACCCCCACAGTACCGTTATGGATTTGACAAAAGAAATGATAATGCCATGATATCATCTAATACCCAGTCCATTTTTATGTTTTCCCACTTATCTCAGAAATAGTTTTATGTGATTGTTCTTTCAAATCAGGGTCCAACAAGGTCATTGTATTGTAGAGTACATTTTAAAAGCCAAGTTTTAAAATTTCATTATACAATGTCTATGTTATCTTTTAAAGCAAAATATTTACCTTAGGAGGAAAAATATATTTGCTTTTTCTTTACGCCATTAGTTCTGGTATTATTTGTGTTGTGCTGGAATTAATTCTCTTTTTTCTGGACCTAGGAAAATGTTTTGAAATTCATTAAGTTAGGATCCCATCAAGAAACTGAATAATTCAAGGAAAGTTTAATGAAAGGATTAACCAGGGTAGTCATGGTGTAGGGAAACAACCAGATTATGCAGTACTCCAGAGTTTACAACCTCAAGGCTATTGTCACCTCTAAGCCTGAAGGGAGGCGGGGAAGTAAAGGTTACTGGAACCTAGAAAAGAGGAAAGAACTGCCTTGAAAGGAGCTGTGTCCCTTGACAAAGCCAGTTAGGGGCCTCTCACGGGAGAGAGCTGGGGGAGAAAAGTATACTAAGCTCATTTTCTTCCCTTCCTGCTGTGGGGAGAGACGGGTGGAGAATGATCTGAAGGGCAAATAGAAGACATCCAGCTCAGGAAGAAGTTAACTTGATGTTTGCACTTTGATTCTGTTTCAGCTCAGTGTGTACTTTGAAGTAGTAAGGAACTTTTTCCTCTTACTTTTTAGTAAACATTGTGGATGTGACAGAATCAGCTATTCCTTTAACTGTGAAAGAGCCTAATGATTTAAGGAGCATTATTTTAACATTATTGTGAGACTGGCAATTCTCTGATAAAGTCAATCCCTTTAGAACCATTTGTTCTGAATCAGAAACATCTTTTTCCTCGGAATGGCAGTTTCTCATTAGCAAAACAAATTAATTTTGGTCTGTGAACATGAAATTATCAGTTCTTGATGGGGTGGTTTTCTAAGTCTAGAAGTTTAGAAGAAAGCAGTAAGGAAAAGGTGGATGGTTTTAACTACATAAACATTTTAAATTTCTACATACCCAAAAAGAAGTAACCAAGGTAGATGGGAACTATTTGTAACAAGTGGAACAAACAGTACTTAATTACCTTTTCCATAAAAAAGAAAAAAAGGAAAGAAAACAAAATGCAAATTAAACCTAGGAAAAAAGGTCATTTTTAATTAAGAAATTGTTGGAGGGGATCTGCAAAATTGGACCCCTAAACTTGTAGGAATGACATATATTATTCATTCCCTTGAATAAAGACATGGCTTTAGAATTGGACCTGTGCTCCTGTCACCTGTCATCTCTATTTCACAGAAGGAATAGAAGTACTTTCTATGTCTCTGTGGAATGGTCTGGGGCGTTTTCAGAACTCGTGCAGTGTTAATTATGGAAGCTGAAATGTGGGACAACTCTTGCCAGTTTGGGTTTTTTTTTTGCTAATTACTCTGACTGTCATTTTGGGAGGTGTTGGTTTGGGAGTTAACAGATGGTTTAAAACATAAGAAAAGAATAAGCTATTGATCAGAAGTGACTAAATATGATAATTTCATTGTTCCAGGACAGATGGGAGTTTTGTGGTTCATGATATACCTTCTGGATCTTATGTAGTGGAAGTTATTTCTCCAGCTTACAGGTTTGATCCTGTCCGAGTAGATATCACTTCAAAAGGCAAAATGAGGTGAGGACAACTGATTTAATTTTTACCAAAGGCTAGGCTACTGAATACCTCATTATATATATTCCTTTTAGAATTTATAGTTAAGGTTGGAAAGTTTCCTATTTAAACTACAGGTATTCCTTAAAATATTTAAAACATCCTTATATTGTTCTAATCTGAGCATTGATAATATTGTACAGTTGAACTTTCTCCTGCTCTGGCTTAATATTTATTTTAAAGCTCCTAATATGATTATATAGAGAAGAGGTAAGGTTACTTACTATAGGAGCAAAAGCACTGTGAAAGTTTTAATTGAAATGTGATTATTAAAGTTGGAAATAATTTAAATTTTCTAAGTTGAAAATACTCATCATTGGGATATTTTGATGATACCTCTTAGTATATTTGATAGTATGTTGATCTAGAAATTTCTATAGTTTTTCCTGTCTGGAACATTTAGTGTGCAATGGAAATTTAGTATTTCTTTGGAAAACGGTAGATTACATCATGGAGTTTACTTCAAAGTGAGGATCATAATAAAAAAAAGAGAAGTACAGTATTAGAGGCTGGAAGACTAGGGAAAAGTTTCAGAAGTTCTAAGTAGATGAACACATGCTTTGAAGTCGAGGTGAAAAGAATTTTGGACTAATTCAGGCTCTGATCCTGTAATACCACAAACCCATTTGAAGTTAGAATCAGTTGTATAGATTTCCACAGTGTTCAGATTCAGCCTTATGCTCTTATAACCCCAATTTATTTATTTGTTATTAGTCTCATGCCAATAGTGCTCTCTTTAGTCTAATCTGACCAGGAAGTATAGGAAGCAGTTTTCTTGCTTGCTTTATTGAGGTGTAATTGACAAATACCAAACAATTTTAAATGGTAATGTCTCTTCTTTGTTTGAGCTATCACAGAATTACTTCATGTTGCAGTAATAACGAAGAGGTCATGCAAAGGCAAAAATAATTTGGGGGTTAGAGGAGCTGTATTTTACTACTGACCTTTTTGTTATGTGCCTAGCATATTTAGGTTGATTTGTAGAGACCCCAAATAGAGCTGACATAAGAGAGATGTTCGGTTAGTACTGTAATATTTATATTTGAGTTAGTGTTTACTCCTAAAATGCTTTCCCTCTTCCTTTGTTTTTTTTTGGTCATTGAAAGTTTTTAAAGCGTAATGTGTAAATATGCTATAATTAAAATAGTGAGTCATATATTGAGCTGCGTCATCCTTTAATATCAGCTGCATATTAGTCCAGTGAAGTCAGCTCCTGTTGACAGTTTCCTTTTTCGTCTTTTAGGATGTGTAGTGAACAGAGATGGTTATTCTGTGGTAATTTAAATTCTTGATATTATTACGAAACCAATACTGTGATGCTACTAAAAACACGTTCTTTAGAAACAAACTACTTTCCCCTCTATTTTTGAAATTAAATTGTCTTAGAATATTCTACTTTGTCCAAATGCTAATATTTCTTGCTATTGGCTATTGAGAGCAAGGTGGAGCATGAATTAACGGTAATACCTTGCAAATATGTTTATAAATATTTTTGATGTAATAAATGGATTGTTTCAAAGTAACTGAACCACATTAGCTATTGACTTTCTCATGTCTTTTTAGAGGCATAAAAGTTTTTTAAAATATATGTATAAAACTCTAGTATGTTAAAATCTAAACTTTAAAGGACTTATCATGACTTTTTATGTATTTTAGAATTGCAAGCTTGGAGATGGGGGTGGTTTGTAGATTTACCATATGAACTTTATATAGGTTTAAAAGTTTTTTAAAAATACTGAAAATACTGGGAGTTCCTTGGGGTACAGTGGTTAGGACTCTGCACTTTCATTGCTGTGGGCCCGGGTTCAATCCCTGGTTGGGGAGCTAAGATCCCACAAGCCGCGTGGCCTGGCTCAAAAAAACAAAACAAACAAAACTGAATACTGGAGAGAATGAAAGTTGTTAAAGGGGGATACTTGTCGATTAAAAACTATAATTTATTTTTATTTATTCTTTTTACTTTGAATTTTGAATAAAGTAGTTTAAGCAATTAGAAATATTTTTCTAAATATAAAGTTTTATTTGCTTTTTCACTTTGGGTAAAGAGTACTTCCTGCTTTAGTATTTAAGGACTGGTTGCAGCAGTTGGATTCATGTTCTCAGATCCATCCCTGATGATTGGATGCCTGAAACATAGGTAAAAAAAACAAGGCCCTTATCATTTTAATAATTGGGGAGGACAGAGTAGAGAACAAAGAGGGATCCATATAAGATACTAATATTCTTGACCAATATTTTGTATTCTTGACCAATATTTTGCAGAAGTTAGTTTCAAATATATGTGAGACTTACATTTCTGACATTTTGTCAGAATGAAAAATTTTAGAAATGCTGGGTAAAGCATGATAAACATTTCCTTTTAAATGTATAGCTCCCAAAAAAGTAAGGGAAATCCTCAGAGGATAAACTGTAAACTACTTTCCTACCTGGGGGTTTTGTTATTCTCTCACCAAAAGCCTTAGATTTTATTAGCAGTGTGTAGGTGGGAGGCAAGCCTGTGCATGCTTGGAGTCAGAATTAGATCTAAGACTTGGTTTCCCCTTTGACCCTTGGCCTGAAATCCAAAAGATCAGATTCCCTGGCTTTTGGAGGGAAAAATCTATCCTGAAAATTGATAGTCACACCCTCATTGAAATTTGGATATGAATTTGTTCTTGCATGATCCAGAAACTTCCAATCTGAACAATTAATAAGATGGCCCCTGGTCATAATCCCCCACTTCTGGCAGAGACAAATGCACAACTCTCTGTCCCAGTCCCATGCAAAAATAAAGTCTACTTAACTTATAAAATACCCAAGAAAACAATGTACGTGGAGTCAGCAGATGAATCAGACCTCTGAGAACTCTAGTTAGTAGGCTTATTGGATATAGACTATAAAATTGTTTAAAATATATTTAAAATGCTTTAAACAAATAAAAGAAATGCTTTTACCATAATATCGAAATAAGCCATAGATATTTGAAAAAAGAATAAAATTGAACTTTTACACTCAGTATATGCTTTGGAATACAAAACTCAGTGGATGTGCTAAGCAACTGAACAGAGGTTTGATGAGCTGGAAGACAGATCAGAAAAATTACCCAGAAAGCAATACAGATAAAGGAAAGCACACTGTGAAAGTGAGAGTTTAACAAGATGTGGAGTAAAGAATGAAAAGGTCTAACATATGTCTAATAGAAGTTCCAGAAGGAAATGATAGAAAAAATAGGGGAGGCAATTTTCAAAAAGTAAACTGGAATATGTCTGAACATGGCTGATTAAAATTACTGGCATGTCTGGTAAAAATGTAATGTTACCTATGGCACTGTTGCAGGACTTTCTTAAATCATTAAGTTTTTCTTGCAAAATACCCTTTAAAATTAGGTGTACTCAACAATGCATGTTTCAGACAATCAAAAAAATTCCAGCATTTTTGTATATTTATAACAAAATAAATTTATTATTAATCAAAGAGCTTTAGAGCTAGAAGAATTCCAGGAGAACTTCTGATATAACCAGAAAAGTTAAGAACTTAAGACCACAAGCCTAGGTAATAACAGAGCTATAGCTAGAAACTAGGTCTCTTGATTCCAAATCTAGTGTTCTCCCTCTACATTTTGCTAAGTATTTTAGACATACAGATAAAGCTACTTTGATCAGATTTTCAAGATCAAAAGTTTAGATGCCAAAGCATTTTGGAAAAAGCTAAAGGTAATTATAAGGCATTGCTAATATATTATAAGCATTTCTTTTAACTAGTAATGCTTTTAGTAGGATTACTGATGCTTTTTTCATGTTGCTTTATCAGAGCGAGATATGTGAATTACATCAAAACATCAGAAGTGGTCAGACTGCCCTATCCTCTCCAAATGAAATCTTCAGGCCCACCTTCTTACTTTATTAAAAGGGAATCTTGGGGCTGGACAGACTTTCTGATGAACCCAATGGTATGTATCAGGCTACAATAAAGTATCTTTACTAATCTGTAATTTGCTTCCAGGCAGTTGAAAAATTCTAACCCCTGTGAAAGGAAAGCTGGAGTCAGATTGTTGGATCAAAGGATTACTGTGAACAATTCATGAATTTCATGAAAATAGTAGCTTTGGGAATACATAATAAAAGATAGTGAGAATGACACAGTAGATTTGACATTGAAATGTGCAGCAGAAATTAGATAAGTACTTACTTTTAAAATTAAAATAGAGTAAGAGTATGTGGTAAGTCACACATGGAGCTAGCTATCTCATCCTTCATACTACCTGAATGTTAGTCCATTGATGAATGTGCCATCAGTTAATAAATTTCCCCTCTTGATGGCACAAGTAAGGTTTTTACAAAGGCTTTTTTTTTTGATGTGTTATGAACAGAGAAGTTATTCTGTAGTAATTTAAGTACTTGGTATTTTCATGAAACGATTTTATGGTGTCCACTAATATAAAATACTAATAGCATATTTAGAAACAGCTTGACTTTTTTTTCTTTGCTGTTTTTGAAAGTTGAATTATTACCTTAGAATTATCTAAATGTTGATCATATTTCTTGCAGATAGCTATTTAGAACACAAATAGGGACGTTTCAGGCTGTACCTCCTTTGAGAGGAATAAGTTAGTACCTGGAATCTGCAGTTAGGCATAAAGAGGCAGGAGGGTAGAGTGGATGGGTGAAGTTAGCAATGAGATTCCAAAGCTAATTGAGAAATATCTTCCATGTTCTCATTTCTGAAATTCCATGGGAACATGCAGTGGTAGAAGCTCCTAGGTCATTTTTTAAAACTTGTCTGCTATAGTAGTTGCCTAGTGGTATATTGTACATTAGAGGGGGGATGTGGTGTTTTCTCCAAGAACCACAAGTCATCTGGAAAGACTTGTGGATCCAACCTGATGGTGAGCCATCAGGATCACCAATCTCAATGCCAGACTGCAGACTGAAGAAAGTGAATGAATAGTTCAGTTTGCAAACTATTTGTGTTAGATAAAACTCTAAACTCTGCAAAATGATAGGTAGCACAGACGTGAAGCAAGGTGTCTATATAAAGTCCACACACTTATAGGTAAGACTCTTATATTACAACAGTCAGATACTGAGGAGCACCTTGCTGTCACCAGGGCTCGTTCAGTAGAATTGAAGTGGTGGCTGCTAGTTTTATTCTGTTTACAATATTTAATTCCATCATTGGTTGTTAAGTGCAGATTTTGTTCTGCAGTTAAGTAGGAAAAACATTTTCTGAATTTTTTTCTTTCACAGGTTATGATGATGGTTCTTCCATTATTGATATTTGTGCTTCTGCCCAAAGTGGTCAACACAAGTGATCCTGACATGAGGCGGGTAAGATGACTGAACTATGTTCTGATGCCTGATCTGTCCGTTGTGGCTGATGGCTTGGGTTTGTTCAGCCTTATCCTAATTACCAAGCCAAATTCATCTACAGGTTGTGTTGATACAGTATTATGTTCCTGGCATTTAATTAATTGTTTCCACTGGTTTCCACTGGACCAGATAAATTCTGCCTGATAAAAGCCTGGGTCTTTTCATATAGTTAAAACATTCTGCTTAGTACTTGCCTCTTTGCACCTCGCTTGTTTAATAGTTGAAAAGCATAATAATTCTGGTATACCTAATCCAAATATTTCACAAAATGGTAGCTTCTTATAATCTATCTTTACTTTACAAAACTCTTCAAAGTACACATTTAGTTTATGTGTTCAGACACACAGAAGAAATTGGGATAGACCAAGGGAGAAAAATAGAATAGTGGTTTTCAAACTCTCTACCACAAGATCATACTGTTTGGCAAAGGGGAGAGGAGTTGCCAAGTAAGATGCTTCAAATTTTTAGTGCCACCACTTTGTCTCTTTTAAATATTTGCTTCCGTATAAAATCTTCAGAATTAAAAGAAAAAAAATTATCTATTCTTCCACCCAAAAACCATCAACAGATATCTCCTGAGTTCCAGGTTTTTCTGTTGTATTTAATATATATGTATTTACACTTTATTCATCACTGAATAAACATTTATTAATCAATTTTTAGGTTCTGGATACAGGGGACACAAAAATGGACTATATGTCATCCCTGTTGTCAACAAGTTCATAGTCCAGTTAAATGTAGGAAGTAGAATGGATTTATAAAGCACTCTTCTTGCCATCAGAGGATTGTGTTTGTGTGTATGTGCGCATGTGTGGGTTTAAATGGAAAAATAAGATATACATAAATAAAAAATGTTTGCTGAGGTACTAGGTGATTAAGTTCTGTAGAAGGTAAGACACTTATCCCAAGCTGGAATGGCAGAAAAAGCTTCATGAAAAAAGAAAACTTTATGATGTTTCAAAATGTATTGTTGCTAAATTTTGGCATCTTTGCCTCAGTGTTGGTCAGAAAGTGTACATCCTATATCCTTGTATCTGTTAAGGCAGTTAACTCTCTGTGGTATCAATAGAAGGAAACATTAGAAGTCACATTGGATTAAAAATTCATTTCTTGCAAAATGCTTTGCATATATAGTAAGCAGTGTAAAAAGTTGTTCATTCAAGAGCTTCAGAATTGAACAGCTTCAAAAATAGAGTTGATGATATATTTTTGTGGGGATTCAAGACCTGTTATACTTAAAATAAACATTTAATTCTTGATTACTAGGGCATGTTAACATAATGTTTCTTTCCTGGCCATATTTGTAAAGGTGATTTCTCCCTGAAAACTCATGTATATATTCTACATTTGGGGAGAAAGCCCAAGCTAATAATTGAACAAAAAATTCAATTTTAAATAATAGATAATAGAGTATTTGCTATTTTTTTCATGTCCGAACTAATACAATTTTAAGTTCACTTTTGGAATGTCACATATAATTCAAATGAAGCAGACATTACATTAATATTGTCAAAAATGGAACAGTACTTTATAGATTGTTGGCTCAGTAAGGGGGAGGACAAGAACCTCAAAATAAAAGTGCCATGTCCTTAGGTCCTGCCAGTGACTGTTTGTAACATTTTAACATTGATGTTGCTTGCTTTAGATGCTGTAACTGAGGTCACCCAAGTCATACAGTATTCATAGATTTACTACTAAGGCCCTTAAGAATCAAGTCTTGGAAATGCTACAGTTACCTTCCAGACTTTTCTGATACCTTGATACATGGTTAAAGATTGATGTTCTGGTTATATGCATCTAGAAAAAGCATGAGTTTAAGAAGACACTTGTTAAAACAATAAGAAAGCATTCTAATCAGAAAACAAAATAAGGTGGCAGGAATATGATCACATATGTCCATTATCCGAGAAAATGCCCTTTATATATATATATTCGGCTATATAAGCCGAATCAACCCCCAGGCAACACTTATCGGACATTTACTAAGGGTTGAAATGCTTAGTGATATAAAGGAGGCATGAAACATGGTTTCTGAAATGCTGTTGGGTATGACATTACATCATTGCTCAGAACCAGTACCTTTTACCTGTTCTATTTCTCTCCTCCTTCCTTAAGGGAAATGTTGTTAAATGACGTGTGCCTTTCATATCATTGTGCTTTGTCTTCCCACAGGAGATGGAGCAGTCAATGAATATGCTGAATTCCAATCATGAATTGCCTGATGTTTCTGAGTTCATGACAAGACTCTTCTCTTCAAAATCATCTGGCAAATCTAGCAGTGGCAGCAGTAAAACAGGCAAAAGTGGGACTGGCAAAAGGAGGTAGTCAGGCAAGCCAGAGATGGCATTTGCACAAGCATGGCAACACTGGGTGACATCCAAGTCTTGAGGGAGAACCGTGTGAAGCAACTACTGTAAACTTGAGTCATCCTTAAAGTTGATCTCGTATAACTGTTGTATGTGATAACTCTTCAGCACATGTTTTGTATTTGGTACACAAGAAAACCCAGCTTTCATCCTTTGTCTGTATGAGGTCAATATTGATGTCACTGAATTAATTACAGTGTCCTATAGAAAATGACATTAATAAATTATATGAAGTACTATACATTATGTATATTAAAATAAGTCTTAATCCAGAGATAAAATTATCTTGTCATTTTTTTTCCACTTAATGTTTCCTTTATTTCTGACAGTTTTCTTCTATCTTTCATTATCGGAGGCTTGAAATTGATTTTTTTCCTGTTTAAAAAGAAGTGGTTGATATTTTTAGAGCAGCATGCACTGTGGGTTTTTGTGTAACTAGACCTTTCAAAATTCTTAGTCCTGCCCTGCCATTTAAGATTCCCTGATATTTGAAGTAGAACCACATGTTCCTGATGTAGTTTTAATTTTTATTATTACAGTTAGTTTCAGAGTGTGGGTATATGAATTAGGATAGGTGTTAACCAATTTTTAAATTCTGGTTACCATCTCTGGTTTCATTTTACAATTATTGAATATCAGCTATGTGCTGTGATTCAAGGTAAGATACAGAGATGGATGGTATCCAGTGCCTGTCCTCCGTAGAGCTTATTATGTAGGGAGGAAGCACAAATAATAACAGGGAGTGAATGGCCAGGGGAAAGAAGTGCAGCAGTAGGAGAGCCTTGTAGAGTCTGAGGATGGAAAATCAACCTTAGAGCTCCATATTGTAATGTTGGTAGTATAGCAGAGGTAGCTTATAAATCCCCTCATCTTCCCCACTATTGATTCTCAGAGGTGTTGGAATATCCAATCAGGATATCTCATATATCAGGAGTGTCTCAAAACCTTTTTATTTCAGTAAGTTACAACACCTTTTCTTTTGGACTTTGGTTGTTTTTTTTTTTTAGCAATCTTTTAAGTATTTATTTATTTATTTATTGGCTGCGTTGTGTCTTCGTTGCTGCATGCAGGCTTTCTCTAGTTGCCGCGAGCGGGGGCTACTCTTCGTTGTGGTGCGCGGGCTTCTCATTGCGGTGGCTTCTCTTGTGGAGCACAGGCTCTAGGTGTGCAGGCTTCAGTAGTTGTGGCTCACGGGCTCTAGAGTGCAGGCTCAGTAGTTGTGGCGCACGGGCTTAGTTGCTCCGCAGCATGTGGGATCTTCCCGGACCAGGGCTCGAACCAGGGAAGCCCTGGATTGTTTTAATTAAAGAATGCTGAGGCTGCAGTATTGCTTCTATTAGGGCTCCTATCCTCTCCTATGTTAGAGAACTCCCCTGTTGCTTTCTTGGGGTTATTAAATCAGCAAAAAAAAAACAACAACAAAAGATTGGTTCCAAACTCTTATTTTCCCTTTTATTATCCTATTATAGGTGCCATTTTTCATTTTGAAATAAGGTACATGAGTTTTCTTTTAAAGAATTGAGTTCAAAAAAAAAAAAAATCAAAGGGAATTCGGGACTTCCCTGGTGGTACAGTGGTTAAGAATCTGCCTGCCAACGCAGGGGACACCAGTTCGATCCCTGGTCTGGGAAGATCCCACATGCCACGGAGCAGCTAAGCCCATGTGCCACAACTACTGAACCTGTGCTCTAGAGCCCATGCACCACAACTACTGAAGCCTGTGCGCCTAGAGCCCGTGCTCTGCAACAAGAGAAGCCACCGCAATGAGAAGCCTGCACACCACAACAAAGAGTAGCCCCCTCTTGCCACAACTAGAGAAAGCCCACACACAGCAATGAAGACCGAACACAGCCAAAAATAAATAAATATTTTTTTAAAAAAGGGAATTCACTTGCGGTCCAGTGGTTAGGACTCTGGGCTTCCACTTCAGGGGGCACAGTTTCGATCCCTGGTGGGGGAACTACAATCTACAATCCTGCATGCTGTGTGGCGCTGCCAAAAAAGAAAAAAGAAAAAAATAAGTTCCAATGCAGGACATTTTAAAAGCTGTATCTCTGATTATATTACATACACTAAAGCTACCATGCTGGTTAAGCTATGAATGAATAAGGTGGGTAAACTGGTTAATGGTTAGAATCCTTTAAAATAGTTATTTACTGAAAATAACTAAAATATTAGAACACAGATTGCATAAAAGTTGAAATTCAAAGCAGCCAGAATATAGTAAGAGTCATAGTTGTACAATCAGAAATCATATTAAAAAATTTCAAAATTTGGATTGTCAAAATTTGCACATGGAATACGTAGTAAACTAGAAATTAGAAAGCACTTCCAAGGAAATTACCATTTTATTTGCTAATTAAAAAACTCATCATTTTATGTAGGTTTTAACACTGAATATAATATAAACATATACCTTATTACAGAATGTTATTACATCAATTGTATATGAAAATCTTATCTTTGCACAGCTCCTTCATCAAATGCTTAGTGTATTTTCAGGTACAGAAAAGATTGTATATTATTAGACAATTTGGAGTTGAGTGCAAGCAGCCCGTTTAGTTGCTAACTTGCTTAGTGAATTTGGGCAAGTCACATTCCCTCTTTGGACCATGTCTTGTCTTGTTCATTGTTGTATTTCCAGCATTGAGCATGTAGGCACATAATAAATGTTGTTGAATGAATAAACAGGCCTCAAGTTTCATCATCTATAAATTGAGGAATTTGGATTAGACCTGTAAATCCCTTTTCAGATCCAAAATTCCAGTATAATTTTAACCCAATACTATTATTTCCTACCTTTGAGAACCATATGATTGGTGCCAAGTTTTTGAACTTCCTTGGGTTCTTTCTGCTATTCCTCTCTCAGAGACAAAGTGTTTTGCTCTTCCTTAGGGTATTTCTTAGATTCAGTTTACATGTATCTCCTTTTAAATGTAAGCTTTGTGGTTAAAATTTTTTCAGTTCTGCTAAATTAAACCTGAGTAGTAACTTTGTGCAAAACAGATCTTTGTGGCCCATTCTTGCCAGGAAGCCCTGAGTGCCTGGGATGGATCCATAGCTCCCAAGTTTCCAAGCATTTTTTTAGGAGTCAAATCCTCAGAACTCATCTCGAGACTGGTTAACATTTTGAAAAAAATGGGCATTTTACCTAACATGCCCAGAGTAGTAAAGTCTGTTATCATTTTTTTTCTTATGTTTCCTCTGATGAGAGAGGAAGCAACCATTCAGCATACTTTTCAGTAGCTGGAAGGGTTTCGAAGTCCTGATGAGGTCAATAATAAAGAAGACCTTTTTCATTTAAATAGTTACTCAAACTTTCAGAAAGTTTGGGGTTTTTTTTAAGTGTTCAACTAAAAATAATCTATTGAAAATATTTTTATTAAATATCCTAAAGAAAAAACTAAAAACTATTTTCATTTTTTAGAATTGCCTTCCAGGTCAAAAATAGTCATATTTTTGCATGGTTACAATCAGTTCTTTAAAAATTGGGCAAAAAGTTCACCTCTTAGGATGGTTTACATATGCATTTTGCATTTTAACCCAACAAAAATTCTGCTAAGCACTAACATTAGGGAACACAATAGAAGCTAGCGACCCAGTCCTTTAGTGTTGTTCAAAGAGTATGTTGAGGCAGGACCTAGTTGTGCTCTCCCCTTAGCATTTTAGGTGTGATTATTGTCGTCACAGTCAATTATTTTTTAATTTGAAAAGTATATGAGAATATCCAATTGGTACAAATGTTTATAATTATTTAGGAGAACTTGAGGGTAGGTTTTGCAAAATTCAGATGTTGCCTATAAATTATGAACATTGTTTTAATATTCCTGAAAAAAAGATGATGAAATACTAAAATAGCTATTTTAGATAAAAATCCCCCCTCCCCCAAATAGCACCATGTATTAGCTTATCTCCTTTCCCACAGTAACACAGCTTCATCATGGGAGCATAGGGAATTGAAGCTTTTCACAGCGGCTGCAGTCTGATAGCATTGAGCCAGCCTGGGCAAACCTGAGAAGAGGGAGGAGTAAATTAATAATGTCAAGTGGTAAACAGGAGGAATGGGTAGGGCCGTAAAAACTATCTGGGCACAGCATTTCCAATAGAAAACTTTGACAAGGCATTTAATTCCACTAAAATTTAATGAACTAGTAATGACTGAAGATTTGTATCTGTACCTCCTTAGTAAACAAAAATTTCCATATACATATGGAAAACATGTATATATAAAGTAATCCCACTCGAAGTAATCCCGCTCCTACTACATATATTTGGATATTTTAAAGCATATTTCTAAATAACTGTAGTAAAAAAAAATTAGAAAATCTTCAGAATTAAGTGATCATGAAAATTTGGCATGAAGATTAAGAAACGGAATCATTCTAAAAGTTTTATGAGGTGATTCATAAGGGACCATGAGAAGATATGTAAGAAAAGCTTCCTTGCAATCATTGCTGTCACGGTATCTTGTGCATTATACACAAGAAAGAAAAATTTCATTTTGCATTTGTCTCTTCACAGGCCTGGATGGACCTGCCTTCCCACCCACAGCTGGTTGGACTGAGGGTGGGACTTGAGCCAGTCAGTTGGGTGGTACTGTATCAGAGAAGCCGGTATGTTGATCCTGAGCCACAGGTAAGCAGAATCAACAGTCTAAGGAATCTGGCCCACAAAGAGAGTATGGCAGAGATTGGTGGAGCAAGTAGCTGCTGGACAACCTTTCGAGTCCATGGAGGTTCAGCTGCAATTCGTGCAGGGATTCAGTGAAAGCCTCTTGAATCCCTTCCCCCACCATCTCCAGCCTAGCCCCTTACTTATCATTTATCCTGATTTGGAGAGTACTGTGTTCAGTTTTAGCCTCTATAATAAGATATATAGAGCAGGTCTAGAGAAAAGCTGCCAGCGATTAATATTCATACTTTTCTATACAAATGATTCTACTGACCTCATGACTATATTAACTAGATATACTTTAAGAAGGATTAAAGTGGCTGTAATTTTTAGTTTGGTAAAGAGAATGCTGAGGGGATTTTTCAAAGGCTTGATAATCCCTTTAAAGCAAATTCTGATGAGCTGTGTACCACTCTGTGAAGTCTGAGAAAGGAAATGGACTTAAATACAGCAGAAGGAATTAGTTTCTTGTGAAGAGGAATTTCTTGGCATAGTAAACAAGATTGTGAGGTGCCAGTGACCGTGAGATTTACTTTTCTTGGCGTTGTTAAAAAATTGGGCAGAAGTCACCTCTTAGGAGGTTTATATGTGCACCTACCTGATGGTCTCTCAAATTTCTTTCTATCCCCAAAAGTAAATTATTTTATTCCCAGAATGTGAGGAATGGTAGGATTGAATCTTTATGGAGGAGAAAATGAGATATATTAGCACAATTGGAAAGTGGGGAAGGGCAGAGGAAAATCTAAACTCTGACAATGAGAGCCTGCCTTCCTTTAATGTACATCTGTTGAGCTGTCGCCCAGCTTACCCCTGTAACTGGTTCTCCCCTGAGAAGGGGGTGCAAAGATGTTGTCCCAGCAACCATATTTGTGCTGTGCGGCTCTGCTTTTATGGGCATCTCATCCAGGTTAGGCCAAAGGCTGTTCCTGGGGAATTTAAAATGAAAACTCAGGGACTAAACGCGTAGATTGCAACATATAAACTTGCAAGCTGTTCATGGCTCTTTATTCTACCATGTACACTACAGAAAAGGAGAAAACAGGTTCCAAGCTGAAGTGGAAGAAGAAATCTGAGAACTGTACCTTTTTTCAAATCCTTTCCTGAGGTCGCTGTGTTCTTGCCCTTGCGTTCCACGGAGCACTGGTATATCCTCTAGTATAGTGTTTATGTGTTTTACTAAAGCTAGTTCCAGTAGGTGTCTATCACTTGAACCCAGTGTCCTGACTTATGCACTTATCCAGAACTGACCAAAATGATCTCCAACCTGCTGAAAGCCTTCTCTTTTTCCCTCAGTCAATGCAAAATTGGCTGTGTTGCCTCCATATCCATCTTGAATGAATGGGTCAGAAGGAACTTTCTAACTTAAGGGAGTAAATTGGGTGAATACATGTCCTGGCTCTGTCACTTACTAATTGTGTGATCTTGGGAAAGAAACCTTTCTGAGCCTCAGTTTCATTATGAGTAAAATGGATCAAAGATTCAGCTGTAAAATGGGGGAAATATCTACTTCATAAGTAGAACTGTTTAGAACACTTTACGTGTATTATCATCCCACTTAATATTCATACTAACCCTATTCATATAAGTGCTCAGTGAAAGTTCATAATTATTAATATTCTTACTTTTCAGATGAGGAAACAGAGGTTATAATTTTCCCAAGCTCACCTGCTGGTAACCTAGAGCAAGTCCTGTTAACTACTTCCTACAGTGCTTCTCTCATAAGCTAAACTAAAAAAACTAAACATTCACATACCCATGATCAACACATAGCCATACATCTATTCACTTGCCCACCCTCTGCCTACAGCTGTTGGCATGATGTGGGGACTTGCCTCTCTCCTTCCAAACACTCCTCAGAAGGGGTGGTGTAGTCAAGAGAAACTGACTTCCAAGGCAAAGCAGTTCTAGTCCTAATGTCTGGTGCCTAGAGTTTCAGACACTGTAAACCTAAAGATCTTTCTAAAAGGCAAATCCGATGGGGTCATTCCCTTATTAAAAACCCTTTGTAGACTCTCCACAGACTTCAAAATATGGGACCCTGACCATGGTCCCTCCAGATTCACGTCTTGCCACTTTGATCCCACTTACATCTTGAGTTTTCCTCATTTCCCCACTCTTAAGTTCTATATGCTTGCTCACCTCTGGACCTTTTTGATTATTTCTTCCTCTCAACTCTCTACCCCACCCCCATCCCTTTCCCTTGTCTACCTCTTACATTTGCTTCAGGACTTAGTGTAGAACTCACCTTTGACAAAAATCTTCCAGATGCCCCAAAGGCTTGGATAAGAGCCTCTTTTTTGTCCCCTTTCGTGCCTGTGCTTACACCGTTATAGAATTTCATTTTATCGGATTACCTGTTTACTTCTCTGACTTTCCTCTCTGGACTCTAAGCTACCTGGACTGGAAAGCACTAGTAATACAACAGTCCTGTTCTCAGGGAAGGGTGGGAAGAATCTTAATTTCTCCACTATAACAGTTCTGGGTGGCTGCCACATACAGCTTCATCATTTTTAGGGATCCCAACTCAAATCAGACAAAAATGGAGATCAGAGACTCGTGGTGAATTAAGCTACTTCTCAGGGAAGCACAAAGATACTAACCATGCTAGAAAAAACCCAGGAATCTTACCTTGCAACCATCGCTTATCTCAGGTATGCACTTACTGTTTAGTAAAGACTACATTGTGAAGCACCTATACTCTTGAATGTGCCAAAGGCTATTAGGTGAGGGGGCACAATGATGAGCAAAACAGCATGACTCTGGCTTCAGAGCTTAGAGTTTAGTGGGAGAAATAGACATGAATAACCAAACAAATATATGTAATGAAAACCTTGATAGGTGCTCCACAGAAAAGTCCTGGGTGCTTTAAAAGCTCATAACATGGGAATCTGGATGAGAGGGTAGAGGGCCAATGTAGGACCACTTTGCTGAGAAAGTGACCCGTGAGGTAAGACGAAAGACTACATAGGAATAAACTAGGCTGAGGCTGAGAAGAAGGGATGAGAATGAGGGGCTTCCCAGTGTGAGCTGAGGTGGGAGGGAGGTCGGCCCCTGAAGGAACTGAGAGAGCCATATAGCTGGACCACTTCTGGAAGAGGGGAGCGGAGAAGGCCTGGACAGGTAGGCAGAGGCCGCCTGGAGGCCTTGCAGGCCTGAATTCGCCTTATCTTCTCGAGGACACACCTCGCTCCTCTCAGGACAAACGGTAAGGGAAAATCCTGTGTGTGGCGTTCCATGGTCACCTGGTGTGACTGATTACTGTTAACCAGTCTCTAAACTAACTGTGGTATATGAAAATCACTGCCCCAAAGCCTAGAGTCTTTCGTAGAAACCTCAGGTACCCAAAACCTTTGAGATAATATGTTAATGGAAGAAAAACAAGCTTTGCCTTCCCTCCTGACTTGCTCTCCGGCCCAACCTCACATCTTTAAATGATGTGGCCCAGCAGATGTCTGTGACATAAAGCAGCTTCTCTTTCCCTTCATCTTCTTTGGGGCTGGTGGGGATTGGTTGGGAAGGAAGTTCCTGCTCTTCTTCAAGGCGTCTCGAAGGACTCTGAGCTCCTGGTAGGCTCTCAGCCCTCCCACTCTGAACCAACTGCTTGAGGCTCTTTTCCATCCTCACTGCTTCAAGTTTTATGTATGTAAATATGTGTGTGATTGTATGTATTTGATTTTGAAAGTGTCCTTGCAGAATCCTACTGACAACTTCTCCAATTTCTGCATTCCTACCTGACCTCTACCTTGAGAAGGGATTGGATTATGGAATAGGAAGGTTAGGCTGTATCCTGACAGGGCAAGACTCCTTTCTGAAAGGCCTGGGAACCAAACTGGATAAAAAAAGACCAGAGGATTGCTTGTGAGAGCTTCTAAGTGGAATGTTGGATATAATCCACATTCATCTTGTTACTCTTCACTCACTTTCTCTTTTCAATCATATAAGGGTTCTACCCTCTGCAGTTCAGATTTTGGTGCTAGTTTCCCCTTCTGCCAAAGAGCAGGGAAAAAAAGAGGCCTAGAGAAGGGGAATGTTTGTGCTTGGGGAGGAGACCTGGAGGCCTCCAGCCATCACTGGGGTGATTCTCTTTGTACTGTCCCTCATTCTGTTAGTCTGTGTTCTTGGAGGCCGGGACAGTGTCTTGTTCCCCTCTGAAGTCACGTGGTTCCCACAGAGATAAATAATTATCTGCTGAACAAATGAGTAACCAAACAAAGGAGTAATCAGGTTGCCTGGATGATGGTTCTTGGATCTAAGAAGATGGTGAAGGAAAGAGGGTACAAAGATTTGGGGCATTTGGAGAAGGTGGCGCTAGTGAAAAATAGAGGAAAGAAAAACAAAAACAAAATGACTGTGAGTAAAAATGAAACAAGGGTTACTGATTGTTTTTTTAACGTTTAAAAAAATAAATTTATTTATTTTTGGCTACGTTGGGTCCTCGTTGCTGTGCATGGGCTTTTTCTAGTTGAGGCGAGCGGGGTTACTCTTCGTTGTGGTGCATAGGCTTCTCATCGTGGTGGCTTACCTTGTTGCGGAGCATGGGCTCTACGCGCGTGGGCTTCAGTAGTTGTGGTGCATGGGCTCAGCAGTTGTGGTTCATGGGCTCTAGAGCACAGGCTCAGTAGTTGTGGTGCGTGGGCTTAGTTGCTCCATGGCATGTGGGATCTTCCCGGACCAGGGCTTGAACCTGTGTCCCCAGCATTGGCAGGTGGATTCTTAACCACTGCGCCAGCAGGGAAGCCCCTGTTGTTTGAATTGCAGATGTCAATATGAACTCATTGTTTTTAGTAAGTATACACATATACATATTTTTTAGTTCCATCCACTGAAAGGGCCTAATAGCAATGAATACATACTGATTCTAGAACTGAGTCAGGTACCATTCTCTACTTAATGAAACCAGGGCTCCTTGAAGAAATGGCTGATTCTTGGGTTGGGGTGGGGAGAGTAAAGATGAGCCTGGAATATCTTCTTGTACCAGAAACTAAGGGAGTGCTCAACAAATGTTTGAACTATGTCAAAGGGTCACAGGAATCATCTTGAAGGGGCTCTTACTGCATAAATTTGTGACAATTTTAACATTGAAATAATGACAGTAATGGGTTTTAACCAATTATTATGAGTTTGTTAGTCTATAATAAATAAGTAAATAAATAGATAATAAAGAGGGAACAAGTCTTCCTTACAGTGGAATGCCAACCACTTGGCAATCATCATAGGAATAACTTGATGAGAATAATAAAGATATGCTACAATTATTGAGTGAAAACCTGATGACCCATAGGACGTTTATAGAGGCTTAAAATCTCTTTCTCAAAATTATTAGTTGCAGAGGGAAAAATAGTAAATTTATAGTGGAGAAACGTGGAGGGGTGGATGGAAGGTACACTTTAACCAAGCGATCCATGTTAGCGTCACCACTACTGGGATAAAACATCATGTCTTGCTAATGTGAGGCACTGAGGACACAATATCACATTTGTGACATTCCTGCCCAAATCAAAACAAACAAACTGAATCTGATGTGAAACATCAGACAACCGCAAACTGATGGAAATTCATTTTTTTTTAAACTAACCCTTTAATTGATTAATTAATTTTGGGGGCTGTGTCGGGTCTTAGTTGCGGCATGCGGGATCTTTGTTGTGGTGCACGGGCTTCTCTCTAGTTGTGGCGTGTGGGTTTTTTTCTCTTCTTTAGTTGTGGCGTGCATGCTTAAGGGCGCTTGAGCTCTGTAGTTGTGGCGTGTGGGCTCCAGAGCGCGTGGGCTCTGTAGTTTGCGGCACGGGAGCTCAGTAGTTGTGGTGAGAGGGCTTAGCTGCCCTGTGGCATGTGGGAACCTAGCTCCCCGACCAGGGATCGAACCTGAATCCCCTGCATTGGAAGGCAGATTCTTTACCACTGGACCACCAGGGAAGTCCCTGGAAATTCTTTTTTAAAAATTGGATTAAATGTACACTAAAGAAATGACCATATCATAAAAGACGAAAGAAAGCTGAAGACCTCTTCCAAATTAAAAGAGTCCAAGAGACATGACAACTAAATGCAGTGTGTGGTCCTGGATTAGATCCTAACTGGAAAAGAAATTCTTATAATGAAAATTGTTTGAACAACTGGTAAAAGTTGAGTATGGACTGTATTACATAATTATGATTCACATAATAATATTACTGTAATGTTGAATTTCCTGATTTTGTATTTGTATTGTGGTAATGTAAGATAATTCCTTGTTCTTAAGAAATACCCACTGGAGTATTTAGAGGTCAGTGGATGTGATGTCTGCAACTTACTCCAAATGGTTGAAAAAAAAAAAAAGTGTACTCACACACACAGCACAAATGTGGCAAAATGTTAACAACTGGGGAATGTGGGAGAAGGATATCAGAGTACTATTATTGCAGCTTTTTTTCTAAGTTTAAAATTATCCTCCCCCCCAAAAAAAGTTGTATGTTTTAAATAATTTTTCTTCTGGTTCCTTCCTGGATGCTTAAAAAACGTATTTCCCTTCCTCCTCACTCTCAATCTGGGGCTCTTATCGGAAAAAATTATATAATCTCAAACTTTACTGGTAATATGAGTGGGGGGAGGTGGGAATTAGTATCCCTTACAATGGAATGAAATGACTGGGGCACCAGCTCTTCGAGCAGTTGGAGAAGAAATGCTGCAGTTCTGGTTCGTTGCAGGGTCTGTATTGGCTAACGTGCCCTGGATTGAGGTCTGCCTCACCTCCCTCGTCCTGGAGGGTGATGGGATCATTTTAGTCACAGGAATCTTGTCATCATTATTTCATCTTAATTTGGTCATTTGGTAACTGAGAGGAAAGGGGAAAATCACAAAGGTGGCAAGAGGGACATGTATCTACATTGTATATCAACCCCTGCTCCCTTAAAAGGCCAGGCAATGCGAATGTGTGTGGAATCTCTAACATAGATGGATCTGTCAAGCTCACTGAGACCATTTTCTTTCTTTTTTTTTTTTTCAAATTTATTTATTTAATTTATTCATTTTTGGCTGCATTGGGTCCTCGTTGCCGCATGGAGCCTTTCTCTAGTTGCGGTGAGCGGGGGCTACTCTTGGTTGCAGTGCGCGGGCTTCCCATTGAGGTGGCTTCTCTTGTTGCAAGAGCACGGGCTCTAGGCGCGCAGCCTTCAGTAGTTGTGGCACATGGGCTCAGTAGTTGTGGCTTGCAGGCTCTAGAGCACAGGCTCAGTAGTTGTGGCGCACGGGCTTTGTTGTTTCATGGCATGTGGGATCTTCCTGGACCAGGGCTCAAACCCGTGTCCCCTGCATTGGCAGGCAGATGCTTAACCACGGTGCCACCAGGGAAGCCCGAGACCATTTTCTTATTTAAACACTTTGCGTTGGACTACTGTGTGGTTAAATTTCTTTAATATCTAGAACAATGCTAGTATGATACAGAAAAGCAGTCCAGTCCCCACATCCTTTGCTGTGATTCCAGTATTTACAGTAGACAATGGGATTTTTCTCTCCAGAGATTAGGTACGACACAACGTTTCACAACGACAAAGAGCCAAACATCAGCATCACCCTCAAAAGACATTCACCAGAGGAGCAAAGCAGAGACCAGGAATACTGACAAAATGCTTTAACCAAACATTGTACTGAAAACAGATTCCTCGACAAGCCATCAAATTCACAGCGAGGAGAAACAAACCACAATGTTAGCAACATAGCAGTATCCAACAGGCCACTAATCAAAGCTGCACATAGTGTACCACAAAGAGAGCTTTGGAGACGGGGCGTAAGACGGCCTAAGATCCAAAGTCAGTCCACACCCTACCCATCCACCCATCAGGTCCCTGTAGTTTACAGTTGGATCTGTTCATTCTGAGGACCCCACCAGAGGCCCTATTCTAAAGAAGTCTCCTTTCCCCTAGTAGTTCGGGGCATTCTTTTTGTCTTTGTCAAGGGGCATAGGTAGTCTTCATAACTGGTTGCCTCCCAAAGCCCGTGATGTAGGAGGCATAGGCCTCTCAATGAATTTCACAAAAGACAAAAAAGGCTTAGTTCTAGGCAGTTGTGGAGTGAGAAAAGTGTGCCTCCACCAGCCCACCCCCTCAGTTCTGTGTTCTTTTGTTTGAATTAGGTTGTATCTCTGTCTACTGTGAACAGTGAGTGAGCTCAAAGTGCTATTCTCTTGGAGGGATTTTCACTTTTGTCAAAGCCTTAAACTCAAAGAATCAACTGTTTATCCAGAGCTTATGAAGCCACGTCCTGTTGGCATCTTGTAGACCTGGGAGTCTCTGTCTTGGGGAATTGAGCCAGTTAATATTCTCTACCAAATTCTTGGTGGGTGTCAACCTGCCCTTCATAAAGCCTCAGCAGCTACATTGCTTCAAAGATGTTCCGTCTCAACATCAAGTCCCTACAGGGCTGGAGAGGCCTGGGTTTCCACTTCCCTGAAGCGTCCTTGCTACTCTGTAGAAGAGGCCAATTCACTCTTCAGTGGAAAGCTTGAAACTCTCCTATACTCAAGTACGTACCAAAGTCCCAGGACAACTAAACCAGCTATTTTTACATCCCTTTAGCAAACGAGGCTGAAAAAGAACTGGCCCACATTAGGTGAAAAGAAGCCCAGAGATTTTTATATACAACTGCAGATGTAATTAACAGGTTAAATACTGAGTTTCTGTCTGACAGGAATGTTTCATCTTTAAAATCCTTGTTGTATGCTATACTGATGCTTTCTTTGTGGACTGTTCATTAATTTTATGCATTTTTGTATTGTTTTGATTTCTTGCACATTGGTTTATTTTCAGAATTATCAAAGAAACCTCTTAGATTTGGTCTGTTTATATACACAGAGATTTCAGTTAAAATTTGGTTTTTGGATAATCCTGATATTTAAATGTATGTTGATAACTTTTATTTTTATACATTATTATGGCCTACATTTTGTTTTTAAAGAAAACATGGTCATTTTTAATGACCATGAGGTCATTACTGGACCTCAACTGTATTTTTCTGGGCTTCTCATTTTTGTGAATTTGGAGAGGAATGACTAAGTAAGTCATTTTTTTAAAAAAATTAATGTATTTATTTATTTATTTTTGGCTGCTTTGGGTCTTTGTTGCCGCACACAGGCTTTCTCTAGTTGAGGTGAGCTTGTGCTACTCTTCGTTGCGGTGCACGGGCTTCTCATTATGGTGGTTTCTCTTGTGGTGGTTTTTCTTCTCATTATGGTGGTTTCTCATTATGGTGGTTTCTAGGTGCGCAGGCTCAGCAGTTGTGGCTCGCGGACTCTAGAGCGCAGGCTCAGTAGTTGTGGCACACGGGCTTAGTTGCTCCGCGGCATGTGGGATCTTCCCAGACCAGGACTCGAACCCATGTCCCCTGCATTGGTAGGCGGATTCTTAACCACTGTGCCACCAGGGAAGCCCAGTAAGTCATTTCTGAGCCATGATTTGGAGGACCTATTTTTTTTTAAAAGAGCCTTTCCCCTGCTGTCCCTCTAAATAGCATTTCTGGCTGGAGACAGCAAAGTGACCTGCTTGTGCCTGGGTGTGAATTGAGGGTCTGGATGAGGGCCTGCAAAAGGGCCTGGAAGAAGTTCAAAAGCATGGAGCGAAACCAGATTTGTTTTGCACATTTTGCCTCAGGTTTGCCTTGTGAAGAGATTAGAAAGTAAGACCTCTGAAAATAATTTAAGAGAACCATGATTAAACAGACTGGAGAAGGTCTTTACCCAGTGAAGAGCTGTCATACAATTAGTCTTCCTGAGGACACAGCATAAATAAATGGGTTCAAAGGGCACAAACTACAATACATAATATTTGTTTACATAAAAGGAAAAAAATCCCCACTGGTAAAAACAAAATAAATGACTGTGGAGACCTGATCGCCTTTATTAGCAGAACAGAGGCTTCTCTGTAGGACTGGGTGTGATCAGGTTCCAGTGTCCTTTCAGACCCAGGACTCTGAGAGGAAGGGTGGTTCTGTGGGGACCAGCCTGGCCTCAGTGGGTACCAGGAATTGGCATCAGTTGTGAAAAGGAAGAGCAAGAGCTTTGCTCAGATGTAGGGACAGGAAAACATACCACAGTACAGAACACATAATAGCTGCATAATAAATACTGATCAGTTCATAAAGAAATAGAACCTTAGAAGCCAGTTGAATATCACTCTTGTTAACAGGTGACACTGACTTACATTCTCCTCGTTCTCACTGAAATGAGACAACTTCACAGACACATACATACTGCACAAAACTCTGTGACAGGTTTCCACCGGTCCTGCTGTTGCCCACAGAAGGTTGGACAGGAGCTCCCTCAGTTGTTGTTTGCTGTGACCAACTGCTCCTCCTCCTGTGAAGGGTCATGAGTCTGTCTCTTTACTTTGGTGGCAAACACTCCAGCAGCATCAGGCGACCCTGGTCATGGATAAGAATCATTCAATATGGCAGTAACTGTGGCAGCTGTGACTCTTTCCTTCTGGCGATGGACCTCGAGGCTTTCCATGTCCTCAGGGACTCAAAAGGTCTTTTTGAAAAGTAAAGCAGAATCAGCTCACCCGTCCTCAGAGGACCTTGACCTTGGTCATTCTTCTGAGGGGAGTCGTTACTTTTCAGGGGAGCTTGCTGTTCCCCTGCCAGTACAATTTCTCTTCCACTTTTTTCTTTTTCCATCGGCAGAGAAGCAGCATCTTAAAGGTCTTCCTGAAGGTTCTGTTGCAGAGGGCATAGCAAATGGGGTTGACAGTGCTATTGACATAACACAGCCAGTAGCCCAAGTGCCACAGGGTGACTGGGACACACTTGTCGCAGAAGGTGGAAACCAGGACCATGATGTTGTAAGGGGTCCACGTGACGATGAAAGCCAGGAGAATTGCACTCAGGGTCTGGGCTGCTTTCCTCTCTTTGACGAGGACCATCCTCTTTCGTTTGGTCATCTGATGGCTGAGGTTGGGATCAAGGCCTTTCGTTGAAGGGTCCTTGGACACCGGGAAGGAGCAGGGCATGATTTTCACCTTGCGACAGCCGTTGTTGGTATCCTGGGTCCCATCAGCTTTCACCACCAGTCGGAACTTATAGGCCATGCCCTTCTGACTCTTGGGTCGATGAGCAGCAGCTGGAGACAGGAAGTATTTTTGGCTGTCATAGTCATTTTTTTCAGTTTGAGCGTTCACAAAAGTTTCCTTGACCTCTTCAGCACTGAATTCTTCCCTTGGGCTTTCCTTGGCCTGACTCTTGTAGACCACTTGAAAGACAGGGTCAGTGGTGGGCTTGTCTTCATCTTCTGAGGATGGGTAGCTGCTACAGGTGGTTAGCTGCTCAGCTTTGCCCCACTCAGTGCTCGGGCCAGTGGCTCGGGATGGCTTCCCAGTGACGGAGGTGCTCCTGCAGGAGGATGGCCAGGAGGCTTGGTTCCTTTCCCTCTGGGCCAGTGTGGGCTGGGGGCAGCAGCTAAAGCAGGACGTGAGCAGAGCCTCGTGAGCTGGCTTTCTCTTCTCAGTTTCAGCCACGCGGTCAGAGCCCTGGAGGTCGGCCAGGTCCTTGGTTCGCTTCTCTGTTTCCCGGTAGATTCGGCAGTAGAGGATTGTCATCACAGAAACAGGGATGTAGAAAGCAGCGATGGCAGTGCCAAAAGTGATGGTGGGCTCCGAGAGGAACTGGATCTGGCACTCATCTGGTGGGACCGTCCGCTCCCCAACCAAGTACTGCCAGCAGAGGATCGCTGGGGCCCAGAGGATGAAGGAGATCAGCCAGGCCAAGCCAATCATGATGCCAGCCCTCTTTGGGGTACGCTTGGCCCGATACGTCAGGGGTCTTGTGATAGAAAAGTATCGGTCAAAACTGATCACCAGAAGGTTCATGACAGAAGCATTGCTGGCCACGTAGTCCAGTGCGAGCCAAAGGTCACAAGCCAGACTCCCGAGAGCCCAGTGTCCCATGAGGATGTAGGTGGTGTAGAGGTTCATGGAGAAGATCCCAATGATGAGATCTGCACAGGCTAAGCTGAGCAGGTAATAGTTATTAACTGTCTTCAGCTGGCTGTTGACTTTGAAAGAGATCATGACTAAGACGTTGCCCACGACGGTGATCAGGCTCACCACAGCTGTCACAGCTGCAATGGTGATGACTTCCCACAACCTGTGGCGTTCCAAAGGCTGGTGATTCACTGGGGTGCCATTGACGGTAGTAGCATTGTGGTAAGATTCCCCTTCCATCCTGGTGCAAGAGTTTACATTAGGAGTAAGTCTTAGGTTCTAGACTGTTCTCTTTTCTATCTCATTTCTCTGGCCAGTTTCTGGAAGAGAGGGAAATACATTAGCTCCACTCGCCAGCATGAATTTCTTTTCCACTCATTGTTTATAATTTCTAACAGAACATTAAAGGTGGTTCCACATCTATTCAGAGCAAGATGCTGAAATCTCTAAAGTTTTGATAACACTTTTTATAAAGGCATCTCCTCCCTTTGCTTTTTATGATTACCAATGCCTGAGAGCCTTTCTTGTACATGAGGCTGCTGCCCTCTTGTGGTTCTAATGGGCAATTTTTAAAAAAGGGCTGGGAAGATGACAAGGGCAAACAAAAAGAAAAGAATCAGATTGTTGGAAAGCAGGGAAGAGGGGAAAACAGGTGATGTTAAGTTATCTTAGACTATGGCCTTGAGGTCAGACCCTCTGTTTTTTGGGGTTTTTTTTTGCGGTACGCTGAGCCTCTCATTTTTGTGGCCTCTCCCGTTGCGGAGCACAGGCTCAGCGGCCATGGCTCACGGGCCCAGCCACTCCGCGGCATGTGGGATCTTCCCGGACCGGGGCACGAACCCGTGTCCCCTGCATCGGCAGGCGGACTCTCAACCACTGTGCCACCAGGGAAGCCCCAGATCCTCTGTTTCTTAAGCTCCTGGTGATAAGTATCTATTTTGTCATTCACTTGGGAAAAAGACAAGTTGTATCTACTTTATAGTTCAACTTTATTGAGTTTAATTATAAATTCAGTTATTAAATATTACTGAGGCACTGTTGTGAGCCAAGGCTGTATTAAAGCACTTCTCCCTGACTTAATGCACACACTCCCCATGAGTACCTAGTTTTCATCTAGAGGGTTTAAAAGTTGCCCCAGCTGCTGAAGATGATGACCCTCCCTCCTTTTTGGGGCTATTTGCGTTGTCACAAATGTTTTAAATTATCTTTTTTTCCTGATTATAAAGTAATATGCTCCTTGTAAACAATGTCAAACAATGTCAAAATATATAACTTAGAAAGCGAAAGATTCTTCTAATTCCATCTTGCCAGGGTAATCAACGCTAACAGGTGTATTTTGACAGCTTTTCCCTATGCATATACATGCTAACAGGTATTTAAACACATTTTTTTCTAATGGGTGGATTTTTAATGTTTACACTCTAAATTTTGTTTTTTACTTAAATAATCGTCATGGACATCTTTGGATCAGTACATCTTTTGGATCAAAGCTATCTTTCTCATTTTAATGACTGTACATTATCCCACTTAATGGATGTACTATAATTTATTTAACCAACAGCCCATTGACAAATTCCAACTTTTAAAAATAAAATAAAAAATTTTCTTTTCTACATTAAAGATTTATGTACATGATAAAAAGCTTCAGTGGGTACAAAAGTGTAAATGCTAAAAGATAGGTTTCCCTCCCACCTCTGACCTCCAATCTCCTAATCCCCCTTTTCCAGAGGTAACCACTGTTACCATGACTTATCTTTCCTTCCAGAGATATAATATGTGCATACAAATTATATGTGGTGATATACGAAAAGTACCATTTTAATTACATTTCAGGTACCTTGACATGATGATAGATCGTGAAGGAGAAGAGTCTTTTTGATGACCCTCAAAGCACATCGTATAGGCAATACTGGTTCTGCCTACTGGCTAGTTTTGACACTTCTCTGATAACAGGAATTGATATAAATAATTTGTGAAGGACTGTAGATCTTCTTGGCTTTGTTTTATATTTTCAGCTGTATTTTTAGATGCTTTCCTAATACCTCCAATTCAGTATGGAATTGATGATATTGTCTTGTACCAGAAATCAGATTCTCCCAGCTTCCTGATCTTGCACCCTTCTCCTTCACATCCCAACGAATGCAGTCCAAATTAGCCATGAAACATCCCTTTATGGGTCCCTTTCCATTCCTGCTGCTACCACCCTGGTTCAGCTTCTTGTTACTTTACACCGATAACTCCCTGGTGATATCAATGTCCAAATGACGGCAAAACAAAACCCCAGGATGCCAGGTCACTTGATAGAGACTCCCTAGCACCTGAAATGACCAAATTTGCTCTACCCCCTGCAGTTCCCTGGGCAAATTTCATCACAGACTGTTTCTAATAGTCAGATCTCAGTCATGCAGTGCAAGATAGGCCCTACAGAAATCCCTTCCTTTTTCCTTCATTCCTCCTTTTCTTCCTTCCCCCAATAAACATTTATTGAATGTCTTTTATGTGATACACTCTAACATTGGGGATACCATGCTGGGGATACCATTAGTGGGGATATAGATAAATAAACAGTACATATCAGGGGTTGGTACTGCATGCCATAGGGGTGCATGGGAAGGACATCTAACCCGGTCTGGTAGGGGCAGGGGCATTACCTGAGGAAAAGATGTTTCAGCTGAGACTTAGCATGACTGGGCTTTAACCAGGCAAAAGGGGTGTGTGTGTGTGGAGGGGTAGGGGGTTGAGGAAAGAGTGCCGCAGACAGAAGAGCATGTTTGCAAGCCCAGAGGCAAAAGGAGGCATCAAGTTGGAGGAAGCCTGAGAAGTGACAGGTGAGACTGGAGAGGTTGAGGGGGTGAGTAGGAGGGACAGGAATGAACTTGAGAGTAAGTCCGCTTTTGGGGAGAAAAGTGTCAGCTATTTCCAGACTCCCCATCTGCTCTGAAAGTAGTCCCCACATCCAGCATGTGGGAGCATTAGCCTGGAGAGAAGTAATAAAATGGACTGCTTGCTGAATTTTCTAATCAAGTCTTCAAAATAAAAATAAATGGTGTTTTGGAGGGATTTAATTTTTCCACTTAATTGTATTAGAAGGTAGTGAGAAACTTATGAAAGGTTCTGCGAATGTGGGTGTGCATGTTCTCCTGTGAACGCATGTGTATCACTGGGTGCCTATCCTTTCTGATCTGTTTTCTCATTTGCAAAATAAGGAAATTGGACTATGCAATCTAGGATACCTACATTTTTAAAAATTTTTGTTTATTACATAGTGTGATGGTTAATTTTAAGTGTCAACTTGGCCAGGCTACAGTACCCAGCTGTTGGCCTAACACCTGAGTCTAGGTGTTGCCGTGAAGGCATTTTGTAGATGTGATAACATTTGAATCAGTAGACTTTGGGTAAAGCAGATTGTCCTCCATAACGTGGGTGGGACTCGTCCAATCGGTTGAAATCCTTAAGGGAAAGGACTGAGGTCCCCAGAAGGAATTCTGCCTCCGGATTGCCTTCAGACTCAAGACTACAGCGTTGACTCCAGCTGGGATTTCCAGCCTGCTGGCCTGCGCTGCACACTGCAGACTTGTTAGCCCTCACAGTCCTTGAACATTTCTCCAAAAGCTCTCTCTCTGTCTCTATCTCTCTGTCTCTGTCTCTCTCTGATAAATGGAATACACTCTGATAAGTGGAAAAGAAGATCATTTATAGTGGCAACATCATGTCATAATCACATAACTGAATCTGGCATTGGGCAGCTTCAGGTTCAAAACCTAGTTCCACTACTTACTGTATGACTTTGGACATGCTACTTAACCTCTTTTAAGTCTCAGATTTTTAAACTTTAAAGTAGGGATACTAAGAGTCCTTACCTCATAGGATTGTTTTAAAGATTAAACAAGATTATCTGGGTAAGTGCTTTGCCTAGTGCCTGACACAGGGATTTGCTCATTACAAAGTAGCAAACCAGCAAGAAGGACATCACAATGACTTCCTATTGGGGGAATGGGTCTGAGGCACGGTCTATTAAGGGACAACGTGGAATAAAATGATGAGGCCATACTTTTGCAGCCTTGAGCTGACTGTTTTAGATGTCTTGTGGTGCTAATGATACTTTTCCCTTTAGTTATTATAGTTGGTGCCCTAATTCTGAGGGCATAACCTTGTTTCCAACCCCTCAAGCAGAGTAGCCTACAGTCCTCCTCAAGGTCTGCTTATTTGAATAGGACTATTTCCAGATTCTTGACTAAAAAAAAGTGGTTCCATAGTCAAATAAGTTCTGGAAATGCCATATATTACATAAAGCTCTCAGAGACTTGGAGGACACATGAGCCCAGTGAAGGCCGAGAAGTCGTGAGGTCAAGGACACTATTGAATTTGTTTTAACCCACATGTGGCTTAGCATATCTAACCTTTTTCAGTGGAACATCTGTTAGTATCTTGTGGAATCCCACAAGATGGATCATGCGTGGGAAATACAATTTAGTGGGAAACATACTGAACTAGGAGCGTGGAGATCTGAGTTCTCATTTCAGCTAAAATTTGTGGTTTGAGACAAATCTCTGGGCCTCAGTTTCCTCACATATAAAATTAAGAGATTGGCATTGGTGATTTATCCTTGAAAATGAGTTCAGGTTTTTCCTATAGACTCACAGTGGAAAACACTGGATGTTGTATTAACTTTAGACCTCAACTTTCCACTATTCTCAACCAGGGAAATAGCAGTTATTTAGCTGCGCCCTAAGTTAGTGTCGTGAAAGCAGCTCTCAGCTAATTTTCTTGTCTGTTAAACAGGTATAACAATATCTGCTGTATCTACCTTACAGAGTTGTTTTGAGGACTCCCAAATGAGATAATGTAGGGAAACCACCAAGTCCTATTCTAATGGCAGTTTGGGGTTTTAATTATTAAAAAATGAAGAGTTAGTCTAGGTAAATGGATCTCACCACTGGCCACTTGTTAGAGTCATCTGGGAGCTTTTGAAAAATCCTAATGTCTGGGCCCCACCCCAGACCTGTTAATTCCGAATCTAAGTAGGAGAGACTCAGGATCATGTTGTTTTGAAATTCCTCAGGTGATTCTCACTTGCAGCCAGGGTGGAAAGCCAGTGCCTTCTCTAGATCCTTGCTACTCAAGGTGCGGTTGATAGAGGGGCAGTGTCGGCATCACCTCAGAGCACATTAGAACTGAAGGATGACCAGGATCAGTGCTTCTCAAAATGCTCACGAATTACCTGGAGGATCTTGTTAAATTGCAGAAGGGCAGGGCTTGCAATTCCACATTTCTCAAAACCTCTCAATGCTGCTGAGCCATGAGCCATACTTTAAATAGCAAGGCTGAGGGTAATTTCTGAACTTCTTAGAAAAGGGGAACCATAGCTTACAATGTGCTGTTGAAACCAACTGAAATGTTCGGTAACAATTCGGATCCCCCTCTGCCTTCCAAGGACAGTTGAGGGACTTCCCTGGTGGTCCAGTGGTTAAGACTCCACACTTCCAATGCAGGGGGTGTGGGTTCGATCCCTGATGGGGAAACTAACATCCCATATGCCGCGCAGCCAAAAAAAAAAAAAAAAATTAATCACAAGGACAGTTGAGTTCTTCTTATTTGAAATTAATACATATTTCCTTTCCAGCTTTGCTTCCCTCTATTCTTTCCTTTTTTTCCCCTGCCTCATTTTTTTTTTTTTTCCCTGCCCCATTTTTGAGAGTGATTTTCCTGATTCCTAAACTGCTGGGAATGGACAGACTTTCCACAGACAAAGGCATCTGGGACATGAGGTAGGTTCCATGACTGAGGATTGATTTCTTTTTGTTCTGATAGCTGGATGATAGTTGAGGGTGAAAACTGAGTTTCAGGCATCTTAGTCTTCCATAATAAACTTTATGAATCATTAAAATGTTTTTGACTGAAAGATTGTATTTATGGAGGGGAAACTCAATGTTTTTGTGTGTGTTATGGAGGCAAATGAAATAGAAGTGGTTATGGGGAGGAGTGAGAATTCTTCTGAGTTCTTATTTGGTCACTCAAACTTTAAAAGTTTCCATTTTTCACCATAGTGTCTAGAATATGTTTATTTCTAGGGTGCCTGCATCAGCAGAGAACAGATAATCATCCCTGGTTTATTTTCCACTACTGAACAGAAAACAAGAATCTCAGAGTAATAAAAGTGTCCTTGTTCCCAACCTTGGTAGATTGCTTCTTGCTTCTTTGTTGTCAAATTACAAATGGAGCAAAACAACATAAAAACCGAAAAAGGTAACACTGTGTACCAAATGAATTCCTTTCCTTGTGGAGTGGACTTGATGACTTCTGGGGCTTTGCTTTTCTCTGAGAAGCTTTATGCTCAAACCACTCTTCACTGTTTCCATAGCAACCACAGTGGAAACCGTTAACAGCATCTACAATCCAGTGATATCAGGACACCATCATCACCAGCTTGTGTTGTTATGCAGACTATTCATGTGCAGCTCCTCCTCTCCTTTATTTTCAAGGCTAAATCATAGAAAGTAAGCTTAGACTCATGGTACCATCGGGTTAGATATCAGGAAGAACTTCCAGTGACACAGTGTGTGAGTAAGGGAGGTTCTGGACTTGTCTTTTTTGGTTTCTACTTTCAAGTAAGATCTATCTAACCTTTGACTGATAGAACAGAATGCTGTCCAAAAATGTATGGCGATTAAGAAAGGACTTCTCGGCCACTCTCGCCTCCTGAGACAGACTGCATCTGCCTATGGGATGTGTATCTCTCTAAATAAACCTGCTTTCACATAAAAGAAAAAAAAAGACAATGTTGCTGAAGCAATAGTATCTGGCACAGAATTTTATTCTGACATATTTTAAAAAATATGTTCTGTGTTCACCACTATGCTAGGTGCTGCAGGGCATGTAAGAGGGATATACAACAGGCCTTGAAGTGAAGGAGTTAAACTTCTACAATTCTAAGAAAAAGAGTATATAAGAATTACTGAGCCTTTGCACCACATTTATGCGACAGAGAAGTCTATGACCAAGGCCATCAAATGACTGTATTTTCATTGTAGCCCAAGAAAACAGAGGTGGGTTGCTTTACATGAAGGCATACATTGGAGCCATTCAAAGCACGTGTTGTGACCCTCAGGCCTTGGAGTTGCCTAGGTGGGTTGTCTTCTGTTGGGGTCGGTCTTGTCTTCTTATCCCGAAGTACGGGGCAGGTGTTATCATCTTTTTACGTGTGCCTGGACATGAAAACGTCTGGGCGGTACTGCCACAAATGGATTTATGTGAGACTCTGGAAGTCCAGAAGCTCTTGACGGTGTTGTCCAAGTCTTCCTAACAGACTTGGCGGCATGGATCATATATTCATCTTTGAATTCCCAAGGATAGTGTGTCATTCTGGAAGCAACAAGGGAATGTTTCAAGGAGGGGGGAGTGATCGATCAACGGTATCAAATGAAGCTGATAAAACAAGAAAGATTAAGACCGAGACCTGACTAGTGGATGTAGTTACATGGAGAGCGTAAGTCATGTTGGTAAAGTGGTGGGCACGAGAGCCCTGTGGGGTGAATTCAAGGCTGAATGGGAGGAGAAATGAGACAGTGCCGTAGATGACTCTTCTGAGGAGCTTTGCTGTAGAAAGGAGTGGAGAAATGGGGCAGAAGCTGGATTAGAAGGTGGGACCGAGTGTTTTAGTTTTTGTTTTTAAGAAAGGTGTAAATTATAGCAGTTTGCAGCCTGATGGGAGCGATCCAGTCATTAGAAGAGAAGAACTCATGTGTAGGAGAGAGGAGGGGTAGTTGCTAGAGAGATGTCCTCCGATAGGTGAGCAAGGATAGGACCCAGCGCCGTACTAAAGGCACTGACCTCGCACTGGAGCAGAGGCCCCTCTCAGGAACAGGAGAGGAGGAAAGGTGTATGTGTGCAGGCACAGGTAGGCTGGGAGTTGTAGTGATGGCAGTGGTGGAGAGTCTTTTCTGATTGCTCCCATTTCTCCGTGAAACAGAAAGCAGGAGTGGGAGTGAGGATGGAGGGAGAGAGGAGAAGGGATCAAGTCATGAATTCTGTATGTTCGGAGTTTGTTCCGTTCATTTTTGGGAGTTCTCTACCCCGACACCAGCTCTGGAAGCCAAAGCACCATTGTGAGCTGACAGGCGGTTCACTTGCCCTCATCATCCGCAGGTTACAGGCTGGGGAACCTGGCCTGAAAGAATGACTCCTGTCAGACTCCCTCCCCCTTCAGCCAGAGAGCACCCCTCACTGACGCATGCTGCTGTTCAAAACACAAAGTAAATAAACAGACATAAGAGACCTTATCAGTGTTTTCCAATTTGCATTGTTCATAGACAAAGCATCAACTAGACTGTAGAAAATCTGCCTGCCTATAAAGAGAAGAATCAGGAAGACGCTTTTTTTCCCCATAAGAATTCTATTTGCAAGGGCACAGTGCCTTTTAAAAAAAATCCTATCATAACAGCTACTTTCTGACAAATACCATATGATATCACTTATATGTGGCATCTAAAATATGGCACAAGCGAACCTATCTACAAAGCAGAAACAGACTTGTAGACACAGAGAACAGACTTGTGATTGCCAAGGGAGATGGGGGGAGGGAGAGGGATGGACTGAGAGTTTGAAGTTGGTAGATGCAAACTATTACATTTAGAATGGATACACAACAAGGTCCTACTCTATAGCACAGGGAACTGTATTCAGTATCCTGGGATAAACCATAGTGGTAAAGAATATAAAAAAGAATGTCTATATGTGCATAACTGAGTCCCTTTTCTGTACAGCAGAGATGGGCACAACATGGTAAATCAACTGTACTTCAATAAAAAAAGTTGAAAAAAAAGAAGAAAAATAACATCTACTTTCATCAAACAGTGAGAGTTTATAAAATCTTGGACTAGGAATTAGGAGGTATTCTTGTGGTGTTTAAATGCCCGTACTACCTTGAGATGGTGATTCTCAAACTTGGGCACGCATCACGATCACCTGATGGGTTTGTGAAACTCCTGATTGCTGGGCCTTATCCCCAGAGTTTCTGATTCTGGGGTGAGGCCTGAGAATTTGCATTTCTAATAAGTTCCCAGGTGATGCTGTGCTGCTGGTCTACAGTTTGAGAACTATTACCTTAAGGAATTGGCTTCATTTTAAAAAATTAGGTCATATATATTTTATTTTATTTATTTATTTTTGTTTTGCGGTATGCGGGCCTCTCACTGTTGTGGCCACTTCCGTTGCGGAGCACAAGCTCCAGACGCACAGGCTCAGCGGCCATGGCTCACGGGCCCAGCCGCTCCGCGGCATGTGGGATCTTCCCGGACCGGGGCATGAACCCGCGTCCCTTGCAATGGCAGGTGGACTCCCAACCACTGCGCCACCAGGGAAGCCCGGTCATATATACTTTAAAATATGCAACAAGTGCGGTTTATTTTCTTAGGAGTTACCTATGTAATTCAGGACTTTGTTTTAGATATCTCATGAATACTACCTAAGGGAAAACTGAATTTTTTATTCATGCAATGGCGTATATTTAAAATCAGGACTATCATGTCAAATCAGTTGCAGAAAATCCTCCTTCCCTTTGTTATTTATAAAACTAAAAGCTCTCTGTTGTTTTTTGTTGCAGTGCAGTAGGTACTTGTGTGCCATTTTCATCCTTGATGACACTTTTCCCATGTGGATCAGAATCAAATGAGGAAAGCATTCTCAACATACTGGTTAAAAGAATTTCTGTCAGTGATGTCCTCCAATTAGGAAGTATTAGCAGGAGACCTTCAAATTCTCCATATCCTAAACACTCCTGGTTGAATTGAAAAAACCTTGAACTCATAGATGGGGAGGTCAGAGTAATGTAGTCCCTGGACTTCTGATGGCATCCGCAGCATAGACATAAGGGCACAGATTCTGAAACCAGACTGACCAGGTATGAATCTCAGTTTTGTCACTCAAAGCTTGAGCAAATGATTGAACTCCTTTGTGACTCAGTTTTCTTATCTGTAAAATAGGAATAATAGTATTTACTTCATAGAAATATAAATGAAGATTAAATGCGTTAGTGTGTGTAAAGTGCTTGGAATTGTGCCAGGCACAAAGTAAATGTTAAATAAATGTTACCTGTTACTACCCACAAACAAGTCTCTCTGCTTGAACGAAGTTGGCTTAATCTGAAACCCACTGATCTTATTTCCCCGACCAGGGATTGAACCCACGCCCTCGGCAGTGAAAGTGTGGACCCCTAATCACTGGACTGCCAGGGAATTCCTGCTCCCCCCGCCCCCACTGATCTTTTCAATGTCATAATTTTGGAGGCTTCTTGAGGGATAGTTATACAGTTAAATCCATTTTTGCTAGTGGTTCTCATGCAGGGTGATTTTGCCCCTTGGGATACAAGTCTGGAGACATTTTTGGTTGTCATAACTGGGGGGAGGGAGGGTCGCCAGTGGGTAGCACCTAGTGGCTGGAGGCTGGGGGTGCTGTTAAATTCTACAATGCTCGGGACAAGCCACCACCACCACAAAAAATGACCGAGTCCTAAATGTGCCAGAGTTGAGAAGCCCCGATTTGTGCTGTCTGGTGTGAGATTAATATGCGGATCTTCATCTTGGTGACAGCCTGAATCTGTGGTGTGTTGATCAATATTTAACAACCTGTTTCCACCCCCACTGATTTGCAGAATTTTGCCAATTTCCGTGGTGTAAAAATTCCCACTGTAACCCGTTTCAAGCAACCAACTTTATGTCACTGCACGTAGAATTAGGAAGAGATAACGCACCAGACCATTACAGTTCCTGGCCACATAGAGGATGGGGGCCCAGACTGTCCAAGGGGTTCTCCTATTGGTTCCTTTATGGGGCGCAGAGAAAAGGATAAAATTCTTGTTACTACTCCCATCTGCTTGTTTAGTGTTTCTCTAGGGGTGGGATTATGAATTTGAGCATGAGGATGAATAACTTAATTCTGAGTGCCGTTGACAGTGTTAATTTCACACAAAAAGATAAGGTAGAAAAACAGAGAAATAGGATGTGGAGGAATAAAAAATGGGAAGAGTAGAGAGGGAAAAGAAAGAAAAATTGATGTACTGTGTGAGAAGTGACAGTGTCTATTGACAAAAATGTTAACTATTAAGACAATGAATAGAGAAAAATATATAATACAGTGTTAAAAAAAATACTATTATCCTGACACATCTCCTCTCCCAACCCTGTATTTCCTCTCTTGACTAATAGTATCATTAGCTACCTGGTCACTCAAGCAAGAAACCTGGGCATCACCCCTAACTTCTCACCCTGACCTCCCCACTTAGAATTGGACACGAAGTCCTATCAGTTCTCCCATCTCCTATCTGTCCCATTATCTTCCTTCTTAGCTCTCAACTTAATTTAGGCCCTAATTATTTGTGGCTTGGACTCTTCCAGTAGTTTCCTGATGGCTGCCTGGAATTCTGAGTCTCCTCTACAGAATGGTTTTCTGAGTACAGTGGTTAACAGCATAGACTCTGAAGCCAGACTTCCCTGGGTTCCAATCATTCCATTACTCACTAGCTGTGTGATTTGGAAGTTACTTTACGTTTCCGTCTTAGATCCCTCATCTGTGAAACAGGGATGACACTAGTAGTACCTCATAAGGCTGCTGTGAGGTCTAAAGGAAGTGCTATATGGGAAGTACTCAGAACTGTGCTCTGCGTTACTTTGTTCAAGATTGCAGTTTACAACCCTTCAGCAGTTCTCTAGTCCCACTTATCAACCAGGCAAACTCCTGATCAACCATCAGGATTTGGCTCCTGGGTCTGTTTCTCATGAAGCCCTGGGAGACTCATTTAGGCAGTTTAACTTTTCTTCCTTCCAGACTTCACCTTGAATCTCTCACTGCACTCAGCACAATAGTGCAATCACCTGCTTACAGAGTTATTATCTTCCTTCTGGGAAGTGAGCTATTCATACTTGAGAGCAAGGATTGTGGCTTTTCTTTCTTTTCTTTTTTTCTAAATCTTCAAGACCAAGCACTGCGCCTAACACAGAGTAGATAATTAGAAGCAATGAACAGTGTTAACTATGTATGAATGTAAGAAAGCGACAGAAAGGATTGGGAAAAAGACACCTGTTTCACCACACTGATTGGATGATGGATGTTTTAACCCTTCTCTGTATTATTTTCATGTGGTTTCTACAATACAAAGTTTTTTTAAAAAAATAATTTTATTTATTATTTTTGGCTGCATTGGGTCTTTGTTGCAGCGTACGGGCTTTCTCTAGTTGTGGCGATTGCAGGCTTCTCTTGTTGTGGAGCACGGGCTCTAGGGTGTGCAGGCTTCAGTAGTTGTGGCTCGTGGGCTCTAGAGCGCAGGCTCAGTAGTAGTTGTGTCACACGGGCTTAGTTGCTCCACGGCATGTGGGATCTTCCCAGACCAGGGATCAAACCTGTGTCTCCTGCATTGGCAGGTGGATTCTTAACCACTGTGCCACCAGGGAAGTCCTGGTAATACAAAGTTAAAAATGGCTCCCATGTAACAAAAGGCCCTTTTCCCCCTTGGTTAAAATAGACTGGATCCATAAAAGGAACTACTGCTTAGCAATAAAAAGGAACAAAATATTAAATCATAAGATATGGGTGAGTCCCCAAAACTGTCTACTAAGTGACACTGACACACAAACATGAATAGACTGAGCTTGCCTGAATTAGAATGTCATTTCCACCACTACCGTAGCTGTGTCACATCAGACAAGTGGTTTAACTTCTCTAGGGGTATTTCCTTATCTGTAAAATAAGGATGACAGTAGTACCTACCTCACAGGGCTGACAGGAGAATTAAATGCTCATGTGCTCAGTAAGTGTGAGCTAAAGCAGCCATTTCTATAAAAATTCTTTTGACGTCCTGGGAGCCCCTTCTGTCCATGACAGGCTGCACTGTTCTCTCTACTCCCAGTGGCTTGTTGCAGGCCACACCTCTCACCTGAGGGCTGCCCCCCCCTTCCTTCATACCTCCTCCTGAACCCAGAGGTATGAAGGAATTTTAATAATTACACCTATTCATTTTTGATGATCAGAAGACTAAATAGGAAAAAAAATGGAAAAATTAACTCACTGGAAGTCTCACCCCGCAGTTAACCACTAATGTAATAGGGAAGAACCTTCTATTCTATTACAAGTTAGTCACTAAAGGGCTGTTGCCTGTAAGCTTCAATTATACATAATGGCCCATCTCTGGGAACCGTGCCTCCCAGGTAGTGAGCATTAAGCTAAAATACCTTTTTTTTAGCTCACAAGATAACAACCTGACCAGGCCCACCTGTGAATGACTGCAGGGAGGAAGAGAACCTGTTTGACTTCGCCCGCCCTCTCCCGTTTTAGTATAAAAGAAGCCTGAGTTCCAACACAGGCAGCTGGTTCCTCGGGGGCAGAAGTCCACTCTCTTCTCGGTTTGCTGTGTCTCCAAGTAAGTCTTCACTCCTTGCCCCAACAAGTCATCTTTCGGATTCATTGGCCTGTCCTCTGCAGCGTGCACCAGGAGCTTGGACTCGGTAACACTAATGTTTTGGTATATACTTTTTAAGACCTTTTCTTAGGCAAATACACCGTATCAGTATGTCTTTCTTCTTTTAATTAAAAAACGAATTCATATTATATAAACTTTATTTTATAACCCATCCTTTTACTTATACTACGGCCCTTCCCCCAGAAACACCACTGTCTCCCACTTGCAGCTTCTACTAGTCAGGCCTTATCCTCTGAGCCCCCGGCCGTGCCGGAGACCAGGTTCCGGCCCCACCTGCCAGGCCCCGGGGCCGCCCCGCCCCCGCCGCGGCCAGCTTCATACCCGGCCCCGCACCCCGCGCTCGCTGTCACCGGGGGCCCGTCGCTCGCGGCTCCTCCGTGCGGCCCGTTTCCGGTGGGGCAAGGGCGTCTCCGCGGCTGCCCGGCTCCCGCGCGCTTAGCACCGCCGGCGGCGGCCAAATGCAGGCGGAGCGAGGAGCTCGGGGCGGCCGAGGACGCCGACCCGGCCGCGGCCGGCCTACCGGGGATCGCGACCGCGAGCGGGCCGGCGCCCCGGCGGCGGTGGCGAGAGGCGGCGGCGGGGATGGAGGCGGCCGCCGGGGCCGCGGCAGGGGCTTCCGGGGCAGCCGCGGAGGCCGAGGAGGAGGAGGTCCGCGAGGCGGCCGCCGAGAGCCACGAGGCTGGGGCGCTGGGGCCAGTGCGCCGGTAAGAGGCGACAGCTGGTGGGATCCTGGTCGGGGTCGGGGTCGCGGCCTCGTGGGACCGGGGCTGGTGTGGGTCCAGGCCCGGTGGGGGTCCGGGCCCAGAGTCAGAAGCCGCGAGCGGCGTGCAGGGAATGCGCGAGCCGGACGGCGGCAGCGCCTGCGCAGGGCGGGCGGAGGGCGGCGGGGGCGTGCGCTGGGGTGCACACGTGGCGTGGGGGGTGGGTGTGCGTCCCTTCCTCCCTCTCTGCTGGGCTGCGCTGAGGTTCAAGGCCATGGGCTTCCCCCGCCTGCCCAAGAGGTCTTGGCCCAATTATTAAAGAACCCAGCGGCCGCGGCTGTGTCCGCAAGTCAAGGGGGCCGGTTGGGTTCGGGTGCGGGTGTCAGTGTGATTAACCCTTTTGGGGTAGGGACAACCAGGGCTTGGTCTCCCAGTGCCTAACCTCACAGGGAGACATTCCTATTATTAAGAAGGGAGGGATTTGGGGGTCAGTTTTGTTCACTGCCTGTGCAATGCGTGGCACACAGTAGGCACATAATAAATGTTTACTCAGTGAAAGAATGACCCCGACAAGCTGGACTCTATAGTATTTGGGGGCGGGATCGGATGCATAGTTCTCTTTTTTTTAATAGCATAGTTCTCTTTCATTGTATATGTGTAGGAATCAGGGGGTGGTGGCCTTCGTCTATTTGAATTTTCTATCTGTAAATGTTTCAGCAGTCAGGTCTCAATTTTACTAGCAATATAATCGGCCATATTCACACATTCATAATTGGAAGTGTCTTAGAGCTTGGAGCAGGGAATGGTTTGGGGGCAAACTGTTACTCTACTGATACCCTAGCTAAAGGAGTTAAATTACTTTCTTTATGAGCTGTTCTGTTATTTTAACATTTGTAGTACAAAACTGTCTTTATATTTTGAATTCCCATGTGCATAGATTAAAAAATTATTTTGGGTTGAGTTAAATTTCCTGTTACTGAAGTATTGATATTTGTAACATCTTAAGGGCATAGTAGGTAGGATGTCCCTAAAGATAGGAGTTGTGTACAGAAGTAGAGTTGGAAAAAATACAAAACTTAAGTGTGCCATATTTAACCTTGTTAGGATTAAGGCAGGTAATAAGTAAAATTTGAGAGAGGTATGAAGAAATTCTTAGAGTCAGCTCATCAGGAAATGAAGGAAACTGACCAGTCTAGTGCACATTATATATCACATCTTGTTTTTATAACATTATTTACCTATATAACTTTATTACAACTTAATTTTTTTAGTAACTTGAAAGTTGTTTAAACAACTTGATAACAAATTTTTTATATGTATATTTTATAAAATCTTCATTTTTATAGGTTAACTGACTTGCCTAAGCTGTTGAAGCCAGTGGCAGAGCTGGGATTTATACCCAGCTGCCTTTGACTTGACTGTGTTTTATCTCTTACATTTTTGTGAACCAATCACTGCTTTACGGAGAATAAAGGGGACACTCCTTGGTTGCAGGGATCATGTTTTAACAGTAATTGTAGTAATGGTACCTTTGGTATTTGGTCTCTGTTGAACTAAATTGAATGAAATGATGGTGTATCATTTAGAGATGAATAATGTATTTTTTGATTTATGCTAATATTGTAACCATTGTATTAAAACTTTAGGCTTTTATCCTTTTTTACAATGGTCTGAAAAATTCCATCTTGTGTTTTCTTTTAGGATTTTCTCACTTCACAGTTTAATGATTCAGTGTGTCAGTGAATGTAGATGCTTTGCACAGTGCCTGGGGCATAGCTGCAGCCACTGTTACTACCACCATCATATTTTTAGGCAGAGGTGGATGAAGAGTGGTTGGAAAGATTATTCCTTCATTTTGGTTTGGGTTGGTGGCCTGTAAGGTCACTTCCACATCTCAGATTCTGAAGTGCTCTTCCTGTTTAGGCTTGCTAAGAATACCATTTCTTGGTGCCTAAAGACTAAGTGGGACAAGGTTGATTAAGGTGCCTGAGGCCTCCTTGCTCTCATAACTTGTGGTGCATTTGTGCCCCAAATGGAGATTAATTGAAATGATTAGAAAGAAAAAAAGTTCACAGTGGAGTTTTAGCTGTGTAAGGACCAGGTACCTAACTCCAGAATTGAATACTGTCTATTCCCTTTGCTACCGTAGACTACTACGGATACATGGCTTATAAGTGGAAAACAGGCCAAAATAAAACTAAACCAAACAACTTCTTGATATGTAATACTCCAAGGTAACTTAGTTGAGTACATTGCATCTGCTAGTCTCTTGCTCTTAAATCATTTCCTCTATAGATGGTATGAACCCCAAGCCTATGGAGTTTGGGTAAGCATGTCATAAGGCTAATTATCTTCATTGAATACCCACTAGGTGTAATATTATACTTAATGCAATCATTAACTTAATACTAAGCAAATCCTAGTATTGGGTTTTTTTTAATATTTTTGATGAACTGTCAAAAAAGTCAAGGCCTATTGGCAGTCCTTGGAAATTTTTTTCTTCCCTGTAATATTAATAGTAACTTACATTTATTGAGCACTTAGTATGAGATGAGAAAACTGAGGCACAGTTAGATTACTCACAGTTAGGAGAGCTTAGGTGATTTACCCAGTATCACTCAACCACCAAATTAAGGAGTCTGAATTTAACCCAGGCATTTTGGCTCCACAGCTGAATCTTTTAACTACTACCCCAAACTGCATCTGGAGTGATTCAGAGATGTGAAGAGCGGATGTATGGAAGACTTGAGTGATACCTGTTTTCCTGATGTTTTGATATGATTATAGGTTTTAAGGTAATACAGATACCATATTCAATTATTGTGGGTGTCAGATCTTTGCTTTCTTGCTCCATGTTAATGTGTCAGCTGCTCTTATTCATTTTTTTAAATAAATTAATTTTAATTTTTTTTTTTTTTGGCTGTGTTGGGTCTTTGCTGTGCGCGGGCTGTCTCTGGTTGCGGCGAGCGGGGGCCACTCTTCGTTGCAGTGCTTAGGCTTCTCATTGCAGTGCTTCTCTTGTTGTGGAGCATGGGCTCTAGGCGCACAGGCTTCAGTAGTTGTGGCTTGTGGGCTTCAGTAGTTGTGGCGCATGGGCTTAGTTGCTCCGCGGCATGTGGTATCTTCCCAGACCAAGGCTTGAACCTGTGTCCCCTGCATTGGCAGGCGGACTCTTAACCACTGCGTTACCAGGGAAGTCTCTGTATTGACTTTTTAAATAGAAGTGTCACATCATTCTTATGCATGGAGTCTAAATACTATAGTCATTTAATATTCGCCATCATTATCTATTTTTCCACCTTTTGCTTTTTTCGATGTTATTATTTTTTAAAATTTTCTTTTCAAGGTTTTCTGTTTTTAAAAAAAATTTTATTTTTGGCTGTGTTGGGTCTTCATTGCTGCACACGGGCTTTCTCTACTTGTGGCGAGTGGGGGCTACTCTTCGTTGCGGTGCATGGGCTTATTGTGGTGGCTTCTAGTTGCAGAGCACGGGCTCTAGGCATATAGTCTTCAGTAGTTGTGGCACAAGGGCTCAGTAGTTGTGGCGCACGGGCTTAGTTACTCTGAGGCATGTGGGATCTTCCCGGACCAGGGCTGTAACCCGTGTCCCCTGTATTGGCAGGCAGATTCTCAACCACTGCCACCAGGGAAGTCCCTCGATGTTATTTTTTTCTCCAGTTTGAGTTATAAATGATGTATAGCACTATATGAGTTTAAGGTGTACAGCATAATGATTTGGTGTACATACATCATGAAATGATTATCACAATAAGTTTAGTGAGCAACTGTCATCTCATAGATGCAAAATTAAAAAAAAAAATTTCCTTATGATGGGAACTCTTAGGATTTACTCTGACTTTCATATATAACATACACCTGTGTTAATTATATTGCTCATGTTTACATTATATCCCTAGTATTTATCTTATAACTGGAAGTTTGTACACCACCATCCATTTAAGAATCACATTAATATTAACAGTGAGAAGACTTACATTATTCCTTATTCTTTTTAACTTGTTTTTTAATTCCACATCTCCCTTAGAGCTTGACCCAGTGTAATATATATATATATATATATATATATTTTTTTTTTTTTTTTTTTTTTTTTTGCGGTATGTGGGCCTCTCACTGTTGTGGCCTCTCCCGTTGCGGAGCACAGGCTCCGGACGCACAGGCCCAGTGGCCATGGCTCACGGGCCCAGCCGCTCCGCAGCATGTGGGATCCTCCTGGACCGGGGCATGAACCCGTGTCCCCTGCATCGGCAGGCGGACTGTCATCCACCGCGCCACCAGGGAAGCCCGTAATATATTTTTGAACTTGAAAATCTTTTAGTGATTACCCTTTTTGCTTCCTTGTAACAACTTGTGATTTAAAAAAATGTTCTGTAACCTTAAGGCTTGGGTATAAATTTTTCTTTTAGATTAAATTAAAATCACATTGATTTATATACAATCTATTTTAATTAGCAGTTGTTAAACATGTAAAATTTTATGTAAAAATATCATGTAAATGATCTTTTTCCCTAATGAGTTTAGTTGGGTATCCATGAATGAATATTACTTATTGCCTGAATGAGACAGGATTCACTGTCAATTCTCTTCCTAATTTTTCTTTTTATAGGTGTAAGTACTGAGAAACATAGTTCTCATAAATTGGTAGATGGGACTGGTTGGAGTTTTGTCATGTAAGTGTCACTCAATTCTTTGAACACCTTTCTGATTATATGCTGAAATCATTACTGTAAAACATTTGAATGATCTGTCAGCTGACGACTAGATTAGGTCCTCCTTCAATTTTGTTGAAAACAAGGAATTGGAAACTACTGATTTGTGAAAGGTCTCAATACTTTCCCAGTATCTACACCTGTATTTCATTACCCTTTGCTTGGGCTTCAGGGAATGCACCACAGTCAGACTGAGAATGGCCGAGAAGGGGTTGCCTTGTCCTCAGGTGCTAAGTGTCCTGTATTTCTAAGATAGACTGCTCTTAGGAAAGAATATGGACATTGAATATCTGGAACTGGAACTTGATTCTTTTAAAAACGTGCTTGTTCAAAAACCCTTAGGAAAATCTATATGACCCCCGCCCCCAGGCCTATGCCTGCTCCATCAGGGGCCTGCTGAGATCACATTACTTACGAGCTCTCCTCCCTATCGGGAGCCTGTGTAGAGCCCTGTGAAAAAGGGTAGTACCAGGGAAAAGAGGAAATCGATATGTGAAGGCTCTGCTAATTGCACTACTGTCAGAAGGCCCTGTTCAGGATCTCCTTCTTAGGGATGATTTCCCCTCATCTCCTCGTGACCTGAACCCTGTCTCTCACTGAGTTCGGTGCCCCGTCTTTGAGCTGCCTTAGCCCTTGACTTTCTGCTTTGTCCTAGAGGACAGGAGCTTGTGTTGTTCACTGTTAAATTGGAAAAAAAAAAAAAATCACATTACTTACTTTTTTTTTTTCTTTCCTTAGTAAGATAGTTTATTGCATGTATTCACCCAGAAGGTTGGAGCGTTTTTGTTTTTCTGGTTTTTTTTGGGGTGGGTTTCACACTATGCAGAGTATGGTTTCCAATTTTTTGTCATTCTTAGTAGTGTTACTGTCTCTGATTTAAACTAGTGCTAGAATGGAAAATGGCAAGCTCATAATTCAACACGGCTACATTTCCTGGGGAATTACGTAGTAAGCCTTTTCTGCTTTTTCCTTTTTTCTTCAGAAAAAGTAGTGATTATGTTTCACAGTACCGGTCACTGTGCAGGTGACCTCTAGAGAGGCTGTGTAAGAAGTCATTTGGTCTTAGCCACACCACAGCATGACTGACAAGGCTTTTTTAAGAAATTAAGTGGTTGTAAAGGTGTTTTCTCTTCAGATGCCGCTATTTCCTGATGCACTTTGAAATACCAAAGGGAGAAATAAAGACCATACTGACACAATTATTTCTATTTTATAGAAGCTCCCAATTAACTTATTAGGGCACTACATTCATTCTCTTTAAAATTTCTTTTTCTTTTGTTAGAGCCGTTTGTGCGTGTGTGTTGAGGTACCAAGAATAAATTCTTTAATACTTTTTCCTTTTGGGTGGAAATAATCAACAACTTTGTTGGTCTGAATATTTTCTACAGAGTTTTCATGGGGCAGTGCATTGATAATTGTTATAGATAATATCACACTTTGAGTGGATTTTGTCAAAGGGTGTTGAGAAGTACAAATTGATATGCTTAGTTTTATCCTGATGTTGCTAGGATGCTGTTTTTAGAATTTGACTAACCTGATGTCTGTCAGCCTTAAATTACTTAAAAGACAATTTCTGTAAAGAACAGTACTCCCAAGGATGCCATTTCTACCATCCATGCACATCATTGGTATGTGCACATAGCATGACAATTAAAAAATTTGTAAGAGACTGATAGAATGAATTCCCCATTGTACATATTTAATTCGCCTTTTTTCTTCTTGCTATTAAGGACTGATACAAATACGTCTGATCCATATTTCTTTAGTACCAAGTCAAACCTATACTGAGGGCTAGCAAACACATTTTAATATTAACCTAAGCAAAGTATTGGGGTGACAGGACTGTTGCCCCCAATTCATATATACTCTTGGATTATCAGTGCTGTGATCCCTCCATTTCTGTGTTTAGCTGTGGGAAGTTACTAGCGCTGGGAGATTTTGTCAATGGATGTGTATTTTGTGAAATAATTAGTCGCCAAATTTAGATGTCTGTAGTCTCTGGCTTGAAAGGACCATTAACAGCTGCATTTTGGGAAAATGTAAAATACTTAGCCTTCTCTCTCAAAGTCTAATGCAGTGTGAATTTCATTTAAATCATGGGTTTGGCTCTGTGGTTCTATTATGAATCTAAAGTTCACCTCCCAGTAGCTGGATTCACGATATTGAAGACTAGGATATTTTGCTCTCATTTTTTTTCTTTTACTACAATGCTGATGATAAAATAACATGTCTTTGTTTAATACTTGGACTAACTAACGCCTAGTCTTATTTTATACTACTGAAGAAGGCTTAATCCCTGTTGCAGATACACAAACTTCAGGTCCTTCTGAAGAACTTGTGAGTTCTCTGGGAGCAAAGCCTGATTAAGAAATGAGTATTTTTCTAAAGGCAAAGCTTGGCTTCCTATTTTCCTTTACTGTCCTTCACCCCACTCCCAGGTTGTATTTTGGTTTACTGCTTCTTTTTTTATGTCAGTAGTATTATGATTTTGTAGAGCAATTCCTATTAAGTTTCTCTTAATTTTTATTTTATATTGGAGTATATTTGATTTACAGTGTTGTCTTAGTTTCAGGTGTACAGCAAAGTGATCAGTTGTACATATACATATATCCTTTTTCAGATTCTTTCCCCATATAGGTTGTTACAGAATATTGAGTGGAGTTCCCTGTGCTATACAGTAGGTCCTTGTTTACCTATTAAGTTTTAAAAAGTATTTTTTTTCACAGTCAAGAGAATCATTGAATTAAGAGGTTAATAGAAAATGTTATTTTAAGAGCAATTATTTTATGTATATTGGAGGGGAAAATTAAGCAGATAAGTTGGTTTTTCATTTTTACCGTATGGAAGTAGACTTAAAATGGAGGGTTTTTAGACAGAATTGGCAGGGAGGGGAGCTTCAGGTTTGCACCTCATCTGTTTCCTGAGTGGCTTCGTGGGGGCAGGGAGGAGAGGGGAAAGTGCTGTTGAAGCCTGAGGATGGGTGTCCATGCTGGTGGGGGCATCATGGTGATCCCATGTGGGATGGGGTCTCTGAAAACATAAGTATCAGAGTTGAAGCATTATGGACAAATAGGAATTACTGTTTCAAGGTGGTAGATAACAGGACTTGAGAGACAAATGAATAGTTAGGGTATAACTTCTCAAAACCCACCTAAGTTCTGCTTTTTGCCTGTCTCTCTTCCTTCCTTTCTCTCCTCCCCGCCAGCCCCCACCCATGTTTTTTGTTTTCTGTTTTTTCATTTTCCTGTCAGAGGCTATATCACATGGCGGTCAGTGATGCGTGTTTTGCAGTGTAGCCGACTGGTTACAAACCTACCTTCCAAACCCCTACTTACTAGTTGTAAAACCTCAGGAAAGTTGCATAAGCTTTCTGAAACTCAGTTCCCTTACCTGTAAAGGGTGACTAAGAGTGTCTACCTTACAAAGTTGTAAAGATTGAAATTAGATGAACACAGTCAAAGGTGGTTCTTTTATCTACAGTCTTGCTGCTGTCCTCCCTCATGCAGAGTGTTAATCTTCTTAGAGTATGCAGGTCAAATGCAAAACTACACTTAGTCACACACAGGAACTTACAGATGTATAGAATATTTAGAATTTATATTACTTATTGAATAAGGTATTATCTTTTTTCATTTAGAATTTCCTTAAAAGCTTTGAAGCAGTAAGTCTCCCAGCCTTTACTGAGAGGCTCTGTGCCTGTGTTTTTGGGTATGTTTTCAATGCTCTATCAGGAAATTTACAGCTCTGCCTTAACGTTCACTTCCTGCTTGTGCAGAGCCTCAAGGTTGGCCTGAGGGAAAAGATTAGGGCCTTCTCAGATCTTTCCTGGGCATGCCCACAGCTTTGCACATGTGCGTGGCCTCCTAGATTCTCAGGAATATGTCAAAGCTTTACAATGCCCTCTTGGGCATCTCATTCTCCAGTTTTACCTTATAAGTTTCAGCCTCTTTTGAGCCCACCTGGTATCACTGCCTCAAGTGGCTATGATTTTAAACTTTTGCTGCTGATTTTTTTTCTTTTTTACAAACTTCCTGGTTATATGACTGTTTACCCAGGGTGAGTTCTAAGTCTGCTCAAATAAAAACAAGATCTGAGGGCTCCCCTGGTGGCGTACTGGTTAAGAATCTGGTTGCCAATGCAGGGGACATGGGTTTGAGCCCTGGTCTGGGAAGATCCTGCATGCTGTGGAGCAACTAAGCATGTGTGCCACAACTACTGAGCCTGCGAGCCACAACTACTGAGCCCACACGCCTATAGCCCTTGCCCTGCAACAAGAGAAGCCCCTGCTCACTGCAACTAGAGAGAGCCTGCGTGTAGCAATGAAGACCCAACACAGCCGAAATAAATAAATAAAATAAATTATTTTAAAAAAAGAGCAAGATCTGAGAATGGAGCCTTTCACAGAGCTTCCAGAAAAGTCAAATAGTGACAGCTCTCTGGGGATGGGACTTTGGCAAGCTCTTCTACCCTATCCAGTGGCTGCAAGGCTGCTGGTTTTCACAGTCACCATTGTAGTGAGGCTTTTGGTTTTCAGGGCTATTGTAGAGCTGGGTAGAGTGGGATTGGAATAAGCAAGTTGCTGTTCTTACAGAAATTTAGCTGTTTTCCTTGAATAAACACTCATTGGGTTGTTGCAAAGTTTTGATTAATTTCCATAGTTCTGAAAGTGTTGGTTTTAACAATTTTTTGTCAGTGTTCTTGTTGCTTTTGTGGCAGAGTGGATATTCGGAAGTCCCTACTCCGCCATTCTGGAAGTGCTTCTATCCTACTGTTTTTTGAAGCAGCCGTTGCTACTCTTTCTAATTGTTGGAAACTTCTTTTTCTTTTTGTGACAAAACTTGTCTTCCCTTAACGCTGTTATGTGTAGGACAGAGTTCTGTTCTCTGGAACAACAGAATTTCTTTTTTTTTTTTTTTTTTTTTTTTTTGCGGTACGCGGGCCTCTCACTGTTGTGGCCTCTCCCGTTGTAGAGCACAGGCTCCGGACGCGCAGGCTCAGCGGCCATGGCTCACGGGCCCAGCCGCTCCGCGGCATGTGGGATCTTCCCAGACCGGGGCACGAACCCATGTCCCCTGCATCGGCAGGCGGACTCTCAACCACTGCGCCACTACGGAAGCCCCAACAACAGTGTTTTTGACTGAGCCAAAACATAGGAAGAATTCCCTTGAGACTAAAAAAAAAAATGCCCTGGGGGACTTTTTAATGTTTAATTTGAGAGACTTTTTTTTTTTTCCTGAAACTCAACTTGGGATTGACCACATATAGTCAGAGTATGGTAAGTAGGCAAAAATGAATGATTTTTAATTATTTAGTCAAATATGATATTTTATCATTTTATGAGACTATTTTCATGATTGATTCCTCTGAAGATTTTGGCACCTAATTTACAGTTTATATTTTTTAGTACATCCTGGGTGACACTCACTTACATGGGATTGATACACACCACATCATGGTCTCTATCATGTGATTTCTTCAATTCTAAACTTCTCAAATTTGACTTCCAATATTCCTCCCTATGTTGTCAAAATTAATCTGTTTCTTTTCCTTCCCTTTTGTATCAGAGATACAGGTATCTCCTAAGATCAAAAGTTCTACCTGTTCTGTTAAATAACAGAAAAATACCAAGAAGAAAATAAAAATTATGTGTAATATCATTACCCAGAAATAATCAGTCAACATTTTGCTGTATGGTCTTTTGATATAAAACTGGAAAGATGTCATGATAAGACTTTAAGGAAAAAAGATAATATGTATTTATGTCAAAATTATAAGATGTGTACATTCATTTAAAATCCTGAGAGGGTGTGAATACGTATCAAGCTATTAATCTGTGTTTGGAGTGGGGAAAATATAGGGACTATGTGGAACTTTGTCTTTCTCTTTATTCAAATTTTTTATAGTTGTATATTATTAGCAACATAAATACATTGCATTTGAAAAGAGGATTCTACAAATAAACTTTGATTAGAAAATATGACAAGATGGGCAGGCAAGATGATGCATATACAAATAATAGGGATTATCTCTGGGTGAAGGGACTGTGTGGTGTCATGCACTGTACAAAGGACTTTGTGCGGAAGACAATCACTTTAGTTTGGACAGGTTATATTCCTGTCCCTCTCCTATTTCTCTCTCTCCACATACACACACACTATTGTTTTTTTAACATCTTTATTGGACTATATATAATTGCTTTACAATGGTGTGTTAGTTTCTCCTGTATAACAAAGTGAATCAGCTATACATTTACGTACATCCCCATATGTCCTCCCTCTTGCCTCTCCCTCCCACCCTCCCTATCCCACCCCTCTAGATGTACACAAAGCACCGACCTATTTTGTTTTTTCTTAAAGATTTTATTTTGAATCTTTAAGAGTGAATGGTAGACATGATGTCCCTTCATCCCTAAACACTGCAGTATGTATTTTCTTTTTTTAAAAAAATTAATTAATTTATTTTTGGCTGCGTTGGGTTTTTGTTGCTGCTCACAGGCTTTCTCTAGTTGCGGTGACTGGGGGCTACTCCTGGTTGCGGTGCGCGGGCTTCTCATTGCGGTGGCTTCTCTTGTTGCTGAGCTTGGGCTCTAGACATGCGGGCTTCAGTAGTTGTGGCTCCTGGGCTCTAGAGCGCAGGCTCAGTAGTTGTGGCGCATGGGCTTAGTTGCTCTGCAATGTGTGGGATCTTCCCAGACCAGGGATCGAACCCGTGCTGCCTGCATTGGCAGGCAGATTCTTAACCACTGCGCCACCAGAGAAGCCCTGTATTTTCTAAAAGCAAGGAAATCTCGTACATAACTATAGAACAATTATTAAAATCAGGAAACTAAATTGATACAATACTATCATCTAACTTGATTGAGATTTTTCCAGTTGACCCAATAATGTCCTTTATTAGGCTTTGAATCTTGAGGAAATGACATATAGATGTAGGATAATTAGAGATTATTTGCTATAGCAATGATCATGGCATCCTCACTATTTCTGTTAGGTGACTGAGTTCTTAGTTGCTCGTTTCCTGCTTGGGTGTTTTGGGTTTTTTTTTTTCCCCCAGCCTCTAGACTTCTTATCTATTTTATAAGCTACTCGAAATTCTTTTAGTAAATTCATTTGCTGCCCAGGTTTGCCAGAATTGATTTCTATAGTTTGCAACCCAAACTTTGACTGATATATTACATTTCTCACACTCTCTGGTTTTCAAAATCTTGTTCATCCTCACATGCTAGTTCGAATGCCACCTTCAGTGAAGCTTCCAGTTTTCCTCAGTTAGCAATGTGGTACTTTGTAAATAGAGCACTTATTTTTAGTCTTCATTTTATTATAGTCAGTTATTTACCTGTATGTCTCCTTCATTAATTGTAAGCTGCTTGAAGGCCTGTACATGATATAGCACTGTGGTGTTCAGATGAGTGATAGGATTTATCAATAGAAGGTAATTTAGAAGGTAAATGGAGCAAGCTAGAGAGTGTGTGTTTTTAGACAGTGTCATTTGGGAGTTCAGGTCAGGGGAACCCTTTATGTTTCATTTGCCTTTGTTATGCTATTTGAAGTACCCTTCATTGGTGGTTGAGAGCTCAGTAACTAAAAAGTTATTGCTCTCCCAAGGGCCAGATCTACACAAGAGCTTTAAATCACATTGGATTTTATATTTTCCTTGTTCTAAATCTTTTAAACTTTCCAGTGTAATGCAAACCACAGATTTTTTAGACTGTGAGAATAAAACAGGAATTATAGTATCCAGAGGTCTTATACGTATAGCGCCCCTTTTCACTATTTTGTTTTCTATTATGTTTTAAACTCATTTGTTGTATGTATTCAGACTTGATTCTTATTTCGTCTGTACTTTGGAGTCCTTGCCACTTTTATCTTTGCCATTTTTTTGGTCAGTTATTAAATAGAAAAGTTTTTTTTAAAGCTGTGTGATTTATATGGTTCTGTATATTTTAACTTATATTTGAAATGTTAGCGTCCATAAGAAATTTTAGTGTTTATTTTTCTGTTTTTTTCTTAACTATTTTCTAATCTGTTACTAATGAATTGACAAGAGTACATGTTTGTTAAATTTAAACTAGAATTTATTTATAGAAATGTGCTGTGTTAGTTCTATGTATAGAATAACGGGATTGGAGAAAAAAAATTTTTTTTTTACCTAGCAGGGAATAATGAAAGTAACTAGCTTTTTAGTAGTGTTTTTTTTTTTATGCTGTAAAATTAGGTCAGGACTAACCTAGGACAGAGCATTTCTTGTGCCCTAATTTTATTATTATTGTTACTTTTGTTTCTTTTGCCAAGTAGAAATTGTAGGTTCTTTATTTGCTTCGAAGAGATGGTAGCAACATAAATTAGGTTGCTTACAAATATTTAAAAATCTATGTTAGGGACTTCGCTGGTGGCGCAGTGGTTTAAGAATTCGCCTGCCATTGCAGGGGACACGGGTTCGATCCCTGGTCCAGGAAGATCCCACATGCTGCGGAGCAACTAAGCCCGTGCGCCACAACTACTGAGCCCACATGCCACAACTACTGAAGCCCGTGCACCTAGAACCCCTACTCTGCAACAGAAGCCACCGCAATGAGAAGCCCGTGCACCGCAACGAAGGGTGGCTCCGGCTCACCGCAACTAGAGGAAGCCCGTGTGCGGCAACAAAGATGCAATGCAGCCAAAAAAAAAAAAAAAAAAAAGATGTTAATTTCCTTGCAGATAAACTTCCTAATGAAAGCATATACAGAAAGAACCTTTAAAACTGTTTTTTTAAAAAGTGTTGATCATATTCAATACTTAGATAATCTCTTGGTGGGAGTTGATACAACTCACTAATGAAACCATTTGACATCAGGGTTTAGCCCGTGACCTTAGATACTCGTCTCTTGGTGGGAGTTGATACAACTCATTAATGAAACCATTTGACATCAGGATTTAGCCCGTGACCCAGCAATTCCATGTTAGCAATTTATCTTACAAATATGTCTGAATAGTTAGCAAATGTAAGTAGATGATTGTTCTTTGCAACACTGTTTAAAATAAGGAAAATCTAGAAACAACTTCCTAAATGTCTGTTAAGAAGGACTGGTTAAGTAAATCATGGTATGTCTATGCAGAGGGATACCATGTAGCTATTAAAGAATGGGGTAGATGTGGAAAATGTCTAATATCAAGGGAAAAAGTTACTTCAGAAAACTTAGTGTTACATTTGTGTAAAAAGATATTCATACAAAGGCATACAATGGAAGGCTGTATAAGAAACATGAAGTGGTTACCTTTGGGGAATAAGAATAGGAGAAAAGGAGGATTTTCCTTTATATCTTTCTGTACTATTGAATTTTTATTTTGTTGCCATGGACATGCATTACTCATATGAGTAAAGAAACAAACATTAAGTTAAATTACCTAGAACTGCTTCTTCGTAGGTCCTGAAAGGCATCCTTACATTTAACTGATCAGAACCTCCCTGTGAAGGAGGCTGGCAGTGTTAAGTGTAGTTTTTTTTTTTTTTTAATTAATATTATTTTTGGCTGCACTGAGTCTTCATTGCTGCATGCAGGCTTTCTCTAGTGGCGAGAGGGGGCTACTCTTTGTTACAGTGTGTGGGCTTCTCATTGCGGTGGCTTCTCGTTGCAGAGCACGGGCTCTAGGCCTGCAGGCTTCAGTAGTTGTAGCATGCAGGCTTTAGTATTTGCAGCATACAGGCTCGGTAGTTGCAGCACACGGGGTCTAGAGCTCAGGCTCAGTAGTTGTGGTTCACGGGCTTAGTTGCTCTGCAGCATGTGCAATCTTCCCTGACCAGGGATCGAACCCGTGTCCCTTGCATTGGCAGGTGGATTCTCAACCACTGTGCCACCAGGGAAGTCCTAAGTGTAGTTTTATAGATGAAGATATTAGTAGTTGGGTGGATTTAGGCCTTTTAAAAGATATAGTGAGGTAGTTCGTGGTGGAATGAATACCTGAGGTTTCTAACTTCTAGGATGGGACAAGTTTTTTGTTTATGAATGAACAAAACAATGAATTGTGAATTGTTTTTTTTCCCCCTCCTAGAAGGGGGGTTATGTACTTTTCATGCTCTCCTATCAAGCATATATATCTTTTCTAATATAGCAAATGGTTAGGCTATATTGAATTGTAGTTTATCCCTTAGATCTGTTGACTTTTTTTTTAGTTTATTCAATATGTATCTCATTGCTCTTAGAGATAGCAAATGTGGGGTAGTAAAATGTGGAGATGGGAATTTAAGATTTTCACCAAATGACACAAATGGAGGTTTCTGCCCAGTATGCTAGGTCTACGTGTGTGGCTTCACCACACTGTACCCCCTAGGCGGTAAGAAGCCATGCTTCTATCCCTCAGTTTCTAGTTCCTTAAACATAAGGGGTTCTAAATGGGCTGCTGTGATATTAAAAAGACTGGGAAACTTTTAGCATCCCACTTACCTTCCCTTCTCAGTTTCTTTTTCTAAAATTGGGACCTCTATAGCAAACAAGTATTTATTCATTCTCATTCTCTCTCTCACTTATAAAACATTTAAGTGTGAAAAGCCTTTAAGAGACCACTCAGTTTTATAATGTCATCATTATAGTTTATAATCAATTAAATCATCCTGTAGCTTAAAAAAAAATCGTGTAAGATTCCGATTTGCTCTGTAAGTCCACATTCTGGAAGTGCAGACTGCTTACAAGTGACTGTGAAATGGTGACGCTTCATTTCTCTTCACAAAAGTTAAAAGGATTTTTTTTTTTTAAATAAGTGAATAGTAGAGAGAAAAGCAAATGTGTAAGTGCTCTTTGGCCTAATCAAATAAAGGACAATTGAGCCATCTGTCAAATGCAGGTTGAACTAGATGTATGAACTCCAGTGCCCTTGTCCAAAACAGGAGTGAAAAGAAAATTCCAGGCCACTCCCAGGCATCATCTGCTGCACAGAACGTGTGTCTGCTCGCAGCTGACGTGAAACCAGCAGCCAAAGTACAGTTTTAGCCTTGAACAGCAGGTGGGGTAAGCAGTGAAACATTTTTCCAAATGGGAGTAACGTTCATTTCATACCTAGTCATTGATTGAACAACCACGGAATGCGTGCAAACCCGAGTGGGTTCAAACCTTAGCTGAGTAGACTAAAACAACAGCAACAGATTCTTCACTGTGATTATAAATCTTCTCAATTCTATTTCCTAGATTGTTGATATCATTTCAAACCAGACTGGAAATCTGAGAAATGATGTACACTCACGATTCTCTTTTGTGTTCTTCCTCCCCTTGTTTTGTTAGAATCATACCGTCTTACCCATAGAGGAAAAAAGAGTGGGAATCAGAGAGACAAGTTGTAGGAGAAAATCTTCTTTATTGAGGGGGTTTCTTATCTCTTGGGTGTGTGGGCTTTATCTCTGATTGTTGGTGTGTATGTCATGGCCAAGGGTAATTCAGGCAAGGATAATTAGCAAATGTGTAAGCTTAATAGGCTGCTTAATATTTTATCCTTAACGTAGGTATTTCTAGATGAAAATGTTGCCTGAAACGGACTTTTGCAGTATAAACTCCAGATCTGGCATGTATTATCATATTTGTGAAATTTCAATATAGTTTCATTGATTTTTCAGCATTAGTGGCTTAGAGTTAAGGTAGAACTTAGAGAATAAATTTTGTGGAATAAACAACAAACTTAGGGAGTTGTTCTTTTATTTTGCGTTGAGTCTCTTCTGATATATGGACTTTCGTTTATGCTACTTCCTTCATTTTCTGTATTGTAGAAACTGAGTTGATAGTTGCAGTTTATATATATAGTGACTTTTGGTGCCACAGCCATTGTACTTCTCCACTACCAAAGCTGGTATATCTTTAAATACACATTTATTTTAAAAGAACAAATTAAAGGGGCACCTTTCTTTTTTAGTGCAGGAGCTGACCGTCTGTGTTCTGTCAACACCCACAACCGGCATGTGGCCCTCTCTGTATCTACACATATATATTCATTAACATACTCATATAAGTTGTATATTAATATGCTATTTGGAAGTGCTTTATACTCCCAGTTTTTTCCTTTTTGTTTATGGTAATTTATATGACTTAATAGTTTTCCCTAATGAATATTCTCTGGGCAAAATATCTTTCTTTTTTGTTTTCTGACCTAAATAATGATTACTGATGATGTTATGAAGTGAATGTTTCTGTTTCCCCCCAAATTCCTATGTTGAGGCCTTAATTCCCAGGTGACTGTATTTGGAGATAGGGCTTGTGAGGAGGTGATAAATGTTAAATGAGGTCATAAGGGCGGGGCCCTAATCTGATAGACCTGGTGCTCTTGTCGGGAAAGGCAAAGACCAGAGCCCTCTCTCCTTGACATGTGAGGATACAGTGAGAAGGCAGCCATCTACAAGTTAGATAGCCGGTCCTCACTAGACATCGTCTGCTGGCACCTTGATCTTGGACTTTCTAGGCTTCAGAACTGAGAAATAAATCTCTGTTGTTTAAGCCACATGGTCTGTGGTAATTTGTTTGGGCAGTCTATATGGCTAATACAGATGGCTAACTTTCTAACCATAAATAAATAGGTATTTTTTATAGTGGGTAATGTGAAGACTTCAGATGAAATAGATTAAGAAACTGATGGGAAATTTAATGCAAACTAAGACCACTAAGACTGTTACTGACGTGAATAGCCCAGTCTGCTTTTTGTTGTAGCTTACATATATCAATTCTTTTAGATATTGATCTTCGGATTTTCTTATTTGTGATTGTTGACTTCACATGCGAATGACACATTTTTTCCCCCTTTCACTCGTCTGTGGTAAAGACACCCCCTGATACTGGGTTAAAAAGGGCTCTCTCCTTGAAGCAGGAGAGTTCTTTTTAGAGGAGGCGTATTTGTTTTTTTTTATTGTTGCTGTAACAACTTGCCGTAAAGCTTAGTGGTTTAAGACAATACAAATTGATTATCTTATGGTTCTGGAATCCCAACGTGGGTTTCACTGGGCTAAAATCAAGGTGTCTGCAGGGCTGCATTCCTTTCTGGAAGCTCCAGGGAGAATGTTTCCAGTTTCTAGAGGCGGCCAACGTTCGTTGGCCCTTGGCTTCTTCCTCTGTTTTCGAAGGTAGCAACGTAGGGTCTGTCTCACTTTACTTCTGTGGTCACATCTCTTTTCCTTTCTCTCCTTTTTTCTGCCTCCCTCTTCCATTTGTAAGGATTCTTGTGATTACAGTGGGCCCACCTGTATAATCCAGGGCAGTCTCCCTGCTTTAAAGTCGACTAATTAGCAACCTTAATTCCCTTTTGCAGTGTACCCTAACATTCACAGATTCAGGGGATTAGGATGTGGGCATCTTTGGGGAACCATTCTTCTGCCTATCACAGGCAGAAAGTGATATATTTAATAAAGTATGAGAAAACTTTGCTTGGAAAATTATTGGAGCTCTTGTGTTTCAGCCTGTCTTTTATTGGAAGATTCATGGTCTGTTTTTCAACTGTTTAAACCTATGTCCTCTTTTGAGAAACAAACCTCGTCTGTTCTGCGGTTGATAATAAACATATTTGTTTTTTCCCCTCTAAAATATTCACATAACTCCTGCATCCCCCAAGTGTTTGAGCTAAATAAGGTTTGTCACACCTGTACTTCGCCTATATCTGGGCCATTGTTTCAGACTTCTGGAGTATTTTAGGCTCTGGGATATAACATTTGCCCTTTTGTTTGACTTAAAAATCTGCCTAGGGTTTGCTTTATTCTTATTACCGGCTCCATTTCCCCCATAATAGTAATTATTTGCTATTGCTATCGTGAACTTATTTAAAGAGGTAAGCATGCCTAACATATTTTCTAAACATGTCCATATACTTAAGAGGTAGGTAGAGTATGGACAGTGCTTGTTCAAAAGAAGTGAGTATCTGCAATCTTAATTGCTTAGTTGATTGGAAGCTAATTTTCAGTTTCATTGTTGTATCAACTGAAATAACTCATAGCAGTAGGATAAGGTGATTGCTTTTGTTGGTATGTGGTTTCAGAGCATATTATATCCTGCCCTGAGATTTTATATATTTATCAATATATGGAGATGTTATATATCTCTGTATAACTATATATTACCTCTAGATAACTATATATGACTATATCTATATATATAGTTTTAAAATAGACTTTATAGACTTTTTAGAAGAGTTTAGATTTACAGAGAAATTGGGAGACTAGTATAGAGAGTCCCCATAGATCCCATACCCAGTTTTTCCCGTTATTAACATCTCACATTAGCATGGAACATTTGTTACAATTAACGAACCAATATTGATATATTGTTATTAACAAAAAGCCATGATGTCAGTTTTGTTTTTTAGTAGAAAAGGAATAATTTGGCATTTGAGAATATTACTTATGAAATATAAATAATGTGTTTTTGGGGGGTGAGTTAATTATGCTTTATTCATCTTTAACTTTGTGATTTGACTTTGTATTGGCTTCTTGATCTGTGAAGACTGACCATGAAGTGGATTTGAACGTTAGATTTAGCTCTGAGTTTGAAAGTAATTTTTCTGGTTAGGACTGAGAGATGGTCAGATTAAACCTTGCACTTTTCATGTCTTTATGGATCTGCCTTCCCATCACATTTAGAATAAAATCTGAATTCCTTACCCTGCCCTGTAATGCTCTTCTCTGACTCCTGTGAGCCTCTTAGGCCTCATTCCTTCACTCTTTCCTCCAGGTTCAATGCAGTGTAGCCGGGATACTGGCTTTACTTCTGATTTTTTTTTTTTTTGCGGTACACGGGCCCCTCACCGCTGTGGCTTCTCCCATTGCGGAGCACAGGCTCCGGTCGCACAGGCCCAGAGGCCATGGCTCACGGGCCCAGCCGCTCCGCGGCATGTGGGATCCTCCCGGACCGGGGCACAAACCCATGTCCCCTGCATCGGCAGGCGGACTCTCAACCACTGCGCCACCAGGGAAGCCCTTTACTTCTGATTTTTGAATGTGGCAGGATTGTTCTCTCCTGAGGGCCTGGAATGTTCTGCCTTTCTGCCCCAGATCCCAGCATGGCCTCCTCCCTCATTTATCTGGTTCTCTGCTTAAATGTTCTGTCTGAAGATGTTTCACTGATGATTCTGTATAAAATAGTGCCCTCATCCTTTTCCAAGCCATTACCCTGCTTTATGTTTGTAGGGTTTTATTTGTCACTACCTGAAAGCACAGTGTTTTATGCATATATTTATTCAAACACTGTCTATCTATTTATCTGTTGGTTGGTTGACTCCTACAGTAGAATGTCAGCTCCAGGAGGGCAGGGAATGTTCCATGCACACCAAACAGTGCCTGGCATAGTATAGGCTCTCAATAGATAATTGTTATGTGAGCAAAGAGTGGGTTTTGTGTTTAAGCATGGCATTAGAATATTCTGGAAATATTCACATTTATTTTTTGTTAGCAGCTTTATGCTTTTCCTATTACAACTGAAAGTAGTGAAGGGAGGCTGGGTGTAGCTGTAGTAACTCTGAAACCAACTCCACTCTCTGGGCTCCTCTCTGCATTATAGTCCTCTATTTTGCCATCCGTGAAAAGAGCCAGAAGGAGTTTAAATGCCTCTGCCAAAGAAATAAGCATCTGTCCGTTTCCAACAGGTGTTTTGTCTTTCAATGCCCTTAACAGGGGGAATGTGTGTAGATTACTTTTCTTTAGTCTCTAGCAACATACCTGATGAGCAGCTGTTTACAATGAATAATTACCCCCCCTCCTGGCCTCTTAAACCCAGCCTGAGTGGCAGGGAAGGTAAGAGGTGAGGCTTACAGAGTGGGGACTGGAAGAGGAGAGTGTTCCAGAGGTCAGGAAGTTTTGGTTTTCTTTCTTTCTTTCTTTTTTTGTTTTTTGAGGGTATTAGGTAAATTGTGACACCTAAGAGGAGAATAAGAAATGTGCACGAATATCACGGTTTCATAAGAGTCAATAAAATGGCGATACCATCAAATGGAAGGTGAGAAATGGGCTGGCCCTCAACTCAGGTGTGTGGAAGCTCTCATAATCCGAGAGGCTGAGAGAGATGCTGCCTCAGCAAACCACGGTGGAGTCACTGGGCAGACACGACCAAGGTGGAGTTGGCCCACTACGGCCTGTTTCTTCTGCTGAGTGCAGCTCAACACCATGGACAGATTGCCCGAGGACTCAGAAAAGCAAGGAAAAGCTGGCAGGTGGTGAAGGGAGTGAAAACCGGGGTAAGCGACCTGTATGGGGACCAGGGAGGCGAGTTTCTCATCGTTTTCCTTTTCTCTCTGGCCTTGAACCAAAGGCAGGCTCTCAGCAGAGCTGCAGCCATGGCGCGGAGGTAGCCAAAAACCAAGAGAAAGTCCATCTTTCTGACCAGAAGACTAGGAAAATGCAAGTTGGGGAGTATGGGGTGGGGGGTCCCCTCCTTCTTTTGAATCATGGGATGAGCGCCGGGGTCGGGGAGCACCAGACTTTTTGGAGAGTCAGGCTGGCTGGTGGTGCTAGCAGCTAAAACGTGTAGAAGTCTGTTTTTCTGGCCAGAGGACAAGGAAAATGGGTTCCTGCAGTCAAAAGAGTATGGGAAAATGCCCGTTGTTTTTGTTTTTTTTTTTTGCGCTACGCGGGCCTCTCACTGTTGTGGCCTCTCCCGTTGCGGAGCACAGGCTCCGGATGCGCAGGCTCAGCGGCCATGGCTCACGGGCCCAGCCGCTCCGTGGCATGTGGGATCTTCCCGGACCAGGGCACGAACCCGTGTCCCCTGCATCGACAGGCGGACTCTCAACCACTGCGCCACCAGGGAAGCCCCCGTTTTTTTTGTTTTTTCCTCTTTCTTTTTTTTTTCCCCTTTCTTTTTTTTCCCCCTTTCAGCTTTGCCCTCTGAGGGGCAATGTGGGCGGCTAGAACTCTAAGAGAAACCTGACCTTTGGGCCAGAGGATTGGGAGAATCCTAGAGAGGAAAGAGCTGGAAGGGGATCCTCTCTGTGTGTGAAATGTCCAAAGGCAGGGGCTCACCCTGAGCTGCACATCGGGGAGACAGACTGGAAGTAGCAGAGTAGCAAAAGCCTTGAGAAGTGACATGGGAACTGTTGCCCACAGGAGATGAGACAGAACTTACTGTCTGGATCTAACCAGATTGGTTGCCTGATAAAATGGAACAAACAAAACCGTAACATTCTCCGGAGGATTTTTAATGGGATCCAGAGTCTAAACAACTTCGTATTCACAATGTTATTCTACATCTAAAATGTCACAGTATACCAGCAAAATGTGACCAATTCTTGAGGCAGAAGACAATCAATAAATGCCAACCCCAAGATGGCCCAGATAATGGAATTCTGAGCCAGAGACTTTAAAGCAGTTATTATAAGTCTGCTCCCTCCATGAGTTAAAGTATCTTGACATGAATGGAAGGATAGCTATTCTTCTTTTAGAAGAAACCATAGGAGGAAATGTTCGTGACCTCGGATCAGGCAAACATTTCTTAGGTATAGCACCAAAAAGATGATCCGCAAAGAAAACAATTGCTAAGTTGGACTTCCTGAAAATTAAAAACTTATGCTTTGGGAAGGACACTGTTGAGGAAAAAAAAAAAAAAGCGACATAGGAATATATGGGAAATTGCTGTACCTTCCATGTAATTTTTCTGTGAACCTAACATTGCTCTAAAGAATAAATTCTATTAAAAAAAGACAAGCCACAGACTTGGGAGAAAATATTTTCAAATCACATATCCAACAAAGGACCGGTAGCCAGAAAACACATAGAGCTCTCAAAACTCAGTATGAAAGTAAACAATTTGTTTAAATCTTTTCCCCATTTTTAAACAGATGGTTTACCCAAGAAGATATATTGATGGCAAATAGCACAAGGTGGTCGACGTCATTTGTTATTAGGGAAATCCAAAGTAAAACCACAATGAGAAACCGCTTTATGTCTATTAGAATGACTTAAAAAAAACCCTGACAGTACCAAATCCTAGCACTTTATTATCAAATTAAACGTACGCTTTTCATATGACCCTGCAGTCCCACTCTTAGGTATGTATTTACTTACCTCAAGGAAATGAAAACTTTCTGGACATGAATGTTTATAGCAGCATTTTTTTCATAATTGCCAAAAGCCAGAAACAACCCAAAGATTCTTTAACTGGTGAATGGAGACACAAACTATCCACGCAATGGTCTACAACTTGGCAGTAAAAAGGAATGAACCACTGTTACTCAAAACAACATGGATGGATCTGCCACTAATGTACTCGGTTAAGTGAAAGAAGCTTGGAGGGTGGTATGAAGGGAAACTTTGGGATGATGGGATTGTTCTGTATCTTGATCGTGGTGGTGGTTATATTGATTCCATTTGTCTAAGCTCACAGTACTTTGTATTTTACTATATGGAAATTGATAAAATAATTATTGGGGATTATCTAGTTATAATTTTTAGCAGATCCTAAAAAGGTAAGTATTCCAGACCGAGAGGGCTATTATTTTTCACATGATATACTTTGGCTTTGAGGTAAGTCATCAGCCCTCTTCAGTGGTGAGAGAAGAGCATGTCTGTTTAGTAGACCTGTAAACCTGTGATGTCTTTTTAAGTGAATTGTGTGCCTCAGCTAACGAAATCTACCACTCTGGATCTTACTGCTTTTTGAGTGGCTTCAGGACCATTAGAAACAATGAGAGGAATTTCCCTTTTTCTTTTTAACGTTTAGTGCACTGAATTGCTGTGAAAAATGCCTGAAGGCTGGTCTCGGGATTGTGTGCAGAAGGAAGCAAGGTTTATCTTGCTGGTGATTGTGACATTTTCTTTGGGACAGACCCAGGGCCTTCTTCCTGTTGCTTCTGTCCTCTAGGGTTGTCTCTGAGGTGGCCTGTTCAGAACTATCTTTTTTTTTTTTTAACATCTTTATTGCAGTATAATTGCTTTACAATGGTGTGTTAGTTTCTGCTGTATCACAAAGTGAATCAGCTGTACCTATACATATATCCCCATATCCCCTTTCTCTTGCATCTCCCTCCCACCCTCCCTATCTCACCCCTCTAGGTGGTCACAAAGCACCCAGCCGATCTCCCTGTGCTATCTTAATGACAAGTCACACTCCAGACATTTTCTTTTCTTCTCCTCTTGTCAAAATTGTGATAATGACAGTGTGTTACTCTCAGGGAAGAGCCTTGAATTTCAAGTTTCTTTAATCTAGTCAGTGTGTTGCCTTTTTAGACATCCCAGTGGGGACACTATTTGGGGACACTTTTTGTGCTGAGCATATTATGGAAAGATGCAGCATTTTCCTTCTGCCAAGCCTAGAGCTCATGTTCTAATAGGCAGTAGCTTTTTCATATTTATTCCTCTTGAGAGTTTCGATTACGATTTTAAACTCACAGGCTGCCGCGTTAGAGGAAAGCAATACTACGAGTTTAATTTGTGCTTCCTCCACAAAAGAGTATTTGGACACTGTGGGTGGGGGTCTAGAGAAGGTGGAATTAAGTGTTGCTTTACATTTCTATGAAGCGGAGATAGTCTCACGCTTACACAGAAGATGAGGCACACGTCACGTCAGTATCGCTAACTCCAAGGGAATTTTGCCGACACGCGATTATTCAGGCTCGCTGTTCCGTGGCCCAGCTTCAAGGCCCTTGGCTTGTGTGCACTTCATAATCCTGGTCCTGAGATTTGCGTTTTGTCCTTGTGGATTGAGGGCTTTGAGAAAATCCACCTTTCTCTAATGCAAGGTGGAAAGCTCTCTCCCTTCCTTATGTGTCTTTGCTGCCCTTTCTTTTAATTAAAGTTTTTTCCTCCCTAATGTTGGAAGAGCTTCCTAAAGGTCACACTTGAAAAGAGCTGCAGAAGGGAAATGCTGATTATAGTATTCTGTCCTTTCACAGGGGAAATTGTCTTGCGAACCTTTCTGCCTCCGGAAAGTGCATTTTCTTTTTCTCATTTCTCAATTTTGGTTAAAGTGGTGCGGATGGGAAGGAAAGAGTTTTTGCTGACATGTAGCCATGATGTCATTCTGTTGATGGCAGAGGAACAGAGAAGGCAGTTCAGCCCGAAAAGAAGAGCGTGGCGGCTTGAGCTCCTTGCAAATGTCACGCATTATGGGGCAAACGTAAGGCTTGCGTTTAACGCAGGCGTTTGTCTTCATTGCAAACAATGCCATCTACAAAATATTTGCCCTTGAAATCTCTAAATACGATGTTTGTAGAAGTTGTCATCCGATTTTTATGGATGTTAAGGGAGCCGACTGACAAGAGTGCTCCGAGTGTCCCAGTCCTTTTCTCTTCAGACTAATGTTGTCATGTGTAAGTGCTCTTGAAGATAAAAGATTTTAGTGTTAAAAAAAAAAAAATCAGCCAGCCCACAAAAGAGAAATGATATGCATTTTGTACAGATTCTATTCATCAGGGAAGAACTGAATAGGGGGATGAATTCAAAAGAGGCACTTCAAATGGTAGAAAGCGAGAGACCGTGGAAGCATACGTTAAATTATGTGTCAGATAAAATACATGCACAAAGAAACACTTTTCCAATGATTGGTCGAGTGATTCATTCCTCCTCATTCGGTCAGTGTGTGCATGGGCTGCCCCACATCACGTAAGGTAGGGACTTAACAGGAAGAGAATTCTCTTAGGTCCGTTTGTTCTTTCATGTGAAAGGGCAAATTCAACAGCTTTCACTGGGTAGGGCCTGGGTTTAGCCCTTGTCTTTAAAGAGAGAACAGCTAAAAAGGGTAGCTGTTGTCTTCAGAAATTTGACCTATAGGTTAAATTTATAGGTTAAGCTTATAGGTTTTTGCCACAAGGAGAGTAAGACTGTAATTCAGTCAAGGGATCTAAATGAGGTGATGTGCAGAACTTGTATGAAGGCCCACAAGTTTCTAGCTGCACAGCTGTAACTTAGATCAGTCACTAAGGAAAGTGCAGTGAAAATTGCAGTCCACTTGACTGAGTTGTGAGGTGGTGTGAAGTGTGTTCTACCAGATGGTAGCATTCGTCCTTTAATTAATATAGATTGTATAAGATGTAAATCACACCTATTTGCTTATTGTTTCCTTTTTCCCACATTTTATCAGTTTGTCACCCATTGACATCATCTTCTATTTTAGTTTCGACAATTTTTGCAAAAGCTCATCAACTCCCCTGTTTAATTGCATATTTTTCTTCATGTCATTGATGTAGGGAAGGTAGTTTCACACATCAGAAGATGATTCTTGAACTATCAGTCTCTGGCTGGTTACATCTCTTCTGCCCGTTAAACAGTCTCATTATTTTTCTCTGTTGGTAGTTAGGAGTTTTGAGCAGGACCTTCACAAAAGCTTTAGAAACTAAAAGGCTAAAAACATTAGAATGATTTGTTTCACTAAGATTTTGCTCAGTGAAGAGACATATTTGCAAAAGCACTAAATTGCATCTCAGGCAGATTGTCATTCTGCCTCTGCCAGTAAGACCTTGGGCAAGTTCTTTTCTGAACCTCATCTCATCTCCAAAGCCTTGGGGCTTAAACCAGATGATCTACAAAGACCCTTTAAGAGAAATACTGTTATTTCAACCAAATTTTCAATTTGTCTCCTTGGGTTGATTATTGTGGAACAAGTTTGTAAAGGTATTGGTAAGAAATTCTGTTCTAAAGGTAGAAAATGACATTATCTAGTAGTAAAACGTGTTTTGAGGCATGGAAAAGGGTAGATGACTTCATTAAAAAAAATAAATTTATTGACTCTTATGTGCACAGGATAAAGTACAGCAGCATACAAAAGAACTGTATATGACTTTGTGCTTCTTCTAAGTGCTGCTGGAATAAATGGTTGCCAGGTAACAGTTTTCAATCCTTTCAGAATCTCTGAATAAGGCTTACTGAAATCACTTACCTTGGTAATTGGCATCTTATTAGAATTAATAGCTACGTGATAACAGGGACATTGTATGAAAAATTAAGTGATAAATGTTTCAAAATAGCTAACTTCTTTGAGGAAGCCGCTTAGCATTACTGAAACAAGGATGAGATCTCCACGCTGTTTAAAAGGCAGGTGGAGGCGGTTACTTTGTCTCATTTCGTAGGGAGAGTGTAGCACTCCATTCTAGGCTCTGTGATGAATTGTTAACAGGTGGACTGTGGGTGAATTTGGGATGGGTGGGTGTGTGCGTAGTTGGTGAAGAGACACTTGGCAAATCATACACAATATTTTGATAAGCCCAAGAGATTATTTATAAGACAGTGGTTCAGAACTCTGAACGTAAAGAAGACAAAAGCCTTGCTTTTGTCTCAATACCTGTGCTCACCAGAGGAGGGTATTCACTAAGTATTTAAACTGTTTCTTCATTCTCCCGGACTCTAGCGCACAAGCACCCAGAGACACTTGGGTTTAGCTCACAGTGGGTTCACAAGTTTGATGGAGAAAAGTTTGTTAGCTGGACCAAAAACTGGTAGAAATATTTTAGAAGAGATGCAGTTTCATTTTGCGGCTCTGGAGATAAATAGTGCTTGAGATAACTTTTGACTAAAGTGTAATATGAAAGAAAGGGGGCAGCTTGTGAGCAAAGAGACTGCCCCATGCAAAGAAGGAAGTAACAAGGAAATGTGACCGTGTGAGACAGATACCCATCAGAGTCCATCTCAGAAGCTATCTTTAATATAACGTTTATTAGGTAATTTTGAAACAATCTGTTGTGCTGATCCGATAGTGCTGGGAACTTCATTCTGATAAGGAACCTAGGAAGTAGAAAATTTCGCCCCATTTTGTGTTCACATAGTGGTTACTGTTCAGATCTGGGGTGTATCGTTTGAAGGAAAGGTGCAGAGCCTCTGAGGAGCTAGGAATGGAGATGAGCGGTATGGCCCCAGCTTCTTGATTCTGCTAACAAATGGTAATCAGTTTTTCATACCTCATTTTTATCAGACTCTGAACCAAAATAACACCAATGAGAAAGAGATAACCTGGAGAAGGAAAGGGATGGCATGAAGGGCCCCATGAGCCGAGTCATTAACAGTTGCTTCATGGGTTGTTTTACCTTTTTTCTCTGTTCTCAGATTCTTTCCGCCTCACTTTTTTTTTTTCTTTTCATGTATTGACATCTCTGAGCAACACTGAGACTGGACAGCTGTTCTTTTTTATCCTTTGCCCCAAAAGACTCGGTAGAATTTCTAGTTACATACTTAAAACAGTGAAATTGTATTACGATAAAACACTTCTGGATGCTGTGTGGGATTTATTGTAAAAATGCGCTTATCCTTAGTATGTTTGTCCTTTACAATAACAACTTTGTATGGGATTTGATCATGATCCTCGGTTGTTCCTGATTTTCATGTGAAAGCAGTTTCCGGAACTTTTAAAAGGGAGACACACTTAAGGTTGGCTTTTCAGATTTCATGTCTCTGGAGCCCCCTCTTCTGTTATTTTGTAGTGTAAAAATATGGACATCTTGGGCTTCCCTGGTGGCGCAGTGGTTGAGAGTCTGCCTGCCGATGCAGGGGACATGGGTTCGTGCCCCGGTCCGGGAAGATCCCACATGCCACAGAGTGGCTGGGCCCGTGAGCCATGGCCGCTGAGCCTGCGCGTCCGGAGCCTGTGCTCCACAACGGGAGAGGCCGCAACAGTGAGAGGCCCGGGTACAGCAAAAAAAAAAAAAAAAAAAAAAAAAAAAAAAATAGATATAGACATCTCACATCTGGTATATCCCTGCGTCCTCACCACCCCTACCCCCAAACCTGGCCCTTCTTTTCCCTCCCTCACTCCCTCCCCTGTTCTGCTCAGCTGTGCCCCTACATCCAGCAGTTTCTCCAGAGTGGAGTCTTGTCCTGCAAAGGAGCTTTGTTTGCCCTGTTACTTTTGAGAGTTCATAAGGCCCTGGCTTACTCAGCCCCTTCAGGCTTTCCTGTGAACGCCTTGTACACACCCACTACTGGAATACAAACGACCCAAGATTCTTAGCCGCTGCTCTCCACGGACCTCTTCTGGTGAGCACCTGTTGTTTATTTTGGGATGCTCAGGTCTCCTAGGTGCTCCTTTGCTCTCTTTGCTTCCTCTCACAGGTGCTGGTACATGTGGGGCTTGTGACTGCTGGTGATTGGTTTCTCCCTGTTCATCTCTGTCACTTTGTGGCCGTACCTTGCCACCTAGGTTTTTGTGGATGTTTTCTGTGTATTTTTGATTTTTCTGTCCTCGTGGTTCTGTGTGGACTTTATGAGGAGATTTGGGAAGACTAAAAAACTGCTACTACTGCTACCATCTTCCTCGAATCCTCAAACATGTTTTTCTTTTTTACCCTTTCCCATGGTTGACCTCCCTGGGCTGTGCTTTGAACAGCTCTCATCCCATAGTTAGAAGCATGTTTTTTGCTAATTCTCCTTGAACCTGGGGACCGCCTTCCAGCAGGAGATAGCAGCTGTTTCCTTTACTAGACTAATCTCAGGCCATGTGTTCACAGCTAGAGCCGAAGTATACCATTCCCTCAACCTTCTTGCCTTCCCTGAAGTGCAAGACTGTTCCTGCAAACGTCCCCCATCCCTCTCCTTCCTCCATTTCTGATGCTCTCTTGCTCCCATAGCGTCTTAGGTTTTTTTTCAAAGCACATATCACACTGCTTTAAGTGTATGTTTGCTTCTCTGATTTCCCCACAGAACAGCGGTTCTTAAGGCTAGGGACCTTGTCTTGTTTTTTATATTCCCAGTGCCTGAGCTGGTGCTTGGCACTCAGCAACTACTCAAGAAATGCTTGTTGAAGGAACACTCGCAAACGAGTGGTGCAAGGAACAAAAGTAGCCCTCTTCAGATATATTGTAAGATAGACAGAGGGAAAGGAAAGTGCCACTTAGGCTTGTATTTAAAGAAAAAATGTGTCTTGGTATGGAACTCTGAAGATGACTATTTTAATTTTAATTTTCAAAATTTCCGGTGGGGAGAGGGTGGCAGTGGTCAAACCACATCTACCAAGTCCCTTTTGATTATAACCACGAAAAATGGTCATGGGGAATTTAAGAGATGTAGAACAATCAGTGATAATGATTAAGGAATCATAACTTTGTCATTATGAAGGAAGAAATATGATTAATTTAGGTAGAGAACATAATCATAGACCCAGGTAGACTGGCCCAATGTGATTTCTACATGATCTTGCTTGAGGGCAGAGGGTGGACCAGGCCTACCCAGGTTCCCTTTAGCTTGATAATTACTAATTTAATTAAGTTCTCTCTGGTGTTTTGAGGGTTTGGGGAGTGTCTTAAAGTTGGCCAGATAAACAACAGCTATTTAGTGGTCTGTGATTTTTCTTGAAAATGAAAGGTGATGACATTAAAACCTCAGTAACTAAGGAAACCAACCCTGTGCTGGTAGAGAAGTGAGATGAAAATTTAACTGAGACAGAGTTGAAAGAAAATCTGGCCTATAGAGAACACACTAGTGGGGAGGGGGAAGAGGAGAGGGGCAAGATAGAGGTAGGGGTTTAAGAGGTACAAACCACTGTGTATTAAATAAGCTACAAACAAGGATATGTTATACAGCACAGGGAATATAGCCAATATTTTATAATAACTATAAATGGATATAGCCTTTAAAAATTGTGAATCACTGTGTTGTACACCTTAAATTTTATAATATTGTACATCACTCTACTTCGATCTAAGAAAAAGAAAATCTGATTTCCAGTGTTAAGCCCATGCAGTGTAATCCCTGGGACGATGGGACAGAGGCAGGTGCACCTGAAGTACCATTTGCCTTCTTAGGAAGAGTAAACTGTCAATGGCTGTGATAGAGGGGAATATGTTTTGTACACTGAGCTTTACCCAGGGATGCTTGGTCTACATGCACTCTTTGTACGAAGGTTGATTATTTTTGTGTATGTAAAACCTTTTAGTCAAATGTTTTGGTAAAGCAGGGTTCTTACTTGAAGGCCTCTTAGTTGCTTTTCTGGTTAATTTGTGTGACTTAGAGCATAACCACAGCAAGAAGCAAATTGTCTCCCTTATAGTTGCATTTAGTGCCTTCTCTACCGGAAAAATTGTTGATGTTACTTCGTAGAATTTTACCTGGGAGTTGGGACTTACAAGGTGGATTAATTTGGTAGTGTTTCAACCTTTTTAAGCCTGAATTCTTACATGGAGCTCAAGATGTAAAGCAGATAAAGCGAAACTGATTCGTTCTGTTGCCACTCCCACCCTCCTTTCCATAAGGACTCTATAAAAGGACAAACACAAAGTAGAGTTTAAAATCACCAGTTGGAACGAATGGATAAATAAAATGTGGTCTATACATACAATGGAATATTATTCAACAGTAAAAGGAATGAAGTACTGACACACACTACAACATGGACGAGCCTTGAGAACATTATGCTAAGTGAAAGAATTCAGTCATAGAAGTGACTTCATTTATAGGAAATGTCCAGAATAAGCACATCTATAGCGACAGAAAGTATATTAGTGGTTTTCTAGGGCTTTCTAGAAAATGGAGAGTGACTGTTAATGGGTACAGACTTTTTGGGGTAATGAAAATGTCCTAAAATTGATTGTGGTGATTGTTACACAATGTTGTGAATATACTAAAGACTATTGAATTACATACTCTAAATGGGTGAATTGCATGGTATGTGAATTATACATCAATAAAGCTATTATTTTAAAATTTGAAAAAAATAAAATCACCAGTTGGCCCAATGAAAGTTACTGCAGTCTAATTTCCCAGACTGCCCTTAAATCATGGAAGCAGTAAACTCTCAAGGTCTTAGGTGGGCTGCCAGCAAATGGTAATTGGCTTTCTGTGCCTCCTGTTTTTAGGCAATGTGCTGAAACAATAACACAGGTGAGAAAGAAAGACTTGAGAAAGAAAGATATAAGGACTGGGGTGAGTGAGGGGGCCTGTGGAGAAGTGTCACTGAACAGCTGCTTTGAGGGTTGGGTTACCATTTTCTCTGTTCTCAGATGCCTCCACCCTCTCTTCTTTCCCGTATACTGATCACAAGGAGGGACAAGAAAAGAGGCTGTACATAATTCTCTTGCTAGAGAAACAAGCAAATTGAATACAAATTGAATGTGAATACAGTCTGGATCACTTTTTTTCCCATTCTTAATGGCCACAGTATTTTGGAGCTCAAATACTCCGTACGTTGTTCTGGGCTCAATAGATAATTTATATATATATGCCATATATTGCATTTACTAATTTTTTCAAGTATGATCATGCTGTAATGTGTATTTTATTTAATACACAATGACAAATGGAAATGTCCTTCTTAGTATACCTGTATACTAGGTATATACTATATTTTTTATTCAATCATTTATTAAAATTTAGCTCCTTGAAATGATATATAAAAGTTATTTTTGCTAGCACACTTTTCTAATACCGAAAGCTGTCATTGAACTCTTTAACCATGATGGCGTGTGAATTTTTTTTTATTAAAAGCATAATTGAAAAAAATAGTGATGCCCGACAAGGACCTACTGTATAGCACAGGGAACCATACTCAGTATTTTGTAATAACCTATCAGGGAAAAGAATCTGAAAAAAGTAGATAAATATGTAGGTGTAACTAAATCACTTTGCTATACATCTGAAACTAACACAACATTGTAAATCAACTACACTTCAATAAAAAATAGAGACGTATCAGTTGCTGCTTAGGCTCCAAATGATTATGTGAGAAAAAAATAACCTTAATAGGGTTAAAAATATAAAAGTTGGCAACTAGATTATTAACTAATGATATATTTTAAAGCTTGATAACATTTAAAAATTTTATAGTAGGATGAATTAATATAATTTTCAAATTATACACAGTGTAACATTTTTGGTTGGATATATTTGACATTATTACTTAATTACTGAAATCAGTTTCCAGTTACTTTCTGTAGGAGGGTTTCCTTAAAAGTGTTCTTTCATATTTTTCTATCCCACCTGTTCGCTTCTGTGGTATAATTACATTTTGTGAGAAACATACGAGTTTGTTGAAAAATGTGTGATTGACTATTTTCAACCTCCTTATTAGGTTCAAAGCAGGAAAGCTTTTTCTACACCCATTTACTCCAGAAGAAAGTAGAACAGGGACCTTCAAAAGCTAGGTTCCTGAGTATAAAAGGCTTTAAATAGGATCTGTTGTCTAGCTGTTATGTATTAGTAACTTCCCAGATTTTACTGGCTTATCTGCAAGCTCTTAATGATAAACATAATCTTTAAAGACTGTTGCTTTTTTGAAAGAAAAGGTAAGAGGATATTTAAAAAATAATGTTGCCCAAACATGATGTTCATAGGCTGGCCAGTTAAATTAAGCTGATTGCAAGTTAATGTAAATTATTGTCGTAAGTTAAATAGGACTACAGCTTCAGTGAGTAAACATTTTTATTTGTTCTGCTGTGTGTATTGGTACCTTTTGTCTGGTTGCTCTAGCCATTATCAAAAATGAGGTGTTGAAGTTTCCAAATATTGTTGAACTATTTTTCCCTTCAATTCTGTCAGTTTTTGCTTCATATATTACGGGGTTCTATCTTTAGGAACATATGTTTAAGTGTTTACAGTTGTTATCTTTCTGATAGATTGACCCCTTTTCTCCTTGTATAGTGTCCTTTTTTGTCTCTTATGACAGTTTTGCCTTGAAGTCTGTTTTGTCTCATATTTGTGTAGCCACTCTAGATCTCTTTGGCGAACTGTTTTGCATAGAATATCTTTTTCCATCCTCTTACTTCATTTTAATGATATTTTTATCTTTGAATCTAACATGTCTAGTGTAGACAGCATATAGTTGGATTTTAAAAAATCTATTCTGCTAGTCTCTGCCTTTTTGATTGAATTGTTTCATTTAATCTATTCATATTTAATGTTATTATTGATACAGTTGGATATTTGTATCTGCATTTTACTTTCTGTTTTCCACATGTCTCATGTATATCATTCCTCTGTTCCTCCTTTACTGCTTTCTTTTGCACCAAGTGAATACTTCTAATGTAACATTTTAATTCCTTTAATGATTTTTTTCACTTTTTTGTAGTTATTTCCTTAATGGTTGCTCTAGGGCTTACCATATACCTTTTAATTTATTAGAATCTGCATCAGATAAGTTAATTCCAATGAGATATAGAAACATTACTCCAATACACTCTAGTCCCCATTTCCCCTTCTTGTGGCATTGTTGTTATACATATTACATCCATGTTACAAAACCAGTAACACATTGTTATAATTATTGCCTTATATAATTTTATATCTTTTAAAGAATATGAGAGAAGAAAGAAGAGTAAGCATATATTTATGGCTTTTGTTACAAGAGCCTTCTTATTTCCTATTTCTAGTCTTTTTCATTTGTTTTTGTGTATTCCCCATATAGAGTTATTTCCTTAGACTAATACAGTTTTGCTCCCACTCACATCCTTTTTGCTGTTATTGGCAAATGTATTGTTGGGTCTATAACGTATAGAAATATAATTGTGCACATATTGTTTTGTACAGTTGCTTTTAAAATCAGTTATTGGAAGAGAGGCTGTATCAGATATGATTTGCAAATATTTCTCCCATTCTGTAGGTTGCCTTTTCATTTTGTTGGTAGTTTCCCTTGCTGCGCAGAAGCTTTTTAGTTTGATGTAGTCCCACTTGTTTATTTTTACTTTTGTTGTCGAATCCAAAACCTCATTCCCAAGACCTATGTCAAGGAATTTCTCACCTATGTTTCTTCCAGGAGTTTTATGGTTTCAGGTATTACATTCAAGTCTTTAATCCATTTTGAGTTAATTTTTGTGTATGGGGTAAGATAAGGGCCCAGTTTCATTCTTTTGAATGTGGCTCTCCAGTTTTCCCATCACCATTTAAAGAAGAGATTGTTTTTTTCCCCATTGTATATTCTTAGCTCCTTTGTCGTGAATTACTTGACCATATATGCATGGGATTATTTCTGGGCTCTCTATACTGTTCCATTGAGCTATGTGTCTGTTTTTATGCCAATACCATACTGTTTTAATTGGTATAGCTTTGTAATATAGTTTGAAATCAGGAAGTGTTATGCCTCTAGCTTTGTTCTTCTTTTTCAAGATTGCTTTAGCTATTTGGGGTCTTTTGTGTTCCCTTATGAATTTTAGGATTGTTTGTCCTATTTCTGTGAAAAATGCCATTGGAATTTTGATAGGGATTGCACTGAATCTGTAGATTGCTTTGGGTAGTATGGACATTTTAACTATTAATTCTTCTAATCTGTAAACATGAACTAGCTTTCCATTTATTTGTACTGTCGATTTCTTTCATCAGTGACTTATAGTTCACAGTATACACCAGACTTATTTCATAATGATGAGGTTAACATAATAATGATGCCTTCCTATTTAGTTTTCACATTGCTTTCATCAGTATTTTCTTATTTGTTCTGTTCTTTCTCTCCATCATGGGACTATGCATATTTTATTTTTTGTCCCAGATTTTTGCCAGATGAACCAAACATAAAATCTCTAGGAGTTTTTAAGATACACCTTTCTCTAAGTTACATCAAATGTATTCTAAACTTTATTACTTTTACTACCCTCTTGTGATGGAGGCTAATGACGACTTTTCTTGTCTCCACTGTTGGGTGGAGGTAATGAGATTCTTGTTCAGTGATTCTTCTAATTTGGGAATTAGTGAGTCATTCAACTGTGTGAGGCCCAGCCTATTATAAACACTCTGTAAATATTAAATGAGGTGATGGCAGGGTCATTAATTCTATCTAGGTCTCCAGTCTTCCATTTCAGTGGTTATTTCTGTGTTAATACTTCCTTGGGTGTTTCAGATCATAATCCTTTCACATCAAGCTAATTATTTTGCTCAGGGTTACATTTTTGCTATGGCTATATCTGTGTTCAAAGTTTTTTACTAACTGGAGAAGACTCGCTGAACTCTGTTCACCCAGTGGGTCAGCAAAAGAATATTGGATTTTCTCAAATTAAACCCTGCAAGTATTTTTCAGCTGTAGTTCTATTCCCCAAATTCTCATCAGTTGGGAAGCTATTTTCTTTGGAATGTTCCTGGTATTTGTTATTTATATAGCAGGTATCATTCAGTCACATACCTTTAATCTGCCAGCATCTTATGGTTCTGAGAAACTTGCAGGAATGGTAGGAAACCTCTAGGTTTCAGGCAGTGTCTGCAATTTCTAGAATATAATGTGGATTGCCATTTTTTTGTGTGCTGTCAAGGAGGTTTATGATGATATTTGAGTGCTGAAAGTGATTGTGAAAGGTCAGTTACTCCATTGTTTCATGAAAACTTATGAAATTTGATTCAGGTGAGGACTGTTGCCTACTGTTAAATTTGTTACGTGAATGGTTGATTGGGGAACTAGAAATTTGTAGTGGACCAAAATAACACTACACAGACAATTTCCTAGATGTAACAGGGAAAACATATCCATACAGTGGGTGGATCAGGCTTCATCATCCAAATTCATTGGTTAATCTCAGCTTTACTTATGTTGGCTTAGCCATTTATCAGCTGTCATTTGATGAGATGTAATATAAGGTTCAGAGCACCATCTGTGATGTATTTTAGCCAAAAAATACCTGACTCTATTGGGTGTTTAGATTAAAAAAATTTTTTTATCCACTATTTCCTGTAAACTAATATACTAACACCACAAGGAATCAGCCAGACAGAAGATGGGTCCGTTTGCATTCTACCTGTACTGGTCTCTTCAATAAATCAATGTCATAAAAATAGAGGTTGTACTAGATTCAAAGAGACTTAAGGGACAAGCACTGAGATACAACGCATGATCTTGAATTGGATACTGGCTTAGACAAACCAACTGTAAAGGAAATTTTTTTGGTCAGGGAAATTTGGAAATAGTCTGGATGTTACGTGAAATGAAATTTACTGAAATGCAGAAGTGGAGAATAACTCTGGTGACCAAGAAAAAGTATATATAAATATTTATATAGTAAAAGATCTGGAAGTATATACACTTAAGGTGTTAGTAATGGTACTCCCAGGTGATGGGAATGTGGGGTTTTAATATTTTTACTTGTCTTTCCCTCCTAATTTTCTGCAATGTACACGCCTGTTTCTGTGTTATTAAAAACTTACTTTAAAAAAGTCTAACTCATCCTGTACAGATGGATTATTTTAATATATTTCACAAATTCTTTTCTTGGTAAGGATTTTATAATCTTTGGGATACTCCTTTGAATTGTATCTTTAGATTCTATATACAGCTTTTTAAAAATTTAATCTTTTTTTTTTTTTTTCGGTACGCGGGCCTCTCACTGTTGTGGCCTCTCCCATTGCGGAGCACAGGCTCCGGACGCGCAGGCTCAGGGGCCATGGCTCACGGGCCCAGCCGCTCTGCGGCATGTGGGATCTTCCCGGACCGGGGCACGAACCCCTGTCCCCTGCATCGGCAGGCGGACTCTCAACCACTGTGCCACCAGGGAAGCCCCTAAAATTTAATCTTTTATTATGGAAAATTTCAAACACATATTAAAATAGAATAATATAATGAATTTCCATGTACTCATCATCCAGCTTCAGAAATGATCAATTATGCCGTTTATTTCATCTCTACCCACAATTCCTCTCCACCTATTATTTTGAAGCAAACCCACATGTCATATCTTTGCATCCATAAATAGTTCAATATTTATTTCTAAAAGATAAAAACATTAAAAAAAATGGTATCACACCAAACAATAAATAAAATAACAATATTTCCTTAATATAAGAAAATGTCTTGTTCACATTTCTTCAATAGTCTTATAAGTGATTTTCTCTAGTTATAGTGTTTGAATCAGAGTACAGATAAGTTCCCAACATTACAATGGTTACGTGTCCATTAAGCTTTTTTTTTTTAGTGTTTATTTATTTTTACTTGTTGACAGTTTGCTTTATTTATTTATTTATCGCTGTGTTGGGTCTTCGTTTTTGTGCGAGGGCTTTCTCTAGTTGTGGCAAGCGGGGGCCACTCTTCATCGCGGTGCGCGGGCGTCTCACTATCACCGCCTCTCTCGTTGCGGAGCACAGGCTCCAGATGTGCAGGCTCAGTAATTGTGGCTCACGGGCCCAGTTGCTCCGCGGCATGGGGAATCTTCCCAGACCAGGGCTCGAACCCGTGCCCCCTGCATTGGCAGGCAGATTCTCAACCACTGCGCCACCAGGGAAGCCCTAAGCTTTTTTTTTTAAACATTTTTATTGGAGTATAATTGCTTTACAATGGTGTGTTATTAAGCTCTTTTAATCTATAGGTTTCTCCCTCCTCCCCCATCATTTTTTTTTCCTTGCAATTTATTTGTTGAAGAAACTAGACCCTTTATCTTTTGTAATTTCTCACATTCTGCATTTTTCTGCATGCTGTCTTAACATTTTAATACCCAAGTCTGGAAACTGTTCTCTGGAATGCATCTGAGTAGGTTCCCATTTAAAGCTTATAAAATATACTTACGGAATGTGTTTGTAAAATCTGTAAACTGGAAGAACTAATTTCCATCCTAAAGTCTTTTGAATTTAAGACTCTTACAGCCTTGACTATTTCAGTAAGAAGAAACAACTCTTGAAATAGGATTACATTGGGGGTAGACTTCAGTGATTCAGTTACACAGATTTTAGGTAGGATCTCATCAGATTTCCTTTGCACAGCTAAATGAAGAGTTTACACTGAAAGTACATTCTGATGTAGTGGGGTTCTCTTGAAATATTATTTAATACTTGCATAAAGCCTGGTTTATAAGATGTGCTCTTTATACCTATGTACTATTTTTTTGTTTTCATTTGTTTTTAAAAATTTTTACTGCTAAGGCTACTAAGGTTAAGATTTCCACTGCCTGCTTATCGATTTGTCTCTAATGATTGCAGGTCGAAGATGACAGTGATGCAGAGACCTATGGAGAAGAGAATGAAGAACAGGGAAATTATTCTAAAAGGAAGATAGTTTCTAACTGGGATCGATATCAAGATACTGAAAAAGAGGTCGATAATGAAAGTGGAGAATCACAGAGGGGGACAGATTTCAGCGTTCTCCTCAGCTCTGCAGGTATGAATTCCAGTTGCGTGCGGACTGCTTAGTGCTATGAAAGTTGCATAGGCATTTATGTTCCTTTTTAAATAGCATTTTAATAACTAGAAATTCATTGTTTGTTCTTTGGATTTTAAATCCAGGTAAAGGACAGTGTGTCTAATGGTTGGCAAGGAAAAAGTGACATTTCTTTAAATGGAAATCTGGGTTTCCATGTACTGATGTAGAAAGACTTCAGTCCTGGTTGAAAGGTAAAAGGCTTTATAGGAATGAAAAATGCTAAACTATGCCCCTCTAAATTGGGTAGGCTGAGAAACAGAAGTGTTTTCTTTGATTTCAGAGGAATTAGTACTGAAGTTTATACAAAGGTTTACAAAGTTTCTAGAATATACATTCTTTTTTCCTTTTATACTCAAGAACGTACATATTAGTGGGTAGGCACATATTGTAGCCATATGTGTCTGAATACTGATACTTTCTTTGTTGGTTTTGGACAGTCTTCTCTGTCAGCAAGGGGAGACACTCATCCCTTCTTTGACCAGCTGTTTAAGATTGACTCCGTTGAGCAACGCACAGCAGTGTGAAGCCTGAGAGTAGTAACAGGAAATGGACCAGAGCTGGTTGTATAGAGGGCTGTTCCCTACCAGCGTGTGGCATAAGAGTTCAAAGGAAAAATGGTGGCTAGACTTTTGGTTTTCAGGAGTTACGGATGGGGAGTGGGTGGGAGGTGGATGTGCTCATGAAAGGGCAACACGAAGGATCCTTGCAGTGCTGGTACCGATCAATATCTTGATTGTGGTGGTGGACACACAAATTCTTACATACACACACGTAAAAGTGAGTGCAAATAAAACGGGAAATCCGAATAAGATTAGTGGATTCTATCTATGTCAAATGTCAATTCCTGGTTGGGATATTATACTATAGTTGTGCAAAATGTTATCATCGGGGCCAACCGTGTAGGAGATCTTGCTGTATTATTTCTTATAACTATCTGAATTTACAATTACCTCAAAAAAGTTGCCAGGTTAAAAAAAATTTAAAGGATGAAGCTATGAGAAACGGAAATAAAGTGAAAGTAATATTTTCAGACAGTTGGCTTTGAATTTCTTCTTCTCCCCAGCTTTTATGTTGCTGTTGAGTTGTGCCTTTCTTTTTTCTCATCTGCCTGTATTTTTGAATGTCTGCACCAAACTAAGTATCATAAAGTGATGAATTGTCTTCCAAGTTAATAGAATAAACCCTTTGAGTAGGAAACGAAGAGGTAAGTGGAGAGAGTATTAGATTTGAGTAGGAGAGCAGATTCAGCCTGGGGTCGTTATGTTTATGCCACGTAGCGTAACCCCCTTGTTTGGATGATGGCATCCAACTCGTTGTTCAGGGACTGGTAGCTCATCTTTTTGCCACTCAGATGAGTGTTTCCCTCTCATTACCTGCATTTTGGCCAGTTATGGATTTATAAGCACTTTTTTTCAAGATAGGAGAAGGATAAAATGTGGGCTCATCAGTTTCAATTTTTACCAGCTGTCCCACTAAAAGATTTAGGGGGCAAATTGAAGTAGTGCATAAAATTAACATGTGGACTGCCTACCAGTGGATTTAATTGAATCAGTTGTGTAGTCAAGTTACTAGGACGGTATCTGGCAATAAAAGAGACTGCATAAATGTTTGAAAGCAATTCAGAATGCTAGTTTAATCCAACAGTTATGCACATTGGCTTATGATTTTGGTTATTTATTGTAGCGTTTTATTTATAACTAAAAGCCTGGCATGGTTTGGGTCTTATATGTATATTTTTCTTGTAGTCTGTCTTTGCTTACTGATTTCTTAAGTGGTTTGTTTATCGGTGATTAGTTTCTTGGGAGATCACAACTGTCACATCTTGATATGTGCTTACATTTCTTTCCCAGTTTGCTGCTGATCTATCATTTTCTTTTCACTACAGCGTAAGCCTGAGAAGAGCTTCCGTGCTTTCTTCCTCTATGGTGGGGTAGGCTATATTGGATTACTTTTGAGAAGTGGAGTTCATTCTGTGATCATAAAATATTAAGAATGTCCTCTAGATAGGCTGACCATATTCCTTGGAATGATTCTGATTTTTAGTATACTGTCCTTATTTGTATAAATACATATACAACCCAGAAAAAATATCACTGACCATACTCCTTGGAATGATTCTGATTTTTTAGTATACTATCATTGTTTGTATTAATAAATATACAACCCAGTAAAAACATCATAGACATGCGCATCATAAACTTTCCTAGATATTGCCAAAATGCTCTCCAAAGAGGAGATGAGCTGAACTTCCTAGGGTCCGCTGTCTTTGCCAATATGTAGCACTGTTAGACATTTTTTTTTTTTTTTTTTTGCGGTATGCGGACCTCTCACTGTTGTGGCCTCTCCTGTTGCGGAGCACAGGCTCCGGATGCACAGGCTCAGCGGCCATGGCTCACGGGCCTAACTGCTCCGCGGCATGTGGGATCTTCCTGGACCGGGGTACGAACCCGTGTCCCCTGCATTGGCAGGCGGACTCTCAACCACTGCGCCATCAGGGAAGCCCTGTTAGGCTTTTAAAAAATTTTTTTATTGTGGCCAATTGATTGAGTGGTATCTAGTTGAGGCTCCTTCAATTATTGGAGCACCCACCATTTCCAGGTACCGTTTCAGAGGCTGAGCATACACAAGTGAAACAGAACAGACACAAACACCTGCCTCGTGGAGTTGACATTCTAGAGGGTGCAGACACAGAATAAAGAAAAGGAAACTATGTAAGATGTCAAATGGCTATAATTGCTTAGGGTAGAAGTGAAGTGAGGAGGGGCCTTTACAATTTTAGAAAGGTGGCCAGAGAAAGTCTTACTGATAGGATGACATTTGAATAAAAGACCTGAGAAAGGTGAGGGAGCAGGCATTGAGGATATCTGTGGGAAGAGTGTTCCGGGCAGAGGCGGGAGCAAGTTCAGAGGCTTTGAGATAGGAGTAAAGGAAATAGCAGAGAGGCCAGCGTGGCTGGAGCAAAGTGAGCAGGCAGGCGGTGAGGTCAGAGATGCGTCGCGTGGCCAGATCGCCTGGAGGCTTGTAGGCCATTATAAAGATGCTGGCTTTTACTCAGAGTGAAGTGTGCAGCCACTGGAGGGTTTTGAAGAGAAGAGTGATATAGCTAACTCTTGTTTTAACGGGATCATTCTGGCTGCTGAGTTGGAATAACCTGAAGACTGGTGAGGGAGGGAGCAGGTAGACCAGTGAGGCTACTGAAATACAGTTGTTCCTCGGTATCCATGGGGGTTTGGTTCCAGGACCCCCAGTGGATAACAACATCTGTGGATGCTTAAGTCCCTTGCATAAAATGGTGTAGTAGAGCTAGCCCTCTGTTTCCGTGGGTTCTGTATCTGCAGATTTCTGTCTGTGGTTGAATCTGCGGATGTGGAACCCGCAGATATGAAGGGCCGACTGCAATGCAGACAAGTACTGATGGTGGCTGGGGCTAGGGGTGGTAGCGGTGGAGGTGGTGAAACATGGTTGAGTTTCGGATCTATTTTGAAAGAACTGCAAATGTAGGGTATAAGATCAGACTTGCACATGTGGGGTGTGAGATTAAGAGATGCACGAGGATGACACCAAGATTGTGGCCTGCAGAGCTAGAAGAAGGGGTTTGACATTAAATGAGATGGATAAAACTATAGGAGGTGCTCAGTTTGCACGTGTTAAAATTGAGATGCCAGTTAGACATCTGTATTAGTCCAAATCCTGTAGGAACTAGATGGTACAGTCAATATAATTATAAAGAAGTTTTAATGAAGGAAGCATTTCCAAAGTTACAGGTAGCACGTAGGGAAAGCACAAAGATAGTACAGCATTGGGAGGGCAGGTAAAGGCAGAGATGTTACCACCCCTGTTACTAGAACTCTGAAGGAGAGCTTCATGTGAGAAGTTTGCCTTGAGAGGATGAATCACCTTTGGTCTAAAGATGTAGCCAGCAAAGGTGACCCTACAGGGAGAGAGGGACAGGGGAATAAGTGCTCTGGTCTTAGACTCCTTTTTTCCTTCATTCTCCTTCCAAAGCTCCCCCATAAGCCTAACCTACTGGAAGTCAGAAGGCAAGGGAAGCCTGAAGCTGTGATCCATATAGATCAACCTCCTAGGGCAGAACAGAGAGGGGACGGGTGGAGAGTGAACCTGGAGTGATAACTGCAAGAGACCTAGCACAACACCCAACAGGAAGTATTGGAAATATTTCCAAGTAGCTTGTTGGATAAAGGTATCTGGGGTTCAGGACCCGGGTTTGGACAGGAGATAAACATTTGGGTGATGCCAGATGGTATTTAAAGTCATGAGAATGCGTGAGGATGACCAAGGGAGTTATTGAGTAGAAAACTACTGAGCCCTGGGTACCACAGTGTCTAGAGGTTAGGGAAATGAGAAAAAAACAGCAGGGAGAATGAAGAAGGAATGAAGGAGTGTTTCCAGGAAGAACGAGGGATTTGTGTCAAACACAGCTGACGACAACCAAGAATTGACAGTTGAATTTAACAACATGAGGTTACCGGTGAGCTTAGCTACAGCAGTTTTGTTGGAGTGGTGGGATAAATTCTTTCTTGGATTCAAAAAGAATATGGAAGGAGAGACATTTGAGACAGAAAGTATAAACAACTATTAATATTGAGGAATTTTGTTTATAAAGGGAAGGAGAATAATGGGCTGGTGGAGGAAGTGGGTCAAAACATATTTTTTAAACATGGGAGAAGTGATTGCATGTTTATCTGTTGATAGAAAGATCCAGAAAAGAGGTCAAAAATAATGTGAGAAGAGGTGAGAATTGCTGGATCTGTGTTCTTTGGTCCACATGAGGTGATGGAATCGTTTGTACAGATGGAGCGATTGCCCACTACCAGGGGCTGGGCCAGTTTTTCAACTGTAATTGGAGGAAACCCAGAATATTTGGGCATAGGTGTAGGTAGTAGGTGGGTAGATGTGATGGGGGCTTGAGGAAGCTGTCTTCTGATTGCTTCTGTTTTCTTAGTGAAATGAGAAAGCTGTCAGTGAGAGTCAGGGAGGAGGTGTTGGAAATGTGAGGAGAGAGTAGAAGTTAAGAAATAGTTATCTATAGAAGACAAACTCATGGTTGCCAAAGGGGAAGGGAGGGGGATAAATTACGAGCATGGGATTAACAAGTACAAACTACTGTACATAAGAAAGATAAGCAACAAGGATTTACTGTATAGCACAGGGAACTAGATTCAGTATCTCATAATAACCTATAATGAAAAATAGTCTGAAAAAATAGACTGAATCACTTTGCTGCATACCTGAAACTAACATAATATTGTAAATCAACTGCATTTCAGTAATAGAAAAGTACTAAAAAAAAAAGAAACAGCTATCTAGAGAGTGGGAAACTGAATGAAATAGGAAAATGTGGTATGGTTGCTGGGTGCTCATGGCCGCCCACGGGAGGTTGATGGTCATGAATTTAAGGTGAGAAAAGGTGTGTTTTCCCCCATTCACATCCTGCTGTGTGGGTGCAGGTATGGAGGGATGGAGAGTAGGATTTAATCATGATTATATCGTTGTTCAGCCCAGCAAATGCAACGAGGTGAGAAAATAAAAGGGGTGATTAGGATGATTGCCGTTGCGTTCAAGCTGGGTAAAGAGAGACGGGCAGGCACGAGAGAGGTGAGGGGCAGAGGAAAGACAGTGGGATCAGTGGACTATAGATTTCTCTGTGCAGAAGGATTGTTGACCTCCTTGAAGGGGTATGAGTCAGAAAGTGGGGAAGAGGCGGCCATAGAGTGGGGCATTTCAAGTTTGGGTCTAGTGGGGCAGAGGTTGTAAATGATGGTAATGATGTACTCTAGTATAAAATCGTGAGGGAGTGTCTGAGCTGGCGTGGAGGCCTGGGTGGTTGCATTTCCTGAGCTAACTGTTGAGGCCGAGCATCTTTTTTTTGCTGTGCTAGCTTGCTTCTGTGGACGGCCTGCACACATTCACTGACCATTTGGCTTGTTTGCTTCTCATTGACATATATTTTTAATATATTCTTGACACTTTGGATGTTTATTTTTACAGATACCTTCTATTATGGGATTTTTCTCTTACTTTTGTAATGGTATCTTTTGGTGCATGGTTTTATGTTTTAATGTAATTGAATTTATCAACTTTCTGTCTTACAGTTTGTGTTGTTTTGTGCCTTGTTTGGGAAATTCATCTTTCCCTCCAGATCACAAAGATATGTTCTCTTATATATCCTCTTACAAATTCAAATTTTGCTTTGTTTTCTGAAGCGTGTTAAATTTTATCAGTTGCTACATTCTTTCACAACCTTTAAAAAAGAAAAACCTTATTGAGGTATTATTGACATATAAAAAGCTGTTCATATTTAACATATACAACTTGATGAGTTCGGGGATTAAGTTTGTACCTGTGAAATAGTCACGGCCATAGAATGTCCATCAACCCCTCAAATTTCCTCCCATCTGCTTTATCTTATTATTAATTTTGGTGGTAAGAACACTTAAGATCTACCCTCTTAGCAAATTTTAGGTATACAATACAGTATTGTTAGCTACAGGTACTCTGCTGTGTAGTAGATCTCTACTGCTTACCTATCTTGTATAACTGAAACTTTTACAACCATTTTTAGATTAGTGGAGTGAGGTGGCATAATTACTCCACCTTGCATTTCAGTCTTCTAAAGAGTATATAACTTTTGACGGTAGAACAGATCTGGATTTGAATCCTATTCTATCATGTTTTTGTCTAATCTTAGGCAACGCTATTTCTCTCAGTAGGAAATGCAGGAATAGTAGGAAGTAACAGTGTTTGATTTGGTGATGTCAGCATCTTATCCCAAATTTACCACTGATTTTAGTTCTGCTTAATGTGTAACCAAGGTACCTAGATTTAGTATTTATCTGAAATTTTTTGTTGATAGAAGCTTAGTTAACTGTGTTCAGTAAAATAAAGTCCAATTTCTTTTTTTCCTTGAATGTTAGACATAATAGCAATGGTTGCCAACAGAATTTATATATCTTTGTTTTCCTGAGAAATTAAAAGTTATCCTTGGGTATAATATAACTGACTTATTGAGTCTATTTCTTGAATAATCAGTGGTGGTGGTCTGAGTTACTAAACATTTAAAAGTTGGTGGCCTTAAGTTAAGTCATAAAACAGTCTTTTCCCCTTTCCAGCGCTTTGTTCCCTATAGTTATTAATCTGCTTTTCTCCCCCATCTCGGTGTCCGCCACATGTCATGAAGGATCACCATTGCCATTGCAATGTGTCATCCAGACTTGGTTTCCCAGTCAGGGGCTCTTTTCTTTGGACTGTTCTTTAGACATGATTTCCTATTCCAGAATTAGCTGTGCTTTGCGTACACCTCTGGTCTAATTCTCAACTGCCATTCTGAAGGCAGACCTTCTGCTAAGAGTACACCTAGCTTAATGGGGTGTTCTTCTCCTAGTAGGATTTCCATTACAGTGGTGAATTTTTGAAGACCATGAATGAATTCAAAGAGTGAATTTCTGTTGTGCACACAGTTGGTGTATATGTATGTTGGTATATTAACTTTGGAAGACAGTTTGTCATTTTCCAGTAAAGTTGACGCTCCAGTACTTCCAACCTTGGAAGATACTCTAGAGAAATTCTAACACATGTGTATCAGGAGACATGTGCATGAATGTGCATAGCTGTATTTGTTCAGAAGAGCCACAGATGGAAGCAACTCAAATGCCCATTAACAGTGGGATGAGTACATAAATATTGTAAGTGGATGAATCTCTGAAACCTTATGTGAATACCTCCAAAATACCTCAGTATGATTCTATCCATAGAAAGTTAAAACACAACAAAAAGTAAACTGTGTTATTTAGGGATGCATGTTTAAATGGTAAAATGAAAATCAAGGACATGATTACTACAAAAATCAGGGCTGCAGTCACCTCCAGTGGAGAGATGAGGGGAAATGATTGGGGAGGGCGCATAGTAGGTGTGCGGTGGGGTTGGTAGGGAGGCTTCTGTGGCGTCGGCGGTATTCTATTTCTTGATCTGGATAATGGTTCCTTGTGTTTGTTTAAAAATCCTTTAAGTTGTCTATATCCATTGCCTATTCTTTACGTATCTCTCTATACAAGGGGAAAAAAAGTCTAAAAATGGACTTCTCACGGTAGAATTTCAGTTACTACCATAGACCATGGGAAACATTTTGGGATGAAGCAGCCCTTTTCAGCACCTTCAACCTGTGTCTTCAACATGCAGGTGCTTTCTGCTTTGTTTGAGTTTCTGGCCAGGGGCAGTGGCATCTCATTTTTATAAATGGAGGATATGGGAAGGGGACTAGTTTGCTTGAAGTCCTTTTTCTGGTAGGATTGGGAGTCTTCAGACATCTGTTTAGTACTCTTTCTGGAAGCCTTCATCTTATAGCTAATCATGCCTTCAGCTTTTCTTTTTGAACAGTATTCTTGCAGTTCTAGGTTATGTTTCAAAACCTTTGAAAATGACACCATACTCTCACATTCAGGCATAAAAACTTAGATCTTTAGGCATTTTTTCTGCCTCCTACTTTTTTTTTCAAATGGTGAGTTATTGAAACCATGCCATGTGCTTTATTATTTTTCTTTTCAGATGTCACAGATAACCAGAGTTAGACAGATGTTTACAGTGTGAGCAGGGTGCACTGAAGCAACGTTGAAGATAAACATGAGGAAAACAGTCTTTTATGTGCAAGTCTATAAGCTGTTTATTTATTTATTTATTATTTATTTATTTATTTTTGCGGTACGCGGGCCTCTCACTCTTGTGGCCTCTCCCGCTGCAGAGCACAGGCTCCGGACGCTTAGGCCCAGCAGCCATGGCTCACGGGCTCCGCGGCATGTGGGATCCTCCCGGACCGGGGCACGAACCCGCGTCCCCCGCATCGGCAGGCGGACTCCCAACCACTGCGCCACCAGGGAAGCCCTAAGCTGTTTATTTTAAGTGGAACAAATAAAAATGATTAGACTACAGTTTGGTCAGCATAGTTCTCTAGGCATATTTTCATTTAAAGCTGTTATAGGAAAAGCCCATCTATCCTATAGATGGGATGCTGCCTGATTCATGAATCATTGAATAAAGCCAATTAGACCTTCAAAAAAAGGCTACTATATATCTTCCTCAGTGTAATTTTAAGAAAAGTTGATTTTGGGGGGAGATTTTAATTATAATATTAGATTTTCTTGCCTCTGTATCCTTTTGCCAGCAATTAGACCGAAAGGGAAAAGAAGGCTGTCACTCTAGCAGCCTGTATTTTTTCATTAAACTTTGAACCTTTTTTCCCATGAAGCAGTGGGACAGTTTGAGTTGTATTTGCCCTCTTTGATTGAGTTCTTTTGTTTTTTTTCTTTTTATTTGATATGTATTTTATTAGTTTTTACTAATATATTCTTATATTACGAAGGCAATTTAGTGGAAATACATTCCCTTTGATATTGGAATCATTTGAAATAACACAAGCAGAACTATACATTAAAAAATCTTTATTTGAACAACAACAACAAAAAGACAGGTTAAACCACACACACAGGTTAAAACACACACACACACACACACACACACACACACACACACACACACACACACACACACACACACATCTTTCCTTTCTTACAGCTGGACATTGAAGTGGGTCTAATTTGATTTTCTTATTTTCAAACCTCCAAAGATAGAAGCAGCTGAATACCTAGAAATTTGTTTGCTACCCTACTGGTCTCCTGCACCATTGTGTTTTCTGTTGTTTTGATGAAGACTCTTTGTCTACTTTTACTGGTCCAGCTGCTTCATTTTTATCATGTTTATCATTAACTGTCAATTTTCATCCTCTTGCTCTGAAACTGTAGTTTTCCTTAAACAGACGCAGCCTAGGCAGCTTTAATTCCTTTTCCTTTTCCTTTAAATCTGTGACCTTTTGATTTCCATTTGTTGAGGGATTCTGGTTGATCCGCCACGATTGTTTTCAGCGCTGTGTTTTCTCTCTCCTGGTACTCCCCACCTCTCTTCTTTGTTCTTTAATTGGAGGTTACCATTATTGGCTTCTTCGGCTATATCTAGTGCTGCTTCGGCTTTCTCATGAAATGGAATTATTTCTCTCTTTTGCACCTCTGATAAAGTCTATCCACTTTATTTCCCCACAATTTGAGGAAAGGAAGTGTAGATCTTCTCTACAGGTTGGATCATCTAAGTCATCCAAAAAACTCAGCAAAAATCTAATCTTCTAGAGATTTCATTTCAGCATTTATAGCACTGCTGTTTTTCTTCTTCTTTAGCTCTCAATTTAGCTTATACTTCATTTTGCCTTCTCTCTCTCTCTTTTATTTTTTTGCAAATTAATCCTTCTCGAAAAGTATTAGAGAGTCTCTCTTTATGCTTTTGGTCAGAGGTCTCAGTTTCTCATTTGAATATTTTGTGCTTCACCTTTATCTTCTAATCTTTCTTTTTGTCACCTAGGGTTGTACCAGTTGAGAAGCCTTTTATATAAATGGATCTGTTTTTACATCATTTTTTATGGTCATCAGTCATCAGACATTTTATACTCATCAGAGAGTTTTGCATGGAGAGCTTCTGATTTTAGCTTTATCTTTATTTATTTTCATGGGTTTTGACTTTGATTTTCTTACTACTTCTATTAAAGTCTGAGGGATTTTAACCTGTTGAATTATATTATCTCCAGAGGTACCCAGCTTTCATCCAGTTTGATCTGTTCCTTAAAAAATGTGTCTTATAGCAAACTGTAGTCAAATAACACTTGGTTCGATGACTGATTTTGGTCCCAGAGCAGCCATTTTCTCACCACCACCATTTTTGGCTGTTGTTGCTGTCTTCCTGAGCCCAGTCCTTCAGAGCTGAGCCGTGGTGACTGAAATGTCTCAAGTTCATTTTATGAACTGAATGTTTATTTAGACTATTAGATAATTTAGATTATTCTTACTAGAAATTTTACTGAGAGAACATTACTGAATCTTTTTGGATTTGACTTGTATTCCAGATACTGTTCTGGTTGATAAATGTCTAACTGGCTACATCATCCAATCTGCATGTTACATTCTAACAGCATCTACATATTCCTCTCAACTCTGCTGTCTACCCTCTCAGTCTGTTTATTCTTGTGGACTCATCCTTCCCTTTAAAAAATTACCCTCATTTAAAAGAGGGTTTTGGGAAGCAGAGCAAATAAATGCTCATGATCAATGTCATATTTAAGTGGAAGTTGATAAGTTCTCTTTACTTGCTCTAGAAAGAGAGAGAATAAAAGAGTTATTTTGGTAAAAGCTGTAATGAAGGTCAGGGTAGAACCTCTTCTAATATAAAGAGCATGGAACATGAATTTAAAGGCTATGAAAAGGGCAGACATAACCATAGGATTGTGATAACAAAGTCATCTATTTCAGTAAGTGTACCCAAAGTGTTGTATGTGTATTTTGGTTGTAGAATGGAAGGCGCATTGGATTGAAGGATGTCAGCTGAACTGTCTTGGTTCTGGTTGTCACTTACTAACTACATGCCTATGGGGGAGTGAAACTCTCGGAACTTCCTTTTTTATTTTTTTAAACTGTAAAAAATAATACCTGCCTTGCTTTAATCCAGGATGGTTGTAGGGATCATGTAGAACTATTAAATAAACTATAAAGTGCTGTAAAATGTTAAGAATTATTTTATAGGCAAAGACAAGCAAACTGTTGGGGTAGACATACAGTGTAAGTGTGACGATTGAGAAAATCTAGTTGTATTTAAAATCATGCCATTAACATGGGGCCATCATTAAAGTAACAGCATAATACTGACATATATAATTAGAATATAAAACACAATGGCCATTAGCTCATTTTCTCTCTTATGGGATTTGTTGACCTCTTTCAATCTCTACAACTACAGAGGTGACACAGGGAACTTGAAAGATGATTAAAAATGGGAAAAATTGGATCTGTGATGAAAGGTTTATGATGCTAAGGAAAAGAAGTCTGAGAAGTGATTTAATAATTATGTCATATGTGTTCCAGGCCCTAAAGACAATGGAAAAAACCAAATGGGCTCAACTAAAATGTAAGGGAAATCGATTAGATATTCATGTACATTTTGTACGTGAGATGTTAACTGGGCATCCGAGGGAGAGTTGGGGAATCATCCTAACTGTGGAAACCTTGCAGAATAGATATGGTCTCATTTGACTGGAATGGATCCGACAATTGTCCTTCCTGCGGCACAGGGACAGGCCAGGTGATTTGTCAAGGAATTTAATTTTGTTATTTATTTATTTGGCTGTGCCTCGCGGCTTGCAGGATCTCTCAGTTCCCCTACCAGGGATTGAACCGGGCCACAGCAGTGAAAGCGCCGAATCCTAACCACTAGACTGCCAGGGAACTTCCAGGGAACTTTTTTTTAAATCCTATAATTCTGTTCTCCTGGCTTCTTTAAATTTCGCAATGATTCTATAGCATTTTACTCAAGCGCATTAAGTTAACACTTCCAGTGTTCTCAGAAGGGTTAGGCTTAAAATAAATAAGTAAGGGGTGTGTGTGTAAATGGATGCCTGTGGCCATTAGTGACCCTGTGACAGCAAATGACTTTAAGCTAACAAGCTGATGGCAATAAGTACTGCCATTTCCTGAATACCTACCAGGTGCATCTATTCATCTATCATCTATTCATCTATCATCTATCATCTATTCATCTATCATTTACTAGCTAAGTAGATAATTTATGTGGTTTTAATATTTACCTTGAGAATTCTGTGACAGTAGAGGTTTCTGCCTTGTTTTTATAGAGTTTAGTCTTTATGAAATTTTATAGTGAAATTTGAGGTTATCATGAATAACTTTGGATAACCAAAATGAGTAGAATTCTAAGTTTGTTGTCACGAATTTCTACCTCCATGGTGGGAATGCAACGGGAATCACATCTGTCAGAGAGACAATCAGGCACCCAGGCTTTCTGGCATCTCCTGTTTAGAAAATTATAGAAACTTTCAGTTTTAGAGATAGAAGAATCCTTGGAGGTAATTTTTTCATTATCTTTTCATTTCCTTTCTTGAGTTTCTATTTTTGAACACTTTCTAGAAATTAAGAGAATGAAGCTTAAGGAGATTAAGTGACTGTGCCCATGGTCTTGATATTGAGCAGCTGTCTTTGGCTTCAAACTCAGGATTTCTAACTTGTAGTCATTCCTTTAGCAAACACTTAACAATTGTCTACACTGTGTCCCATGTCATGCCAGGTGTTAAGGGTACAGAAATGCCTAAGACATTCCCTGTGATTAAGATTATTGTTGGAACCTCCTACACTGTTGGTGGGAATGTAAATTGATACAGCCACTATGGAGAACAGTATGAAGGTTCCTCAAAAAACTAAAAATAGAATTACCATATGATCCAGCAATCCCGCTCCTGGGCATATACCCGGAGAAAACCATAATTCAAAAAGATACATGCACCCCAGTGTTCATTGTAGCACTATTTACAATAGCCAGGTCACGGAAGCAACCTAAATGTCCATCAGCAGAGGAATGGATAAAGATTATGTGGTACATATATGCAATGGAATATTACTCAGCCATAAAAAGGAACGAAATAGTGCCATTTGCAGAAATGTGGATAGACCTAGAGACTGTCATACAGAGTGAAGTGAGTCAGAAAGAGAAAAACAAATATTGGATAATATCGCTTATATGTGGAATCTAGAAAAATGGTACAGATGAACTTATTTGCAAAGCAGAAACAGACACAGATGTAGAGAACAAACTTGTAGACACCAAGGGGGGAAGGGGGGTGGCATGCATTGTGAGATTGGGATTGACATATATACACTACTATGTATAAAATAGACAACTAATGAGAACAGACTGTATAGCACAGGGAACTCTACTCCGTGCTCTGTGGTGACCTAAATGGGAAGGAAATCTAAAAAAGAGGGGATATATGTATACGTATAACTGATTCACTTTGCTGTACAGCAGAAACTAACACAACATTGTAAAGCAACTAGACTCCAATAAAACTTAATTAAGAAAAAAAAAGATGATTGTTGGGAGAGGCAACAGGGGTCCCGAGCATTCCTGCATGTTCCTGCTGGACGAGCCAAGAATGCGGGACCCTGCCCATTCTCTACCTGAGGCAACAAGCAACCGTGAGGGATGAGGTAACACCTCCCCCAGGCAAAGGTCGGGCTTGCTTCCACTTACTGTAAGAGCAGTGAGTCTCCTAAGCTTAGTGTTCCTTTCCTGTAACATGACCCATAGCATGTGGAGGATTCCATGACGGGCTCTTTGAATTACTGCTCTGAGGCAGAGGGGGCCTGAGAAGCCAATGCAAACGAACATGAAGCTTTGGCCATGAGTATTCATGTCCTTGGTCTCTGATCCAGGAGTCTCATGTCTTCTGCCAGCATCCATGGAACCGTAATAGGCTAACTTATTATCTTACAAATAGGATAGAATCTCAGACCCTGAATAGTCCTTGGCAAGTATCAATCGTGGGAAAATACAGGTGAGAAAACCAACAATTACAGTTCAGTGTGGGCAGCACAGAACTGTGGAACAACCAAGGAAGGGCACCCCGTTCATCTTGGGAAGGTCAGGAGAGGCTTTTCTGAGTGCCTTGCCGTTGACCTGATCATACTGGATTGTGTGTCTGTTGAGGGTAGATCTTTTTATCCTCAGTATTTGGCACGGTACCCAGCACATGGTTCATGACTATAAGCTTGCCGAATGGATGAGTAAACTGTTACTTGTAGCTGCTGGTTGTGATTTACTGCATCGGTGGTCCAGATATTTGCTACTACGGTTTGTCTCCTTTTTAAGAACTGTAGTCCTGGGAAGGTAGTCTTCAATGAAAAGCAACTCACTTCGACGCCTAGCATAAATCTATTCCAACAAGTGAGGAAGGTGGTCAACTTGCAGGATATCTTGCATGTGGATTCATTTAATACTAAGTAATATTAAGGCCCAATTATTTGTTTCTTGACTTTTTAATTTTCTAATACTACTTAGATTTCTCAGAAGAGTTGCAACACTAGTTCCCTTATACCCTTCACCTAGCTTCCCCTAATGTTAAATAACATCTTAGATAAACATGGTACCTGTATCAAAACTAAGAAATTAATGTTGGTATACTACAGACTATTTGAATTTCCCCATTTTCTCCCCACTTTCTTTGTTCTGACTCAGGATACCACATTGCATTTATTTAGCTCCTTAGTCTCCTCCAATTTGTGACAGTTTTTCAGTCTTCTCTGGACACTTTCGAAGAATAGTGGTTAGGTATTTCATAGGATCCCTCAGTTTGGGTTTTTCTGATATTTTCTGGTGATTGGACTGAGGTCATGGATTTTTTGGGGGAAATACCACAGAGATGGTGTGCCTTTCTCGTTGGCACACATGCTATCAATGTGACATTACTGATTGTGTTGACTCTGATCCCTTGATGAAGATGGTATCTGTCAGGTTTCTCCACTGTCACGTTACTTCCTACTCTCTGTTCACTGAGTCCTCACACCGAAGGGGATGGGAATTAAGCTTCACCTACGCGGGGGAGGAGTGTCAAGGAATTGGTGGGCATATGCTAAAATAGTGACAGTAAATAATAACTCTCTTGGGGGAAATATTTTTAGGTTATGCAAATGTCCTATTGCTCCTTAAAGGCTCAGGAGAACCAGTTCTCTCAGAATGAGGCCAAGAGTTGCCTGAGACAAAGCATTTATATTAATTGAATCAGGTGAATGAGGGTACATTTGTTAAACAAGGTAAAACATCAATAATTGATTTTAATTTCTTCATTAATCAGTTACAAAATGCTTATTTATCTCTGAGGGTGTGTTGGCTACCAATTAAGAAGGTACGTATGTATGTGTGTATATATATGTGTGTGTGTGTGTATTTATGCATGTGTTTGTGTGTGTGTGTATATATATGAATAGCTTCATTCCAAATGACTTGTATACATGTCTAAAGTCCATTGATCAGAAAAACTTCATTTAAAGAATAGATGTATATGTATAACTGAATCACTGCTGTACACCTGAAACTAACACAACATTGTAAATCAACTACACGTCAATTAAAAAAGAAACTTTTTTTTAATGTTGTGCTTCTTGTGCAAGAGACTGTCTTGATGTCCCATGCAATCAGGAGGTGCAGTCTTCCAAAAGGTACTCTAGCAGTGGACAGATGAGAGGCAGGCATGCTTCTGTTAGCCAGCAGTCATCCCAGCACGTACCACCTATGTGGCTAATCTTCCATGGAAGTTGGGGCAATTCTAGGGTAGCCTTTGTTGCCCCAGGTGCTGTCCAAACAGGGGCTGGTCCAGAGAGAGAATCTGTTTAATGTGTCTTTAGATGGATAAGGGGAAAAACATCCTGACATTTTGATGTATGACATAACCATTTATCCTTACTGCTATTCTCAGCAGCCCCATCATCTGAAAGTACTCTTGCTTAGATATTTGAGTTGAGTAAGAGAAAATCTGGAATAGTATTTGGTACAGTGCTACGGTGCTAGATATGGGTAAGGACTTACAGCATTTAAAAAGAATTTGTGGGCTTCCCTGGTGGCGCAGTGGTTGAGAGTCCGCCTGCCAATGCAGGGGACATGGGTTCGTGCCCCGGTCCGGGAAGATCCCACATGCCGCGGAGCGGCTGGGCCCGTGAGCCATGGCTGCTGGGCCTGCGCGTCCGGAGCCTGTGCTCCGCAATGGGAGAGGCCACAACAGTGAGAGGCCCGCGTACCGCAAAAAAAAAAAAAAAAGAATTTGTAAAATCTTAAAAAAATATATGATCACGATTTGGCAGTGATCGAACCATTGGACTGAAATTTGGTTTCTTAACCATATGTTATTGCTTTGCACCAGAACAGATTTTAGTGATGAGCTATTGTCAGGAATACTTTCATTTCTTTTTTCTTTCTTTGCAAAGCACAGCATTTCTAATTCTTGGGGTCATCAGAGTAGGGTTTAGATGAGAGGAGGGGGTATTCTTGCAGGAATTTGCAATGGAGAAGGTAACATTGTTGTGATATGTATTGGGGCCATTTCATATTAATTTAGGTTGAATAACAATATCTGCCTTAATTTGGGGTGGAGGGGGTTGATGAGGTGTAGACATAAACAAATTCAAATTTCAAACAAAATGTGTTAAAATAGTTCTTATTTGTAGAGCACTTGGCCAGGTAGTTGGTACTTTATGTACAACATTCTCTTTAACTTCAAGATAACCCTGCAAGGTTGGTACTGGACCGTTTTACAAATGAGGCCAATTAAGCTCAAGGAAGTTAGATAATTTGCCTAATGTCACATCACTAGTACATGGTGAAACTGCAGTGTAATTTTCTATCAGCCTGATTCCAAAACCCATCACTATTCTTTACTGAACTCTTACCTTCTGACTACGCACGCAGTTGGCTGTGTGGCAGTAGTCCCTTTTGGTATATTGTATAGAAAATGAGTCATTTCGTGGTCTGGGAATAGTTATGTCCCACCCCCCTGCCCCCCTTGTAGTAAAAACAAACAAACAAAACGTTTAGCTACTTTAAAAAAGTTATCTCTGTTGTATAGTTTGTTGCCTTTTGATCTGCTCATGAGAATGGAAACATTACTCTTATTATCTGCTACTTGTTTCATTTATAATGAAAAGCATGGAAAAATAGGGATTTACTTCAACTCTCTGACTTATTATGACAGGTACTCAGGAGCTCTAACACGGAAATGAGTTTTTCTTGACTGCTGGTAATTAGCAGCTGGAGCAAGAGAATAATTAGGTGTTAACCTGTTTATGCAGCGTATGTGTGAATGAAATTCATCTGCTTCACATTAGGAAAATTGACAAGGCGTCACTATTGTTAATATTTTTCACATTACCCTCTTGGATTTTTTATTTGGATGTCTTCATATAATTTTGAGAGAAAATCCAAAGGGATTGTGGCCAGGGCTTAGAGGAGTCTTGGAAAAAGTTGATTGTAATATTTACACATAAACTCACTGTAACCTCAGTAGGCCCTTGAGCATTTTTACAACTTGTTGATCCCCATTTTAAAGTGAGAGAGTCCTTATTTGCAACACGTTTCTGAATCCCAGGTTAGTCTTTTTTGCATTTTGATTGGAGGCTGTCATGATGTCATTTTTAAGGTAGGCTACGGTTACCTATATGAGAACTGTATCATTTCCCTTATATTATTTATCTATTTATTTATTTGCCTGCGTTGGGTCTTTGTTGCAGCGTGCGGACTCTTCATTGCAGTGCACGGGCTTTTCTCTAGTTGGGGCGCGTGGGCTCCAGATTGCGGGCTCAGTAGTTGCGGCGTGTGGGCTTAGTAGTTGTGGTGTGCAGGCTCTAGAGCACGCGGGCTCAGTAGTTGCAGCGCATGGGCTTAGTTGCCCTACAGCATGTGGGATCTTAGTTCCCCAACCAGGGATCGAACCCGCATCCCCTGTATTGGAAGCGCAGTGTCTTCATCGCCAGGGACGTCCCTAAATGCCTCTTTAAATGCTCCAGAATGAGTATACTTCAAAAGCCTCAGGGATCTTAACCACTGAACCGCCAGGTAAGTCCCTCCCTTATATTTTGAAGTCAGGATGGTATTTGCACATGAGTAGTTTTCATACTGTTCTTGATGCTTTAATTTGCTTACGGTGTAAATGGAATTTGGGAACAGCTAAGGGAGTTGCCTATACCTCTCTTCAGAGAGGAAGTAATTTTGAGCTCTGTGTATAGCTAATGATAAATGGGCCAAGTTGTGGGACCAGTTTTATCGTTAGACCTCCACCCCTTTTTTACCTCTGTGGTGTTCCCTTTTCTTTCCCATTTAGGTACTTGACCACCTATATTGTAATGCTCAAGGCTCTTAGGTACTCACTTATGCTTTGCCTGCTCTCAGGGTACCTCTCCTAGGAAGCCCATTTGTGTATATTTGATATTCGTACGTCGTGCTCATATCATATATGACCATCAGGCCACAGTTGGAGAAATCAGAGGGAGTGTTGCTTGAGGGTCAGTCCACTGGAGTGTTCATGTGAGGGACTATACCAGGACACCCTTATATAAGTAAAGCAACAGGTGGAGTGAAATCATTTTAGAGCAGGCTGCTGGGTGAGGTCTTGTCAAGTTAAGACATTCCCGGTGCACTGCTACTTAAAAGGTAAGCTGCAAACAAAAAGATATTATTAAATCTGGTCTGTGTAGGAGTGTGCATGTGTCAGCTATACAGTATAATTCCTAAAGAAGAATTTGCTGTTCCTGATGTAACTTTAAAGCAATGTGTCTTCAGCTCTGCGTGTTTGATTTTCTTGTGCCTCATCTCTACTGTGCCTGGTTGCTATGAGCTGTACCGTTTACTGTGGGATCATTAAAAAAAAAAATAGTACTTATTCAACCAGAATATCTTATTCAACCAGAATATCTTAAGTCTTTGCCCCTGTTATTCTTATGCTTTTCTTTTTCCCTTTAACACTCAAAATCATAGTGAAAAAGTGAATTGTTTCTTATTTTGAAACCCAGAGAATAGAACTATCATTACATAATGAATTCATAGCTAAAAACAAGTAAGGACTCACCTGAATGGTTTCTTCTAATAACCAGTCTTAAATCTCTTGGGTTGCTCCTGCTATTCCAGTAATCAGCGGCTGACATAAACATATACAGCCACGCATAAGTCGCTTTTCTCCTGACCACTTCAAGTCCCTATTGCTTTTTTACATGTACCCTTTAAGATCCCCAAGGGCGACAAACTAACAACTCTTTTTTAAAATGAATTTTTATTTTTTTAATTTAATTTTTTATTAAAAAGTTTTTTTTTTTTTTGGCCATGCTGCATGGCTTGCAGGATCTTAGTTCCCTGACCAGGGATTGAACCCAGGCCCCAGCAGTGAAAGCACCGAGTCCTAACCAGTGGACCGCCAGGGAATTCCCCAAGCTAACTACTCTTAGTTGAGTGAAGATAGTTTGTTTTGAACTTTTGATGTCTTTTTCCTCATTCTTTAAGGGGCATCGTAGAATGTACACCCTGAAACAATCTTAGATATCGTTTGGTCCAAATCTTTCACTTTTTAAATTGGGAAACTGAGACTCATATAAGTTGGGGTTTAACCTAAGGCCATATAGGTATTTGTTGGAGATGAATTGCTCAGATGAGTATCTTTTCTGAAGGCTCATAAGGTAGAGTGGTTTCCATGTCATAGCAGTAGACATCTCATTGAATTCCAGTTTTTATTTGGAAAGGAATTTGAGTTGATTCCTTGGGGGTCGTGTCCTTGGGGTAAACAATAATCAGATTGGTACGTAGAGAGAAAATAGAGATCATTTTTTTCAGAGTTAAAAATTGTGAATATTCTCAAGTTTATAAACTTTCCCAAACATATTCATACAGGATGAAGAAGAAACTTGGAGTACCATACAAGCCCAAAGTTCCATCTATTGTCTGACTTTTGGCTGTCTCATTTTGCTACCCCTACTCTCTACTCTTGCCTGACATGGATATATATCTTTTTCCTCTGTCCATTTTCCACGTTTGCTTTTGTTAGACCTTGGACTTCAGTATGGAAGCGAATATTACTGATTAGTTTCCATGTTTGTGATTTATATCCTTCTAATGTTTCTTGGGTGCAGGAACCATGGGAAAGGAAAAAACAGAGGCTGATTTCTGTTTTTCTCTTTGGACCCTTTAAGGACCAATTTGTACAACTTATTTTTCATTTGGTACTTTTCCCAGTTTTTAAAATGTACTTCTTTTCCTTTTTTTTTTTTTTTTTAAAATCTCGTAGAGACTTCTGTCTACAATGGATTTACCACAGTCTGGTTCCCCAACATGTTCAGAGGCTGTTTGGGAAATACTAATAATACCTAAGTGCCACTTTGATCAGAATGGCCAGTCTATATTGGATCTCTGCCTACAGAGAGATTTTCTTCTCTCATCATCTCCTCTGATCCCCCAGTCTTTCTGGACCAGTTCATTTGTAGTTTTAAATAGAAGCAGTGAATTTTGAACCAGTCTTTCTGATTGAAGCCTGGCTACTTTAACAGATAGGACTCACTTACCTGAAGATCTTATTATTGGAAACATAGAGTAATAGAGCACCTGTGATCCTTCATTCGTAGAAATAGAGTTTCAAGGTTCAAAATTGCACAGAGATATAGGGATGTAATGAAAAGGAAAATATGCGTGGGCCATCCTTTCTTTCAAAGTGTCCTTGAGGAGAGAGAACATATGAATGGTGCTCAGTGAAGCCACTGGGCTGGGATACAACAGCCTGACTCTTAAGTATGCTGTCAGAGCCTCGTAACGAGAGAGAAGGTGAATGTGTACAATTGGAACTTACTGTGATGTGCAGTATTTGATGTGTCGTGGATAAAGGCAAGGGGGGAGTAGCAGGAGGTGGTGAGGAGGGGAGGGTTTGTCTGAAACTGTCTCATTGTCAGCATTTGTTGACACGTTAAATCAGATGATCTTTCTATGGTAACAGTATACCAGAAACAGTATCCTTTTTTTAAAAAATTTAATCTTTATTTTATATTGGAGTATAGTTGATTTACAATATTGTGTTAGTTTCAGGTGTACAGCAAAGTGAATCAGTTATACATATATCCATTCTTCTTCAGATTCTTTTCCCATATAGGTTATTATAGAATATTGAGTAGAGTTCCCTGTGTTATACAGTAGGTCCTTGTTGATTATCTATTTTATATATAGTACTGTGTGTATATGTTAATCCCAAACTCCTAATTTATCTCACCCTCCACCTTTCCCCTTGAGAAACAGTATTTTTTTTTTTTTTGCGGTTCGCGGGCCTCTCACTGTTGCGGCCTCTCCCGTTGCGGAGCACAGGCTCTGGACGCGCGGGCTCAGCGGCCATGGTTCACGGGCTGCGGCACGTGGGATCTTCCCGGACCGGGGCACGAACCCGTGTCCCCTGCATTGGCAGGTGGACTCTCAACCACTGTGCCACCAGGGAAGCCCGAGAAACAGTACCTTTTAAGGGGTGAGAGTATTGGAGCTCACTCCCAATTGTTATCCTGAAGGAAGGCTTCCTTGTCTCCCTGTAAGAAGTCCAGCCTTACATTCCCTTTAAAGGCGGTTATTCTGGTTTTTGTTTTATTTTGTTTCTAAAAAGGGGAGTGGCTGGATTTTCCGACTGTCCTTCGAGCTAGGAGATACACGTTTTCAGTCTTCCTAGCTCTTTGGTACTGACTTGAGCCAAAAATGCATTATTTAAAAACACAGTATTAACCTTACCATCCTAGTTCATGCCTTTGTGACCACAAGTTGAGGTATTTCTTTTCTACATAAGAAATCACTGTTGAGGCTTGGTTTCCTTCCCAAGGGACTCTGTAATATTGATTATTTTACTTCTACCCAGGATGTTACTACACCACAGGAAGCTGACACAGTGTGGAGGTGAAAGAAACTAGCCTATGATTCTGTTATCAAGGACATTTATTTCAAAAGTTCAGCAGGGTGGGCTTCCCTGGTAGCGCAGTGGTTGAGAGTCCGCCTGCCAATGCAGGGGACACGGGTTCGTGCCCCGGTCAGGGAAGATCCCACATGCCGCGGAGCGGCTGGGCCCGTGAGCCACGGCCGCTGAGCCTGCGCGTCCGGAGCCTGTGCTCCGCAACGGGAGAGACCACAGCAGTGAGAGGCCCGCGTACCACAAAAGTTCAGCTGGGCATCTGAGACAGGAAGGGTACAATAAATTTTAAAAAAGTCTTTATCTCTGCCTTGGTATTTACATTTATTTAAAATATTTGTAATGAAGGTAGTTCTATAAAGAATAATTAAGTATCCTTCTGATACTTAAAAACCTTAATATAGATGTAGAATTATAACTAGCTCCTAATATGCTTATCTTAGAGAAAACAGTTGTATTGCCTATTGGAGTTTTTCTTCACAGATCTATTTATGGAGGGGACATAAAATATGATGCAAAGATGGCAAAAATTGATACTTGCTAAAAGCTGGGTGGTAATTACATGGGTACTGGCTGTCTGAAGTAATTCAAAGTAAAATATTAAAAATAAATAGAATATCAAGATATATTTCAGAGTATTTTAAAACGTTTTAGGGGGAAAAAGATGTTGCTCACTTGGGAGATTGGCTTCAAGATAGGAATCATTTGAGATTTTGGAATAATAGTTGTGCAAATTCCTTAGTAAATAGGAAATAGTGCTGGAGCTGATCAGTGAACGGAAATGAATAAATTATTACATAACCAGTGTGTCACTGTGATTGAAATATATTTTTTTGGGGATGGAAAATGATATTTCCTCTTGGAAAAAAACAAAGGTTGCTTTTATCCACTATATCCTGCTAGGTATAAAATTTAGTTGTGTATGGTTTGTAGTTTAAATACTTGAGCCCTATCTCATTCTCAGAGTAAATTACAGAGCCCACAAACCTGGAATAAACTGACGGTAACTAAAATGGTTGGCACAATGTTATCAGTGAACGAATATTATAGAGGAAGCTTCTTGGATTTCCAACAATTAAATTCTGTTGATTTCTCACACTGCATTTTTTTTTTTTTTTTTTTTGCGGTATGCGGGCCCCTCTCACTGTTGTGGCCTCTCCCGTTGCGGAGCACATGCTCCGTTCATGCAGGCTCAGCGGCCATGGCTCACAGGCCCAGCTGCTCCGCGGCATGTGGGATCCTCCCGGACCGGGGCACGAACCCGTGTCCCCTGCATCGGCAGGCGGACTCTCAACCACCGCGCCACCAGGGAAGCCCTCACACTGCATTTTGACTCCTTGTATGACATAGTCTCACTCTTTGATTTCCAAGCCTTACTTCTTGATTGCAAATGATATAATTTTCTGAGATTTTGTTAATTTTAGTTACTTCTGCAATATCCTAACCCAAATTACAGATGTTTAGTCCATGTTTATCAACTTGTAATTTATTAGACTCCTTGGTCTTGGTCGCTTGATCACTGTTGAGACAACAGAATAAATGAGTAGCAGTCTGCATGTCTACGCTGCACTGTTTTGCAACGTGTGCCCACTTGGGCTAGCAAAAGCTAGGACTTGACATGACTCATTCCAGGAATTTTAGATAAGAGTATTCATCAGTGTCTATAAGGTTTTAAGTGTGTGTATTAAAATAGAGAGGAACGCTTTGGTGGATCCTCTAGATGGCAGAACAGTTACAACAAATATACCTCAGGAGCCTTTCCAAGAAGTATGGGGAGGGGAGAGCAAGGAGAGATGGGGTGCCAAGGGGACCTTCTAGCTAGCATGGCTCCAGGCTTTCTATCTCAGCCCAACCAGGGGAGGTCTGCTTTTATATGCTTTATCTCGATGATCTATCTGAGACCTTGTTTGAAAGAATGCAACACTGCTGAAAAATGATGGGATAAAGGTAAAAAAAAAACAAAACCCTTGAGCTGTGCCCACCAACATCAAACCACAGATTTTTATGAGGACTAATGAATACATTTGTCCACATACCCTGAGCATCTCTAGAGATTGTAGCTGACTCCACCCCAACACGTATGCTGATGAATTCCAGAGTGATACTGGCCTGCTTCCACACTCTTCTTACCTTAATTTCTATCAGAGAGGATCAGGTACAGCATAGACTCTAGCCTTTGTCCCTACTTTGAAAGAGATCACCATTGTTGGCATAGATTTGACAGATGAATCGGATAACGTGGCTCTCAAACTCAGAAAGGAGACTAAACTTAGGTACCCACATAGATTCATTCCTCACACAGAGCATAGAATAAACGTAAGATTGTAAGTATGCCACTTCCCCATTCTCATCTTTGAGTTGAAAGCTGATTGTAGTATTGCTTCAGTTTCTTTTGCAAAATGCTTATCCCAATTCTCCTGTAATCACCTTTTAATAGCAAGATCAATTTCGGTCCCTTTGGACTATTGATGAAGTTCTAGACCACAGTATGGTATGGCAAGTGTGATTTCCATATGTCAAATAGAGCAAACGTGTAAGGGATAAATTTGCTATCCTGTGTTTGCATACCTCATAACATCACATAATATGCTTAACAGATCTGATCTCTTTGTAGCCATTATTTCTGTATGACTGCTCCAAAAAATTCCTCATATGGAGACACTTCTGTATTTGTCTTAGTTGCTCATTCCTAGTGAGTTGAAGCTAAGGTATATTTCAGGATCACTCTTCTTCTGCCTGTTTGAGATTGTACTTGAGAATGTATTAGGATACATTTGTACATTGACTTAACTATTGATTCACTAGTCCTGTGCTTATCTGGGGAATAGACACATTAATGAGATGAGGCCCTCACCCAGGAGGGTGCAGAGTTTAATAGGCAAGATAAGTATATAAATAGATATTCAGTGCAATCTAACAAGATGTTACAAAAGAGGTGTTACCAAAATGCTATGGAAGTTTCTAGGCATGAAAACTCTTCTGTAGGTATTACCACAAACTCCCCAGAAATTACTGCATGCAGAGGACTGTGTCCTTGCAACACATAGGAAGGAAACCATGCAGTCGATGAAGGATTAAATATTAGAGTGGTAGCATGTTAAGCACTAAGCCCCATAGATTTAGACTGTGCATCAACCAGCATATTCAGATGATTGCACCAAGAAAATTCTATAAACAGCTAAAGATTTTTATTGGGATAACTGAACTGGAAGCTGTCTTTGACTTGCTACTTGAAGAACATTATTCAACGCTACATTCCTATGATGACAGTCAGTAAATGGGAAACCCATGTGTTCTGATGATGACAACATGTGACATCGTACTATTAGTCTATAAAAGTGGTCTATAAAATTTGGTCTGGGTTATTGAGCTATTTCACTACTACCTTCAATACCATATGAAAAGTGGAGAGTGACAGGATCTTCAAACAGCTGTTGAATAATAAAGTGGTAGTAATTAACCAGTGTGTGGGACTGGAAGAATGCTTTAGGAATTCTCTAACACAGCACTGTTTCAAGCAAACTCAGTAACTGTAGATGACAAGTCCTCAGGTTGGCTTCTAGTAATTCATGGAGTTGTTATTTTTTGTGAGTAACGTAATCGTTACACAGACTCTGAGTTCAGGAGGCTAAGACACAAAGGACTGATGTTGAATTGGGGCTACTGCAACTAATCAAAGGATAAACTGCACATGTGTTCACTGTGGAAGGATTGGTGGCTCTGTCCTTTGCAGCGAGAGCTGCATAAAGATGATAAAAAGAGGAGAGATGGTCTATATATGTTTATGTGTTTGTAAGAGGGGTCTCATTTTGTCTCCTTTGTTGAACTCTAACTTCCAAATTATTTTCTGCAAATTTTTGTTGAAGACTTTTTTAGAACACACTAGGTTTGCTTATTAAAGAGATTCCTCTTTTATGAATTCATGTTTTCTCACAAGGATGTTCACCAGCTTTCTCCTCACCCCCCCCCCATGTTACAGTACTGTGTATGTGCCTCACACTAATTAAATATCTCATGGGATCACTTTATAACCCATATTTAGGGGTCTCTTTCTCATTCAGAGATTCTTTCCCGTTTTGAGTGTATTGATAATTTTCTCAGTTTCCTGAGCGGCGTCAGTGTTTGTTTGAACCAGGGTGGAGTTGTGCACCCATCCCTCACTCTCCGTGTCCCTCTTCCTTTATTGTCTGGTTGCTTGCTGGTACTTTCCTCCCTCCCATTTTATCATTATCTGTGAGTTTTATTAACATGACATTAACTCCTTCTTTTAAATTAATAATGAAGTAAACCGTGAAATGGTACTTTTATCTTTAACGGCCGATGCTGTAAAAGTGACAAATGCAATGCAAGCATCTTTCCCTAACTTGGCTCCTGTCATGCATCTCAGTAGTGTCTCTGTGACAGGACTTGAAATGATAGCGCTCACATCTCTTGCAGCTCATTCACACTGAAAGCATATAATCATCGGTTTCCCATCACAGCCACTTCCCCAGCTCAGACTGTGATGTCACAAACCAAAGATGATTCTCTCTCAGTAGGATGGTTCCATGATGAACCATCAGCCTTATTCAAATTTGGTCACTTCATGAAGAAAAATTAACCATAATAAAGATCAAAGATACCGGCTAGTTGAAATACCCTGTTGAATTAAGCTTGAAAAACTTTTCCATGATACTGGAATGAAGGAAATTCTTTCAAAATTCTAAGGAAAAATTTGAGAGTTATAATAATGCAGATATCAGTAAATATTTATGGAATTAAAAATATTATGCAGTGCTGGTCCCTTTAAATGTTAACACTTAAAAATAACTTATAGGTATGTTTCTTATTTTCTATGCAAAATTATGTGGCTTGCTATTTCAGACAATGATGACATATCAATCTGAAAAGAGTCAGCAAAGACACAAAATGGATGTACTTTATTTTGACCTATACACCTACTTTTGTATTCTCATGGTTTAAATAAAAAGTACAGCTTTTGGATGATTTAAAAAGAGCAGAAGCTAAAAATACAGTACTAAATATCATTGCAAGGATTTGGTAGCCAAAATATTTGCTCCATTTCTATGAAAGAATCCATTAATACAAAACTATATTACTTTTATACTATAATACTTTTTATATCATGTGTGCATGAAAAACATTCCAAATTACAGAAACAATTAGACAGTCATTGAATACTTCCCAAGATGTTCAAAATCTCTTTAATTGTTAAATCTATCAACACACAACACAGAAACTCTCATAAATAAACCAGGTCTTCAGGTATCAAACCAAATCTTCTAGCCTAAAATTCCTTATCCGTTTGTACCCATGAGATGCTAAAGTTGAAGCAGTTTTCAACTTGAATCATTGATAAATGATGTGTTAAAAATTAGCTTATGTTTTTATTCTTTATTTTTTCACTTAAAATGAAGAAGAAACTGTAGATTGGGCTAATTTGGAATAAATTGCTATAGAGTTTTTTTTTGAAAGCAGTTATTTAAATCTCAATAATCATTATTCAGAATGGGTTATTATAGAGAAATAGCTTGATTTAGATAGGAAAGAAGAATGAAGATTCACTGGGACTGATGCTAACCGGGGCTGAAGGGGAGGTGGGTTTGCTCATCCATTGTCTTTAGAAGATAAATCATAGAAGCAAAGTCCCTAAACTGGTGGGACGTGGGTCTCTTTGTACATTACAATGAGTAAATAAAATCCAGAAGACTTGAGGAATGTAATTTTATACCCCCTTCAATTCTATTTATTGGAAGCAAATTGTTTGAGTATAATATTGTTAATCTCTTATTTTTGCCTAAGTTAAACAATTCTTTGAGTTGAAATAATTTTTTAACTTAAAAAATATATGCATATTTTCAAAGCATGTCAGTTTACAAAATATAATGAGGAAAAAGATGAATTCTTAAGGGTTCAGGTACATGTAAGTATAGTTAAAGAATACTTTTAGTTAGGGCTAGGTATACAAAGTATTTTGAAAATTTTAAATAAACATTTTTCTCTGCAACAAATTGATACACTACAGTATTACTGCTTGTATTTGAATTACTGCTTTCCTTTACTGGAAAATGATGGGTGAATTTCTGTAATGAATTCCGACGCCCAAGATTTATGACATTTAAGGTTATTTATAGACTGTCTTGAAAAGAGTGATGGGATCATGTAATTCACTCTATTAATTAAATTTTGAAAAAAGGAAAGAATTCAGTGAAATGGAAGAATTTCAAATTTGATTTATTAAGCAAGTACTGAATAATTACTTTAGATAAATTTCCTTATATTTTCAGAAGATCTCTACAGTTAGGTGTGATTTGCTTTTATTGTTTCACTTATCTCCTGTCTTCTAAGATAATAGAAGCATATTATTTGTAGGGCTTCTTTATGAAAAGATTAAGCTTTGAACTTTTCCTATTGAAGTTAACTAATGTGGTTGAATTTTTGCTAAAAATCTATGTAGGGAACTCAGATTCTGACAAATCCTTTTCTTTTTTTTAAACATAAGATAGTCTCTCTGAAAGTCGCATTATGGAGTGATTTCTAGGGAATTTCTAAAAGCCACTGTACCCTTTAAAATTCTTTGATGGTTTCAGTAGTTCTTTGCATTTTACGGTTTGGGCCATTTGATCTGAGTTAAAGCTTTTGAGGCATTAAGATACCATTTTTTTTTGTTCTGTTGTTAAATCAGAAAAATGTCCTCATTTATAAATGTTACGAAAATATGCCCAGAACCTTTGGGTATTTTAGCTCCATTCTACTGAAGTGCTTGCTATACCTTAGTTTACTAGAGATTGTTTTTCTTGAGTGTGAATGAGAATGACATCACAGGGATTTTTTTTTTTTTTTTTTTTGGCTAACGATAAAAACCAGTCATTGAGCTTTGTTCTTTTGCATCAATAGAAATAATATTAAAAACAATCATTTTTCTTTGTTTTACCAAGTGCCCTGGGAAATAAATTACATTTGAATGTGTTTGGTAAATAGCATCTGAATGGCTCTTCTGCCCCATTCAGGGCTCTCTTTGTGCATTTTTCCCCCAAGCTATTAAATAAAACAAAACTGGGAGTTTTAAGACGAAGACAAACATGGGACAAATCTATTGAAAAATGAATGGAATTTTTGGAGTGTTTTCTTACCTAGTTATGGATGATTATGAGCATAAGTAAAAACAAGTGTTTACCTTACAAGGCTTAAATCTGCCCAGAGCTCAAGGGAGGGTCACATGAAATTCAAATCTACTAGCTCATTCACAGCATCAGCAGGTTTAGCTTCAGTGGTCGAGACAACGTTACAAAATTAAATCTTACCTGGCAGTGGTTTGTTTGAAGCTCGGTCATTTGAACTCCGGCTGGAAATAGCAAGCTTCGATACCTGAAATGCTGTCTCTCCGTCCTTTCGTGTTCTCTTACCACTGTGTTTTTCCTTCCTGCAGTCTCTACCTGTATTCCTGGTAATCTTGGAGCATTACTTAGGACAGCATGCAATAATAGATGAAACCTCCTTTTGGATAAGATTATAGAACTAGAGGGTGAATTTTGCCTTTCTCTATCTGATGACAGCCGTCCATCTGACCGCAGACAACTTGAGTGTTCAGAACTTATTAAAAATTCATTGACTGTTTCAGCAATTGAGAAATCCTGGGTCTTTCTATATAGACATTTTACCTTCTGCAAAAGTTCTGTCCATATTTCAGAATTACACATGCTCCTGAATCAAGTTGCCTTAAAAAATTGTCTGGACTAGAAGCGTGGATGTTCTCTTGCATTCTCTTGCTTTCCTTGTTTTTCCCTTTACCAACTTTTCAGTCCGTGAGCTTCCTCTCTGTAGAGGTTGAAGGGATTTCTTCTGTCCTTGTGTTTCTGTAACACATAGTTCTGTTCCACTGTTCTGTGAATAGTGAGCGGAAAATCCAAAAGGAGGCACGGCTTTATCGTAATCTCCGGACACTGAGCACGCTTGTCATGAATGAAGAGCTGATATGAGCTATTCAAACCAAGCAGCAAACTGATGGGATGACGCTTTCATAACATAATAAACCCATTAATTACTTCTCCTGATGGACAGCAGTATGCCCTGAAAGGAAAAAAGGAAGGAGCAGATGATCACATTCGGTTTAATAGGTGTTCTCTGAGCAGCTTGTCATTGAGAAGTGAGTCCAGGAAAAGCTGCAGCTTTGGAATGTGATCAGGTAGAGCGGGCAAGAGTTGTTTTGACAGTTAAGTGACGTATTTTGGGAGAGAAAAAAAGAGCTGAGCACAGAGGTAGCTGGAATAAGGTTCCAAAATGTTTTTGAAAATGTTCATTTTTCCCTGTTAGTCCTTTTGGCTGGAAGAATGTAATCTGTATTTTACCTCTGCATTATTTGCAGGGATTTTGCTGAGCTGTTTTCTCATGATATAGCTTTCCCTAAAGAAGGAAAATAATTTTTAAAAAGTCTTTGAGATAGAAAAGTATATTGTGAGTTTAAAAAATTCGTAGCAGGGAAAAGTCTACTTTTTTGTGAAAGATGTGTAAAAAAAAAATTGTAAGCTGTGTTCTGACATAAATCTGAGGGTAAGCAGAGAAAAGGCTGCTTTTTAAAAAATATATTTTTATGTTTTTATATATGTTTTAGGCACATGCATTTTGTTGCTTTGGAATAAAGCATCACTTGACGTAAAAATTTAGCAGGGTCTTCCTTTTAAGCAGTTCTTAAATTAGAGGGAATTTTGAGTAGTTGGATAAATGAATAGATCTAAAAATGTCAATTTCATAATTTTTTACTTCATTTTTGAAATATCACAAGATGATTTTTTCCCCCTACCTGTTCATAGAGTCCTTTAAGGAGGGTTTCTGGGCAACAGAATGCTTTTAAATGTTTTTTAAAAAAAGTATTATGAGAAATCTCAAATTTGTACAAAACTACAAAAAATAATATATGAACTTCCATAAACCTATTACCCAGATTCAATAAGTACCAAGATTTTTGCCATATTACCTTCATTTAGCTCTGTTTTTTCAGTAGCTGAAATATTTTAAAGCAAATCTCATTTCACCCCTGCATACTTCAGTATGTATATGTTTAAAGCATTAACACTTTCTCACATGACTACTGTGCCATTATCACACTTAACAATAATAATAATTAATAATTAACAAAGGGGTTAATTGTAATAATCATTTGGGGTCATATAATATCCAGACTATTTAAAATTTCTCATGTGTCCTAAACTGTGTCTTTACATAGGTTTTTTTTTTGAATTGGGATCTAGACAAAGTCCACACATTTAGTTGTTAGGCATTAGAATTTTAAACTCTGACTCAGATGCACATATGAGGAAGAGGTAAAATTTACTTTTATTGTGGTTTCTACACACGTTCATAATATGAATATCTACAGAGAACGTATCTCTAGAATATTTTCTTGAATATTTTCCCACTTAACATTATGCATGATACCAAACAAGAATGTAATTTTATACGGTAATGATTGGCCATCCGTTAGGTTCATTGCTTTCTATAAGTTTTGGTTTTGACTTGTTCTGGAGTATGTATTGATAATGCAGGATTCTGCCCAAGCTGTTGAGCCTACCATTTGGGCTGGGCAAATTCAATCCAATGCATTCCAGTCAGTTCTGCTTTATTGCTGAAAAAGACCATCTTGCTTGTTTACCTTATCAAACACAGTAGAACATTGCGATAATAAACACTCCAGGTTTAAAGCCATTGATTATTAAGCCACTTTCAACATTTGAATGTGACCTAAGAGTTCCATGAAGATCTAAAAAGAGAGACGTAAGAATCAGATGGGGTCATTGTGTTCATGAGGACCAATGACTGTAATACTGTATAATTACATAATATCCATAATAGTGTATAATTTTATAAATTATTGTATAATTATTTCCAATAATAGCAGTTTTTCTCCTATGAATTCTTATTTTCCTGTGGTATTTGAACTCCCAGCTCCTTTCTGAAAAAGCAGAGCATTTGGCTGCCTACTTAGCTTTCTCAGGAGTGCAACAACATGAGGTCCTTGAATAACTTGTGTGCTGCCTTCTCCCCTGTTGACATTCATTCTTCATTCTCATCCCGATTCTCTCTCTCCCTCTCCATCTTCCAGGTTGGCTAGATAAATGAGAATGGGGAAGATGAAATATGGGGGGGGGGGGTCACCAAAAGGGCATGGATGGACATTATACTCAGGTTCAGAGCCAGTGCTGAGGACCATGCTCCCATTTCTCTGGAGGCTGTAGAATTCTGCTCTCCCAAGTTGTCCATGGATGGTACACCCCTGGCTGTATCTCCTGTCCCATGTCAAGTTACGGCATGATTGTTTGTGTAACACTTCTCTATGTTGTCAAATTATGCCTAACGAGGTTTATAGGTGTTTATTATCTACATATGTGAAAGCCTGGTAAATAGTTAATGACTATGACCATTTTATACACGTAAATGGAATAGAAAAAATGAGGCAAAATGCTTCTACTTTCTGTAGGATGGACTTTCTGCTTTGAAGCAAGGCGTTGTCGCTGTGAATAATATTGTTCGGGGATCTAATGGGTTGAGCGGCTAGTTGGGTGAATGGCTTGTTCTCCTCACCTCCACCTCCATAGGAAGAGGAGGGAAAGTCTCAGGGAGATGGATTTTATGTTCTCTTTGATGCATGTGATAAAACACAATTTTCTTTTGTTCAGGTGTTTCAACTTCCATCTTCCTATTTTTTTTTTTTTTTTTGCGGTACGCGGGCCTCTCACTGTTGTGGCCTCTCCCATTGTGGAGCACAGGCTCCGGACGCGCAGGGTCAGCGGCCATGGCTCACGGGCCCAGCCGCTCCGCGGCATGTGGGATCTTCCCGGACCGGGGCACAAACCCGCGTCCCCCGCATCGGCAGGCGGACTCCCAACCACTGCGCCACCAGGGAAGCCCCCTATCCTCCATTTTGCAACTCCCTTTATTCTCTAAATTTAAGTTAATCTGAACTCACCCATTTCCACTATAAAACTGACCAAAGAAATTCAGAAGTTTCATAGTCTTTATAGATTTTTAAAGAGCTTCATGTATAATAAGATAGACGACTTTTCCCCACAAAGTTCTTTCTTGCAAGAATGTTTTGTCCATACCAAGAAGTATGCTCACAGCTGTTTCTGAGTCTTTGCAAAATCATAACTGCTTTTATAAAGGAAAAATAAAAAAAATAGCCCCTTCTTCATGTTCTCCAGTTCTTAGATGAGTAGGATTTGTGTTTCAGGACTGCTTCTGTGGCAGCTACTTATTTTCAGGGCATTTAAAATATCCATAATCTCAATCAAGTGTCATTATTTTTCAGTTAATAAAGAAAGAAAAAAGTTGCATTTTAAGAGTATTGTAGAATCATGCAAATTCTTTCTAAAATATGCTTTTTTTTGGTTGCTCTTGTTAAAGACATCAAATCTTTGTTGGCTTACATGGGTCATTCTAGATCACTTTAGCCCATTAATCGTAATAATTAACAAATATTTGATTCCTTCCTAGGTACACGACACAATTCTAGATTCTTTGAGTGTGTAATAATCTACTTTTTGTAGCTTTGGGGCAGAGACTGTTATCAATCATATTTTGTAAAGGAGGAAATTGAGATACAGGGGGGCTAAGTAACTTGCTCAATTTGACCCAACTAGTAAGATGTTGAACTGTGGTATGAATCCAGTAGGATGCCCTACTAAGGAAAAAGATAATGGAGCCTTTTCCTTTACATGTGAGACTCCCAGGATAGTTCTGACAGTGGTGTGTCCCCAGCATAATCCACACTTTACCAGAATGAGGTCTGCAGTTTCTCTGAGATCCCAGATGACTGGCAGATGACCCTAAGAATTGACTGTTCTTGAGAAAAGGACAGTGAATTTAATATAGAACGAATGTTGCCTTTCTAGCTTCCCTGCTTAACATTTATAAAGGGGGTGATGTTTTCCTTCTAAAATTATTCGTTTTATTCTTTTATGGGCTCTCAAATAGTAGTATGTTTTAGAATACCACTCACATTTAATTAAAAATTTTTAAACTGAGTGTGGTGCTATGGGGGGATATGAACTAGACTTGTACTTTATAATAAAATTGATAGGAAACAAGTCTTCATATGTGTCACATTCAGATAAACTGATTGCAATTTTATCTTCTTTGGATTCGTTTTATGTTTCACTTTTAAACTTCTTTAGTTCATTACTCTACCATAGCACTTACTTGTTTCTCTTATCTTGGGCTTTAACCTGTGTCCTGGTGTTTGGCCCTTTCCATCCAATCTGTCCTCCTTCAGATCTTGACTTCTCCTGGTGACCTGCAGACAACCCCTAGAGGTCTCCAGACCACAATTTAGAAGGCTGAGTTTACAGGCACACCCCAGTGAGTGGGATAGATATGCTCCTGGGGAGATTGGTTACTAATATTTCTCATTAAATATTTATTAAGTGCCTCTAATGTTCCAGGTCCTAGACTAGGCTATGTTCTGGGGGTAGATTAAAAAAAAAAAAAAAAAAGAAAAAGGTAAGAACCTTGAGAACCCTGCAGCCTCGTGGGGACACTAAAGTGAACACATGGTCCCCAAACCGAATGTTAGGTATGGCCACATCATATGCTTTTAGATCCCAGTTACTGGGGCCCTTCAGATTTCCAGGTTTATTAGAGCTCTTCTAATACTCTTGAACTTCTCTGTAGCTCTTCATCTGTTGTGAGATCACTTCTGCTTTCTCAGTGAGCTCTGATACTGTATCTTCATCAGTCTGGCAAGGAGCCATTCTCTGGAGCGAACTGGATTATTTGGATAGGCTCTGTTTTTTGTTTTTGATGCCCTTCTCAGTGGCTCTAGGCCTCTAGTCTTTAGGGAATCACTTCATACAAGAGTCAGCCTCTCCAATCCCAGGGAACAAGGTAATCCCCACAATTTGGGATCTTCCATTTCCATTTTGCTTTATACCAGAGACATTTTTTTTTTAGAAAGCGTCTGTGTCCCGTTTGCCTTTCGCTGTGTTAGGAGTGGTCTCCTAGTGACATGCTTATAGCCTTATTCTGAGTGATCCATGAAGAGTACCCAGCACAGTGCCCCGCATAGATGGCAAATGCTCAATAAATGTCAGCAGTTATGATTATGGGATTTAGTTTAATTTTAGTGCTGGAAGAACTTCAGAGATAATTTATTCTAACCACCCATTTTACACAGTAAGTTTTAATGTTCTTTTTCAGATGGGCCGTTTAACTGGAATTGTTATCTTTAGTGCTATCCATTCCAGAGTAGGAGGGCCAAAATTTTGATTTGGTCATTATCAGCTTAATGATTACACTATTTCATAGGGGTTTTTTTGTGGATAAATATTTTGAAGTAAATGGCAATTGTGTGTTTTAAAAGAAATTAAGGGTGAAATTGGGAAAGCACTAAACATTTCTACATAAACAGTGATGGTATAGAAAACCTGACAATTTGTTAGTCTTCTATCTGTAACAAAAGTTCCAGAGGGAATTCTGAAAATTATAGACTAGTAACTTTCTGGAGGGTTGATATTTATGTATGTATGTATTTATTTATTTATTGTAAATTAATTTTTATCGGAGTATAGTTGATTTACAATGTGTTACTTTCTGCTGTGCAGCAAAGTGAGTCAGTTATACATATACATATATCCACTCTTTTTCTAGATTCTTTTCCCATGTAGGTCATTACGGAATATTGAGTAGAGTTCCCTGTGCTATACAGTAGGTTCTTATTAGTTACCTATTATATATACGGTAGTGTGTATATGTCAGTCCCAATCTCTCAATTTATCCCTCCCCCCACCTTTCCCCCTTGTAACCATAAGTTTGTTTTGGTAGATCCGTTTTTTTTTTAAAATATAGAATTGTGCAGCCACTTTATTTATCTTCATTTATTTATTTAGTTTTGGCTACATTGGGTCTTCGTTGCTGCGCGCAGGCTTTCTTTAGCTGCGGCGAGTGGGGGCTACTCTTCGTTGCGGTGTGCGGGCTTCTCATTGTGATGGCTTCTCTTGTTGCAGAACCTGGGCTCTAGGCACGCGGGCTTCAGTAGTTGTGGTACGCAGGCTCAGTAGTTGTGGCACACGGGCTTAGTTGCTCCGCGGCACGTGGGATCTTCCCGGACCACGGCTTGAACCCGTGTCCCCTGCATTGGCATGCAGATTCTTAACCACTGTGCCACCAGGGAAGCCCGCTAGATCTATTTTTAAAAGTGTAGAATCCTTGAATACTTAGGTGAGCAATTATTGAAGCAAAGGTAGCTTGGTTTCAGAAATAAATAACTATATGAATGAATAGAAACGGGGGTTATATTTTAGATTTAAAAATATATTTTGACAAAGTATATACCTTAAAATAAAAGCTTAGTAAATAGCTAAACACTTAAGTAACCTTGGGGACCTTTAAGTGGATAGCCCAGTTGTCTGAGCCAGCAAGAGAACCGTAGGAATAGACGTCAGTTCTTGGAATGAGGAGCTTTGGGGATCGTCTAGGAGTTGAGACAGTTTTCATTTAACATTTTTATAGATTATTTGAAAGACAGAGGATAGGAGGAAAGCCCCAAGATTAGGTAGTAGTATATAAATCTGTTAGGGATAAATTCTAGACTAGAGCTCTGTGAGTGGGAAGTGGTAGATGCATTTTACTGTGGGCATGAGTAAGTAAAAATAATATTGATGACAGCTATGTAATGATAGGCCGTAAGATAAGGGGGGAGTTATAGGAAGGTTTCAATCATTCCATGATTTGCCGTGTTTTTATTTTATTTTAATTAATTTATTTATTTGGTTGCACCAGGTCTTAGTTGCGGCAGGCAGGCTCCTTGGTTGTGGCTCACTGGCTCCTTGGTTGAGACAGGCGGGCTCCTTAGTTGCAGCTCACCAGCTCCTTACTTGCGGCCTGCGAACTTTTAGTTGCGGGATGCATGTGGGATCTAGTTCCCTGACCAGGGATTGGACCCGGGCCCCCTGCATTGGGAGTGCAGACTCCTATCCACTGCACCACCAGGGAAGTCCCCTTGCCATGTTTTTAAAAGATCTGAGGCCTATGTGGCATCGTAAGAAATTAAGAGAGTGGTAGACTAGTAAGGAGATGATTGTGATGATCTAGGCAAAATATGGTTCCTATCTTAGCTTAGGCTGCTGTAACAAAATACCATAGACTGGTGTGTTTTTAAAAATTAAATAGGGCTTCCCTGGTGGCGCAGTGGTTGAGAGTCCACCTGCTGATGCAGAGGACACGGGTTCATGCCCCGGTCTGGGAAGATCCCACATGCTGTGGAGCGGCTGGGCCCGTGAGCCATGGCCGCTGAGCCTGCGCGTCCAGAACCTGTGCTCCGCAACAGGAGAGGCCACAACAGTGAGAGGCCTGCGTACTGCAAAAAAAAAAAAAAAAATAAGTAAAGAACCTATTAGAAATGCTTAATCCAAGTTTAATAAATCTGTAATTCACTAGTATGTATGCTTTAAAATTGAAGTATAGTTGATTTACAATGTTGTGTTGATTTCTACTGTATAGCAAAATGATTCAGTTATACATATTTAAAAAAATTCTTTTCCATTATGGTTTATCACAGGATATTGAATATAGTTCCCTGTGCTATTGACCTTGCTGTTTATCCATTCTATATATTGTAGTTTGCATCTGCTAATCTCACACTTTCGATCCACCCCTCCCCCACCCTCTGTCCCTCTTGGCAACCACGAGGCTGTTCTCTATGTCTGTGAGTTTGTTTCTGTTTTGTAGATAGGTTCATTTGTGTCATATTTTAGATTCCACATACAAGTGATAGCATATGGTATTTGTCTTTCTCTGTCTGACTTACTTCACTTAGTATGATAAGTCCATCCATGTTGCTGCAAATGGCATTATTTCATTCTTTTTTATGGCTGAGTAGTATTCCATTGTATATATATATAATCACATCTTCTTTATCCATTCAGATCCATTCAGTGGACATTTTGGTTGTTTCCGTGCATAGACTGGTGTCTTAATCAACAGGCATTTGTTTCTCACTGTCCCAGAGGCTGGAAAGTCCAAGTTCAGAGCACCAGCATGGTCAGGTTCTGGTGAGGGCCTTCTTCCTGCCTCGTCAACGGCTCCCTTCTTTCGGTATCCTCACATAACCAAGAAAGGAAGCTCTGTTGTCCCTTCGTCTTCTTATAAGGGCACTAATCCCATCATGGGAGCTCTACTCTTGTGACCTCATCTGAACATAATTACCCGCCAAAGACCCCACCTCCTAGTATCATCACATTGGGGATTAGGGATTCAACATATGGATTTGGGGGCTCACAAACACTCAGTCCATAACAGTTCCTTAGACCAAGGTAATAACGGTGGAAAAGGAAAGAAGTGGACAGATTAAAGGAATATTTTGCAAGTATGAAAGATAGAAGTTGCTGATGAATTGGGGAGTGATGGAGATGTGAACGTTGAGAATGACTCTCAGTAGTCTGGCTTGAGTAACTGTGGATGAAGATGCCATTTGCTGAAACTGGGGAAGCTCCCTGAGGAGGAGCTTTGGGAGGGGAAAGATCACTAGAGAAAATACTGAACAAGCTGGGCTGTGGATCTGGTAAGGCTTACCTTCTTAGTTACTTGGGGCATGTGAAAGAATACAATCTTTATAGGCAGGGGTCAACATACTCTTATATGTAATCTTTGTAATAGGCCTTTTTCTCTGTTTTAAATGGTGGTTTCAGCTTCACTTTGTTTTCTCTTGTCTCCATTATTTACATGTAACACATACTCATCATAACTTCTCTCCATGCGGGTATTCCAGGGAGGTAGGAAAGGAGTGGATAAATTAATCTCTCTGTATGGGGTATGGTTTGAAAAAGTCACTCTAGGAGAAAATATGCCCATGCATATTTCCATTCCCACCCCTACCTGGTTGAGAATAATTAAGAAAAAATTCTTCTGTGAATGGTTTTCGACATGTCCAGATTTCTTTGACCTTTTTTTGGTTTCTTGGTCGCACTGGCTCATAGGCAGAAAGGGCTCTCCTCAGATGGTCCAGACACCTCATTTTCTAGAGAAGAATGCTGAGCATCTGAGAGGTTGGCGTTTACCCAAGGATGCAGATCTTGCCGCTGGTTAACAGTAGATATATTAGAACATTAGAACCTCAAGAATCAGAATCCCAGCCTATAATTCTTTCCATGAGACATACCATTTACTTCTCACTTTTCTCTCGTAGGAGAAATTCTCATGAATAATAAGAGAAGTGAAATAATGTTTTATAAGAAATATGTTTGATAAAGTAAAATATGTTGTTCTGTAGAGATTTCCTATTTATTTTTTGATAGGATTGATACTTTAGTCCTCAGTTGAACAGCTTAGCGCCTAAAATATCTGGATCATTGTGCAAGGGTGACTAAGGATAAACTGTTCCCAGGCAGCTGACGTGGAGTGAGGGAGACAAGCATACAAACGAACAGTGTTGTCCTTAGTGTGACAGTTACTAAAGTGGCTATAGAATAGTCAATAACATGGGGCTTACACGCAGGAGGAAACAGTGTTACCTGGAGAGATTAGGGAGGTTTTCTAGAGGAGGTGTGTCGGGGGTAGACATTGGCTGGGTGCTCTTTGAACCCCTCCGGAAGAATCAGTTTTAAGAAGTTCATTTTATTCTTCTTGTTTATCGCGAAACATTAACCAAGAGGCTTGTTGTGTGCTAAGTGGAGAATTAGTTTGAGATAATGTGTAAAACATTTAAAATAATAGGAGTGGCAGCAGTCTGAGACACACACACATACACTCTCTTCCTCTTTTTAACCCAAGTATTCTAGTTGCCATAACAACCCGATTATGGGAGTGCATTTGCTAGTATGGTTGAGGTTGTGTCAGCAGATCCATTATAAGCTGCAGTTTTCAGGATTTTAAAATTCAATGTCATATTCACCGACGTGAATATAAAATCCCATCCATTGGTTTTATTTTCTTATCTAGTTGAGTACCCAAAAGTCATTCTCCTCTCCCCTCTTGTTGACGGTGTCTAGGATTCTGCTTTTGTTTGTGAATATTTTACTGCTCAAAGAAACCTCCATATCTGATCAAGTTCTCTTATCTTACAGTGAGGAAATTGAGGCTCTGAAGGGTTAAATGACTTGCCTGAGGTCAAATAATTCCACAGGGATTTACTAGTTAATACATTACAGCAGTGATGGTGTTGGAGTTCAACAGTTTGTGCTTAGTGATCTCCTTGATCTTTGGTTAAATCCCACGACATGCCTTTAATTTATCTAACTATGTGTCTGTCTATATTTGATGTGTGTCCTTTTTCGTATAACAGCATTCTTTTGTCATACCCTGCATTGCAGACATTTGTTTATATGTCTGTTCAATCTCCACTGAAAGAGCTTCTCAAAGGTGGACACCAGGCTTTACGCATGTCTCCAGCATTTGCTGGGAGAGGTCAGCTCAGCCCCTTCTTCCTTCTTGCCTTGACTCACGTTTCCTGAGCTTCTGGTCTTCCTTGTTGCCTATTCCTCCTTCTTAGACCTGGTGCCCTGTTACTGGTTTGTTGTAGTTTGACTCCTAGCACTCTCCTCTCACTAGAGAGCACGAGAGGAGGAGATCGGGAAAGAGGAAGAGATGAGGGGGAGGGAGGATGTTCGTGGCAGAGGCAGAAGCCCAGGGAAACGTCTGGAAACTCAGGAGAGCATGGTGCTTTGAGGGCTGCCGCTTCGCTGACAGTGTGAGACGTGGGTCAGAGAGATATTAAGGGGCCTGAAGGTAGACTTGTACTGGACCTTCTGCTAAGGAATTTACAATTTGTCTAGTAGGTAATAGAGACCCATTGAAAGGTCATTAAGTGGTGGAGTGATAGAGATTACCTAGACCTCCTGACTTGAAGACTCAAATGCATGTAAAAAAGAGTGAGGCATAGATAGATACACATTCTCTGAAGTAGAAAAATCTAAGCACAGAAAAGGAAGGAATGAATTCTGCCTGGGGTATGATGATAGGGAACTTTGAAAGTGGTGATATTTTAGCTTGATTTTAATGGGCAGCTAGGATTACACCAGGCGGGGAGGTGGGAGAGATGGCATTTTAGAGACGAGAAGCACCTTGAATGAAGGATTTGGAGGCAAGAACATGGTTGGCATATTAGGAGAATCTTGACTGCCAATGTTGGTGCAGTGTAAGGTCCAAGGGGGCCAATGGCTCGGGATGAGACTGGATATGTTGGGCTGTGACCAGGTTGTCAAAGGTTTTTGGTGTAGACTTTGTGCTTTCGATAGATAGGAGCCATGGTCTTTAGAAAAGCAGCAGGAAAGCACTGAACTGACATAGGGAAATAGTTCCGGCAATTTAGAGCCTGAATCAGACAAGGACAGAGGTAGGCTGTTCTGCTAGACCAGGTTAAAAAAAAGAGTGTCTGTTGAACTAGGGTGTGGGATTAGAAATACTAGAAATGGAGGGTAAGAATTGAAGAGGGAGGGGCATTCCAGAGGTGCATAGAGCAAAGGAGGGGAAGGAATGGAAAAGGGAGGTTTCTCATTCAAGCTTCCAGATGGATTCTTTTGCCATGTATCAAGATGCAGAAAACAGGAGGAGGAGATAGATTTGGGTTAAAGATAATATTTAAAGAAATAGATCCAAATTCTAAAAATCGAGTCGTCACTTGCTTACAAAATGCTCGTATCCTAAGCGAACATATAGATGAGCTTAGACAATTGTATACACCTGTGTAATCACTCTCACAAACAAGATATAGAAGAGTGGCTCTCAACCTTCAGGGAGCATCAGAAACACCTGGATGGCTTGTTAAAGCATAGATTGCTGCACCCACCCCCAGAATTTCCGATTCAGTAGGTCTGGGGTGGGGACTTGAGCTTACATTTCCAACAGTCCCCAGGTGCTGCTGGTTCAGAGCCAGCATATTGAAAATCGCTGATAGAATACATTACCATCTCTCCAGAAAGGCGGTTTCCTCTCTCTCCCTTGCTCCCCAAGGAACCATGGTTTGATTGCTGTCATCATGATACAAATGTAATTACACAGTATATACTCTTTATGTTTGGCTTCTCTTCATACAGTGTAATGATTTGAGATTCACCTGTGTTGCTGCATGCAGTTTATTCCTTTTTTATTTTTGCGGACTAGTGTCCTGTCATATGAGTATAGCACAATTGTTTATCGATTCTGTTCACAGACATTTGTTTTAGTTTCAGTTGTGGGCTATTATGAATAAAATTTCTACGAACACTTACATACAAGTCTTTTTGTGATCACATGTTTTCATTTTTCTCGGGTAAATACCTAGGAGTATGCTGGATCATAGAGTAGATACATGTTCAGTTTTCTAAGAAACTATCAAATTGTTTTCCATAGTGGTTGTAATATAACTGGTTGAATTGTGATTAAATGTTAATTGACTCTAGGGGCTTCCCTCGTGGCGCAGTGGTTAAGAATTCGCCTGCCAATGCAGGGGACACAGGTTCGAGCCCTAGTCCAGGAAGATCCCACATGCCATGGAGCAACTAAGCCTGGGTGCCACAACTACTGAGCCTGTGCTCTAGAGCCCGTGGGCCACAACTACTGAAGCCTGCGCACCTAGAGCTCGTGCTCCGTAACAAGAGAAGCCACTGCAATGAGAAGCCCGTGCACTGCAACAAAGAGTTGCCCCCGCTCGCCACAACTAGAGAAGGCCCACGCATAGCAACAAAGACCCAACACAGCCAAAAATAAATAAAATAAGTTTAAAAAATGTTAATTGACTCTAGGGAGGATACTACATTTTGACTAGACTGAAGGACTTTTGTTAAAGGAGAAAGGGCTAGAGTGGACAGGGAAGTTTGGCAAAACTACCCTTTGGGACATACACATAATTAAACAACAGTGATGCAACTCTCCTCCAAGTCCTAAGAGAATCTATGTCTATACTTGGTCTTAAAAAATGTAGATCACTATTCATTCAAAGGACCTTTAATAAGCAGTTACTCTGTGTTAGTCACAGAAAGGTACATAGGTCAAGATGTCTGCCCCAAGGAACTCACAGGTAAATTCTTTAAGAAGGTATATAAAGCAATGCTTTAAAATATAAATTGCTCTTAATTCTAGCATACCTGAATGCCATTATCCTAGAAATCCTAAGCATCAAAGAATCATGACACAAACAAATATCCCAAACACCCCAAACTTCAAGCATTTCATATCACTGGGAAAAAGACAGATTTGTCAATCAATGATGTTGGTCCAAGTGGAGTCACCATCTGGGAAAAAAGTGGGATGCAAACCTCAGACTGTATAAGTGAATAAAGTCTACGTGGGTCCAGTTTTTTTTGTTTGTTTTAATAAATTTATTTATTTCTGGCTGTGTTGGGTCTTCGTTGCTGCACACGGGCTTTCTCTAGTTGTGGCGAGCCGGGGCTACTCTCTTGTTGCGTGCACGGGCTTCTCATTGCAGTGGCTTCTCTTATGGAACATGACCTCTAGGCTCACGGGCTCAGTAGCTGTGGTGCGTGGGCTGTAGAGCGCAGGCTCAGTAGTTGTGGCACACGGGCTCAGTAGCTGTGGTGCGTGGGCTGTAGAGCGCAGGCTCAGTAGTTGTGGCGCACGGGCTCAGTAGCTGCGGAGCATGGGCTCTAGAGCACAGGCTCAGTAGTTGTGGTGCACGGGCTTTAGTTGCTCCGCAGCATGTGGAATCTTCCTGGACCAGGGCTCAAACCCGTGTCCCCTGCATTGGCAGGTGGATTCTTAACTACTGTGCCACCAGGGAAGTCCTGGTCAAGTTTTAAGTGTAAAGAAAAAAAAAAAACCCATAAAAGTATTAGAGAACAAATCACTGACAGATGCTTTTCTAATGTCAGAATGGGGAAGGTCTTTCTAAATATCACACAAAATCCAGAAACCATAAAAGACTTAAATTTAATCATAAAAATTAAGAATTTCTGCATGGCAAAGACCATAAACAGAGCCAAAATACATGTGATGATGTGCCTGGTGGTGGCAGTTGGAGGATCATAACTCATATCACAGAGGACTAATTTCCAGTATGTATATAGTGAGTTTTAACAACCTTATTAAAAATGGGCAAAGGCTATCAGCAGACTGTTCACAGGAAATGAAATGCACATGGCTCTTAAACATGTGAAAAGATGCTCAACCCACTCAAGATAAGAGAAATGCAAATTAAAACTGAACCGAAATCCATACTTTTCACCTTTCAGATGGACAGACGTCAGAGAGTTTGGCGAGAGACCGCGTTGGAGAAGGGCACTGGGGTTGAGGGAAAAGCAAGAGAAGAGACACGGAGGCTGAAAAGTAGGGTCAGGAAGTTGGAGCAGGGCAGGGAAAATGGGGGCAAGCATGCTGACGATAGCGAGGAGTGACAGCAGCAAACTCGTGTCGGGGAGAAGGCGGGGAAGCTAGACGTCGAAAGCCATAGCTCAAAACGTTCACTACAGTGAAGGCAAACAGGCCGACAGGTACCAGCATCCTAGGAGTGTCACTTTATAATGACCAGGGTCACCATAAAAGGTTGAATTATGCCCCCAATTTTTTACTTAAGAAAGCTTTAGGGTAGAGTTTTAAATTAAATTTAGCACACTCAAATGATCATTCAAGGATAGGTTTTTCTCAGCTATCTTTAATTTATAGAGGATACTTTGCATTTGAAGATGCTTAGTAAAGGAAGTGCATTTCTTACTGTTTTAGTTGCTTATTGCCACTCTTAGCTTCTCTTATAGTGAGTTATGTTACATCACTGAATGTTTAGGCCAGTAGTCACCCCTCTGTCTCTCTCTGGTTGCCAAGGAATAGGTAACATCATTTGCTGATTATGGGAGAGAGATGAGCTACTACTGTTTGATTTTGAAAAAGCAAGTAATATGTGGAATTTAACAGAATGGTGCTTTTATTTTTAATTCCCATTCCCTCCCTTCCCCTCATATTTCTTATCCTTCTTTTATTACTCCTGCTTCATTGCTCACTTTATTCTCAGAATTCTAAAATTCACGGTGCTCTTTAAAATGAGGTTATTGTCACTTTTTCATGACTAGTTTAGTATTGGAGGGCAGAAGGTGAGATGAGAACTGCCTGAGATACCTTCTGGTCTAGAATGTTATTCTCTGCAGCCTTCATGGTTTAAGCATTGTACATTGTGGATTATGCCTTCAGATTTTATAAGTATTAGGGGCAAATAGGGCACCAAATACTTAATGAGATTCTTGTCTGCTTACATTCTTAACAAAGAATGTAATTACATGCTCAACCCAAAAAGTCAACTTAATTTACATCTTCCTTCTTTCTCACAATTTGGTTGCTATCTAGATTTAAAAAAAAATTAATCCTTTGCCCAAGTATATTTCAGTAGTCTCTTTGAGTCACTAAGGCAAAAGCTTTAGCAAAAAAATAAACCTTAAGAGAGTACTCTGAATGCTGATGAGTGTAGATGCTATAGGGTTTTCTGATAGGCAAGGATGTATGTGCTATTTAAAAAAAAAAAAAAAGGGCAGTGATGTTACATGATTAGTATCCTCTGTGGTATCTGAAAGGTAAGCATATCGTTTTCTATTGAATTCTTGGACAGGTAGTCACTAACCAAGATGTTTTGTACCCTTTTCAGTGCAAAGTTGTAGAAAGATAACCATCTGATACTCGTCAGTGGTCCTTTCAGGGACTTGTCTAGGTAGAGAATCTGATGATTAAGAATCTGATGATTAAGAAATGTTGACACTGATAACTCAGGTGTTATTCATCTCAATTAAGAAGAGTTGAGGGCTTCCCTGGTGGCTGCAGTGGTTGAGGGTTCGTGTCCCAGTCCGGGAAGATCCCACATGGTGCGGAGTGGCTGTGCCCATGAGCCATGGCTGCTGACGTCCGGAGCCTGTGCTCCGCAACGAGAGAGGCCACAACAGTGAGAGGCCCACGTACCGCAAAAAAAAAAAAAAAAAAAAAAAAAAAAAAAGAGTTGACCTTGTGAGACTAGAAGTAGATGGAAAAATCTTGTTTACTAATACTGGGATACCTGGAAATCTGTGTGTGTCCTTGAAATGTTTTGTTTATTTCCTTTTTTAGATCCTGTGGACAAAGGTCATGTCAGACGTGGCATTCTTGTGTGTATGTGGCTGTCTTCCTGTAGCGCCATGTTAGATACTCAAATGTAGTTTTTGGTTGATTGACATTTTTGTCTGTATTGTTTTCCTCAGACAGTTTCATCCCATATCCGGTTCAACTATCTGAGAAAATTAGATAAATTTGAGTTGAGTTGTTATACAAAAACCTAATGCATGATTACTCTCTATTTTTCTGTTTATGCTGTTTGGGAGCCATTTAAAAAAAAAGAGTTAATTCTGTTTCATTATTTATGCAATTTCATATCTTATCAGAGATTTATCTTAATTTTTGCCCTTGAGCGTGTTGATGACTGACTCAGAAAGAGGAGAAATACTGAAATTGCAGTAAATGAGACTTAATTTCACACTTCCCTCTAACCAACAAATACTACAGGTGCTACCAATTATGGGCGAGCCTCTATATTGAAAGACAAAGTAGGATAAATTTAGGAGTCATCTTTTAATAGCTCAGGGAGTAGGTTGCAAGGTGTTTTGCTGTCTTCTCAGTGCTTTGCTTCTTCCAACTTTCTCCACCTGTACCCTTGAAAATTAGGATGGATTTTTTTCTTTTTTGATGTGGAAAACAACTGGCATTTTTCTAATTGAAGATAATCACCCCCGCTCCCATCCCAGTCCTGTGCTTGTGAGCTGCTGTTATCTGTAGAGCCACCTTGGTACCGACTCTGATTCAAACTAGGCCAGACGAAGAGAATTTGGCTCTAAAATATATCTTTTGTTACTATGGCCACATAAACCCTGGGTGATCTAGACATCTTGCTATTGTAATTGAATGGATTTTTGAGCTCTAGAGCTGTGTTTACTTGAATGGAGAAGAGTGAATTGTGTGTGGTAGGTATTTAGGAAATTAATGTTTGGCAGTGGTTTTATTTGACCTTATAGATAGAGGTGAGAGTGATTTCCCTGAAGGATAGAAGCATCCTTCTCAGTTAAGATGCAATTTAAATTTGAAGTCTATCAAACTTTTCCTCCTGTGCTACCGTGGTCTTTCCCAAATAATTTCCTCTTAAAATTATTTTGTATTCATGGTGTGTGTGATACTTTAGTAGTGGACATGGTCCTTGAACTTGGGAAGTAGCCCTCACCTCCATTTTCTTCTGCCTTACTGGCTTGCTTGGCTTATTCTAGGGTGACCGTAATTGAGTACGTAAGTACCTTCTCCCTCATAGTTGGGAGTGGACAAATAATAAGATTTTCCCTAGTTGTTTTTTTGTTGCTGTTGTTTGTTTTTTACAAAAGTGTTTTCTTAAATGTACAGCAGGGTCCAAGACAATATTTCATTCTAGCTATAGGTGACAACAGATGTTACGGCGGCGAATCCAGATGTTTAAACAGGAATGCATTTAAGGATCATCATTGCCTCAGGCACAAGGAACAGCTTACTTTTTGCCAGATTTGTATTCCACCTGTGGCCAGGGAGCTTTTCCACCACGGCCTTCGCTTTTATTTTATTTTAGGCTGTGTCGTGCAGCTTGTGGGATCTTAGTTCCCCAATCAGGGACTGAACCTGGGCCACGGCAGTGAAAGCACTGAGTCCTAACCACTGGACCACCAGGGAAATCCCGGCCTTTGCTATTAGCTCCTCAGGTTTCTTCTGCTTCTCTTTCTGTTTCTGTTTGAATACCTTATCTTCCTCGTCCATCTCCTTGGCCTCCTCCTTGGGTTGCTTTAGGGGCTTCTTCTTGCTACCTTCGTGGCCCAGCATGGCACCTGCCGCCCCTTCTCCCTTGTCCTATAATGGACACTAGAGATGCTTGCCGTTTGGCATGAAGTGAAGGAGCTTTTGAGGCCACGCTGGCTCATTTGGCTGAAAGTACCTGGTAACTTTTTAGAGCCTTTGAGACCGGATGAACTAGATGCTGTAGAGGTAACTAAAATGATAAACTATAAATACTCTAGCTTTTATTATTTGGTTAAATATTTAAAATAAATTTCATTAAAAAAAAATAATAAATTTCATTTGTAGGAACTGTAAACAGAATAATCTTAATATTACATGTGTATATATTTTAAAAATACAAATAATCTGTATTAACTTTTGATTACTGATTTGATATTCATTTCAGAAACATCTGTTATACAACACCGTGTGTTTGGGTACTGTGCTAGGACCCTGGGGAGGTTGGTAGGGGTACAAAGGGGAACAGGACTTGGTTCCCGCCTTTGAGGAGCTTTCAAGCTAGTGGAGTGGATGGATATGCAAATATGTGCCGAGCACCTGACAGAGGTACATAGAAAGGGTATGAACACAAAAGAGGAAGGGAGTATTCTCCTTGGAAACCTGTACTGAGAGGTACTCCTAGGGAATGTCAATATTTGATGTACAGAGGAGGGGTTTGGGCTTGAGAGAGGGGTAGAGATAAGAAAGAGTTTCTGGTGGAAAGGAAGAAAGCAAAGGAAGTGATCAAAGATGTTAAATGCCATAGAGCAGTAAAGCAGGATGAGGATTTTTTAAAAAAATTAATTTATTTAACTGTGCCAGATCTTTGTTGTGGCATGTGGGATCTTTTTTTTTTTTTTTTTTTAGTTGTGGCATGTGGGATCTAGTTCCCTGACCAGGGATTGAACCCTGGCCCCCTGCATTGGGAGTGTGGAGTCTTAACCGCTTGACTGCCAGGGAAGTCCCAGGATGAGGATTTTAAAGTGCCAGTAGTTGTGGCTTGGCAGTCACCTTGGCGAGGGCCAAGTTCAATGGGGCAATGCGTACAGAAGCCAGGGTGTTGGGGTCTGAAGGATGAGTGAGAAGAAAACGGAGGGAAAGTAGGTGTAGCTCATGTTAAGAAGTTTGTTGGAGAAGAGGCAAAGGTTGAGGGAGAGACAAGGCCAAGGAAAGGGTGTGCATGGATTGTAGAATATTTAAAACATCATCAGGTGTAGGAAACTTGAGCTTGTAAGTGGGCTGAGAAGAAGCTGTAAAGGATGACATTGAAATGAAAGAAAAAGGAGCGATAATCTTTAGCTCAAAGTCAGAGGAAGTAGAAGAGGATGTATAATATAAACAATTAATGCCATAGGTCATTTTGTTTTGTTTGTATCTACACTCTTTATTCTCCTGGAACCCTAAAGAGCAGTGTTACGCTCAGGCAAACTGGAAATACAGTAGGTATAAAATCAGTAGCATAATTCTTGACAAGGGTCCAGTGTTATGTTTAGTATATGCTAGGTGAATTCAGAAAGGGAGTGAATTAGAAACTGAGCACAGAGGTTATAGAATTACTGAGGTTGTGGAGAAAATGTGCTAAAGGACGTGAATGCAGAGCTTCAATTTGAGAGTCTGTGTCTATTCCCATAGACTGGGAAGGAAATTTGTTTCTCATGTACGTGGAGTCATTTGGGCAAAACGTCTCCCGCCTTCAAGGAGACAGGTTTGATGAGAATGGAAGAGCATGGGCTCAAGGATAACGAGATGAGAGATGCCTCAAGGAGGAAAAGGGAAATGAATGAAGGGATTTGAAGGCTTGTTTAATTTTTGGCTCAGGGAATAATGACTGTAAGTATTACGTTGACATGGTCAAGGTGTATTAATGGTTAAGAAATTGTCTCAGGAATACTGTGAAGCACGCAGAACCCAGGAGGCTGAACAGTGTTGGCCTCCCTCCCCCAGGCAGGCCTTCATAAAGGTTTTGGTGCTGGAGGTGTAGACAGGAGTGCCACACGAGACTTCCCAAGATCTGGCCTTGGCCAAGGTCCTGTCTCCTCTCTCAAGTTCACCCTTCTTTTAACGATAGCAGCTACTTACAGTTTCCTGAACATACCAGACTCTCTACCCTTTTACCGGTTGTTTTATCTGATTACGCCCCTAACCAACTCTTCCCTTTTTCTTAGACCCTCAGTCATCCTCATTTCCTTCCTGGAACTTTCCCGGATGGCCCATTACAATCAGTCAATCCTTTCTCTATGTTGTCTCTGTCCCTTGGACCTGTGTTCTCACAACCGCGGTAATGACCTGTAATGACAACTTGTAATGTTTGGGCTCTGTCTCCCTCATGACTTTTAAGTTCCTTGAGGGCAGACGCAGTGCCTTTCATTTCTGAGGCGCCAGCACCTGGCGGGTTACTTGGCATATAGTAGGACATCTATAGATGTTTGTTGAAATGAATTGAGTTTTCATACTTAAACAACCTTCAAAAACCAGACTTTATTCTAGATGCATTCTTGGGGTCTCCTGCCACAGTATCCACGAATACAGAGAAGGCGTTCTTCCTTACCTGGTTAGTGTAATATTTTTAGATATTTATTAAAAGATACTAAAAGTATTCCTTAAAAGTATTGTTACTTTCTTTATTGTTATGCCTTCTGCCTTAATGGCATCTTTAAAATATTGATGTTCCTTAGACATTTACGTATTTAAAATTTACTTTTAAAATATATCAATACAGGGCTTCCCTGGTGGCGCAGTGGTTGAGAGTCCGCCTGCAGGTGCAGGGGATGCGGGTTCGTGCCCCGGTCCGGGAAGATGCCACATGCCGCGGAGCGGCTGGGCCCGTGAGCCATGGCCGCTGAGCCTGCGTGTCTGGAGCCTGTGCTCCGCAACGGGAGAGGCCACAACAGTGAGAGGCCCGCGTACTGAAAAAAAAAAAAAAAAATCATTGCACAGAGATTGCACCATTCTTTTTGACTCTTTAGAATTACATTGTGTGGCTATACTGCAATTTACATAACCATCGCCCTGTTGATAGACATTTTGGTTATTCTCCACCTGTTGCTGTTCCAATGCTGCAGTGAGTATTCTCCATATATATCTTGTATGTATATTTCTGTAGGATAAATGGGATGCTGGGTCAAAGTTATGGTCATTTCTGATACATATTGTCAAATTATTCTCTAAAAAGATTGTACTAATTTACGCTCTCGTCAACAATGTATGAGAATAGTTCCCCATACCCTAGCCAAAATAATGTATCGTCAAACTTTATCTTTGCCAAACTGATGAAAAATAATATCTTACTTAGTTTTAATTTTCAGATCTCTCATTCTAAGTGAAGCTGAACATCTTTATTATATGTTCAGGGACTTCCCCGGTGGCCCAGTGGGTAAGACTCCATGCTCCGAATGCAGGGGCCCAGGTTCAATCCCTGGTCGGGGAACTAAGATCCCGCACGCATGCCACAACTAAGACCCGGTGCGGCCAAAAATTAATAAATAATAAATAAATATTAAAAAAATAAAATATTATATGTTCAAAAGCCAGTTTTTGTTCAGAAAGTTTGCTATAACCTAATGCAATAACAGAAAGTTAAAGAAGCTAATGGAAGAGGGTGGATAACATAGAACACCCTGTTTGATATCGGAGATGAAAGATGAAGAAGACGAGATCTGTGCAGTAAAGACTGGCCATTAAAAGTACTTAGGCAGGAGAAGTTGCCATAGTCAAAATTGTGTTTTGAGGGGCTTCCCTGGTGGCGCAGTGGTTGAGAGTCCGCCTGCCGATGCAGGGGATGTGGGTTCGTGCCCCGGTCCGGGAAGATCCCACATGCCGCGGAGTGGCTGGGCCCGTGAGCCATGGCCGCTGAGCCTGCGCGTCAGGAGCCTGTGCTCCACAATGGGAGAGGCCACAACAGTGAGAGGCCCATGTACCGCAAAAAAAATAAATAAATAAAAAAAAATAAAATAATGGAGATAATCAATGAAGTCAACAGTGATTCTCTGAAGAAAGCAATAAAATTGATAAACTTCTAGCCATACTGATCAAGGAAAAAAAGAGGCAAGACATAAATTACCAGTGTTAACAAAGAAAGAGAGGATATCAATATAGAGCCTTCAGATTTTAAAAGGATTATAAGATAATATCGTAAACATCTTTATGCCAATGATTTTGATAGCTTAGGTGAAACAGACAGATTCCTTAAAAGACACAAACTACTCAAGAAGAAATGGATGTGGAGACCTTTGGGCAAATGTCTCCTGCCTTCAATGTCTCCTGCCTTCACTGCGCCACCAGGGAAGCCCTGATTTTTTTTTTTTATAAATTTAATTAATTAATTTTATTTTTGGCTGCATTGGGTCTTCATTGCTGTGTGTGGGCTTTCTCTAGTTGTGGCGAGCGGGGGCTACTCTTCGTTGCAGTGTGCAGGCTTCTCATTGTGACGGCTTCTCTTGCAGTGGAGCACAGGCTGTAGGCGCACGGGCTTCAGTAGTTACGGCTTGCGGGCTCTAGAGCGCAGGCTCAGTAGTTGTGGCGCACGGGCTTAGCTGCTCCGCGGCATGTGGGATCTTCCTGGACCAGGGCTCAAACCCGTGTCTCCTGCATTGGCAGGTGGATTCTTAACCACTGTGCCACCAGGGAAGCCCAAGGTGCTTGATTCTTTACATCAGTTAGTATAGCAACTGATACAGCTGACATAGGCAATTAAGAGACATAATTTGATATTCTTATAAGTGTGTTAGATATTTTTAGAAACAGCATGTGGTCTCATGTTTATATCTCATTGTATATATATTTGAACATGTAATCACATATAGTTTTAAAAAATTTTATGTCATTCTTGGAAAGGAAAAACCTTTAAAACTGTTGGAATTATTCATATATTTTCTACCTTAGAAATAGTAGAAACTTATTATCACAGTATTTTCCATGCATCACAGATACAGCCTCGCTATCATTTTTGTTCCAAATGATTGCGTCCAAGGGAGTCTAAGCGATTATACTTCATGGTTAAATCACTTATTTAATTACATAGTCCCCAAATACGTCTACATATTACAGATATTTCTATTTTCTTCATCTTTTTGTCTCAGCCTCTTATGATGGTTTTGCGCTTTTCCTGTTCTGCTCGTTGGGGTATGTATATCTCTCAGTTTTTAAGCAATTAAAGCCCAGGGAGCACCCCAGCTGTTTGGCTTTCCCTGCCTCACGCTGGGAGCCTTCACTGTGGCTCTTTGCCCATGTCCGTCTCCAGCAGATGTGTAGGAGTCTGGCTGCCCGGGTTTCCTGTCAGTGGTTACTTGGAGTTAGATGGGAAAGGAGACGGGAGGGGCTGGGAGTTCGTCACCTTTTACTTAGTCTCCCCGTTTTTAGTGGAGCCCCCCACTTCCTCCCACAGCTACGCCTAGCATCCCTGAGCCCAGAGCTCCTCTGATTCCATGGTTCTAACCTCATCTGCGCGTTCGAACGACCCACGGAGATTTTGAAACTACCGATGACCAGCCACACCTCATACCTATCAAAATTCGGATCAGAAACTCTGGGGTGGGACTCACTCACATTTTTTAAAGTTCTCCAGGTGCTTCCGAAGTGAGGCCAGGTTAAGGGAATCATTGCTCCAGCGGGTCCTTCTGTGATCTGGCCCCTCCCCCATCACCTACACACCACATCAGCTTCCGCGTGGTTCGCCCACTGAGCGTGCTCCCCCATCGAGGTCTGTGCAGCCAGCCTGCTGTGTCTGTCTGGGGTGATCTTTCCCTGGGTATCTGCGTGGCTCACTTCTCTTTTCTGTCAGGTTCCTGCCCTGCTGCACCTTGCTCCAGAGCAGTTATCACAGGGCCACTTGCTCGTTTCTCCCCACTAGAGCGGAAGCTCCATGGGGGCAGGCCTTGGCTGTGATCCCATGGAGATTTCTGGGCATTTAGGACTGAGCCTGGCACAGAGTAGTTGCTTGCTGTCCATCAGGTGAACAGTTTCTCTAGAGAAGTTTCCCTGCTGGCCTTGGAGGGAGAGTTGGTTACATGCTTGTGTAGGGTTGGGCGGGAGCTCTGGGGAGCCTGATGGCTCTTTCTAAGATTTTTTTCAACCTGCCTTTCCCTTTGCAGCCCTCCCTGCACCCATGCATCAGAGACACCCCTGCCTCCATTCCTAAGCCTTTCCTCTGGGCTGCCCTTCTGAGATTCACATGACTCGGGCTGCTGGGTCAGTTGTCTTCCCTCATTTGGCTGCTGTCATCTCTTTGTCCTTATGGATTTATGTTTCTTTAGAAAATGACTTTAACGGTTATTTAAGTGAGAGTTCAGGAGGGAGTAGAGTAACATTTGTGTTCGGTCCACTCTTTTTAACTAGAAGTTGGGCCCCTCATCAGTTCCTCCTTCACTGTGCCAGACGCTATGAATGAAATATGCAGTTCCTGCTCTCACTGAGGTTGTGTCCTAGGGTTCATGAGTGGTGAATTTGGATGAAAGAATCAGTATAGTTGATTTACAATGTTGTGCTAATTTCTACTGTACAGCAAAGTGATTCAGTTATATATATATATTCTTTTTCATATTCTTTTCCGTTATGGTTTATCACAGGATATTGAACATAGTTCCCTGTGCTATACAGTAGGACCTTGTTGATTCATTCTGTATATAATAGTTTGCATCTGCTAACCCCAGACTCCCAGTCCTTCCCTCGCCCACCTCCTTCCCCCTTGGCAACCACAAGTCCTGTTCTCTATGTCTGAGTCTGTTTCGTAGATAAGTTCATTTGTGTCATATTTTAGATTCCACAAGAATAAGTTCTTTTTACTATTCTTGCAATGTTTCTGTAAATTTGAAATTTTTTAAAAATGAAGTTTGGTTTTTTTTAATGTGTCACATAGGGACTAAATCGTCAAGAGCCTCTCCTATGCCATGTCAGAGATTCTGAAGGCTTTGTGAACCGTGGAAGGTCTTAAGCAGGGGAGTGCGGTGATAAGTTTTGGATTTAGAAAGATTAACTCTGAGTGTAAACTAGGATGGGTTTGAGGCATGCAAGACTGGAGGAAGGGAGAGCAGGTAGAGGCTTTTGCAGTAATCCAGAAATGATGAAGGCCTAAGATGAGACCCTGAGGATGGAGCAAAGCTGCTTTTCCCATAATGCTCATGTTGTCAGATACCATTGGAAGTAAAGCTGTTTCTGTGGTAATGCAACCTGCCGATATACCATTATTAAGGAAAGGAAGCTTGGTCTTAGAGACTGTCTCTTGTGGTTGTACCCAGAGACGAAATAACTAAGATTTATGACAAAATTGATACTGCCGCACACGAAAAGACCCACCAGAAAGTAACACGGCTTATTACTGTTCACGGGACAACTCCGGGTGCTGTCATGACGAGACATTGCCCAGTACTGAATTCAACTGGTCTGATGGGTAAAGTGTTGGAATTTGTACTAACACATTTCTTTATAGTTATCACAGCCATAAATTTTGTATTTTATTGGGTTGCATATTTTTATTCTGTTGGACGGCGTTTGCTCGCTCTTGTTGCTATGCAGAGTCCGTCCCTGCTCTGCTAGGCTATTAAGTGCCTTAAGGATTCTTTATACATATCTGCTTTAGTGGAAGGGCGTTTCTTTCATTTTTACTTCAAGTTTTTCTTTTAACAAAAGAACTTTGGGTTAGTTGAATGTTTTACAATTTATACTGACTTCTTCTGTCCCACATGTGGGTATTGTTCTTTGTGCTATACTATAGGGGAAGTTTGCCCAGAGAAACTTCAGTCCTGAGAAATCCCACTTTTCTCCTGTCATTTAGCAGCTAATTGAGGAGAACTGTAGAACTGGTTGATCCATTGCACGGATAATAGGTTCCCAGCACTGAGCTCGGTGCAGCTGGTTTCTCTGATCTGCTCAGGGGCAGGGATCATGGCCTACTTAATCTTTATATTCTCTTTCAGTTACCACAGTCTCACTGCTTGCTTGATGTCTGGTGAATTGAGGAGGGGAGCTGAGAGAAGGAGGTTTTGTTCTGTGAGCCACTTTCAGAGCTGCATGGCAGCTGAGGCTGCTTTATTCAGTAAGGTGCCTGTGTATATTGAGTAAATATGGTAACATCAATTTTACTTGAAGATTTGGGACAAATTGACTAAAAATTTTTAAAATTGTGGTAAAGAACACATAATGTAACATTTACCACCTTAATCATCTTTAAGTGTATATAGCTCAGTAGCGATAAATATATTCATATGGCTGTGAAACAGATGTCCAGAACTTTTTAATCTTGCAAATCTGCAACTTTATACCTGTTAAATAACAACTCCCCTTTCCCGCTTTCTTCCAGCCCCTGGTAACCACCATTCTACTTTTTGTTTCTATGAATTGGACTATTTTAGATACCTCATATATGTGGAATCACACAGCATTTGTCTTTTTGCAACTGGCTTATTTCATTTAGCATAATGTTTTCCAGGTTCATCCATGTTTGTCATGTGACAGGATTTCCTTCCTTTCTTAGGGCTGAATAATGTTCCGTTGTATGTATGCATCACAATTCATGTATCCGCTTTTCTGTCAGTAGACACCTGGGTTGCTTCTTCTTGGCTATTGTGAATAGTGCTGCTATGAACATAGGTGTGCAAATATTTCTTTTAGACTCTGCTTTCAATTCTTCTGGGTATATACCCAGAAGTGGAACTGCTGGATCATGTGGTAGTTTTTTTTTTTTTAATTGGAGTATAGTTGCTTTACAGTATTGTGTTAGTTTATACTGTACAGCAGAGTGAATCAGCGATATGTATACATATATCCCCTTTTTTTTCAATTCCTTTCTTATTTAGTCACCACAGAGCATTGAGTAGAGTTCCCTGTGCTATACAGTAGGTTCTCATTAGGTATATATTTTATACATAGTATCAATAGTCTATGTATGTCAATCCCAATCTCCCAGTTCATCCTACTCCCCCTTGGTATCCATATGTTTTCTATGTTCTCTATGTCTGTGTCCCTCTTTCTGCTTTGTAAATAAGGTCGTCTATACCAATTTTTTCTAGACCCCATGTATATGCGCTAATATATATTTGTTTTTCTCTTTCTGACTTCGCTCTGTATGACAGTCTGTAGGTCCAGCCACGTCTCTACAAATGACCCAATTTCGTTCCTTTTTATGGCTGAGTAATATTCCATTGTATATATATACCACATCTTGTTTATCCGTTCCTCTTTTGATGGACATTTAGGTTGCTTCCATGTCCTCACTATTGTAAATAGTGCTGCAATGAACATTGGGGTGCATGTGTCTTTTTGAATTATGGTTTTCTCTGGGTATATGCCCAGTAGTGGGATTGCTGGGTCATATGGTAATTCTATTTTTAGTTTTTTAAGGAACCTCCATACTGTTCTCCATAGTGGCTGTATCAATTTACATTCCCACCAACAATGCATGAGGGTTTCCTCTTCTCCACACCCTCTCCAGTATTTATTGTTTGTAAATTTTTTGATGGATGGACATTCTGACTGGTGTGAGGTGATACCTTATGGTGGTTTTGATTTGCATTTCTTTAATAATTAGTGATGTTGAGCAGCTTTTCATGTGTTTGTTGGCCACCTGTCTTCTTTGGAGAAATGTCTGTTTAAGTCTTTCACCCTTTTTTTTTTTTTTTTTTTGTGGTACGCAAGCGTCTCATTGCTGTGGCCTCTCCCATTGCAGACGCGCAGGCTCAGCGGCCATGGCTCACGGGCCCAGCTGCTCTGTGGCATGTGGGATCTACCCAGACTGGGGCACGAACCCGTGTCCCCTGCATCGGCAGGCAGACTCTCAACCACTGCGCCACCAGGGAAGCCCTTTCTATCCATTTTTTGATTGGGTTTTTTGTTTTTTTTGATATTGAGCTGCATGAGCTCTTTGTATATTTTGGAGATGAATCCTTTGTCATTTGCAAATATTTTCTCCCATTCTGAGGGTTGCCTTTTTGTCTTGTTCATGGTTTCCTTTGCTGTGCAAAAGCTTTTAAGTTTCATTAGGTCCCATTTGTTTATCTCTGTTTTTATTTTCATTAAGAGGTGGGTCAAAAAAGATCTTGCTGTGATTTACGTCTTAGAGTGTTCTGCCTATATTTTCCTCTAAGAGTTTTATAGTTTCTGGCCTTACATTTAGGTCTTTAATCCATTTTGAGATTATTTTTGTGTATGGTGTTAGGGGGTGTTCTAATTTCATTCTTTTACATGTATCTGTCTAGTTTTCCCAGCACCACTTATTGAAGAGGCTATCTTTGCTCCATTGTATATTCTGGCCTCCTTTGTCATAGATTGGGTGACCATAATCTATGGGTTTATCTCTGGGTTTTCTATCCTGTTCCACTGATGTATATTTCTGTTTTTGTGCCAGTACCATACTGTCTTGATTACTGTAGCTTTGTAGTATAGTTTGAAGTCAGGGAGCCTGATTCCTCCAGCTGTTTTTCTTTCTCAAGATTGCTTTGGCTATTTGGGGTCTTTTGTGTTTCCATACAGATTGTAAAATGTTTTTTTCTAGTTCTGTGAAAAACGCCATTGGTAATTTGATAGGGATTGCATTGAATCTGTAGATTGCTTTGGGTAGTATAGTAGTCATTTTCACAGTATTGATTCTTCCAGTCCAAGAGCATGGTATATCTCTCCATCTGTTTGTGTCATCTTTGATTTCTTTCATCAGTATCTTATAGTTTTCTGTGTACAGGTCTTTTGCCTCCTTAGCTAGGTTTATTCCTAGGTATTTTATTCTTTTTGTTGAAGTGGTAAATGGGATTATGTCCTTAATTTCTCTTTCTGATCTTTTGTTGTTAGTGTATAGGAATGCAAGAGATTTCTGTGTATTAATTTTGTATCCTGTGACTTTACTAAATTCATTGATTAGCTCTAGTAGTTTTCTGGTGGCATCTTTAGGATTTTCATGTCATCTGCAAATAGTGACAGTTTTACTTCTTCTTTGCCAATTTGGATTCCTTTTATTTCTTTCTCTTTTCTGATTGCCGTAGCTAGGACTTCCAAAGCTGTGTTAAATAATAGTGGTGAGAATGGGCACACTTGTCTTGTTCCTGATTTTAGAGGAAATGCTTTCAGTTTTTCATCACTGAGAATAATGTTTTCTGTGGGTTTGTCATATATGGCATTTATTATATTGAGGTAGGTTCCGTCTGTGCCCACTTTCTGGAGAGTTTTTATCATAAATGGGTGTTGAATTTTGTCGAAAGCTTTTTCTGCATCTATTAAGGTGATCATATAGTTTTTATTCTTCAATTTGTTAATATGGTGTATCACATTGATTGATTTGTGTATATTGAAGAATCCTTGCATCCCTGGATTAAATCCCACTTGATCATGGTGTATAATCTTTTTAAAGCGTTGTTTGATTTGGTTTGCTAGTATTTTGTTGAGGGTTTTAGCGTCTCTGTTCATCAGTGTTGGCCTGTAATTTTCTTTTTTTGTGATACCTTTGTCTGGTTTTGGTATCAGGGTTATGGTGACCTTATAGAATGAATTTGGGAGCATTCCTCCCTCTGTAATTTTTTGGAAGAGTTTGAGAAGGATGGGTGTTAGGTCTTCTCTAAACGTCTGATAGAATTCGACTGTGAAGCCATCTGGTCCTGGACTTTTGTTTTTTGAAAGATTTTTAATCAGTTTCAGTTTCATTACTTGTGATCGGTCTGTTCATATTTTCTGTTTCTTCCTGGTTCAGTCTTGGAAGGTTATACCTTCCAGGTTGCCCATTTTATTGGCATGTAGTTGCTTGTAGTAGTCTCTTATGATCCTTTGTATTTCTGCGGTATCAGTTGTAACTTCTCCTTTTTCATTTCTAGTTCTGTTGATTTGAGTCTTCTGCCTTTTTTTCTTGATGAGTCTGGCTAAAGGTTTATCAATTTTGTTTATCTTCTCAGAGAACTAGCTTTCAGTTTTATTGAGCTTTGCTATTGTTTTTTTCATTTCTATTTCATTTATTTCTGCTTTGATCTTTATGATTTCTTTCCTTCTACTAACTTTGGGTTTTGTTCTTCTTTCTCTAGTTCCTTTAGGTGTAAGTTTAGGTTGTTTATTTGAGATTTTTCTTGTTTCTTGAGGTAGGATTGTATTGCTATAAACTTCCCTCTTAGAACGGCTTTTGCTGCATCCCATAGGTTTTGGGTTGTCATGTTTTCATTGTCATTTGTTTCTAGGTATTTGTTGATTTCCTCTTTGATTTTTTCAGTGGTCTCTTGGTTATTTAGTAGCATATTGTTTAGCCTCCATGTGTTTGTGTTTTTTTACAGTTTTTTTCCTGTAATTGATTTCTAATCTCATAGCATTGTGGTAGGAAAATATGCTTGATATGATTTCAGTTTTCTTAAATTTACTTGATTTGTGACTCAAGATGTAATGTATCCTGGAGAATGTTCCATATGCACTTGAGAAGAAAGTGTATTCTGCTATTTTCTGGTGCAATTTCCTATAAATATCAATTAAGTCTATCTGGTCTAATATGTCATTTAAGGCTTGTGTTTCATTATTAATTCTCTGTCTGGATGATCTATCCATTGGTGTAAGTGGAGTGTTAAAAGTCTCCCACTATTATTGTGTTACTGTTGATTTCCTCTTTTATGGCTGTTAGCATTTGCCTTACTGAGGTGCTCCTATGTTGGGTGCATAAATATTTACAATTGTTGTATCTTCTTCTTGAATTGATTCCTTGATCATTATGTAGTGTCCCGATCATGTGGTAGTTCTTTTTTATATTTTTTGAAGGAACCTCTATACTGTTTTCCATAGCAGTCACAACATTTTACAGACTTCCAGTAGTGTACAAGTGTTCCAGTTTCTCCACATCTTCACCAACATTAACACATTTTTATTTTTATGTTAAAACAAATGTACTGTGGTATTGAATCTTACATTTTGAATGACTTTTAAAGGTAAAACAGAAGACTTCAGGTAAATTTTGCTTCTGTAGGCAGATCCTCTGACAAAAGGAGTACTTTGGTAGAAACATTTGAGAAGCCCTGAATTGTAAAAGAATTCCTCAGAATAATCTAGTTGAGAAGAATTCATGCACATACATGAAGATAAAGAACATTTTCCCAAAGCAGCATGTCACAAAGAACAACTTAATCTTTCAACATTTAGTGCCACAGGCATTTAGCTGGAGAGTGAAATCTAATTATGTCAGTAACAAGATTTCCTGAAAGTGATCTTTTTGAATAGGAGCTTGAAGGAGGATGGTAAATGTGAATTGACAGCAAGAAGAATATGCATTAATGTAAAAAAAACAAAAAAAGTGATCCTATAATGACACAATCATAGAAGTTGACTTTGATAGATAATACTCACTGCTTTTTCTTTCATATTTAGTAATAGTTGTAATTGGATGTAGTTAGTGTGAGTTTATTTTTATTTTTTTTTGCAGTACGCGGGCCTCTCACTGTTGCGGCCTCTCCCGTTGCGGAGCACAGCCTCCGGACGCACAGGCTCAGGGGCCATGGCTCATGGGCCCAGCCGCTCTGCGGCATGTGGGATCTTTCCACACCGGGGCACGAACCCGTGTCCCCTGCATCGGCAGGCGGACTCTCAACCACTGCACCACCAGGGAAGCCAGTGTGAGTTTGTTTAATGAGGACAGGTTGAGAATTTTTATTTCGATTTTTCTTCAAGATCTGACAGTAAGGCTTCAAATACCATGATGATTTGTGTCACTGAATTTGTAGAGTGGGTTTTGATGACTACTTGATAGACACCGTTTTGTTAGCTAATCCCCTAGGACCAAGTGTTTTTGATGATTATGATTTAGGGTAGGCTGTGCCTTTATTTTCTTTTTCTTTGACATGGCTTGAAGGAAGAAAGAACTCTTACTGTCAAGAAAGCAAATGCTGAAAAACTTAAGTGTATAGATAGCTAACAAAGTGTTCTACTTTTTGCAAGTATTGGCCCATCTTGTGTGGATCTAAGTCAGTCTTAATTCAAGTGATGAGTTATGTTTTCAGTATGAATGCTGACTATAAGACTGTTGATCCATAAGTCTTATGTTTTTTACACATAGATTTTTCTTCTTTTGTATAGTGTATCTTAAGATTTGTCCATTTTCAGTTTTTTTTTTTTTTCCGGTACGCGGGCCTCTCACTGTTGTGGCCTCTCCCGTTGCGGAGCACAGGCTCCGGACGTGCAGGCTCAGCGGCCATGGCTTACGGGCCTAGCTGCTCCGTGGCGTGTGGGATCTTCACCGACCAGGGCACGAACCTGTGTCCCCTGCATCGGCAGGCGGACTCTCAACCACTGCGCCACCAGGGAAGCCCTCGCACATTCTTTTTTAATTGCTCAAGAATGAGGTATAGCATGCAGCGTTTCTGAAACTTTCCTGGCATTCTTTTTTCTTAGGGCATCTTGCAGGACTAATATTCTGTAGAACAAACTGTAGAAAGATGGACTAGGAATTGCTAGAGCCAGTTTGTTGTAGGTTACAAGAAGGATGTATGGTCCAAATGAAATTAAACCTGACAGATCACACAAACATTTCAACTATATTTTACGTGTGCATCCTCCTCCCCAGTTTCCTAGGTATGACTGAAGTCTACTTTGGGGACAGAGAACAATGGGGAGAAGATATCCTGCCAGTCAGGAACTCCTAATATTGTATTTGTGCTTCAGAACACAGGAAGGGAGTGAAAGATTGATTGATGAAAGGAAAAATAAAAGGAAGTTTGTTTTCTTGAAATATTTGGTATTACTTGATTTTATACTCTTGAATTTTACATATTAAAAGAGATAATAAGTACCTTAATAGTTGTTCAAGATTGTTAAAAGGAAACTGAGATGCTGATTTACATTACCTGTTCAGTCCAAATTATTATTTTCAGCTCACTGTGCCACATTTCCCCCATCTGTGGAGAAGAGTTTATAGAATCATAGAATTTTAGAGCTTTTAACAATCATTTCACCCTATTTTTGAGAATGAGAAAGCTGAAGACTAGGGGTTTTATGCTGCTCACTTCATTCACAGCTAATTTATGGTGGGGTTTAGACTAGCATTTGGGTCTCCTGATTCCTAGTTTAAAATTCTTGCCAGTGCATTTTGCAACTTCTTAGGGTGGCTGTGATCCCTCCCTCCCTCCTTCTCTCCCTCCTTCTCTGCCTCCCTCCCTCCCTCCCTCCTTCTCTCCCTCCCTCCCTCCCTGTTCCTTTAGAGTTTACTGCTGTAGAGGACTCTGTCTTTAGCATATTTTATTCAGCTCTACGTGTTACTCCGTAAAGAAAACAATTGATACTGATTTCTAGCTTATCATATCTCCTAAAATGGTGCCGTTTTATACTCTGGCAATTCATGAATTATAACTGATTCTTCAAATTGAACCAAATTCTGGTGATCACGTTGGAGATTTGTGATAATTCAGAGGGAGGAGTGAAAGACTGCTGGGAGTTTTCAAGGCTTTAGTGGCCGGGACAGTGACGGTGCTGTTAAAGGAAACAGGCATGTCTGACACTGGGGGTTTGGCAGGACACTTGATGCTGGTGGTAAGACATCTCGAGTTCATTTAAAAAGCAACTTTATCATTTATTCTGATTACATGACTAGTGCATTCTCAATTTGATTAATAAGGTGCTGCTAAGAGGTTCCATATACACGTCCAGCAAGTAGTTTAGATTTGTAGGAGTTCTTTGTACACTCTAGAACTAGATGTTAATTTTTGATTAGCTGCATGTGTTAAGATAGTTTCTCCCAGGGAATGGCCTGCTAAAAAAAATTTTTTTTTTTTACCTTGCACAATTTAATAAATGAAAGCAAAATGGATCATAGACCTGAAAGTAAGAGCTATAATTTTAAAAATTCTGGGCAAAACAGAAGAAAATCTTTGAGATCCTGAGTTGGGTGAGTGTGTTTTAGAAAGGACTCCAAATGAACAAATTATAAAAGAGAAAAATTAATAAATTTGTCTTCATCTGCCTTAGTCTGGTTGGGCTGCTGTAACAAAGTACCACTATGAACTAGGTGGCTTTTAACAACAGAAACTTCTCACAGATGTGGAAGCTGGGAAGTCCAAGATCAAGGTGCTTGTATGGTTGGTTCAGATGAGAGCTGTCTTCTAGGTTGCAGACTGCCGACTTCTCATTGTTGCCCTCACATGACGGGAAGAGAAAGGCCTGTTTTTTACTTTGGTTTATGGTGTCCTTTGTTGAATGTAACTTTTAAATTTTATAGTAACCAAATTTACCGGCATTTCCCTGTATTCTTTCAGGTCTATTACTTCAAGAAATCCTTCCTTTCTCTTAAAATCTTATGTGAATATATTTACTTTCTTTTAAATTCCTTAATTTTCAAAGTTAGTACCTTAATTCTCAGGTGGTTATGTGTGTGTGTGTGTGTGTGTGTGTGTGTGTGTGTGTGTGTGTGTGTGAAGCATTTGTATTAATCATCTAGACTGCCGTCACAAAATACCATAGACTGGCTGGCTTAAACAGCAGAAATTTACTTTCTCACAGTTCTGAAGACTAGAAGTATTATATAAGATCAAGGTGCCAGCATAGTAGGTTCCTGGTGAGACCTCTTTCCTTGGGTTGCACAGCCACCTTTTCTGTGTCCTCATGGTAGTGGTGGGTGGGGTGGGTAGAAAGTGTACAAGCTCTCTTGTGTCCCTTCTTATAAGGCACTAATCCCATCAAGGGGACCCCATTCTCATGATCTCATGTAAACCTGATTACTCTCCAAAGGCCGTATCCAATACCATCACATTGGGGGTTAGGATTTCAACATATGAATTTTAGGGGGACACAATTCATAGCAGGATGTTGTTTTATTTTTTTCCATATGGCTAACCAGTTGTCCCAGAATCATTAATTGCATCAGCTTTTCTTTCCCCACCGATTTATAATTGCTATAAAGGTCTATTTTTGGAGGCTTAATTTTTAATCACTGCTTTATCTTTTTTTTTTTTTTGTGGTACGCGGGCCTCTCACTGTTGGGGCCTCTCCCGCTGCAGAGCACAGGCTCCGGGCGCGCAGGCTCAGCAGCCATGGCTCACGGGCCCAGCCGCTCTGCGGCATGTGGTATCTTCCCGGACCGGGGCACGAACCCGTGTGCCCTGCACTGGTGGCTACTGCGCCACCAGGGAAGCCCCTGCTTCATCTTTAATTGTACTACTCCCACAGTTTTTTTTGTTTTAACATCTTTATTGGAGTATAATTGTTTTACAATGGTGTGTTAGTGTCTGCTTTATAACAAGGTGAATCAGCTATACGTATATACATATCCCCATATCTCTTCCCTCTTGCATCTCCCTCCCACCCTCCCTATCCCACCCCTCTAGGTGGTCACAAAGCACCGAGCTGATCTCCCTGTGCTATGTCCCACACTGTCTTAATTATTATAGTTATATAGTAAGTCTCAATATCTGAGAAGACAAGACTCCACTTTGTTAGGCTTTAAAATTGTCTTGGCCATTCTTGGCCCTTCTATGTGAAATTTAGGAGTAGTTAGTTAAATCACACACAAACTAAAAAATAATCCCAAACTTAAGGATTTTGTTTGGATTTGCATTGAATTTATAGATGATTTGGGGTGAACTGACTTCTTTATGATATTGAGTTTTCCCATCCATGATCATGGCACAGACTCCATTTATTCGGCTCTTTTCTATTCTTGAATAACATATTGTAACATTTTTCCACAGGAGTCTTTGACATATTTTGATGTATTTATTCTTAGGTAACTGGTAGTTTTGTTGTTATGGTACATAGGATTTTTTTTTATCAGTTATATTTTCTAGTTATCATTGGAACAGATTTGATTCAGTAACCTTAGAGAACTCTCATTAATTCTTGAGAGTTGTCTGCAAATGCTTTTGCATTTTCCATGTACGTAGCTGGGTTGTCTGAGTACAAGATGAGTTTTGTTTCTTCCTTTCCACTTCTTACATCATTGATTTCTTTTTCTTATCACACTCGTTTTTCCACAGGTTAAATGGAGGCAGTGTTGGAGGGCATCCTTTTTGGTTTTTACTTGATTAGAAATGATTCTAAAGTTTCACCATTATGTGTGTTTGTTGAAGATTTTTGATAACTTATCAGTTTAAGAAAGTTCCCTTCTATTCCTAATTTTGGTTTTGATTTTTTGTTTTTTATTCTTGACAGTGGTTCATTTTATGATTGTGTTTTCAGGAAATTAAATGGTTACTCTTAGACACATTTCTTGCCAGTGGTATTACAAAACTAAATGTGTGACCATATGTTGACTCGGTGAGACTAACTTTTTAAAAAAGTAGAATGATAATCTCCCCAACAGTCTTCAACATTTATGGTACATTATAGAAAATTTGGAAAATACTCAAACACATTTAAGGAAGTAAAAATTAGTTCATTGTAAATGTCTCAAAATTTTCAGTTTGTGCATTTGTGGTTCAAAACAGGAGAAAATACAGCCATCAGAATACATGAATCATGTCTGCACATTATTACCATGGAATCACAACACCTTGGTGGATCACACCACTTCTGAAAAGGGCTTAAGTGACATCTGGTTCAGTTTCCTATTTTATAGATGAACAACCTGAAAATCAGAAATTATTTCTTGTTTTTGGCATGGGTATGATTACTTTCAAAGTAAATAATATTTCAGACCTATACTTTGCCAGGCAGTGTGCTATCTGCTTTCCATACATGATCTCATTGATTTTTACTCAACCGTATGACATAGGTATTCTCATTCACCCTTTACAGTTGAGGAAACTGAGGTTTAGGATTTAGGTGGGTAACTTCCTGAGTTACACAATCAGAAAGTGGTAGAAACAGAGTTTGAAACCACGTCTTTCTGATAATAGAGCCCGTGTTCTTTAAGTTACTTCCTTTCTGGGAGACCGTGTAACCAGGATACTTGTAAATACATTACATTCAGGTTGTGTCTATAGCGTATTGCTTTCACGGTGCCAAGAGTTAAGTATATTTACTGTTTACCACTCATGTTTGGTGAGGATGTTAGTATGCTGCTGGGAGAGCCAACTTAACAGAGAGACCGCCAGGAAGGGGGCCAGCTGACATTTGTATTGATCAGAATGGCTGTCTAGGGCTATTCTGAGATCAATATAAAAAAAACAAAATAGAGTCAACCTGGGCATAGATGACACTTTGTGTGATTTTTGTCCTTCCCTCACCCCCGCAAATTCTTTTCTATTCTTTGGGCTCCTAGAAGAATCGCTTGAAATCTAGCTCCTGAAGATCTTCTTAATCATGTTATCTTAATTTTATTAGGTACTTCTGCTAAGTAATAGATTGAGCCTCAGCAATGAACAAAGAGGGATTTCTTTAGCAAGGAAAATTCCTTTTCTTAAACCAATCTTTTTTTTTTTTTTTTTTTTTTTTTTTTTTTTGCGGTACGGGGGCCTCTCACTGTTGTGGCCTCTCCCGTTGCAGAGGACAGGCTCCGGACGCGCAGGCGCAGTGGCTATGGCTCACGGGCCCAGCCGCTCCACGGCACGTGGGATCTTCCCAGACCGGGGCACGAACCCGTGTCCCCTGCGTCGGCAGGCGGACTCTCAACCATTGTGCCATCAGGGAAGCCCTTAAACCAATCTTTTACCATTATGGGTCCTTCTTTTTGCTGTTGCTTATTTTTTATTTTAAACATGTTTGATAAGTAGAATCTAGGTTGGTTGATCTGTCTTAATAACTTGTGATCCAAATCTTCATTGCAAGAGGAAAATCACTTATTAACTGACTTGGTGATTTTTTTTTAAAAAATTCAAATAACATTTTGAATGAGCCTTCACTACTTTCTCTTTCAAATACTTTTAGAACCTTTTCTGACACTGTGAAGGTACATATTTAAGATTATGTGTAGCCATAAAAAGTATGTTGGCCATACACATTTAACAGATTTGCACACTTATTATTTTATTTAGTCTGCTTTATGACTGATTTTTTTTCCTTAGAAGAGAGACATCATCTCTCAAAGTACCTTTGGCAAGTTTGGGTCTTTGAAGTTATTTTGGAGACAGGACCATTTGATTCCTCTAGAACAAAGATTTCCCCATTCTTAGATGCCTTAATTCTACAAGATGTGATGTCTGGACTCTACAATTTAGTTGTCATGAACTTTCTTTTGATTTCTCACTTTTGGCTTTTAAAAAGGGACAGATAGCTTCTCACTGAGACCTGCATCACAGCCAGTGTTAATATGTTGACTAGTGATGCTAGAAAGTGACTGGATCATAGGCCACATCTCATCAGTATTGTAAAGTTAACTGGGGAGCGGGGTGAGTCTATGGGAAAACAATGGTCATTTTAACAGATTGAACTTTACAGTTGAAAAACTTAATTTTCTAGTCTGTATTCTAGACTTGTCAGGTTCACAGCCATTTGACAGAGATATGGACAGGATGTTCTTTTGTGTCATGGTAACGATAGCCCAGCTTCCTCTCTTGTAGCTTCTCATCCTGTAATGATTACTGAAATACTGAAGCTTTTGTTATTGGCCGCTGTATAGTTGCCATATGTCCTGGCCTAGAGTTTCTCTTCATCTCCACATGGAGCCAGACAGATAACTCTGGTCTAACCTTGTTCTCTCGGAGCTTCACAGCCTTGTTTCTGCTTCCGAAAGACCATTCTACTCCAGCAGTGTGTAGGCAAGAGCTGTCTTTGGAATACGTCCTACACCTCTCCAGTGATGCAGAGTGATTGTGAGCTGCTTAGAATAACCTTTGTGGTTCTGGAGCTGCAGGCTCTGAGAAGGAACGTGATTCTTTCAGGGTTCCCTTCATCTCAAGCTCTGGTTAATCATGTTCTGTCTTGTAAAGGCAGTGCTTGAGGCAGTGACTTTCAAACTGTTTTGAATAGCATCCAAGTAAGAAATACAGTTTATATTGCCACCCCTTCTCCCCACACACCAGAAATAAGACTCATAAAATCTTATATTTACTACATGCAATGTCTTTGATATATCCTACTATTTATTTAATTTGAAAATGCCTTCTATATTGATTTAACAAAACACTAATATGCCAAGACTTGCAATTTAAAAACAATACTGACTTAAGGAGACCATTTATCATTTTCCTTCATAATTGCTTATTATTCCTGTTACAGTTTAACTTCCTCATGGAAATAATCTTCCAAAACTGTGTACCTTGTGATGTAGTGGACACAACACATTGTTGTTCTCGAACTCTTTGTCTTCTGTGTGTGCATATGTAACTGACAAGATGCCTTTTCAACTGTATGCATTTTCAACAAGCGTGTCCTTTGGTGGAAATGGAGACTCCAAACTATTTTGTTGATTTAGAGGTAGTAGTTACGAACTTGCCAGATTGAATATATGTTATTGACTAGTGTATATTACAAAGAGGACCAGAGGTTCTCAGAACTTGTTTCTATTCTTCAGATTTTTGCTCATTCATGTCAGTAGATGTAGCTTGTTTATACCGTCTAACGCTACTCTTAGTGGCTTGCATCCTTTTTTTAAAAAATATTTATTTATTTATTTGGCTGTGCCGGGTCTTAGCTGCAGCATGCAGGATCTTTAGTTGTGGTGTGCAGGGAATTTAGCTGTGGCATGCGAACTCTTAGTTGCAGCATGTGGTATCTAGTTCCCTGACCAGGGATTGAACCTGGGCCTGTGCATTGGGAGCGCACAGCCTTAGCCACTGCACCATGAGGGAAGTCCCTAGTGGCTTGCATCTTGACCTGGTAAGATATACTTAGTGACTTAGTGATTTTCAAATTTTTACATGCTGGGAGTCTGTTCAAACTAACCTTATAGGATGCTAGATAGTATTTACTTCTCATTATGATTTATTTCCCTGGAGATCAATGTCATCTCAGAATCAAGCTATTCAAGTAAGTGTGAACTGGATGTTTTATTGTTTCTCTGATCCCTCTCTTCTGTTGGAGGGATTATTTTGACTATGATGAGCTATTTTCTCTGTTGCAAATTAGCTATGCTTCTAAATGTGAGAAAGGAATCTTTCTAACCAGTTAGATCTTGTATTTTTCTTACTACATGAATTCTAATGACCAATCTCTTTATTAAGAAAAAAAGATGAAATGAAATATTCAAAATTAAATACTTAATTTTGCTGTAATACTGTTTGTTTTAATGAATTTAATGAAAATATTCAGTGTAGTTTCTTTCTGGCAAATAAACAGGTTTAAAAAGGTGTCTTCCTTAATTTTTTTTTTTTTTTTTTTTGCGGTACGCGGGACTCTCACTGTTGTGGCCTCTCCTGTTGCGGAGCACAGGCTCCGGACGCGCAGGCCCAGTGGCCATGGCTCACGGGCCCAGCTGCTTCGCGGCATGTGGGATCTTCCCGGACCGGGGCACAAACCCATGTGCCCTGCATTGGCAGGCGGACTCTCAACCACTGCACCACCAGGGAAGCCCGTCTTTCTTAATTTGATGCTCATATGCTGACTGAAATAACTTCAAAATAAATCCATACAAATGATCCTATAAATGGAATGCAATATTTAAATTTCAGTATTTGAAAGCTGCCTTTCTTTAAGTGAAGAGTGATAATGGTTTATGATTCAGGCTGTACCTAATTTACTCATTGTTTATACCATACTTGTCATTGTAGTCATTCTGAAAGAAAAGCACCTATTTGTAACTTCTATTTTTTCTAAGGAGTGGGTGGTATATGCAAGTAAAATATAGGATCTGCCCAGGGAAGAAAAGGGGATGTTTAAAAATCATGAAATCGTGGTTATTATGATTATCGTGCAATCTCCCCTTAGTATTTCTTAAATGATAACAGATTGCTTTTCATTCAGAATTTCATATTCAATGTGATAATCTTAATTTGGGGTCTAAGTGACTATTTCTACAGCGTTTTACATTTAGCAGAAAAGTATTTATAGACTGTTTCATGTGAAAGAGGGAATATTTTGCTTAAAGAGTTATGGACTGTAATTTACGCATATTTTATTCATGCTAACATTCTTTTGTAGAAAGTCTCTTTATGTCTAGGACCTTACTTTTTCTTGGCTTAAACTGGACTTGAAATTAGTATTTGGTTAATAAACTGTCATTAAGGATTACTAGAGTGGTTCTTTGTCACAGATGGACTCAAAATAGTCCTCGTGTCATGGTTTACATCTTGTCTCGAGTGGCTAGGTGTCAAGATGCTATCCTGAATCAGATCTTTATTCCCTCAATAAAATCTTCTCAACCTTGGAACATGGTTCTGCTCACTCCTAAAAGATTAGGAAATCACAGACAGAGGGACAGAGAAAGGTAACAGGAGGTTATTTGTAAAACGATGGAAGGTATTTGTTAATTTTTTCAGTTGTCCTGGGGGCTTACCATGTCATATTGGGACAGTTACTTAATCTGCTCATCAAGATGCTGGTGCACTTACAGGACCCTTTGGTATGTTTCAAGCAGATGCTTGATTTGCAGCACTGATGAAGAAAGGACTGGATGGATTTTTTTTTTTTTTTTTTTTTTGTTAACAGCAGTTGTGCCAGTTATAACCGAGCATGCTTTAGTCATCAGTCTGTTATCATATACTTTTTATTCATTTCGCTAGTAGTTTAATGCCTTATGTTCCTATTTGTTCTGAATAAATTTCCCTTCTCAGATATGTGAAGATTAGACTGATCTGCTTCACTGTGTATTTAGGGACACCGTGTTTCCCATTTATCACCTGCTGCTAACCTTCAGCAGTAGGATTAAATTGACATTTGTTAAAGGGTGTTTTGATCTATCTTTGAAAAGGGTAGTAAAGAGTAATTAGTCACAGTAATGGCTCCCCCCTCCCCATTTTGTGTGCAATTTTAGGTTGCTTCCTGAAACAGATTCTAATTTTGTAATGGTGGTAGAGAATTCTTGCTTTAGTTTCATGGTTTGTTTAAGCAGTTAAAAATCTGATGAATCCTTGAAACGTGTACATTCAGCAGCCTTCAAAACTAGCCTCCTTTTTTTTTGCTTGCCCACAAGGCTGGCGCCAGCACCCATCCTGCAGTGTTTTTCCTTTTTTCCCGTGACCCAGAGGTTGGCCCCAGTCCTGTCTGTTGAAAGAGTGTCTACGGCTACGTGGTGGGGACAGCTTGCTTGAAATCATCGCTCAAAATAGGAAGTCAGGACATTGGCAGTATGACTTTAACTTTCCTGGGTGACTAAGTTTAGCATTTCGCTGGCTCAGTAAACTAACAGTCAGCATAAAGACCTGGGAGGGAATAGAATGAATATGGGAGGGCAGAATGCATCAGGTAAGACTCAGGTGCTAAGACTGATAAAACCTGTATGCTTCATATGCTGGGCATAATTGATTATTCTGGGTCGGGCATCCCGTTCTGCACATCCGTGGTCCTAAAGCTCCACCAAGAGCAAGTTTTCTCTCGCCCCCAATCAGCTGCTTCTTGGAGAGCGCTCTGCCCGTTTTACTGTTCCTCATCATTCAGCTTCAAACTCTTGCACTGTCTGTTAGTCCTCAAAATGCATTCTTCAGTCTAGGCTTGCTGGCAGTGTCACTCCCTACCTCGAATTCTCTCATGGCCACCTTTGCTACCACCCTTACAGCCCTGCCCGCCTCGGTTGGTCTCCTGCTTTCACGCTGCTGGCCTTACTTCTGTCAAATTTGGGAACACCGCTCTTAGGTTTCTTTCATAACAGGAGTTGTAAGACTACAGAGCTTTCCAGTTTTCTCATGCAGAGACTCACCTTTGAATTGATAGCGCTTGGTAAACCGTTTGTTCTTGTCTTTGTTGCAGTTGTTGATCATGAGTTTCATGGAATTTTTTTTTTTTTTTCCCCCGGTACGTGGGCCTCTCACTGTTGTGGCCTCTCCCATTGTGGAGCACAGGCTCCGGACGCGCAGGCGCAGCGGCCATGGCTCACGGGCCCAGCCGCTCCGCGGCATGTGGGATCTTCCCGGACTGGGGCACGAACCCGTGTCCCCTGCATCGGCAGGCGGACTCTCAACCACTGCGCCACCAGGGAAACCCGGAATGTTTATTTAATAGTAGTACCAGTGCATTATCGAATGGAGAGGACTTCCATTTTGACTAAGTGTTGAAGAGAACCACATCTGTAGCTTACAACTTTACTCGTTTGACGGTTGGAAGACTTTGGCATGGATTAGCTCCTGCCTTGATACATTTCAGACCTTGATTCCACTCCACTACCCACAGACTTCATCACCAGGTCTGGAAGGACACGCAGGGACCTTTGTGTGTATAGGGATTGCTGAAAGCTATCCCTGTACCAAGACGGTCAGCACTACAGAAGTGACTGCAAACCACATGCACCCATCCCACTAAATCCCAACTATGTCTCCAATTCAAATTCCCTTTATCCAAATCCCTCAAAGGCCCAGGGCCACACCAATGCTGCCCCACGCAAGGGAAAGTATGAAATCAGAGTAGAAAGAGTGCTCTTAACAGATTGCAGTTAAAATATCTTACTTTCGCAAATTCTACGAAAACATCCGATCGCATGAATATGTTCCTAGGCTTCCCAGGGCCTTGGAAGGAGCCTGTGCGAGTGAGGGGCCCTGAAGTATAACCTTCATTAGGTTTCTTGTAAACTGCCTCTGGCCATTCTTCATCTTCTGTGGTAGAGAAAGGTCTGAGTGTCCTGTCTGACTATGGTTGGAGCAGTGCCTTTTAAAGTGTTTTATAGTTGGCGCTGGAGAACTCATTGAAGCGAATTAGCTGCCAGTATACACGGCATTATTGGTAATAATGGTGGGCATTTAGTTAGCACTTTCCACCTGCTAGGCTCTGTCAGGAGCCCTTAACATATTATCTCGTTTAATCCTTAGGACAACACTACAAGTTAGGTGCCATTATAATTCTCAGTTTAAAGAGGAGAAATCTGAGGCACAGAGACTTTAAATAACCTACCACCACCAATCAACGGTAGAGCTGGGATTAAAGCTCAGGCTGCCCCGTCTGAGTCCTTCACCTACTGACCGCGTCTCAATCCTGGTAGAGCTGCCATAATCCTGACCCAACGCAGAAGGTCAGTTTGTTCTTGTCTTCGTTGCAGTGGAACAAAGGAAACCTTCCAGTGTCCTTAGGATGGATGTCTTCTGGTTTTCCTATTGTAACAAGGCTGTGTAAGAGAGAGAGATTCATAGAAGAGAGACTACAATAAAAGAAGTGATAAATAGCGTTCCTAAGAAAATAAGAGTTCAGGCTGTTTAGCCAGGGAGAGGGCAGTGATTGAAAAGCTACTTAATTTTACTGTGTTTTCTAAAGAAGTTCTTCTTTTCACATTTTTGATGTTTATAGTCAATATGTGCTTTACAGATACGTATAGGTGACATATTTCTCCCACCCCCCCCATCTGAAAAGATGTTTTTAAACTGATGCTACAAATGAAAATGGTGTCTTGCAAAAACAACACATACAGGGTTGCTATAAAAACTGTTGCCCAATATCTTCATTTGCTGAAAAGGAATAATTAAAAGGAAATAGGTTAAGTAATATAGGAGTAGTTTGATGGAACCTAAGTAACGCTTTCTTAATGATGATATTAGACCACTGCACCAAAAAGAGGTATAGAATGTCAGTTTCTCAAGGTATATAAATATGATTAAGAGCTTTCCATGTCCAGTATGCTAAGGGTTGAATTCTAGCTATGGTTTGGAAAACTTCGCTGTCACTTAAGAGAGATTTAGCACATAAACTAACTTTGCCATGGTACCTTTTTAGATAAGTCTCTTTTATTGTGTACCTCATTCACTGCAGTCTTACTACTTTATAGTATTCGGCCCTCACCTGTGCTTATGTGCAGGAATCACCTTTAAGTATCTCATGCATTTAACAACCACTAACCTACAACCCTATCTTAGAAGCCCTGCCTTATGGTTCCGATGGCCAGCAGTACCACTGCAGTGCTACCACTGTAGTGACTGGAGCATGAGAGAAATTAATGGCAGTAGAATGATCCCACTCTTCTTTTACCCATCCCTTCAACCAAAGTGTCATAGATAGACATCAAAGACTTCCTTCTTTGTCACTTTTATTATACCTTCGTCCTGTTGGGATCAGGTGAGCAGCCCTGGTTTTGCCTTAAAGGAAGGTATCAGAAGGGAGATTTGAAGGCAGCTTTCTCTCCATCTACTCTCAGCACTAATGATTTATCCTTCTGGGACTTTGTAAAAATTATATTGTTAGGGGGGATGGAGTGGTACTTTTTCTGGTAATTGTTTTAGGGAATCATCAGGAGGAAGGTCCAAGGGGCTTGTGTGAAGTCATCACTGAGTTGCTTTATAAACCAGAAGATATGTAAAAGTTAACATGGTTGGCTTCCAGTTTAATGAAGGATGAGTTTCAGTTCTAATTTTGACATGAACAATTAAATTTTTTTTTTTAAAGCAAGGTTTTTATACCATAGGGGTGCTTGTGATAAGGAGTTTAGTATATGTGCTGCCGAAGTGAGCACTGTGATAAGGAGCTTAAAAAAGACGTTTAATCACAGTTATATAATTTATGTTTCAAACATAACTCATAGCTTTTAAAATATAGAATTACATGTTTTCTCTATTTAATTCAGAGTAGAAACAAATTGTTTCAATTATTTATTGCCTACCTGCTTCTTCAAACAATGCCAATAATTCTGGATCCATGATAACAGTGGAATGTTCTACATGAGAAGCAGGAGTGTGTTCTGAATGCTTACACCTGTATAACTTTAATGTTTCAAAATGCTTTGAAAAATTCCAGGAGCATATTCATTAAAATAGTAGGAGACAATCATAGTAAAACATTTAAAATGATGTGCTATGAAAAACGTAGTGTGAGGTATGATTTAATGGAGTGGAAGATTCTCAGGAGCTCCATCAGACTCTGCGGACTGGATCCTGGACAGTGCAGATGTAACACGTTGCCATCACTGCAGAAAGTTCCTCTGGACAGTGCTGCTCTTGAGAGTTGTGTTGAATCAACAGCCTCTCGCTGACTACCTACTAATCACGTGCAGGTCTCTAGGGGTTTGAAAATGACCTCCTCTCGTACTTTATGTAGAGCTGGCCCTCTGATCCGAGCTCTTTTACCTCTCCTGCCTTCCTCTCAAAATTTGTGTCATACCTCCATGATCATTTAAACTTTTCTGCATGTTCACTCAGCAGTTTTCCCCCCAATAGAAGCACCCTTTGCTTCACCTCTTTCCATCTGTCTAAATCCTACCTTATTTCAACTTTGTTTAGGCTCAGTATGTACTGCTTTGTATTACCGAGCAGCTTTGTTACTTTGGAGAGGACAGGGGCCAGACTGTACCCCCAGTCCTCTGCATTCAGTGAGTGGTTAGTGGAGATGAAGACACTCTGCGTAACAGGTGCACAGAGTACTACCTGAGGCCCAAATCTGGCCCATTGCCAGCTTTTGTAAATAAAGTTTTATTGCAACACAGCCATGCTCATTTATTTGCTTATTGCCTAAGAGTGCTTTTGCACTGTAACAGTGAGGTAGTAGTTGCAGCAGAAACTAGGTAACCCAAAGCCTAAAATATTTACTACTTGTCCCTTTGCCAAAAAAGTTTGCTGATCTTCGCTCCGCATTTGTGCATGTGTAACATCGCAGGCTCTTACAATGTGGTAGTCACAGAATATCACTTAGTGTGCCAAGGTGAAGTGACTGTGATTAGGCTTCATTCGTGCATCTGCTCGACTGTTATTGTAAGGTTACATATAATGATCATTAACATTATGGGAGTTAAACACATATTTCAGGGATAGAATGAACTCCCAAGTACTCATTCCTTCAATTGGTAAAAACAATGTTTGACTAAATCTTACATTACTAATTCTTTTTCTCTGCCTAATAAGGATGTTTCATTGAAATGGAACAAAAGCATGGTAATTACCAAGCTTATATCCCCTTCTTTTCAGTATGTCCTTTTTTAACGTAGTTTGCCTTAATCTTGTAAAAAACTTGCTAATTATTGTATGAAATTTGTATCCGTAAAATATGTGTTCTTAGGTTAACCCAGAAAGTGTAAGATTTATCTTAAATTGATATTTATTAAACATATATATGATACTGGTTAGAATACCCGTAAAGCGGGTGTAAATTTAACATTCATTCACTCATTTATTCCTAACGAAACTTTGAGCTTTGTACAGGGAATTGTGAATGTCCTTAGGATATGGTCACAGGACAAAAGAAAGGAGGAACGTTTAAGTATCAGAAGTAAAGCAGAAAACAACATTTCATGAAATAAGCTGTTCAGAAGAGAAGGCCTCTGGGATAACACAGAGGATTCGATTGTCAAATCAGATTCACAAGAATCAGATCTTACCTCCCATTAGGCTTTACTAATGATGTTTTAAGGGTACAGTTGGTCCTGAGGCACAGCAAAGCATGATGAAGACCAGGACTGCCCCCCACCTCCGGCCACTGACCCCCGCCCCCAGGTCCTCTCTGGCTGTATGAGGATCTTCTGGTCCGCATTTAAGGTACCACATCTCTAAGCAGTGCCTGTGGTGTGTTAGTACACTGTTTGCATTGGGAGGCATTTCTGTTTTGTACTCTGATGGTGACAAAACTTATGTGCCATATTTTCCAAGGGCGTACACTCCATAAATTCAAAGATTCCGGATTTGTTAACCATAAGTGATCCTAGACAGATTAGTTATATATCCTGCTGAAGTAATTCCATACATAGGGACTCTGTTGCTAATAAACATCATTAGACTTTTTTTTTGTGAAGAGCTCTGACACTAGTTGCTTACAAGAAGACCAGACCAGGTTAACTGCCCTCTTTCTTTCCTAGGGCATTTCCACACCCCAGTCCCTCCCAGCCCGCAAAGGGAGAAGATGACTTACAGGCTTGCTGCTAACCATTTCTTCCCAGTCTCTCTCCCTAGCCTTTCCCTCCTCCCTCCTTGCCGCCCCTGCTCACATACAAACATTTGTGCTGTGGAAGCTGATAACAGACCTGAAAGAGGAGGCCGGATGATAAAGCCATGTCAGTCAGCGTGTGCCCCGAGTTCTGCTTTTGTTCCTTTTTCTTAACATTTATGGAGATTTGTGGACGTGCTTACATTTTGAGTATGATTCTTGTTACCTGTATTTTCAGGATAGGAAGACAAATGAATCTTTCTCTCAATCCTCACTATGTCATTGCTTTCTCACCATTTCTGCTGCCACTCTGTGGGCTGTAGTTTAAATATCTTCTCCCACCATTTTTAGGCGATGCAGTCTGGTCCCAATTTACCTTTCCAACTCTCTTGGTTTCCATTTTCCTAAAGAACCCTCCTGGCCAACGAGAGGGAACCGCTCCTGCCACCAACATGGTTCCCTCACGTCTGTGACTTCTGATAAGTTCCTTCTGCCACAAATGCCCCTTCTCACTGCAGCCTGTCTGAGTTCCACTCCTCTCAATTCCGGATGATATCTCACCTGTCCTGCCAAACTGTTTCTGACTGTCAGTTTACAGCAGGCTCTCTTCTGAAATACTAATTGTCACTCTTTGTGTCTGTCGCCTGGAACGTGCCAGTTTTCCTCCCTAATTAGTTTGCGAGCTCCTGAAGGCTGGGCACTGTTTTATGTACATTAGGTGTATAGGTACTGTACTGCAGAGGTTAGCCTGTGTCTATTAGGAGTTGCTCCATGGGTTGAGAGTATTTGAATAATAATAATAATAGTAATAACTTGTGGGCAGGGCCATATTTTTCAAGTTGGTGAGATACTTGTTTTCTTTGTTTTTCCATGTTTTGTGTTTGTTTTTGAAAATCAGACCTGTCAGTCCTGCATGAGGACTGCACTACAGAGGCAGCAGGGTGGTAAGAGTGGAGGACTCTGTAGCCATTACAAATCCCAGGGCCACCAGGATTGCTCGTGTCTGACCTTGAGCGAGTCATATAATCTTCTTTTCCTGAGTTTCCCCATCTGTAAAATGGGGCGATAATAGTACTTACCGCATGTGGTAGTGGTGAAAGTCATGTGAGTAATGTGCAGAGTGTGGAACAGTGTCTGGCGTGCAGGGGAGCTTCTGCTGCTGCTTTCTGTCATCGTTGAGATACGAAATGTAAGAGCCAACAGTTTTTCTTTAAATGTCCTAAAATAAGTCAATTGTTCATTGGTGGTTAAGCGGTCGTCAAGTTACTTGCAGAAGCTGGTTATGCCTTCAAGAGATTTTGACCACATTTGAAGATGAATTCTGATGCCAGAGGAATTCGTGCTACCTAAACATAAGAAGCTTCTCAGGGCACGCTGATATCCAAAGCCACATGTTCTGTAATGGAGATCCTGTCTGACTGGACACGTTTACCCTTCATTAAGCTGTGAGAGCCCCAGAGGCTTAATGGGGTGGCGCAAGGAGAGTGCTGATGTCAGCCGATTTCTTGACATGATAACTAACAGCTCCAAAAGAAGTGTATGTACAAAGTAAGATGCTGTAGGTTTATTGTTTTAATTTGGAAAAAGAGCTGGTGTAGAGAGTGATAAATAGGGGAAGGAAATCGACATGTGGAAATGGAATCCATATTCACTAAGACAAGGAGAACTGGTAAGGAGTGGGGGCTATCTCAGAGCTTATAAAACGTAGTTGTCGTTCTCTAAGCTTTTAGGTATTCAATAATAACTTTATAAGGGCAGAGCATGGTAAGGAGGGTGACAGAAGAAGATAGGGGCTATCGGATCAGCTAACTCAATGAGATTCTTCTGATTCGTCTTTCAAGAGCCAGATTTTAAGACTATGTTAAGAACAGGGGTGGCTATTAAATAGTGAGGTGGAATGTTACTTTGATATCAACTGAATACAGATTTAAATGATTAATAGTAAAATACCATTTCCTATCAAATCGTTGAATATAAATGAGATGATAATGTTCACTACTGATGAAGGTATAGTGAGAGAGGCATTCTGATTATGTAGTTATTGGCAATGTAATTGATAGAACTGTTCGTTAAAGTATTGTATTAATGTGTTTCCAGGTATAAGAAGTTCTTCCTTTTAATAACTTTACTATTCTGACTATCATTAAGAAATAGAGTATCAGATAGAGATTTATGCATAAGAAAGTTAATTGAATCATCATTTATGATGAAAAAATGGGAAACCATCTAAATTTCCACCAATATTGCAATGGTTAAATTGTTTGATAACTATAAAAGGGAACATTGTACAGCCATTAAACTTGGGCTGTAGAAGAATACGGGGTAACTTTGAACACATTTGTGATTTAATATTGATTTTTAAATGGTGTACTTAGAATGTGTACAATTTATATAAAATTATAAACACGGAGCATGACCGAATGAAAATACAGTGAAGGGTTATCTCAGTATGGTGGAATAACAGGTAATTTTAGTTTTCTGTATATACTTTATTGAAATTAAAGAACCCTTGTTTTTACTTTTATTAGAAAAAATGTTATTAAAAAATGAATGGTTGTACACTACTGTGGCCTGAGCACCCCCCATCATAGGGCTCTCTAATGGCACATGTCAGTGTAAGCCAATAAACGCACTGTTTCACCAGCAATAAGTATAGCCTGGCACAAAACAGGTGTCCTATAAATGTTTCTTGATTTGAAATTAATCTCTAGGTAGGTTGGACCTAATTACTTTGCCTCTGCCTGTTGGCAGCCTAAAGGAGTGAGAATCTTAATTGTAGAGAGTGTCACTTTTTTAAAAAACTGAAATTCAGTGGAAGGAATTTGGTCACAATAAGTGGTTGAAGCTAGACTTTGTAGAAAAGCATTAAAAATTATCAAGGGCAAATAAAAAGTTAGCTATTGAAAATTGAAAAAATGAGGAAGTATATTTAGAAAATTAATCATCAAACATTTATTGAGTGTCTTTTATGTACTTGCCCCTCTGCTAGAGATCCAAGGAGGAATCAGATGTGGCCCTTGCCCTCAAACTCACAATCCACTGGTGAGGTAGACACACACACAGTGGGTCGTTAGGAAACCACGTAGTACGTCCAGTAGCAGAGAAAAGTCCGGGCTGTTACAGTGAGCAGTAGAGGGGCGCTAATGTAGGCTGGAGTGGGCAAAAGGAACTCTTTCTGGAAGGCGATGATGAAGAAGGTTGACGATGGTTACTCTTAAAATGCATAGGAGGGAGCTGGATGAAGGAGAAAAGGGGGCGGTCATTCCAGAGAGAAGGAACAGCAAAAAGCAAAAGCCAGGGCATGGAGGCAATGCACATCCCAGTATATTGCAGAGTGGAGGGGTGTGTGTACCCCCTACTGGCATATAAGGAGGCAGTAGGTAGTTGTTAGGGGTCAGGCTGTTGAGGAAGGCAGAGAGCAGGTACCAGTACCCTCTCTGGAGCCCTGAAGGTCTTAGACTTTGATTTCTGCGTAGTAGTTATTCAGGGGTTTTAAGCGGAGTGACAATGAGATTTGAAAATTAGGAAGACTCTCTGGTGGCATATATGGCATGTGGTTTAGAGGTACGAGACTAAAGGCAGGAAGAGCCCCCAGTTTAATGGTCTTTGCAGGAGTGGACCTAGAACATGAGGGGAACAGGACCGGGAGAAGGGCAAAAACCAATAGGACAATTGATGAAACAGGAAAGAAAAATCTAGTATGTATGTCACAATGCCAGTTTGTTAAAATTTTTTTCTGCATCCGTATGTATACAGAAACAAGACACACAGAAGATAACTGTAAGGACCTTATAAAGACTGTAATATCATTCATGTTAATAGTGACTCTTTTTAGGTAGTAGGAATTCAGGAGCCAATGCCTTTTTTCATTTTTTTTTTTCCCAAGTATTTTGCTTTGAACATGGATTACTTTTGTAATCAGAAAAAAAAAAGGCATGTCCTTTTATTTTTTTTAATATCTTTATTGGGGTATAATTGCTTTACAATGGTGTGTTAGTTTCTGCTTTATAACAAAGTGAATCAGCTATACATATACATATGTTCCCATATCTCCTCCCTCTTGCGTCTCCCTCCCTCCCACCCTCCCTATCCCACCCCTCCAGGTGGTCACAAAGCACCGAGCTGATCTCCCTGTGCTATGCGGCTGCTTCCCACTAGCTATCTCTTCTACGGCAAAGTGAGAGAATGGCATGGACATATATAGGCATGTCCTTTTAAAAGTAATAGGAGAAAGATTAAAGAGAGTACCGGGATTAAGATACCCATCAGATTTAGGGATGAGACTGCTGTAAGAAGGAATACCATAAAGTACTGACGAGAAGATAATAGGACCAAGTGAAACAAGCCAGTCACAAAGAGACACATGCCCACATGACCACCTATACGAGTAATCACACCGATAGAGGCAGTAAGTAGAAATGGTTGTGGGAGCGGGGTGAGGGGGAGTGAGGAGTTGTTTAATGGGTGTAGAGTTTTAGTTTTGCAAGACGAGGAAGTTCTGGAGATGGGTTGCAGAACTATAGGAACACAATTCACACTACTGAGCTGTAAATTTAAAAATGGCTAAGATGGTAAATTCTATGTGTATTTTACCACAATTAAAAAAAAAAAAGTAGGACAGATCCTCATGTCATAGTTAATCTCTAGTGCCCTGTTGCCTAGAGAAACAGGTAAGTCATGAATCCAGGGTTAGGGTTTTGCTGGACCAGCGTAGAAGGCAGTAGGGAGTGCTGATGAGAGCAAGCACACGTGGTCAATTAATTCTGGGGTAGGGGATGGACAGGGAAGAAATAAGAGGTTAGGAAGGGCTCTTAAAGAGCATGCATATTGAGAAGATGCCAAAGAGACAGGAGATTGTAATCCGAGAACAGGAAATGGAAGTTTAAATGTATTCTGTGGGAGGGATACTTAACATTCATTATAAATCCAGTTCTCCTATTCGATGGGAAGCTCCTTAGAGGTGGCTTGGAATTGTTCTTATTTGTACTTCGTAATAGTTGAGGGAATGAGACAAAATCTGTAAACGTGCTCAGTAAAATGATCGGTTGAAGAATGTGTATATATTGAGTCTCCCGTATTTGGAAGGAGCATCCCACACCTAGAAAATGCCTTTTGCTTGCCCATCTTTTCCTTCTGTGTCTTATTCTGAGCCACAGATCGCTGAGGTGTTCGGCAGTAGGGCTCAGCATTCGTATGGTCCATCCCCATACCCTCTTTGTTTTCTGTCTAACGGCACTTGACAGTCCACTGAGATTTGGGAACAATTTTATGGATGTTAACTCCACCCTGTAGATTCTGATTTAGTTGCTTTTGGGTAGGACCTGAGCATTTCTACCTTAAACAAGCTCCTTGGATGATTCTGAAATACACGAAAGTTACACAACGACTTTTTGAGAAACACCAATTTTGTCTTTCTAATGTTAGAATTACATTACTGTATTTGCCTTTGGTATACAATATGACCATTACCAATGTTTTCAGACATTATTGAAGTTGGGAGTAGAGTCTGGAATTTATTCTCTTCTTTCTCAGAAAATTTGTCAGCAAGATACTAATGCGGATCTTTTTCTTAAAAACACAAACAAAAGCAGAGGCATGTGCTATTCATGTTTGATGAGACGTCAACAGCATTAACCTCCGTTAAAAATGGTAGATCAGGGCTTCCCCGGTGGCGCAGTGGTTGAGAGTCCGCCTGCCGATGCAGGGGAAACGGGTTCATGCCCCGGTCCGGGAAGATCCCACATGCCGCAGAGCGCCTGGGCCCGTGAGCCATGGCCGCTGAGCCTGCGCGTCCGGAGCCTGTGCTCCGCAACGGGAGAGGCCACAACAGTGAGAGGCCCGCGTACCGCAAAAAAAAAAAAAAAGGTAGATCAGTTTTCTCCATATTGAGGAAATTCTGTTTAGTCATTTGAAACCATATAATTTATAAGAAAAAGTTTTATTATAAAAAAGCATGCTTTAATTTAAAAGACTGGGAAGCGATAACATGCTTCATTAAATTTTATAAAATGCTCTGTTTTTCTTTGACACAAATTTCAGTGATGTTCAATTTGTGCTGTCTAAATTATTTAATAAGCAAGATTTAGGAGAAGGTTGCTAGATTTATAACATCAGTTTGATTTTGAAAGTACATAGTGGGAGCTAAATTACCTTAAATTTTATGGTCATTTAAAGGAACCTTCAAGAAGTTTTTAAAAGTTGATTAATCTTTTCCAGACCTGTCAGTCGTTTCTGCTTTGCTTTTCTTAGATACATATAAGAATCTACTTTTACATAAGAAAGCCTAAAGTGAAATATCTTATTTCTGTTTTTGTTGCATAATTTTATTATAGAGTAAAACAGGTACAGAAGACTTCACAAAATAAATTTATAGCTTAAGCACAAGACAGATACCTTTGTGATCACCACCTGGGTCCAGAAATATCGTTCGAACTTTTTGGCCAACCCAATAAAACTTCGTACCCCAGGGGTCCTCCTTACACCACAGCCCCATCATAGCCCAGTCCTTCCCTCTGTTTGTAACCACCATCCTGGTTTGTAGTAATGACTTCCTGTGTTTTCAAAACATTTTATTACCCAAATGTAGCTCTAGACACTATAGTTTAGCTCATTAAAAAAAAAAAAAAAATTGATCTGTTTTAAAAACATCTCTTAATGGACAGCAGCACTGTTCAGTAATGAGAGCCTCGTATGCAATTTAAAATTTTTTAGTAGCCACGTTATAAAAGGTAGAAAGAAACAAATGCAATTGAGGTTCATAATATAGTTTTTAAATTAGATATATCCAAAATATTATCATTTCAACATTTAACCAATGTAAAAATTATTGAGATATTACACACACACCCCACACATATGTATTTTGATGGGAGAGTACTAAACGTTTGGAATCTGGTGTGTGTTTTATACTTATAGCGCACCTCAGATTATCTTGGATTTTGCCATTTGGAAGCCCCTTTTAGCTGGCTGCTGTATGCTTGTGACATGCCCCATCATTTTGGGGGGTACTTTCTTACTTTCTGTCATTCAAGATGTTTCAAACTCATCTTGTACCTGCCCCCAGTCCCAATCCTGGAATTGGCCATTTATCTCAGGGGCCCTGGTTCCTTTCAGTGCTGATGGTTCTAAAGACCAAGATACGGTGCTACGTGTGTACATTGCTCCTGGGGTGCCTTTGCTAGGTGGTCAGAGGTGGGGAAAATACAAATATACATATGCATATGCACAGGAATACACACACCTATGCATGAATATATCTCTACATATACTTTTTTTAAACATCTTTATTAGAGTATAACTGCTTTACAATGGTGTGTTTCTGCTTTATAACAAAGTGAATCAGTTATACATATACATTTGTCCCCATATCTCCTCCCTCTTGCGTCTCCCTCCCTCCCTCCCTATCCCACCCCTCCAGGTGGTCACAAAGCACCGAGCTGATCTCCCTGTGCTATGCGGCTGCTTCCCACTAGCTATCTACCTTACGTTTGGTAGTGTATATATGTCCATGCCACTCTTACTTTGTTCCAGCTTACCCTTCCCCGTCCCCGTATACTCAAGTCCATTCTCTTCCATATACTTTTTTTTTCTTTTGTAGTCATGAATTCATACCAGTACTTTCAATTCTAATCTATCCCCACAAGATTCCTTCTTGCCTCTCCCTTCATATTTGTACGTTTTTTCTTTCACAGTGAGAACTCTGGCACTCAGCAATATCAACCCATTTACTTATTTGCTCCATCTTATAATTCGTCTAGCATACTAGTATAATTTCCAAACCGCTTCTCTCATTTTCCACTACAAAACCCAAAACCTCTAGAAAGAGATGGGGATTTATTTGCTGTTTTACCCCACAATTAAGAGTATACAGTCTGTATATACTACCAAATGTAAAATAGATAGCTAGTGGGAAGCAGCCTCATAGCAGAGGGAGATCAGCTCGGTGCCTTGTGACCGCCTGGAGGGGTGGGATAGGGAGGGTGGGAGGGAGACGCAGGCGGGAGGGGATGTGCGGATATATGTATACGTATAGCTATTCCCTTTGTTATAAAGCAGAAACTAACACACTGTTGTAAAGCGATTATACTCCAACAAAGATGTTAAAACAACAAAAAAGAGTATACAGTCAAGTATGGTGTTTACAAATTTCCTGTTTATTGAGATATAACTCACATTGCCATACAACTCAGCCATTTAAAGTGCACAATGGCTTTTAGTACCTTTAGGGTTGTGCAACCACTACCACGATTTGAGAACATTTTCATCATCCCAGGAAGAACCACTGTTGGTTCCTCACTGCTGGAAGCACCAGCAGTCACTCCTCATTTACCCCCAGGCTCTCTAGCCCTAGGCAAACATGTATCTACTTTCGGTCTCTTCAGTGTGCCTGTTATGGACACTGTGTGAGAAGGAAAGGGAAATGAAGAAAGCATATATATGCCCATCCATATAAAATGAAACATAAGAAGGATAAACTAGAAAGCAATGAGCGTAGGGGAAGCAGGGTGGAAGAGAGTTAGAAGGGAGTGATACTTCTCTGGATGTACCGTGTAAAGTCTTAACCTTTGGAAGCTTAGCAATGTTATACGTACAACTGAATCAGTATGGTTGGGTACGAGAGGAAACACCTAAAACAGGAAATAAAAAAATACTCCTTTGTATTTCAAATGAATATCATAACCACGCTGAAGGAGCAGGGAAGGGAGAAATAACTAACTCAAGATATTTATTAAAAAAAAAAAAAAAAAAAAAAGAAGAAATGTGGGACTTCCCTGGTGGTCCAGTGCTTAAGACTCCATGCTCCCAATGCAGAGGGCATGGGTTGGATCCCTTGCCAGAGAACTAAGATCCCGCATGCCACACGACTTTTTTAACTAGCTGCTTAGTACTCTGTTGTGTGTATATAAAATAGTTTATTCAGCTCTTCTCCTGTTCTTGAACATTTAGGTGGTTTTTAATCTTTTTCAGTTATAAATGGTCCTGCAATGAATAATCATGTGTAAATACATCCTCACACTGTTGAGGGTTATCTTCAGGGTACATTCCTCGAAGTGGGATTACCGGATCAAAGGGAAAATGCATATGCAGTTATAAGATAATGCCGGTTCTCCTCCATTCTGCATTCCCACAACGCAAAATGTGTCTCTCTCCCCATAATTTGCCAACAGAGGTTATTTCCAACTTTGCCAATATGATGGCTGGAAAATAGGATCTTATTATTTGCACTTCTCTTTTCGTGGGTCAAGCTGAATGTCTTTTCATATTTTAAGGGCCATTGTTATATCTTTTTATGAATTGTCTTTTCCTGTTTTTCTGTAGGATTTTTATTCATGTTTTTCCTCCATTTTAAAAAGCTCTTTGTTGTAAATCAACTATATACTTCAATAAAATTTAAAAAATCAAAAGCTCTTTGTATATTAGAGGTATTAACCCTTTATCTCTGTAGTATGTTGCAAATGTTTTCTCCCAGTTTGTCTTTGAGTTTTGCTTATGCAAAAGTTTTTACGTCGTCAAATTATCAATCTTTTTTTTTTTTGCATCTGGATTTTAAATCATAGCAAGAAAGCCTTTCTCTTTACTCACATTAAAGAGGAATTCACCTATAGTCTCTTCCAGTACTTGCTGAGTTTCATATTTTACATTTAGATCTCTGTTGCATGTGGAGTTTATTCTTCTGTATGGTTTGAGGCATGGATCTAATTTTATCTTTTTCCAATAACTGTCCATTTGTAGCAGTCCTGTTTATTAAAAGGGCTGTCTTTGCCTCTGTGGTTTGAGATACATCTCCCTCATATGGTAGAAGTGGGTCTATTTCTGGACTTTCTGTTCCGTTGGCATCTCTGTGTGCGTGTGCTAGATACTGTTTTAATGAAAGAGGCTTTTTAATGTGTTTTAATATTTTTCACGGCTCTTCCATTTCCGTGTGCTCCTAGCTATTCTTATATGTTTATTTTTACATTCGAGCTTTGTAAAGAATGACTATAAAACTGCCGTGAAAGAGCTCATTGCTATCCTGGGGGGATTTCATTATATTGATACATTAACTTAAGGAGAACTGACATCTCACTCTTCCCACTCCTCAAATGTAAGTATAATTCCATTCACCTCCTCCTCACTCTTTGTGCTGCTGTTTACTACTACATAGGGCAATGACCCCTACCTTATGATGTTATTTTGCTTTAAGCATCAGTTGTTTTTTCCAAGAAATTAAGAGAGAAGAAGAAAAATGGTCTTTTATATCTCCTCACATACTTAACCATTTCCAGTGCTCTTCAGCAATGTCTGTAGGTCCCAGTTTCCATCTGGTACCCTTTGATGACGCTGAGATGTCCATAGCAAGAGCAGGGGATAGCTTTTGATGAGTTCAAGTCTCCTTTTTGTTCTCAGAGTAGTGGGAGAGGACATTCTTATCTTGTTTCAGATTTTATGGGAAAAGCACTCAAGATGCTACGACTAATTATATTCTTGGTCATTCTGTTAGGACTCAGTGGGCTGCTTTTCAGTTTTAGGGGAAACGTATAAACTTAGGGCGATTTGTACATGAGCGTGTACTGCGTTAGATCTCATCCCAGGCCCACTGCACTTGCCACTTAGTGTATTGCTACTCATCCCACCACGAGGCTTAAGAAAACTGCAAGGCAATCTTAATATTAGATTAAGCAAAACGTAATTATGAATGTAAATCTGCTCGAAGTCCCTTATGTTCTGTAATGTGCTGTACGGTCCCAAATTAGTGATGTTTTGGTTGTCTCTTCTACCTTCTTCATTAATTGAGCAATCGTAGTGTTGACTGTTTTGGAATCAGTATTATTTGGTACCTGTGTGTATATTTCTATTCTCTTTAAAACCAGTCAGTTTAAAAGCTGAACGTTTGGTTTCAGCCTTTGTTTAAAAGTAGGCGTAGCTGCTGTGTTTAAGTTAAAGCCTCTTTATATTATTTTTTCTCTTATGTCTTTTACACAGTAATCTCTAAATAATATATGCAGGCTATATACGTGTTATATTGATTTTTACTAATGAATTTTAGAACGTTCTTGCCATATGGGTTCTAGTCACTGGCCTCTAGGGACTCAGTTTTTTCCCTTTGCCATCAGTGCATCAATGTAGTACACATGAGTGTCTTGTGTCACCAGTCTGGGTGCGATGATTGATTTGATCAATTAGCAGTGAAAGACAAGCTTCTCCCTTAAAAAGAGAACACGGGAGAGCTAAGGTCAGAAGAGGAAAGCATTTCCAATGGGCAGAACATCAACTAAGGTGCTCTCTTTGAGAGGAGTTAGTTTACATGTTAATGGAAATCCATACTGGGAAATGTTTTATATTGTAGTTTTGCCCTTTTACCAAGAATTGTCCCTAACATTATAGATGATAATTTTGTGAGGAATCTCATTTGGATGCCCATATTAAATAACCTTTCCTATGAATATTTTACATTTCTTGTATTAAAATTTTATTTTGTAAACCGACTTTTAATGGCTACTGTTCCATAATTGATAATTTTAAAATATTAAGCAAAAACTACCATATTATGTAGGATACCTTGCAACTATGATCTGTTAGCATGGTAAGTGGTGAACAAGGAGAGCACGTAGGGAGCACTAATGTTGATTGTGCCTCTTCTGAAAGACATTCTCTGTTCTTTCACTTCAATTTGACGGTAGCTCTGTGAAGTCGATAGGATTAAATCTTATTTTACAGTTGAGAAGGTTAAGAGAGATTAATTGACCTTACTGAGGTCACAGAGCTGATGAGTTGTGGAGGTGTGTTTTAGGCATATGTCTCTTTGATTTCCATTACTTTGTGCTGCTTCCAAAGAGCCACAGATAATTTACATCATGCAGGGAATGTATAGGTGACACAAAGCCTTCTTGAAGCCTGGAGTTCCTTCCTTTTCCTGTCTTCAAATATAGTTATTGGAAGATCCAATATAAAAATAGCTAACTGACTTGCATTTCACCCCTCCCTCTCTCTTCCCGCCCCCCCCCCCCCCCCAGTATATAACTGAGAAAAGGCAAGGGAACTATGTAAGTCACTAGCTAGTTGTCAGCCTCTAAGGAATGGGAAGTTTACTAAGATGATTCTTAATTGCTATTTCATTTTTCTGTATAATTTAGAACAAACTAGAGTTCCATCTTTTCATATTGCCAGTGAGATGAATACACAGTGGTTTTCAATGTTTAAATAATATATGCTTTTATTTTCCGAGCTCTGTATTATTATCTATTGTGTATAACTCTTTAACTGTCTCAGTTTATGGCTCAGAGATTATTTTAAAACCTTGGCCCTGGGAGTGCCTTAGATTTCAAATGCAACGTATGCTTTTTTTTTTTTTTAACATCTTTTTTGGGGTATCATTGCTTTACAATGGTGTGTTAGTTTCTGCTTTATAACAAAGTGAATCAGGTATACATATACATATGTTCCCGTATCTCTTCCCTCTTGTGTCTCCCTCCCTCCCACCCTCCCTATCCCACGCAATGTATGCTTTTAACAAAGAGTTATTCTCCCATTTGGTCTTGTTATACTGGATAAAACGTATACTCTTTTTCCAGGCATTGCATTATTTCTAACAGTCACTTTGAATGAAAGGTGTGTAGTGCTCTGTGAAAGGCCATGTGAAATATTTGATCATTTAGCTGTAGTTCATCAAAGAGAAAAGGAAACATGAAGCACAGATGAAAATGACAGCTAGTGACACTGTTGATTTTGTTGGGCACGTCGTTCCTGTGTCCCTCTCTGGTTCTTCACGAGGTGTCCAGCACTGGCTCTTATCTGCTTCCTTTATGGTGATATCTGGTCGGTGGAGCAAGCTTTCACTGTGTATTTTGCTTGACCCCTAATACGGCATTGGTACAGAAGTGGTTTTGATGCTGCGAGTGGTGAGGAAAAGTGAGGGTGCTGGAGTTTGTCCCCAGAGGAATAAGGAACATTGATTTAACATCTATACATATTTTTGAGAGAGGATTGTAATGAATTGCATTCAGTGCAGTTTAGTTTTTGAAACTGTTCTCACTGCTTTAGCTTCTCCCCCCTAATTCGGCATTGAGTCACAGTGATTCATTTGTGTAAGGTTGCTTTTCTTCCGAAGAGCTTAAGGCACCTTAATAAAGAATATTTACGATCTTGATATCTGCCCAGAAGTGGGCAAATGGAGAGTTGAAGTGGTAACTAGTTGGCACTCGCCGTGGTACTGGTGTGTCCCCTGCCTCTTCACTAGAGCTGCCTTCTCTTGGCTAGACTTCGGAAAACTGATTTCTTTTTAGGTCTGTCCTTATAGGAGTAAATGCGTTGGTCCACCTGTAGAATGTTACTGTTATTCAAACCTCACCATTGTGTCTACTAGACAGATCTCCTCCTAGCAGAATGGGTAAGTCTGCCTTTGGTGAGTCGAGCATTTATGAGGTGCATTCGGTCACTTTAAAAGCCTAGAGCAGAAATTCCACTAGTGTCTGTGAGAGAGGAAGCCTCTGTCCAGCATCACTTTAGCCATGGGACAAGTAAATAGGCACCAATATGGGTGGCACGATCTTCAGGCCCCAGTAACTTGCATCCACTTTTTGCCTGGTTCTTAGAGCACCAGGCACAAAGCCTTGCAGATACTGGGTATGTATGTGGTACATGTTTTTGCTTTGTATTATTTTTGTTTTTCTTCTGATCTTTCCTGCGGGTGATTTCTAAAGAGACAACTCAGTAGTCATCCGGCAGAGTTCCTAGCCAGCTCACAACTTCCCACCTTGTTTGTTTTTAACGCTCCCTGGAGCTCCCCGTTGACAGATCTCAGAGAAAGAGAAGGAAGGTGTATCTCCCACAGAGACCAAGGGGACCCCTGAAAGAGACTCATTTTAACAAGCAGTACCTTGCTTACTATGCACATGCTTTTAATGCTTAACAAAAAAGAAGTCCTAAATAAATGCAGAGTTGTGGTGTTTATAATTTTATATACCTGTTATAGTAATTCAGTCATTCTAAAATTGTTTTGATTTTAAACATTTGAAAAAAAGTACTTAGATGATTTTTAACTGGTAGCTTGATGGAGGTAGGAATATAACGGACACTTTTTAGCATCTAACCAAAATTCTTTCACTTATAAAGCTAAATTGCTAATTCCAAGGAACAGTGTGCCGACAGTGTCTGCAATTAAGAAGCTCTCACCTTTGTAGATGACAATTCTGTGTCTTCCAGCAAGTGCTATTGTTAATGGGAAGAAAAGATTCCTGCTTTCTTGTTCAAACCTTGAACTAGTAACATATCATTATTCATTCACATTACTGTTAGTGCATTGATTTAGTGTAAAATCATTTTATAATCACAAATGGGCAAACAGTGTATTTACATGAGAGCTCTTACGGCCCCCTCACCCTGCACATTTTACCTTTGTCTTTTTCTCTGAATTGCCAGCCTGTTACCTAGCTCTCTTCCTCTCTCTAAAGGAGAAGGCACAAAATGTCTTCTTTGTGCCCGGGTGTGGAAGTAAAGATGTTTCTGCTGTATGCCTTCCTGAGAAACCTGGGATTTTGCAAAATCACACACAAACATAATAGGGCTTAAGGGACAAATAGAGTAGAAGCTGGCCACTCGGAACTTACGCAAGTTTGTGACCAGATGACTGACTGACTCAAGCACGGAAAAAATAACTAGTGCTTAGGGAGATCATTTGAGGGACAGCCCAGGCAGGCAGCTCCTAATGGTGGGAGGCTGCTGCAGGGGATATTAAGAATGTACGAAAACATGTTAGTTTCTGCAGCATCTTCAGAACTCAGCAAGCATCGTGCGAGGGACGTTGGTCACGCTTCAGATCTCCAGCTTTGTCGCTCTAGACCTACGTGACTGCTCCCATCTCAGCTGGCTTCTCTTCCCCAGCAGCAGTTCTCTGCATGAGCTAGGACTCGGTCCTGCTGGAGTTTTGACCATTAACTGGATTCTTTGTCTTTCAAAAAAATTGATTTGTACACAGTAGCCGGTATATGGAAACAGCCTAAATGACCTTTGATGGATGAATGGATAAAACATGTGCTATATACACACAATGGAATATTATTCGGCCTTGGAAAGGAAGGAGATTCTGACACATACTACAACATGGAGGAACCTTGAGGGCATGCTGAGTGAAATAAGCCAGTCACAAGAAAGGACATATATGAGTCCATGTACATGAGGTGCTCAGAGGAGTCAAATTCATAGAGACAGAAAGTAGAATGGTGGTTGCCAGAGGCTGGGGGAGGCGGGAATGGGTCTCATTGTTTAATGGGTACAGAGTTTCCGTGTGGGAGGAGAAAAAAGTTCTGGACATGGATGGTGGCCATAGTTGTGTAACAATGTGAATGTACTTAATACCATTGAACTGTACAATTTAATGAATTTACCAATTTCATTTTTTATGCTCTGTTTTACCACAAAAATTTCTTAAACATTGATTTGTAAAGTGTACGTTGTAGTGGATGAATAGTCTTTTATCTGTTGTGTCGCACATATTTCTCTTATGTTGTGATTTGTCTTCTGACTTGATGGCTTTTGGCTATACAGATGCTTTACATTTGATGGAGTTACAGACATTTTGTATTGTGTTTATAAAGGTCATCTTCACCCCTGAGGTTATAAAAATATAATAAGGGCTTCCCTGGTGGCGCAGTTGAGAGCCTGTGCTCCGCAACGGGAGAGGCCACAACAGTGAGAGGCCCGCATACCGAAAAAAAAAAAGAACTTGCTGTATTAAAAAAATAATAAAATTAAAAAGAAAAATGAGGCCCACGTTGGTTAACTGGCTTTCCAAAGCAACCAGTTAATAATAGAACAGGGATTAGGGCCAAGTTCTTCTAGTTGATGGTCCACAGCTTTTCCCACGAAACCATGAATGAAAAGAAAAATGATGATGTATTTGGAGTGTCTTCCCCATCAGCATCTGGACCACCTCTGGCCTAGTATTACAGTATTCCAGGTATCACCAGGTTATGCCCCTGCCCACCCAACTCCAGTTCCCTGCTGACACCTACGAGGCACTAGATTATCTGGTCTCTACTTACAACTGAGTCTTCAAATGGTGGAACTGGAGGCCATGCACTTTCCTACCCCCTCAGACATTGCATTGTCTCAAGGGCAGCCATCTGAGGCCGGCTATTAAAGCAGGCTCTGGGAATGTTAAGGGGTGTCTCATAGGAAAGAAAGCCTGAGGTACGAAGGTTATTTTGCTTCCAAACTGGTTTATGCTTTTTGAATGAGACATTGGTTCTTAAGAGACATTGCCAACCCTCTGCTCCATGTTTTTCACACATTAAAAAAAAATTTTTTTTTGCTAAGTCAGTCCATCCAGAACGAATGAAATGTAACCCTGCTTTAGGCCTGCATGTTCTAAATGTCCTCAGAATTTATAAATGTCCTCATAAGTAGTCACCCTGGAAGCACAGATTTCGTGTTGCCATGTGGTTTTCATTCCCCTCACCTCTTCATTCCGACAACCATATACAAGTCAAAATTCAGCAGTGTGTAAGAATCAAACAGAGAGCAAAGGCTGTTTCCCTCAAGTCCTAATAATCCTTGAAAATAATAAAGCACTAGAAATATCCTTGCTGTACTGTCCTGAACCACTAAATTCCCAACACCAAAATAAACGCTACAGAGCAAAGATTTAAAGATTTTAAAAAGGTGAAAGTGCTAGAAAAAAACGTGGGTAAAACTTATTTTATATGTGTGTGTGTGTGTGTGTGTGTGTGTATATATATATATATATATATATATATATATATATATTTTTTTTTTTTTTGGTACACGGGCCTCTCACTGTTGCGGCCTCTCCCGTTGCGGAGCACAAGCTCCAGACGCGCAGGCTCAGCGGCCATGGCTCACGGGCCCAGCCGCTCCGCGGCATGTGGTATCTTCCCGGACCGGGGCACGAACCCATGTCCACTGCATCGGCAGGCGGACTCTCAACCACTGCGCCACCAGGAAAGCCCACATGACTCTTTTGGAATTGTGGTTTTCTCAGGGTATATGCCCAGTAGTGGGATTGCTGGGTTGTATGGTAGTTCTATTTTTAGTTTTTGAAGGAAACCCCATACTGTTCTCCATAGTGGCTGTATCAATTTACATTCCCACCAACAGTGTAAGAGGGTTCCCTTTTCTCCATACCCTCTCCAGCATTTACTGTTTGTAGATTTTTTGATGATGGCCATTCTGACTGGTGTGAGGTGATACCTCATCGTAGTTTTGATTTGCATTTCTCTAATGATCAGTGATGTTGAGCATTCTTTCATGTGTTTGTTGGCAATCTGTGTATCATCTGTGGAAAAATGTCTCTTTAGGTCTTCTGCCCATTTTGGGATTGGGTTGTTTGTTTTTTTAGTATTGAGCTGCAAGAGCAGCTTGTATATTTTGGAGATTAATCCTTTGTCATTTGCTTCATTTGCAAATATTTTCACCCATTCTGAAGGTTGTCTTTTCGTCTTGTTTATGGTTTCCTTTGCTGTGCAAAAGCTTTTAAGTTTCATTAGGTCCCATTTGTTTATTTTTGTTTTTATTTCCATTTCTGTAGGAGGTGGGTCAAAAAGGATCTTGCTGTGATTTATGTCATGGAGTGTTCTGCCTATGTTTTCCTCTAAGAGTTTTATAGTGTCTGGCCTTACATTTAGGTCTTTAATCCATTTTGAGTTTATTTTTGTGTATGGTGTTAGGAAGTGTTCTAATTTCATTCTTTCACGTGTAGCTGTCCAGTTTTCCCAGCACCACTTATTGAAGAGGCTGTCTTTTCTCCGTTGTATATTCTTGCCTCCTTGATCAAAAATAAGGTGACCATATGTGCCTGGGTTTATCTCTGGGCTTTCTATACTGTTCCATTGATCTATATTTCTGTTTTTGTGCCAGTACCATATTGTCTTGATTACTGTAGCTTTGTACTATAGTCTGAAGTCAGGGAGCCTGATTCCTCCAGTTCCGTTTTTCGTTCTCAAGACTGCTTTGGCTATTCCGGGTCTTTTGTGTTTCCATACAAATTGTGAAAATTTCTTGTTCTAGTTCTGTGAAAAATGCCATTGGTAATTTGATAGGGATTGCACTGAATCTGTAGATTGCTTTGGGAAGTATAGTCATTTTCACAATGTTGATTCTTCCAATATAAGAACATGGTCTATCTCTCCATCTATTTGTATCATCTTTAATTTCTTTCATCAGTGTCTTATAATTTTCTGCATACAGGTCTTTTGTCTCCTTAGGTAGGTTTACTCGTAGGTATTTTATACTTTTTGTTGCAATGGTAAATGGGAGCGTTTCCTTAATTTCTCCTTCATATTTTTCATCCTTAGTGTATAGGAATGCAAGAGATTTCTGTGCATTAATTTTGTATCCTGCTACTTTACCAAATTCATTGATTAGCTCTAGTAGTTTTCTGGTAGCATCTTTAGGATTCTCTGTGTATGCTGTCACATCATCTGCAAACAGTGACAGCTTTACTTCTTCTTTTCCGATTTGGATTCCTTTTATTTCTTTTTCTTCTCTGATTGTTGTGGCTAAAACTTCCAAAACTATGTTGAATAATAGTGGTGAAAGTGGGCAACCTTGTCCTGTTCCTGATCTTAGTGGAAATGGTTTCAGTTTATCACCATTGAGAGCGATGTTGGCTGTGCCTTTGTCATATATGACCTTTATTATGTTGAGGTAAGTTCCCTCTATGCCTACGTTCTGGAGAGTTTTTATCACAAATGGGTGTTGAATTTTGTCAAAAGCTTTTTCTGCATCTATTGAGATGATCATATGGTTTTTCTCCTTCAATTTGTTAATATGGTGTATCACATTGATTGATTTGCGTATATTGAAAAATCCTTGCATTCCTGTGATAAACCCCACTTGATCATGGTGTGTGATCCTTTTAATGTGCCGTTGGCTTCTGTTTGCTAGTATTTTGTTGAGGATTTTTGCATCTATGTTCATCAGTCATATTGGCCTGTAGTTTTCTTTTTTGGGGGCATGTTTGTCTGGTTTTGGTATCAGGGTGATGGTGGCCTCGTAGAATGAGTTGGGGAGTGTTCCTCCCTCTGCTCAATTTTGGAAGAGTTTGAGAAGGATAGGTGATAGCTCTTCTCTAAATGTTTGATAGAATTCACCTTTGAAGTCAACTGGTCCTGGGCTTTTGTTTGTTGGAAGATTTTTTATCACAGTCTCAACTTAAGTGCTTGTGATTGGTCTGTTTATATTTTCTATTTCTTCCTGGTTCAGAGTTGGAAGGTTGTGCTTTTCTAAGAATTTGTCCATTTCTTCCAGGTTGTCCATTTTATTGGCACATAGTTGCTTGTAGTAATCTCTCATGATCCTTTGTATTTCTGCAGTGTCCGTTGTTACTTCTCCTTTTTCATTTCTAATTCTGTTGATTTGAGTCTTCTCCCTTTTTTTCTTGATGAGTCTGGCTAATAGTTTATCTATTTTGTCTATCTTCTCAAAGAACCAGCTTTTAGTTTTATTGATCTTTGCTATTGTTTCCTTCATTTCTTTTTCATTTATTTCTGCTCTGATCTTTATGATTTTTCTCCTTCTGCTAACTTCGGGGCTTTTCTTGTTCTTCTTTCTCTAATTGCTTTAGATGTAAGGTTAGGTTTTTTACTTGAGATGTTTCTTGAGGTAAGATTGTATTGCCATAAACTTCCCTCTTAGAACTGCTTTTGCTGCATCCCATAGGTTTTGGGTCATCGTATTTTCATTGTCATTTGTTTCTAGGTATTTTTTGATTTCCTCTTTGATTTCTTCAGTGACCTCTTGGTTCTTAAGTAGTGTATTGTTTAGCCTCCAGGTGTTTGTATTTTTTACAGATTTTTTTCCTGTAACTGATACATAGTCTCATAGAGTTGTGGTCGGAAAAGATACTTGATATGATTTCAATTTTCTTAAATTTACCAAAGCTTGATTTGTGAACCAAGATATGATCTATCCTGGAGAATGTTCCGTGAGCACTTGAGAAGAAAGTGTATTTTGTTGTTTTTGGATGGAATGTCCTATAAATATCAGTTAAGTCCATCTTGTTTGATGTATCATTTGAAGCTTGTGTTTCCTTATTTATTTTCATTTTGGATGATCTGTCCATTGGTGAAAGTGGGGTGTTAACGTCCCCTACTATGATTGTGTTACTGTCCATTTCCCCTTTTATGGCTGTTAGAGTTTGCCTTATGTATTGAGGTGCTCCTATGTTGGGTGCATAAATATTTACAATTGTTATCTTCTTGGATCGATCCCTTGATCATTATGTAGTGTACTTCTTTGTCTCTTGTAGTAGTCTTTATTTTAAAATCTATTTTGTCTGGTAGGAGAATTGCTACTCCAGCTTTCTTTTGCTTTCCATTTGCATGGAATATGTTTTTCCATCCCCTCACTTTCAGTCTGTATGTGTCTCTAGGACTGAGGTGGGTCTCTTATAGACAGCATATATATGGTCTTGTTTTTGTATCCATTCAGCCAGTCTGTGTCTTTTGGTGGGAGCATTTAATCCATTTATATTTAAGGTAATTATCGATATGTATGTTCCTATTCTCATGTTCTTAATTGTTTTGGGTTTGTTATTGTAGGTTTTTTCCTTCTCTCGTGTTTCTTGCCTAGAGAAGATCCTTTAGCATTTGTTGTAAAGCTGGTTTGGTGGTGCTGAACTCTCTCAGCTTTTGCTTGTCTGTAAAGGTTTTAATTTCTCCATCAAATCTGAATGAGATCCTTGCTGGGTAGAGTAATCTTGGTTGTAGATTCTTCTCCTTCATCACTTTAAATATGTCCTGCCAGTCCCTTCTGGCTTGCAGAGTTTTTGCTGAAAGATCAGCTGTTAACCTTATGGGGATTCCCTTGTGTGTTGTTTGTTGTTTTTCCCTTGCTGCTTTTAATATGTTTTCTTTGTATTTAATGTTTGATAGTTTGATGAATATGTGTCTTGGCGTGTTTCCCCTTGGATTTATCCTGTATGCGACTCTCTGCGCTTCCTGGACTTGATTGACTATTTCCTTTCCTATGTTAGGGAAGTTTTCAACTATAATTTCTTCAAATATTTTCTCAGTCCCTTTCTTTTTCTCTTCTTCTTCTGGGACCCCTATAATTTGAATGTTGGTGCATTTAATGTTGTCCCAGAGGTCTCTGAGACTGTCCTCAGTTCTTTTCATTCTTTTTCCTTTATTCTGCTCTGCAGTAGTTATTTCCACTATTTTATCTTTCAGGTCTCTTATCCGTTCTTCTACCTCAGTTATTCTGCTATTGCTTCCTTCTAGAGAATTTTTAATTTCATTTATTGTGTTGTTCATCATTGTTTGCTTGCTCTTTAGTTTTTCTATATCCTTGTTAAATGTTTCTTGTATTTTCTCCCTTTTTTTCCCCAAGATTTTGGATCATCTTTACTATCATTACTCTGAATTCTTTATCAGGTAGACTGCCTGTTTCCTCTTCATTTGTTTGGTCTGGTGGGTTTTTACCTTGCTCCTTCATCTGCTGTGTGTTTCTCTGTCTTCTCATTTTGCATAACTTACTGTGTTTGGGGTCTCCTTTTCACAGGCTGCAGGTTCTAGTTCCTGTTGTTTCTTGTGTCTGCCCCCAGTGGGTAAGGTTGTTCAGCGGGTTGTGTAGGCTTCTTGGTGGAGGGGATTGGTGCCTGTTTTCTGGTGGATGAGGCTGGATCTTGTCTTTCTGGTGGGTAGGACCACGTCCAGTGGTGTGTTTTGGGGTGTCCTTGACCTTATTATGATTTTAGGCCACCTCTCTGCTAATGGATGGGGCTGTGTTCCTGTCTTGCTGGTTGTTTGGCACAGGGTGTCCAGCAGTGTCGCTTGAGTGGAACTGGGTCTTGGCGTTGAGATGGAAATCTCTGGGAGAGCTTTGCCGTTTGATATTATGTGGAGCCGGGCAGACTCTGGTGGACTCATGTCCTGAACTTGGTTCTCCCACCTCAGAGGCACAGGTCTGACACCTGGCCGGAGCACCAAGACCCTGTCAGCCACACAGCTCAGAAGAAAAGGGAGTAAAAAAGAAAGAAAGAAGAATATAAAATAAACTAAAGTTATTAAAATAAAAATAATTATTAAAAGTAAAATTAAAAAGTAACAAAAAAAGAAGAAGAAAAAAAAGAAAGAAGGAAGAGAGCAACCAAACCAAAAAACAAACCCACCAATGATGACAAGTGCTGAAAACTATACTAAAAAAACCCCCCAAAAACAAAAAACCGACACACAGAACCCAGGAGAAATGGTAAAAGCAAAGTTATACAGACAAAATCACGTGCAGAAACATACACATACAGTCTCACAAAGAGAAAAAGGAAAAAAAAATATATATCTTTGCTCCCAAAGTCCACTGCCTCAATTTTGGGATGATTCGTTTTCTATTCAGGTATTCCACAGATGCAGGGTACATCAAGTTGATTGTGGAGATTTCATCCTCTGCTTCTGAGGCTGCTGGGAGAAATTTCCCTTTCTCTTCGTTGTTCGAACAGCTCTTGGGGTTCAACTTTGGATTTGGCCCCGCCTCTGCATGTAGGTCGCCTGAGGGCGTCTGTTCTTCGCTCAGACAGGGTGGGCTTAAAGTAGCAGCTGATTAGGGGACTCTGGCTCATGCAGGCCGGGGAGGGGGGAGGGAGGGGTACGGAATGCGGTGCGAGCCTGTGGTGTCAGAGGCCAACATGATGTTGCAACAGCCTGAGTCACGCTGTGTGTTCTCCTGGGGAAGTTGGCCCTGGATCGCTAGGACCCTGGCAGTCGTGGGCTGCACAGGCTCCTTGGACGGGAGGTGTGGATAGTGACCTGTGCTCGCACACAGGCTTCTTGGTGGCTGCTGCAGCAGCCTTAGCGTCTCATGCCCGTCTCTGGTGTCTGCGCTGATAGCCATGGCTCACGCCCATCTCTGGAGCTCATTTAGGTGGTGCTCTGAATCCCCTCTCCTCATGCACTCTGAAACAGTGGTTTCTTGCCTCTTAGGCAAGTCCAGACTTTTTCCCGGACTCCCTCCCAGCTAGCTGTGGGGAACTAGCCCCCTTCAGGCTGTGTTCACGGAGCCAACCCCAGTCCTTTCCCTGGGATCTGACCTCCGAAACCCAAGCCTCAGCTCCCAGCCCCCACCTGTCCTGGCGGGTGAGCAGACAAGACTCTCAGGCTGGTGAGTGCTGGTTGGAACCCATCCTCTGTGCGGGAATCTCTCTGCTTTGCCCTCTGCACCCCTATTGCTGCGCTCTCCTCCGTGGCTCCAAAGTGTGCCCCCCCCACACACCCCATCTCTGCCAGTGAAGGGGCTTCCTAGTGTTTGGAAACTTTTCCTCCTTCACAGCTCCCTCCCAGAGGTGCAGGTCCTGTCCCTATCCTTTTGTCTCTGTTTATTCTTTCTTCTTTTGCCCTACCCATGTACCTGGGGAGTTTCTTGCCTTTTGGGAGGTCTGAGGTCTTCTGCCAGCGTTCAGTAGGTGTTCTGTAAGAGTTGTTCCACATGTAGATGTATTTCTGATGTATTTGTGGGGAGGAAGGTGATCTCCATGTCTTACTCTTCCACCATCTTGAAGGTCTCTCCTTTAATCCATTTTGAGTTTATTTTTGTGTATGGTGTTAGGAAGTGTTCTAATTTCATTCTTTTAGATGTAGGTGTCCAGTTTTCCCGGCACCACTTGTTGAACAGACTGTCTTTTCTCCACTATATAGTCTTGCCTCCTTTGTCATAGATAAGTTGACCATAGGTTCATGGGTTTATCTCTGGGCTTCCTATTCTGTTTCATTGATCTATATTTCTGTTTTTGTGCCAATACCATATTGTCTTTATTACTGTAACTTTGTAGTATAGTCTGAAGTCAGGGAGTCTGATTCCTCCAGCTCCGTTTTTCTTCCTTAATATTGCTTTGGCTATTCGGGGTCTTTTGTGTTTCCGTACAAATTGTGAAATTTTTTGTTCTAGTTCTGTGAAAAATGCCTTTGGTGGTTTGATAGGGATTATATTGAATCTGTACATTACTTTGGGTAGTATAGTCATTTTCACAATGTTGATTCTTCCAATACAAGAACATGGTATATCTGTCCATCTGTTTGTGTGATCTTTTATTTCTTTCATCAGTGTCTTATAGTTTTCTGCACACAGTTCTTTTACCTCCTTAGGTGGGTTTATTCCTAGGTGGCTTATTCTTTTTGTTGCATCTGTGAATGGGATTGTTTCCTTAATTTCTCTTTCTGATCTTTTGTTGTTAGTGTATAGGAATGCAAGAGATTTCTGTGCATTAATTTTGTATCCTGCAACTTTACCAAATTCGTTGATTAGCACCAGAAGTTTTCTGTTGTCATCTTTAGGATTATCTGTGTATACTATCATGTCATCTGCAAACAGTGATAGTTTTAATTCTTGTTTTCCAATTTGCATTCCTTTTATTTCTTTTTCTTCTCTGATTGCCGTGGCCAGGACTTCCAAATCTATGTTGAATAAGAGTGGTGAGAGTAGACGTCCTTGTCTTTTTCCTGATCTTATGGGAAATGCTTTCACTTTTTCACCACTGAGAATGTTTGCTGTGGGTTTGTCGTATATGGCCTTTATTATGTTAAGGTAGGTTCCCTCTGTGGCCACTTCTCAGAGAGTTTTTATCGTAAATCAGTGTTGAATTTTGTCAGAAGCTTTTTCTGCAACTATTGAGATGATCATATGGTTTTCATTCTTCAGTTTATTAATATGGTGTATCACATTGATTGATTTGCATATATTGAAGAATCCTTACATCCCTGGGATAAATTCCACTTGATCATGGTGTATGATCCTTTTATTGTATTGTTGGATTCTGTTTGCTAGTATTTTGTTTAGGATTTTTTCATCTATAATCATCAGTGATATTGGTCTGTAATTTCCTTTTTTTGTAGTATCTTTGTCTGGTTTTGGTATCAGGGTGATGGTGGCCTCTTAGAATGCGTTTGGGAGTGTTCCTTCCTCGGCAGTTTTTTGGAAGAGTTTGAGAAGGATGGGTGTTAGTGCTTCTCTAAATGTTTGATAGAATTCACCTGTGAAGCCATCTAGTCCTGGACTTTTTTTGGGAAGATTTTTACTGACAGTTGCAATTTCATTACTTGTGATTGGTCTGTTCATATTTTCTGTTTCTTCCTGGTTCAGTTTTGGAAGGTTATACCTTTCTAAGAACTTGTCCATTTCTTCCAGGTTGTCCATTTTATTGGCATAGAGTTGCTTGTACTAGTCTCTTAGGATGCTTTGTATTTTTGCGGTGTCCGTTGTAACGTCTCCTTTTTCATTTCTAATTTTATTGATTTGAGTCCTCTCCCTCTTTTTCTTGATGAGTCTGGCTAAAGGCTTATCAATTTTGTTTATCTTCTCAAAGAACCAGCGTTTAGTTTCATTGACCTTTGCTACTGTTTTTTTCATTTCCATTTCATTTATTTCTGCTGTGATCTTTATGATTTCTTTCCTTCTACTGACTTTGGGTTTTGTTTGTTGTTCTTCCTCTAGTTCCTTTAGGTGTAAGGTTAGATTGTTTATTTGAGATTTTTCTTGTTTTTTGAGGTAGGATTGTATTGCTGTAAACTTCCTCTTAGAACTGCTTTTCTGCAACCCATAGTTTTTGGATCATCGTGTTTTCATTGTCATTTGTCTCTAGCTATATGTTGATTTCCTCTTTGATTTCTTCAGTGATCTCTTGTTTATTTAGTAATGTATTGTTTAGCCTCCATGTGTTTGTGTTTTTTACGCTTTTTTCCCTGTAATTTATTTCTATTCTCGCAGCGTTGTGGTCAGAAAATATGCTTGATATGATTTCAATTTTCTTAAATTTACCAAGGATTGATTTGTGACCCGAGATGTGATCTGTCCTGGAGAATATTCCATGTGCACTTGTGAAGAAAGTGTAATCTGCTGTTTTTGGATGGGATGTCCTATAAATATCAATTAAATCTATCTGGTCTCTTGTGTCATTTAAAGCTTGTATTTCCTCAATAATTTTCTGTCTGGGTGATCTGTCCATTGGTGTAAGTGAGGTGTTAAAGTCCCCCACTATTATTTTGTTACTGTTGATTTCCTTTTTTATAGCTGTTAGTATTTGCCTTATGTATTGAGGTGCTCCTATGTTGGGTGCATATATATTTATAATTGTTATATTTTCTTCTTGGATTGATCCCTTGATCATTATGTAGTATCCTGTCTTGTCTGTTATAACATTCTTTATTTTAAAGTCTATTTTATCTTATATGAGTATTGCTACTCCAACTTTCTTTTGATTTCCATTTGCATGGAATATGTTTTTCGATCCCCTCATTTTCAGTCTGTATGTGTCCCTAGATCTGACGTGGGTCTCTTGTAGACAGCATATGTATGGGTCTTGTTTTTGTATCCTTTCAGCAAGCCTGTGTCTTTTGGTTGGAGCATTTGATCCACTCACATTTAAGGTAATTATTGATATGTATGTTCCTGTTACCATTTTTTAAATTGTTTTTGGTTTGTTTTTGTAGGTCCTTTTCTTCTCTTGTGTTTCCCACTTAGAGAAACTCCTTTAGGATTTGTTGCACAGCTGGTTTGGTGGTGCTGAATTCCCTTAGCTTTTGCTTGTCTGTAAAGCTTTTGATTTCTCTGTCGAATATGAATGAGATCCTTGCCGGGTAGAGTAATCTTGCTTGTAGGTTCTTCCCTTTTGTCACTTGAAATATATCGTGCCGCTCTCTTCTGGCTTGTAGAGTTTCTGCTGAGAAATCAGCAGAAACTTGTGTATGTTATTTGTATGTTATTTGTCCTTTTTCCCTTGTTGCTTTTAATAATTTTTCTTTGTCTTTAATTTTTGTCAGTTTGATTACTATGTGTCTCAGTGTTTTTCTCCTTGGGTTTATCCTGTCTGGGACTCTCTGTGCTTCCTCGACTTGGGTGGTATTTCCTTTCTCATGTTAGGAAGTTTTTGACCATAATCCTGGCTTCTTTCTTTCTCCCTCTCTTCTCCTTTTTGGACCCCTATAATGTGTATGTTGGTGTGTTTAATGTTGTCGCAGAGGTCTCTTAGGCTGTCTTCATTTCTTATCATTCTTTTTTCTTTATTCTGTCTGTGGCAGTGAATTCCACCATTTTGTCTTCCAGGTCACTTATCCGTTCTTTTCCCTCAGTTATTCTGCTATTGATTCCTTCTAGTGTATTTTTCCTTTCAGTTATTGTATTGTTCATCTCTGTTTGTTTGTTTTTTAAATTATTCCAAGTGTTTGTTCTTTAATTCTTCTGGGTCTTTGCATCTTCTCAATCTTTGCTCCATTCTTTATTCGAGGTCCTGTATCATCTGCACTATCATTATCCTGAATTCTTTTTCTGGAAGGTTGCCTGTCTCCATTTCATTTAGTTGTTTTTCTGGGGTTTTATCTTGTTCCTTCATCTGGTACATAGCCTTCTGCCTTTTCATCTTGTCTATCTTTCTGTGAGTGTGGTTTTTGTTCCACAGGCTGCAGGATTGTAGTTCTTCTTGCTTCTGCTGTCTGCCCTCTGGTGGATGAGGCTATCTAAGAGGCTTGTGGAACCTTCCTGATGGGAGTGACTAGTGGTGGGTAGAGCTGGGTGTTCCTCTAGTGGGCAGAGCTCAGTAAAACTTTAATCTGCTCATCTGCTGATGGGTGGAGCTGAGTTCCCTCCCTGTTGGTTGTTTGGCCTGAGGCACCCAGCCCTGGAGGCTACAGGCTCTTTGGTGGATGGCAGACTCCAGGAGGGCTCACGCCAAGGAGTACTTCCCAGAACTTCTGCTGCCCATTTCCTTGTCCCCGTGGTGAGCCAGAGCCACCCCCCACCTCTGCAGGAGACCCTCCAACACTAGCAGGCAGGTCTGGTCACTGCTCCTTCCCTGTGGGTCCTGATGTACATACTACTTTGTCTGTGTCCTCCAAGAGTGGAGTCTCTGTTTTTCCCAGTCCTGTCAAAGTCCTGCAGTGAAATCCCACTAGCCTTCAACGTCTGATTCTCTGGGAATTCCCCCTCCTGTTGCCGGACCCCCAGGTTGGGAAGCCTGATGTGGGGCTCAGAAGCTTCACTCCAGTGGGTGGACTTCTGTGGTATAATTGTTTTCTAGTGAGTCACCCACCCAGCAGTTATGGGATTTGATTTTATCGTGATTCCGTCTCATTGTGGCTTCCCCTTTGTCTTTGGATGTGGGATATCTTTTCTGGTGAGTTCCAGTGTCTTCCTGCCAATGATTGTTCAGCAGTTAGTTGTGATTGCAGTGCTCTCGCAGGAATTCTTCTCCACCATCTTCAACCAATCTCCCTGGACCTCATTTTTTATGTCTGTAAAGTGAAGCAGTTGAATCCGAGGACTGCTAAAGCCCCTCAGGTGTCTCTAATATTCTCTGGACTACATTGGCACGGAGGGCTCCTACCTCCTGTGGGTGAGAGTTCCATTTCCTCTTCAGTGTTTGCCTTCGCTGCCCCTTGCCAGTCCCACCCGTCTTACATATGCAGGAGAACAAACACACGTGCGTTTGACTCCAGCTCTGATGGAGAAGTAAAGGGAAACTAGCACCTACTTTTAGATAGTTGCGTGGCGTTGAGTTGACCTTAATCGTTTTCGTTTTGTTAGGACAGTTGCATTAATAAAATCAACATTGACAACTTAATATAAATATATGACTTCATAGATATAAGGACAGTAATTCATGTGTAGGAGGTAATCAGAAAATCTAGAAATAGGAGAAAGACAGTATATTAGAAATGTAGGGAAGACAGTATTCTAACTAGTACACCGAACACCAGTGCTTTGGTTAGATTGGGTTCAGGAGTGAATTTTACTTTCCTTTTCCCTAGTTGGGAACAAAGAATTCCTGGAGATGAGTTTGGATTTGACATTGAGAGGATGGGCAGATTGTTGAGGGTAGGAGTATAAAAGTTTGTTTAGCATCAAATACATGTCAGATTCTGGAGTTCGTGTTTTAGACGTATTATCTCTTATCCTGGAAATAGCCCTACAGAATCAGTGTTATCATCCTCAGTTTTTCCAATGAGAAAACTGAGGCCCAGAGAGTTTAAAGAACTTCCCCAAGATTTCACAGCAAGTAAGCAATGAAAAGTAGTTCTTTCTGACCCAAAGTTCATGTTCTTTTATATATATGCCATTGTGATATTGTGATTTACAATAAGAAATATATATTTGATCTTCCTCCCTGTTTCTGGCACAGAGCTCCTAAACTCCTGGAATTTCCTAACAACTGAGAGCCAAAGGTTTTCTTTTGTTAATGTCAACAAGATGACTCTTGGACCCCACCTAAGGATGGAGGCTGGTTGCCAGGAGAACCAACCCTGTTGTTAGAGGGTTGGAACTTTCAGCCCCACCCTCCTGACCTCTGGGAAGGGGAGGGGGAGTGAAGGTTGAGTCAGTTGCCAATGGTCAGTGATTTAATCAACCATGCCTGTGTAATGAAGCCTCCATAACATCCCCCAAAACGGGGTTCAGGGAGCTTCCAGGTTTGTGAACACTTGGATGTGCAGGGAAGGTGATGCTCTTGAAGCATGGAAGCTCCAAGCCCTTTCTCCATACTTTGCTCTGTGTATCTCTTCCATCTGGTTGTTGATTTGTATCCTTTATCATATCCTTTTATAATAAACTGGTAAATGAAAGTAATGTTTCCCTGAGTTCTAGGAGCTGTAGTAGCAAATTAGTTGAATCTCCAATCTATAGTGGGTTGGTCAGAAGCACAGGTGACAGGGCTTGCAGCTGGACTGGTGTCTGAATGTTTGTATGTATACGTGTGTGTGTGTGTGTGTGTGTGTGTGTGTGTGTGTGTGTGTGGTTAGGGAGGATAGTCTTGTGGGACTGAGCCATTAACCTGTGGAATCTGATGCTATCTATGGGTAGATAGTGTCAGAATTGTTTTCAATTGTAGGACACCTAGCTGGTGTTGCAGAGAATTGCTTGGTGTGAGGAAAAACCTCCACACATTTGGTGATTAGCAGTGAAGTGTTCTTTCTGAAGGTAAAGAAAGATGCAGTAGGAAAGAACTGGATTTTTCCCTACATAGAAAGGAAAAAGCTGAGTTTTTCCTTTACAGCCGTACTGTTTTTCGTTCTTTTAGAATCAATGAAGATCTATTCATTGCAAAGAGTTAACATTATATATATATATGTATGTGTTTGTATATATATATGTGTGTGTATATATTTTTTTTCCCCCCCTGAACCTATCTCCTTATATAGGATCCCATCTGTGCTTTGAGGAAACTTATAGTTAATGAGATTATATAATGCCAAAAATACGTAAAATTAAGTAGACCAAGATACTGTATCAATCAGGGTCTTAGTTGTAAGCAACAGTATCTGACTTAGGCTAATTTAAGCAGAAAAGGAATTTATTAGAAATGTATTGGGCAGCTCACAGCCTCTCTGCAAGGGCCTGGTGACCAGGCTGAGGGCTAGAGGGCCAGGAGCAGGGCTTCAAATTACATTGCAGAACTGATCGAGTGAGGACTTGCTGCTGCCGCTGTGCAGAGGGACACTGCCGCTTGTACCACCCACACCAGTGTCACTGACACTGGGCACTGCTCTGTCCTTTTAGAGACTGGTTATAGTTGGGACCACCCAATACTAATAATGGATTCTGAATAATGGTCCCTTATCCTTGTCATTAGCTTTTGATTCAAATATTGGGATGAGTATTAATGATCAGTGTGGCCTTGTTTATGTGCCCATGTTTTACAGAAGTGAAAAGGGAGTATCTGGCATTTTCTGCTTTGATAGTAGGAAGAGGACTGTTTCATAAGCAAGGGGATTCAGATCTGGTGGCCAAAAGAATGATACATGGCTCCAGTAGGTGACTGTTGCTTATTTAAAAGTTAATACCTTTTATCATATTTTATCTTCTGAAAGATCTATCTTATATCATTTATAGCTGAATGTCAAGTTTTAGTCCTTAAGGAAATTATATTGTAGTAGAAGAGAAGGATGACACCAAAATGATGTTGTAATTGACATCATGTAATTGACATGTTGTAATTATCTGGCTATGCAATCACACTTTTTGTATTTAAAATAAGAAAAAATGTTTTTCCATCTACTTTTCTGTGCTAGAGTTGCGGTGATCTCAGACAGTTGAGAACATTTAGACACAATGTAGCTTTGTGGGAGAGGTGACCTAAATGGGAAGGGTTTCAAGGACTCCTTTCCATAGAGCAGTTACAATTACATAGTCCTAGAAGAGGGCATAGAAGAAAAGGGGGGGGGGGGAAGAAGGTTCTTAAATACAGATGTAGGATGCTAGACAAGAGTACAAGCAATAATTGTGACCGTGGCATTCTCCCTGTGAATTTCAGCAGGGTTGCTGTCAACTAGATCTTCTGTTCTATGTACTTATTTGCACATGCTTTCTCCCTGTATGTAAAAAATAATGAAGCTATGATTTGAGGATCCTCAGCTTTGTAACCTAAAAGAATGAGTTGGTTTACACTCCGGGAATACTCTTTTGGAGAGAGGAATTACCTACAAGAATTGTTCCCCTGTGAGTTAGAAATCTTACTAAATTTTGTGTACTAGCTTGCAAGCTAACACTAGAAAAGGCTTTTACTGAAGCACATAAGTATAAACACTTTTGAATTAATGTTGCATTTTCAAGAGGGAACTATTTCAGCAGGTGAGTGAAATAGATTATGGCAGGGGTCCCAAACCCCTGGGCCACAGACTGGTGCCGGTCCATGGCCTATTAGGAACTGGGTGGCACAGCAGGAGGTGAGTGGCGGGCCAGCCAGTGAAGCTTCATCTGTATTTACAGCCGCTCCCCATTGCTTGCGTTACCGCCTAAGTTCTGCCTCCTGTCAGATCAGCAGCTCATTAGATTATCACAGGAGCATGAACCCTACTGTGAACTGCGCCTGTGAGGGATCTAGGCTGTGCGCTCCTTATGAGAATAGAATGCCTGATGATCTGAGGTGGAGCTGAGGCAGCGATGCTAGCGCTGGGGAGTGGCTGCAGATACAGATTATCATTAGCAGAGAGGTTTGACTGCAAAGAGACCATAATAAATCAGTTGCTTGCAGACTCATATCAAAACCCTGTCAGTGAGTGGCAAGTGACGATTAAGCTGCATCTGGTGGCAGGCTTAATAGTGACAAGTGAGTTGATGTACTTCAATTGCACAGCTGCATCTGGTGGCAGGCTTTAAGTCAGAATCTGACACTTATTTTAGTCCGCACGTGGCCCACCCATTATTTTATTTACCACTTCCGTCCGTGCCTCTTTCCCGCACTGCGCACTTGTCTCAGTCAGTTTTGGTAAGCCCACAAGCTAACCCTAGCCAAAATGAGTAAAAAAACAAACGTCACTGGAGAGCTTCTTTGAAAAGGGGGAAAGACACAATGATGAAACAGCAGAAGACTCTTAAGACTGCCAACAAAAAGAAAGCTGCATTTAAAGCTGGGACGAAGTGAGAGAGTAGCACTGACTTATACACACTACCAAATGTAAAATGAATAGCTAGTGGGAAGCAGCCGCATAGCACAGGGATGTCAGCTCAGTGCTTTGTGACTGCCTGGAGGGGTGGCATAGGGAGGGTGGGAGGGAGATGCAAGAGGAAGGGGATATAGGGATATATATATACGTATAGCTGATTCACTTTGTTATGCAGCAGCAACTAACACAACAATGTAAAGCAATTATACTCCAATAAAGATGTTAGAAAGAAAAAAAGAAAATACCAAGAGTCCTACTTAAATTACGGGTTTATTGCAACAGGTGATTCACATTCTCCAAGCCCCCTTTGTATAATATGTGGCTACTGGCTATCCAACCAAGTTATGAAACCTTCAGAACTGCTTTGCCATGTGGAAACCAAGCACCCTGCATTAAAAGACAAGCCTTTGGAGTTTTTCAAAAGAAAAAAACAGGAACAAGAAAAACAGAAGCGATTATTGAAGGCTACCACTTCATCAAATGTGTCTGCACTGCGAGCATCATTCTTAGTGGCTAACCGCATTGCTAAAGCTAAGAAGCCCTCGACTATTGGTGAAGAGTTGATCCTGCCTGCTGCTGAGGACATTTGTTGTGAACTTTTAGGAGAGGCTGCAATTCAAAAGGTGGCACGTTTTCCTCTTTCGGTTAGCAGCATAGCTAGACGAATTGATGAAATAGCAGAGGGTATTGAGGCACGATTGTTAGAGAGGATTAATGAGTCATCATGGCATACAATCCAGGTTGGTAAGTCTACTGATGTTGATGACAAGGCAACAGTGCCTGTTTTTGTGCGGTATATTTTTCAGGAGGATGTGCATGAGGATATGTTATGTGCACTTTTGTTGCCAACCAACACCACAGCTGCAGAACTATTCAAGTCTTCAAATGATTACTTATCAGGAAAACTGAATTGGTCATTTTGTGTCAGTATATGCACAGACGGAGTGGCTGCCATGACTGGACGGCTTTCTGGTCTCACTACTTGGGTCAAAGAGGTCGCTTCTGAATGTGAGTCTACGCACTGTGTCACCCATAGAGAAACGCTGGCTAGCCGAAAAATGTCGCCTGAACTTAACAACGTTTTGCAGGTTGTGATTAAAATTATCAACCACATTAAAGTACATGCCCTTAACTCACTTCTGTTCACACAGCTCTGTGAGGAGATGGACGCAGAGCATACACGTCTTCTCTTGTACACAGAAGCGAGATGGCTTTCTAAAGGCAGATCACTGGCCAGAGTTTTTGAGTTACGAGAGCCGCTCCAGAGATTTCTTTTAGAAGAACAGTCACCACTGGCAGCACATTTCAGCGACACAGAATGGGTTGCAAAACTTGCTTACTTATGTGACATATTCAACCCGCTCAGCGAACTCAATCTGTCACTTCAGGGGAGAATAACAACTGTGTTCAAGTCGGCAGATAAAGTGGCTTCATTCAAAGCCAAACCGGAATTATGGGGGCGACGAGTGAACATTGGGATTTTTGACAATGTTTCAAACATTAGCGGAGATTTTGAAAGAGGCTGAGGCGGGGCCTTCTTTCTCCCAGCTGGTGCATGATCGCCTATCTCAGCTTTCAAAGGAGTTTGAGCATCACTTCCCAACCACAAAGACACCCGAACTGGGAAGGAATGGATCCGTGACCCATTTGTGAATAAGCCGGGTGAATCGACTTTGTCCATGCTAGGAGAGGATCAACTGCTCGAGATCGCAGATGACGGTGCCCTTAAAAGTATGTTTGAGACAACTTCAAATCTCCATACGTTCTGGATTAAAGTCAAGGTGGAATATCCTGAGATTGCCGCAAAAGCAGTGAAAAGCCTGCTTCCGTTTCCAGCATCCTATCTTTGTGAAGCAGGGTTTTCTGCAGGGACAGCAGCCAAAATGAGATTATGGAGTAGACTGAACATAAGCAACACTCCTTGGGTGTCACTGTCTCCCATCACCCCCAGATGGGACCACCTAGTTGCAGGAAAACAAGCTCAGGGCTCCCACTGATTCTGCATTATGGTGAGTTGCATAATTATTTCATTATATATTACAATGTAATAATAATAGAAATAAAGTGCACAATAAATGTAGTGCGCTTGAATCATCCCGAAACCATTCCCCCTCCCCCAGTCCGTGGAAAAATTGTCTTCCACGAAACCGGTCCCTGATGCCAAAAAGGTTGGGGACCGCTGGATGACAGGTAGTAAAAGTGTTTGGGCCCCTCCAGCTGTTTCTAATTCCGATATTAGGTGTTAGCCGAATCAGTAGGGAGAATTCCCAGTTTGGGCCCCAGTAATTGCAAACTGGGTTATGTGAACTGTCCAGAGAACTACTTTGAAAAGTCCCCTGTCATGTTATGTGAACCCCTTCTATGTGTTATCTAGGCAGGGGTGAGAAAAGTGGGCTATTCCTACCACTGTTAGTCCCTCAATGGCCCCCAAGCATCTAGTGAGTGAAGTACAGGCTCCTTATTTAGATATTCAACCACCTGCTACCTGGTTCCCACCTACCTTTTCTATATATCACTCTTAGAGCTAATGCTTCCACTAAATTGGATTCTTCTCTGCTTATTCACCCCTTCCTGCCTCTGGATGATAACATCATAGCATTTCTTCACTTAACTTAGAATGTCCCACCTTTCTCCTGCATATCTCCTGGCACAAATCATACTCCTCTGTCTCAGGACTGTCTTCTCAAATACTATTTTTCAATTACGATGAAGCCCTCTCTTAACCCCCCTAGAGCTTCTGAACGAAAGCCCTTTATTCTTCTTGTTGTGTTGTCATATTTTTGCCTTGTTTCATAGCTACTTGTGTGTCTTATGGATTGAATTGTGTCCCCTCAAAAGATATGTTCATGTCCTAATCCCAGTACTGGTGAATAGGACCTTATTTGGGAATAAGGTCTTGGCAAATATAATCAAGTTAAGATGAGGTCATACTGCATTAGGATGAGCTGTAATCCAGTGACCAATGTCCTTTCCTTAAAAGAAGAGGGAAATTTGGACACAGAGGAAGGATACATGAGGAAGAAGGCCATGTGACCACAGAGGCAGTTATTGGAATGATGTAGCTACAAGATAAGGAACACCAAGGGTTGCCAGCAACACCAGAAGCTAGGAAGAGGCAAGCAAGCATCCTCCCCTAGAGCCTTCAGAGAGAGCATAGCTCTGCCAACACCTTGACTTCCAAATTTTAGCCTCTGTGAGTGAAGAAATTTCTGTTGTTTTAAGCCACCCGTTTTGTGCTACTGCCCTAGGAACTGAAGTCCTGAGAAAGGTCTGTGAGTATCTGAATGTTCTGTAACCAGACTATGCAGAGCAGGCGCCTTCCAGAGGTGTGATAGGATTCAGCAGCTTCTTCCCAGTTCTCCATTTTTAGGAGCTGGTGAAAACCTATTTGAAATTCTTGGCATCATGGTTGTTCCTCCTTCCCACTCTTTGCTGTTTGAGAAGTTTTGAGAAGGAACTTGGTATCTTCGATGGAACACTGTGGCCATACTCTCTTCCAGCTGCTTCTTCCATTTATTGCACATTTGGTGTGAACCGGAAGTAGCTGCTCTGAGGTGCTGCAGAGCAAAGAAGGAGGGCCCGTGGAGTGCATGCCCACTGCTGCGGTTCCTCTCATCAGTTCCGAGACATCTCAGGCCCTTTTCATTTTCCTAGTAGAGGACCACGATTTTTACTGAGGAAAGATAAAGCGCAAAAAGAACAAAAGTAAGTTTCTAAAGAATTTATATTAGGTCATTAGGTATTGCAAAAAAAAAAATAGTTTAGAAGTAGAGAATCTTCAGGAAAATACTGCCTTATAATGCAAGCAGGGCTGGTGTTTGCCTGCATCTTCTCCTGTATATTAAAGTTTCCCTGAGGATGCATTTCTAAAACTTACTTATTAATAACAAGTGGAATATTTTATTTGTTGAACTATAGTTGATTCACAATGTTTCAGGTATACAGCAAAGTGATTCAGTTATACATGCATACATATATATGTATTATTTTTCAAATTCTTTTCCATTATAGATAGATAATTAAGATATTGAATACACTTCCCTGTGCTACATAGTAGATCCTTGTACAAGTGGAATATTTTAAAGCTGTGTTTTCTAATAAATATTTTAGGATTTTTTCCTTTTTTTTTTTTTTTTTTTTTTTTTCCCGGTACGCGGGCCTCTCACTGTTGTGGCCTCTCCCGTTGCGGAGCACAGGCTCCGGACGCGCAGGCTCAGCGGCCATGGCTCACGGGCCCAGCCGCTCCGCGGCATGTGGGATCCTCCTGGACCGGGGCACGAACCCGCGTCCCCTGCATCGGCAGGCGGACTCTCAACCACTGCCCCACCAGGGAAACCCCTTCCCTTTTATTTTTATGATTTTTTTCCCCCAGCTTTCTTGAAGATAATTAACGAATATAATTGTATATATTTAAAGTATACAGTGTAATGATTTTGCTATACGTATGCATTGTGGAATGATTACCAAGATCAAGGTGATTAACATATTCGTCACCTCACCTAGTTAGCTTTTTTTTTAATGGTGAGAACACTTAAGATCTACTCTCAGCAGCTTTCAAGTATGCAGTACAGTATTATTGACTATAGTTACCATGCTGAACAGTAGATCCTCAGAACTTATTCTTCATATAATTGAGAATTTGTATCCTTTGACCTACATCTCCCCATTTCCATCCCCCCCAGCCCCTGGCAACCACCATTCTACTCTCTGCTTCTGTAGGTTTTCTATTTTAGATTCTACATGTAAGTGAGATCATGCAGTATTTGTATTTGTTTGGCTTATTTCACTTAGCATAATGCTTTCTAGGTTCATCCCTGTCTTTGCAAATGGCAGGATTTCCTTCTTTTTTATGGATTAATATTACATTGTATACACACACACACACACACACACACACACACACACACACGCGCCACATTTTCTTTATCCATTCATCTGTTTAAGGATGTTTAGGTTGCTTCTGTATCTTGGCTATTGTGAATAAAGCTGCAATGAACATGAGTGTGCAGGTATCTCTTCGAGATCCTGATTTAATTTCCTTTGGCTATACCTATATCCAGGAAAAGGTTTGTTGGATCATATAGTAGTTCTATTTAAAATTTTTTGAGGAATCACCATACTGTTTTCCATAATGGCTATACCAATTTACATTAGTAATACCAACAGTGTTACAAGAGTTCCCTTTTCTCCAAATCCTTACCAACATTTATTATCTCTTGTCTTTTTGATAATAGGCATCCTAACAGGTGCGAGGTGATCTCATTGTGGTTTTGATTTGCATTTCCCTGATGATTAGTGATTTTGAGCACTTTTTCATGTACCTTTGGCCATTTGTATGTTGTCTTTGGGAAAATGTCTATTCAGGTCCTTTGTCCATTTTTAAATGGGTTATTTGCTTTTTTGCTATTGAGTGGTATGGGTTCTCTATATATTTTGGATAGTAATCCCTTATCAGATCTATGGTTTGCAAATATCTCTCCCATTCTGTAGGTTGCCTTTTCATTTTGTTGATGGTTTCCTTTGCTGTGCAGAAGCGCTTTAGTCTGATGTAGTCCCACTTGCTTTTGTTGCCTGTGCTTTTGGTGTCTTAACCAAAAAATCTTTGCCAGACAGAAACAGACTCGCAGACTTATAGAACGAATTTACGGTTACGGGGGGAAAAGGTGGGAGGGAGGGATAGATTGGGAGTTTGGAATTGACATGTACACATTGCTATATTTAAAATAAAATGCCTTTCCATGAAAAAAAATCAACTATACTCCAATTAAAAAAAAAAAATCTTGGGCTTTCCTGGTAGCGCAGTCGTTGAGAGTCCACCTGCCGATGCAGTGCACGTGGGTTCGTGCCCCGGTCTGGGAAGATCCCACATGCCGCAGAGTGGCTGGGCCCGTGAGCCATGGCCGCTGAGCCTGCGCGTCCGGAGCCTGTGCTCCGCAACGGGAGAGGCCACAACAGTGAGAGGCCCGCGTACCGGAAAAAAAAAAAAAAAAAAAAAAAAAATCTTTGCCAAGACCAATGTCAAGGAGCTTTTCTCCTATGTTTTCTTTTAGGAGTTTTATGGTTGCTGGTCTTACATTGAAGTCTTTAATCCATTTTCGAGGTAATTTTTTGAGTGTTATAAGACAGGGGTCCAGTTTCATTTTTTTGCATGTGGCTGTCCAGTTTTCCCAGCACCATTTATTGAAGAGACTGTCCTTTCCCCGTTGTGTGTTCTTGGTGCCCTTGTCAAAAATTAGTTGGCTGTTGGACTTTTTGCTTCAATTTACACCATTCACTTGCCTTGGATAGTGTTAATTGTTAGAATATTTTCATTTTGAGATCCATCCTTTGTTTCTTTGCGTCTTTCTCCAGGTTTGAGGGCAGTGTAAGTTTTCCAACTGAAAATCTCTGTGTCTTTTCCTCCTTCCCGCTTGTTCTTAATTGAGGTCCTTGATTTAACAGAAGGTTCTGGCTGCAAATATAATTCTGTATTTTATGTTTCTGCCTGATATTTTGGCACGTTTCATGAAAAGAGAATGTTTACTCTTTGTCTTATTTCTTTATCACCTACCCCTTTTACATCACACGGACCACTTACATCATTTGCTGATTTGTTCTTTGATCTGTACATTTACTCATTTGCTTATTCGTTCTTGCACGCATAGATTTACACATTGTTCATACAGTAAACACACACGTACTAACTGCCTACTGCTGTGCCAGAAACTTCACTAGTCCCAGGAGTATGTGATAACGGAACCAGCGGGCTCTGACGATTACCGTACTTGAGATGATTGCTTTAGCGAAGGTGTGTGTAAGATGCAGAAAGGACCTTGGCTTTGTGTGGAGCAAGGTGGAGTGTGTCCCCCACAAAGGTCAGATCATTTGCATCACCCATTTTCTCTCAAGGAATAGGAAAAAACAAAACCAAACAGTATCAAGGAACAAAAACCGAGGCACTGTTAGTGATGCGTCAACACCACCAGTGAGATCAGTGTGACACTCGGTGAAGGGAACTTGGGTTGATACCTTGCGGCAAATTGGATTTGGGTGAAGTTTAGTATTGCAGGACGCTGGGCTGGCAGCCACCTTTCTGTGCCCCTGCCCCATGGGTGGAAAGCACATTCATTTGCACGTAATTTTCACAGCCAGGCTTTGTGACCACTGCCTCTCAACCCCCTCCTGAGGTCAAACTGTGTGCCAGATTTCCCTGTAGGTGAGGAAAAGGAACAATAGCTGCTTTGTAAGTCTCTAAAGACACGACTCAGAGAAAACCACAGCTCTTACATTATTTGCTTTATTTCTTGACAGGAAGGCAAAACAAAAAACTTTTAAAATTCAAATTACTCTGCATATATTTGCCCATTAAATCGTAGCTCAGTAGAATAATACTTTATAGTGTTTTTCAAAAGTAAAAATAAAAGGAAAGAAAATCTACTGGGATGAGAAGGTTGATGGTTTTTTCCCATGTAGAAACATTTCATATCCATTGGGTTGAATGGTATGAGGATGAGGCAGAGAAACAGACATTTAAGATTTACATTGGCATGTGAGGGGGCGAATCCAGGGGACAGCATGAACTTTTTAATGAGCCTAATATTATTCTAGAGTTTTCAGCTGAGCTCATAGTATATGCAAAAACAAACAACAAAACAAAGTTCATAAGCCAACAATGGAGAAGACAATAAAAGCCAGAAGTCTGCCGGATACTAACAGAAATGATCTTAGTATTGGTTGGAAATGTTTCGTTACACTGACTTAGATTAAAAGGGCATCATTAGGGCTTCCCTGGTGGCGCAGTGGTTGAGAGTCCGCCTGCCGATGCAGGGGACACAGGTTCGTGCCCCGGTCCGGGAAGATCCCACATGCCGTGGAGCGGCTGGGCCCGTGAGCCATGGTCGCTGAGCCTGTGCGTCCGGAGCCTGTGCTCCGCAACGGGAGAGGCCACAACAGTGAGAGGCCCACGTACCGCAAAAAAAAAAAAAAAAAAAAGGGCATCATTATTGGATAATGGGGTCTTAAAACTGTTGAATTGAATATATTTGTCACTTGAAGTCTTTGTAGTGCAACAAAGATGCCCATTTTTATAGCTTTATTAATAGAATAGATTCTTGATTTTTTAAAAATAAAATGGTAAATGTTCAAAATGTAAAATATGGTAATTAAATATTTTCTGAAAGGTATATTTTCTTGTACATGTAAGTTAAAAGAATAATCTCTTTTGAATATCTGTAAGTAAGAGTACATCTTTTTAAAAAATTTTCTTTATTATTTTTGGCCGCGTTGGGTCTTCGTTACTGTGCGCGGGCTTTCTCTAATTGCGGCGAGTGGGCGCCACTCTTCACTGCGGTGCGCGGGCTTCTCATTGTGGTGGCTTCTCTTAGTGTGGAGCACAGGCTCTAGGTGCGTGGGCTTCAGTAGTTGTGGCACGAGGGCTCAGTAACTGTGGCTCGCAGGCTCTAGAATGCAGGCTCAGTAGTCGTGGTGCACGGGCTTAGTTGCTCTGCGGCACGTGCGATCTTCCTGGACCAGGGATTGAACCCCTGTCCCCTGCATGGGCAGGCTGACTCTTAACCACTGTGCCACCAGGGAAGTCCCAGAGTACATCTTACTTAAGTACCAATATAGGAAAAAAGCAGAATTCCAAAAGTATTTCCTATAAATAATATGTTAAGTTCCCCCAAATTAAAGCTATTTAATAAAAATGTCAGTTTGGCTTATGAAGTACATTTACACATTGTTTTGGGTCCTCACACAATCCTGTGAAGAAAGGTAATGACCCATAGCTTTAGCTACTCTGGGCGCTGCTTCTCCTCACATGTGTGAAGCATCATCCCAAGGCTTTGCATGTTTCCCCTCCTCCTGGGGTGCTCTTCCTCCAGAAATCTGCATGCTCCGGTCCTTGCTTCCTTGAGATGGCCTCAGTGTTACCCATCAGAGAGGTCTTCCCTGACCTTTCCATGATGCATTAGCAGTCCGCCCGCCCTCCCTCCTCGGTCCAAGCTGTTCTTACCCTGCTTTGTTTTTCTGCACAGCATTTACAGCCACTGGACACACTACATATTGATCTTGTGTAGATAGAATGTAACCTCCAAGAGGCAGGGCATTTGTTTTATTCACCCCTGTACACACACCCCCCCCCCAATCTGGGACAGTGTATAATAGGTGCTCAATAAACGCTGAACCAATGTACCTAAGGACGAATGAAGTTTACAGATGAGAAAATGGAGTTAGCAAAGGTGGAACTAGAACCTGGTCGTGCCAACTCTAAATACATCTTCTTCCCGTTATGTGGCCTGTTTTTACTCTTCATGGTTGTACAGAAAAGCGTTAACAGAGGAGGCCTGAGACAGCTTATGTACAGAAGGGCCTGCTTGCCAGGTTGGCCCTTGGCTGGTGTGGGGAACTTGGAACCTGGGAGGATTCTCACCATCCCCGGAACTGATTAGAGTGGCTCACTGTATCTCAATTGTTTGTACAAACAATATAGTTTATGCTGGACACCTGCTTTCCTCGGAGTGTCTGCAATTTTGGAACAGGCTAGGCAGCAAGTGCCTATGTGATCAGCCCCCAGTACGTACCCTGGGCACCAAGTCTCTAATGAGGTTCCCTGGTAGCCTATTTTACATGAATTTTCATATTTCGTTGCTGGAGGAATTGGATCCAGGTGAGTCCAGGGAGAGGACTGTTGGGAGCTTGGGCCTCTGGACTTCACCCACGCCCCTTCATCCATGCCCCTTTTCCCTGATTTTGCTTTGTGTTTTTTTGCTGTAATAAATCATAGTTACGGGTACAACTGTTTGTTGAGTCCTAAGAGTCCTTCTAGCAAATCATTCAACCTGAGGATGGTCTCAGGGACCTCTGACGTAATGGTGTTCCTTAGCTTGCTCTTCTGACTCATCAGTGCATTACAAACGTCCTCCTGTGTTAGTTATACAGACCTCTCTCATTCTTTTTAATGGCTGAGTAGTAGTCTATATTAGGAGTATGCTGTGAGTTAGTTAACCATTCTCCTATTAATGAATATTGAGGATGCTTCGAGTTTTTCCTTTTTATAAACAATGCTTGCACATATACACTGAGTTCTAAAAGTAGATTTGCTTTGGTCAGTTTTGATAGGTACTACCCAATTATCTTTCAGAAACTTGCTCCAAGGTATATTTCCACTAGCAATGTATAATGCCCCATCTCTCCACATTCTTACTAATCCTGGATGTATCAGTCTTTTAAATTTTTGTGCCTCATGGTCAAAAAATGGAACAGTCTCTTATGAGTTTTAAATTTGAATTTTCTGACAACTAGCAAGTTTGAGCATCTTTTCCTATGTTAGCTTCATTGGTCTATTCTTTCGTCCTCAGTTCTATTCTGCTGAGTGTGTTTTCTGAGTTGATTTGTGAGTGCTCTCGGTATATTAGGGATATTAGCTCTTTGTCTTTTTTATCTTGCTCATTTAAAAATTCAAGTCAGTTTTTCTTTCTCTAATCTTTGTCTTTTGCTTAACAGAAGTTTTCAATTTTAAGTAGTGAAATCTGTTTATCTTTTCCTTTGTGGATTTTCTAAATATCAAGTCTTGATTTGAAAAGTCCTACCCCATTCTAAGATAATAAAACTGTTCCCTTCTGGATTGTCTTAATATTTTTGTAGTTTCATTTTTTACATTTATATTTAAAATTTTTCTGAAGTTGTGTGTGTGTCTGTAGCAAGAAATGTGAAAACCTAATGTAAATTTTCTTCCACGTGGATAAAAAAATGGTCCCACTCATGGGCTATTATGTTTTCCCCCACTGATTTGAAATGCCATCTTTATCACATACAAAGTTGTGTGCCTGGGTTTCTTTCTGAAGTGTGTATCTTATTTTCCTATTCCTCTGCCAGGACTATAATGTGTAATGACTATAACTTTATAGTCTGCTCTTTTGATTTGGTAGGTAGGGCTCATTCTTTTTATTTAAAAAATTTCAGAAAAGTCTTGTTTGTAATCCATTTGCTCTTGCAGATGAAACAGAATAGTTGATAAAATTCTCCCTCTACCCCAAATTGGGATTTTTATTGGAATTGTGTTGAATAGAAATATTTATTTGGGGAGAAATCGATGTTTTTACAATTGTTTCATTCCTAGGTTTCATCTAGGAATGCTGTATTTTTCCATTTATACCTTTTCCTTATTTTTAATTACTCTTTCCTCAAATTTTATGCTCTAGTAACACCAAACTGCATGAGGGTACCCACAATGCCTGCATTTTCTCACTTTCTGATTTTGGCCAAACTTCGTCATCCTTCAGGTCAGGCATCACCTCTTCTAGGAATCCTGACGCTGCCCTAACCTGAATTAATTATCCCTCCACTCCCCACACACAAGACACACAGCGCTCCCATAAAATGTTGCGTCTTTTGTTGTACGTTCTGTGATTGCTTCTTCATGTAACCATGAACTCATCAAGGGCAGCAATGTCCTATACAGTGCTATACTTTCAGCACTTAATACAGCCTGGTTCTTAGTAAATTTTTGTTAAATGAATAAACAAGAATCCTTCTTTATAATTTTATAATTTTCTTCATATAGGCCTCAACATATATTAAGTTTTTGTTGCTGTCATGAAGGGGTTCTTTTTTCCTCCATCCCATTGTCTAATTGTTTATTGATAGTATGTGGAAAAGTTGTTGATTTTTTTTTTCATTTATCTTGTAATCATCCTTCTACTGAATTTCTCTGTTCTTCAGGTAGATTCCCTTGGCTGGTGTTAAATTCTTGCTAGTATAGCGTGGGAAGAGGTGGCTGGAAGTGACAGAGATAAGTATTAAAAAAGTATTCTAGGGCTTCCCTGGTGGCTCAGTGGTTGAGAGTCTGCCTGCCAATGCAGGGGACACGGGTTCCTGCCCCGGTCCAGGAAGATCCCACATGCCGGGGAGCGGCTGGGCCGGTGAGCCATGGCCGCTGAGCCTGAGCGTGCGGAACGGGAGAGGCCACAACAGTGAGAGGCCCGCGTACCGGAAAAAAAAAAACAAAAAAGTATTCTATGCTTTAAAAAATGTTTTCCTATTAAAGGGAGATTAGATATATTATTTCAGAAGATACTTTCGTTTTTCTTTATATTAAGTCGATTAACTATAATCTGAGTAAGAAGTAAGCTAAGTTTATATTTGGTTACCTTATATTATATGGGTTTTTTTTCCTTCCCAGCAAATCTTAGCCAAATGATTAAGTACGATTAAAAAATATATAGTTGGGGCAAGTTTTGTTATATTAATATTGAAGTATGCAGATGAACAAGGTGAGCATGAGGTTGATTTGGTCATTGGAACATCCTGATAATTGATGGGTGAATTTTGAGATTATCTTTCCCTCTTATCCAGAATCACTTTTTGTGATAATGATAAATTATGTACTGATATTTGATGTAGTTATTTCTAGGTAAAGAAATAAAAGAAATTTAATATTTAGGATTTATATGATTTTCTTTCTGTCGTGATACAGGAACAATTTATAGTGTCTTTTTTTTTTTTAACATCAGTGTACTAAAAACTACTTTGAATGTCTTGGAACAATGACAGTTCTTTCTATAGTTCTCATAATTTAGGCTCAACACGATGTTTGACGGTAAATGATTGGTCTTTGAAGGCAATTACTTAATCAGGTGGAATTTCTAACCTTAACCTTTTAATTCACTCTAATTCAAGGTTACAGTAGAAATTTAACACAGTAGAAAGCAACTGTGAGCTTTCAAATAATCACTATACTTGGCTATTACTCTTTCAATTTTACTTAACGCCTGCGGTCTCATGGCAAAAGATTTTTTTCTTTGTTATTTATCTTTCCAAAATTGGTCCAGGGAAATCAGCCTGAGTGGCATTTTTGGGAGAGCCCTGGCATCACTGGCTTTGGGGGACACAAAACAGGATGGAGCAGCATCATAATTTCTACTCACTGTTTGCTTGGTGACTATGTTGACATCAACTACAGTTACTAAGCATTTGCTGTCTGCCAATGACTGTGTTAAAACAGTTTATGTGCATAGATCATTTAATCCTCATAATCGTGTGAAGCTGAGAACTATTATTATCCCCATTTGACAGAAAGGAAGGGGAGGCACAGAAAGTACCGGCAACTTTCTTAAAGACATACAGCCACTAAACAGTGGGGCCAGGATTCAAACTCAGACAGTCTGACTTCAGAGCCTAATCACTTAACCACCATAAAAGCATAAATGTGTTACTCGTACTTTGATTTACCAAAATGATTACCTCTCAATGAACATCCCCAATGTTGCTCTAGTGGCTCACTTTACTTCTTTTATCTCTCTTTCTCTTTTTCCTCTTCCATGAAAATTAGGTCTGAGGACTTGATTTGGTATCCTTCAGGTTGATCTGATCTTCCCCCTGGCACCCAGTTCTTCACCTTTAAAAGTGTCACTGACTATTCAGCAACATTCTATAGTGTCATTGAATCTGTCACGCAAACCTTTGTTGTTTCTTTAAAACATTATGAAATCAAAAGTCCATCTTAAACTCTCAAACGTATAGTCTGTGAATTTCATTTTCCATCCATCATGTCCAGTTACCATAGCCCTTGTCAGCAGTGTTGGTATTATATGATCATTGGATCTGACGCTCTGGAGTCAGATAAGACTCTTACATGTAATCAGTTACCTGGTGCTGGCAGTGTCGAGGATGGACCTCTCTCTGCCTGACATTTCAGTCTGATCCCTGTGGGTTCTTGCCCAGGGGCTGAGTGGCAGCAGCAGTTGAGGGTGAGCTCCGAGGTCTGGTTCATAGTCTTGGGTCAGAGCAAACACATCATCTTGGATCTTGCTTGTCCGAGATCACGTGGCCTTGTGTGCCACACACGTGTCGTGATTCATAGTCCTCGATGAGTAGACCTGCTTCGAGAACTTCGGGAAGTCTGCATAGGAGAGCCCTCCCTTTAGGTTGACGGCCCTCTGCATAATGCTGATCTCTGCCATTTTATTTTGGGATCTGTGTCATGGCTATGTTTTCCTTCACATCGATGGCTAGTGTATATTTTGACGTAGTTTATGAATATTCATTGCTTAAGTACACCACTGTGAAGCCGGCCTACTATGGTCTTCAGGCATTTGGCCCTGCAACCAACCCAAGAAAAGCAAAAAATTAACCATGTTAACTATACAAGTTCACAAAATATTTTAAAGTGTAAAATAATAAAAAGTAAACGACATAACCCAGTCTTTCTCTAGAGACAGTAAGTTACCTTGAAGGGCTTTACATCTATAAAAAGAATTATTAGCTTTTGAATGTCACAACTGTAAAACAAAACAAAACAAAACAAAAAAACCTATGTCTTATTTGGTAGGAGGATGGACCTCTCCAGAAAAGAAACCAAAGGAAAGCAATGCCAGATACATTTAAACAGTTTAAAATACCTACTGGGTTTAGAAACACTGACATTTCAAATCGCTATTTTTTCCTTATTCTCCACCAGAAAAGAAAAACCTTAACATTCTCTCCTGGAGAGAAGTGATAAAAATTGAAATTTTATTTTGTAGCAAAATACTACTTTACAATTCAATTTCAGTTCTGACATAAAGACCATTTTAGCGAGGTTACATCTTCACAATGACAGTTGTAAATAAATGCGCTTAATCTGTATCATTCACCAAAATTTAACTTGAGAACACAAAAGAAAGCTTTGTACAATTCATTGGAAACAGGCACGTGGAGTAGGAAGGGGGTTAGGTTCCCCTCAGTGTTGGAAGCCCTGGATTAGTGGGAGAAGGCTGTTCTTACATCATATTCAGGTGAGGAAATGAAAGCATCAAACTTGTAGACCTTGGGGTTGTGTGTGTATTGGGGTGGGGACCCCGTGTGTGGTGGGTGCGTGCACCCTTTCTTTTCCTTCAGCGTGTGAACTCTGCAGGGGCAAGGGTCATGCCATTCCATGAGCCTCACAAAGCAGCCAGCCCAGAGCATGGGCTGAAGAACGTCAGCCAGCTTATAATTCCCCTTTTAGAAATCCCAGTTTAATTATGCACCAGTCTCTTTTTTTTCCTGTTTGTTTTTTTAGCATCTTTATTGGAGTATAATTGCTTTACAATGGTGTGTTAGTTTCTGCTTTATAACAAAGTGAATCAGCTATATATATACATATATCCCCATATCTCCTCCCTCTTGCGTCTCCCTCCCACCCTCCCTATCCCACCCTTCTAGGTGGTCACAAAGCACCGAGCTAATCTCCCTCATGCACCAGTTTTTGAAATTTCCTTGAACAGAATTCTTCTGGATTTGCCCTGGGTATGTATCTGCTTCTCTTTGTATTCCATCTCTAAATGACCAAGGTGGGAAAGTGGCATGGGAAGCGGCACTCATCTCTTCCACTCTTGCTACCTCTTTTCCTTGGAAAACAGGATGGGTTCAAAACTGGAAAGAAATACAGACCTTCCTTGACTTACAATGGGGTTACATATGATAAACCCTACGTTGGTTGAAAGTATCATTAAGTCGAAAATGCATTTAATATACTAACCTACTGAACATCATTAAATGTGCTCAGAACACTTACATTAGCCCACAGTTGGGCAAAATCATCTAACACAAAACCTATTTTGTAATAAAGTGTTGAATGTCTCATGTAATTTATTGAATGCTGTACTGAAAGTGGAAAACAGAATGGTTGTATGGGTACAGAACGGATGTAAGTGTATTGGCCATTTACTCTCATGATTGTGTGGCTGATGGGGAGCTGTGGCTTGCTGCCACTGCCCAGCATCACCAAAGAGTATCAGCATATCACTAGCCTGGGGGAAAGATCAAAATTCAAAATATGGTTCCTACTTAATTTGTAGGAACCATCAGAAAGTCAAAAAATCATAAGTTGAACCGTCATAAGTTGGGGACTCTCTGTCCATTTCCCTGGCTGATCATGATCTAATCTGTTCTCATCTGAATAAAAGTTTATTGTCAGTAACATCCTGGATTTAATATGATGTCATTATTGATGACCATACAGGTTGTGCATTATTATCAATCACTTCAGTTTTTTAAAAAAATTTCCTCTATTATAATCGAAGCTTGTCTTAATTTCACTACTAAATGATACTACTGATGAGCAACTTTAAGGTCTACTCTTCTCCTAGAAATTTCAGGCAAATGGTAGGGGTACTTTCCTTCTGTATCCAGACAGCTCTAAAAACACAACATCACACCTTTATCTAAAATTGGATTCTGTCCTTATACATTTCAATTAATTTTCTCTGATTTAAAAAGCATCCTTCCAAAAAATTGAATTTCAACCTGATCAAGGCTCTAGATCTAGCTACCAGTTTATAGGAAATAGAAGGAATAAAAGAATAGATTAGACAAAAAGAAGAGTCCAAGTCGGCAAAATCAGGAAATGAAAAAACCAACAGGTCAAATGCTCTGGTTTCCTCAACAAAAAAGTATGAATACTAAAGAGATTTAAGAGACACATCAACTAAATGCATTGTGGGGAATTTATTTGGATTATGGTTTGAATACATTAACTATAAAAACCAGTTTTCCTTAAGACACTGATGAAAGAAATTAAAGATGATACAAACAGATGGAGAGATGTACCATGTTTTTGGATTAGAAGATCAACATTGTGAAAATGATTATACTACCCAAAGCAATCTACAGATTCAATGCAATCCCTATCAAACTACCAATGGCATTTTTCACAGAACTAGAACAAAAATTTCACAATTTGTATGGAAACACAAAAGACCCCGAATAGCCAAAGCAATCTTGAGAACGAAAAACGGAACTGGAGGAATCAGGCTCCCAGACTCCAGACTATACAACAAAGCTACAGTAATCAACACAGTATGGTACTGGCACAAAAACACAAATATAGATCAGTGCAACAGGGTAGAAAGCCTAGAGATAAACCCATGCACATATGGTCACCTTATTTTTGATAAAGGAGGCAAGAATATAAAATGGAGAAAAGACAGACTCTTCAATAAGTGGTGCTGGGAAAACTGGACAGCTACATGTAAAAGAATGAAATTAGAACACTCCCTAATACCATACACAAAAATAAACTCAAAATGGATTAAAGACCTAAATGTAAGGCCAGATACTATAAACCTCTTAGAGGAAAACATAGGCAGAACACTCCATGACATAAATCACAGCAAGATCCTTTTTGACCCGCCTCCTACAGAAATGGAAATAAAAATAAACAAACGGGACCTAATGAAACTTAAAAGCTTTTGTGCAGCAAAGGAAACCATAAACAGGACGAAAAGATAACCCTCAGAATGGGAGAAAATATTTGCAGATGAAGCAGCTGACAAAGGATTAATTTCCAAAATTTTTAAACAGCTCATGCAGCTCAATATCTAAAAACCAAACAACCCAATCCAAAAATGGGCAGAAGACCTAAATAGACATTTCTCCAAAGAAGATATACAGATTGCCAGCAAACACATGAAAGAATGCTCAACATCACTAATCATTAGAGAAATGCAAATCAAAACTACAGTGAGAAGGGACTTCCGGGAAGATGGCAGAAGAGTAAGACGCGGAGATCACCTTCCTCTCCACAGATACACCAGAAATACATCTACGCGTGGAACAACTCCTACAGAACACCTACTGAACGCTGGCAGAAGACCTCAGACCTCCCAAAAGGCAAGGAACCCCCCACGTACCTGGTTAGGGCAAAAGAAAAAACTAAACAGAGACAAAAGGATAGGGACGGGTCCTGCACCAGCGGGAGACAGCTGTGAAGGAGGAAAAGTGTCCACACACTAGGAAGCCCCTTCGCGGGTGGAGACTTCGGGAGGCGGAGTGGGGGAGCTTGGGAGCCGCGGAGGAGAGCACAGCAACAGGGGTGCGGAGGGCAAAGCGGACAGACTCCAGCGCAGAGGATCGGGCCGACCGGCACTCACCAGCCGAGAGGCTTGTCTGCTCGCCCGCCGGGGCGGGCGGGACTGGGAGCTGAGGCTCCGGCTTTTGTCGGAGCGCCGGGAGAGGACTGAGGTTGGCGGCGTGAACACAGCCTGCAGGGCGTTGGTGTGCCGCGGCTGGCCGGGAGAGAGTCCGGGGAGGGGTCTGGACCTGCCGAAGAGGCAAGAGACTTTTACGTCCCTCTTTGTTTCCTGGTGCACGAGGAGAGGGGATTAAGAACGCTGCTTGAGAGAGCTCCAGGGACGGGCGCGAGCCGCGGCTAAGAGTGCGGAGCCCAGAGACGGACATGGGACGCTAAGGCCGCTGCTGCCGCCGCCAGGAGGCCTGTGTGCGAACACGGGTCACTAGCCACACGCCCTTCCGGGGAGCCTGTGCAGCCCGCCACTGCCAGGGTCCCGGGATCCAGGGACGGCTCCCCGGGAGAGCGCACGGCGCGCCTCAGGCTGCAGCGTCACGCCGGCCTCTGCCGCTGCAGGCCCGCCCCGCACTCCGTGACCCTCCCTACCCCCCCCCCCCCCCCCCCCCCCGGCCTGGGTGAGCCAGAGCCTCCGAATCAGCGGCTCCTTTAACCTCGTCCTGTTTGAGCAAAGAACAGACGCCCTCCGGCGACCTACACGCACAGGCGGGGCCAAATCCAAAGCTGAGCCCCTGGGAACTGTCAGAACAAAGAAGAGAAAGGGAAATCTCTCCTAGCAGCCTCAGAAGCAGCGGATTAAAGCTCCACAAGCAACTTGATATACCCTGCATCTGTGGAATACCTGAATAGACAACGAATCATCCCAAATTAAGGAGCCCTGTGGATGAAAGGCTCTTGGTGCTGCAGCCAGGACTCAGTGCTGTGCCTCTGAGGTGGGAGAGCCAACTTCAGGACACTGGTCCACAAGAGGCCTCCCAGCTGCACATAATATCAAACAGCAAAAATCTCCAAGAGATCGCCATCTCAACGCCAGCACCCAGCTTCACTCAACGACCAGCAAGCGACAGTGCTGGACATCCTATGCCAAACAACTAGCAAGACAGGAACACAACCCCACCCATTAGCAGAGAGGCTGCCCAAAATCATAGTAAGTCTACAGACACCCCAAAACACACCACCAGACGTGGACCTGCCCACCAGAAAGACAAGATCCAGCCTCATACACCAGAACACAGGCACTAGTACCCTCCACCAGGAAGCCTACACAACCCACTGAACCAACATTAGCCACTGGGGACAGACACAAAAAACAACAGGAACTACGAACCTTCAGCCTGCAAAAAAGGAGACCCCAAACACAGTAAGATAAGCAAAATGAAAAGACAGAAAAACACACAGCAGATGAAGGAGCAAGATAAAAACCCACCAGACCTAACAAATGAAGAGGAAATAGGCAGTCTACCTGAAAAAGAATTCAGAATAATGATAGTAAGGTTGATCCGAAATCTTGGAGATAGAATGGACAATAGAATGGACAAATTGCAAGAATCAGTTAACAAGGACCTAGAAGAACTAAAGATGAAGCAAGCAACGATGAACAACACAATAAATGAAATTAAAAGTACTCTAGATGGGATCAATAGCAGAATAACTGAGGCAGAAGAACGGATAAGTGACCTGGAAGATAAAATAGTGGAAATAACTACTGCAGAGCAGAATAAAGAAAAAAGAATGAAAAGAACTGAGGACAGTCTCAGAGACCTCTGGGACAACATTAAACGCACCAACATTCGAATTATAGGGGTTCCAGAAGAAGAAGAGAAAAAGAAAGGGACTGAGAAAATATTTGAAGAGATTATAGTTGAAAACTTCCCTAATATGGGAAAAGAAATCGTTAATCAAGTCCAGGAAGCACAGAGAGTCCCATACAGGATAAATCCAAGGAGAAATACGCCAAGACACATATTAATCAAATTGTCAAAAATTAAATACAAAGAAAACATATTAAAAGCAGCAAGGGAAAAACAACAAATAACACACAAGGGAATCCCCATAAGGTTAACAGCTGATCTTTCAGCAGAAACTCTGCAAGCCAGAAGGGAGTGGCAGGACATATTGAAAGTGTTGAAGGAGAAAAACGTGCAACCAAGATTACTCTACCCAGCAAGGATCTCATTCAGATTTGATGGAGAAATTAAAACCTTTACAGACAAGCAAAAGCTGAGAGAGTTCAGCACCACCAAACCAGCTCTACAACAACTGCTAAAGGAACTTCTCTAGGCAAGAAACACAAAAGAAGGAAAGGACCTACAATAACGAACCCAAAACAATTAAGAAAATGGGAATAGGAACACACATATCGATAATTACCTTAAATGTAAATGGACTAAATGCTCCCACCAAAAGACACAGGTTGGCCGAATGGATACAAAAACAAGACCCATATATTTGCTGTCTACAAGAGACCCACTTCAGACCTAGAGACACATACAGACTGAAAGTAAGGGGATGGAAAAAGGTATTTCATGCAAATGGAAACCAAAAGAAAGCTGGAGTAGCAATTCTCATATCAGACAAAATAGACTTTAAAACAAAGACTATTAGAAGAGACAAAGAAGGACACTACATAATGATCAAGGGATCGATCCAAGAGGAAGATATAACAATTGTAAATATTTATGCACCCAACATAGGTGCACCTCAATACATAAGGCAAATACTGACAACCATAAAAGGGGAAATCGACAGTAACACATTCATAGTAGGGGACTTTAACACCCCACTTTCACCAATGGACAGATCATCCAAAATGAAAATAAATAAGGAAACACAAGCTTTAAATGATACATTAAACGAGATGGAGTTAATTGATATTTATAGGACATTCCATCCAAAAACAACAGAATACACATTTTTCTCAAGTGCTCATGGAACATTCTCCAGGATAGATCATATCTTGGGTCACAAATCAAGCCTTGGTAAATTTAAGAAAATTGAAATTATATCAAGTATCTTTTCTGACGACAACGCCATGAGACTAGATATCAATTACAGGAAAAGATCTGTAAAAAATACAAACACATGGAGGCTAAACAATACACTACTTAATAATGAAGTGATCACTGAAGAAATCAAAGAGGAAATCAAAAAATACCTAGAAACAAATGACAATGGAGACACAACGACCCAAAACCTGTGGGATGCAGCAAAAGCAGTTCTAAGGGGGAAGTTTATAGCAATACAAGCCCACCTTAAGAAGCAGGAAACATCTCGAATAAACAACCTAACCTTGCACCTCAAGCAATTAGAGAAAGAAGAACAAGAAAACCCCAAAGCTAGCAGAAGGAAAGAAATCATAAAAATCAGATCAGAAATAAATGAAAAAGAAATGAAGGAAACAATAGCAAAGATCAATAAAACTAAAAGCTGGTTCTTTGAGAAGATAAACAAAATAGATAAACCACTAGCCAGACTCATTAAGAAAAAAAGGGAGAAGACTCAAATCAATAGAATTAGAAATGAAAAAGGAGAGGTAACAACTGACACTGCAGAAATAAAAGAGATCATGAGAGATTACTACAAGCAACTCTATGCCAATAAAATGGACAATCTGGAAGAAATGGACAAATTCTTAGAAATGTACAACCTGCCAAGACTGAATCAGGAAGAAATAGAAAATATGAACAGACCAATCACAAGCACTGAAATTGAAACTGTGATTAAAAATCTTCCAACAAAGAAAAGCCCAGGACCAGATGGCTTCACAGGCGAATTCTATCAAACATTTAGAGAAGAGCTAACACCTATCCTTCTCAAACTCTTCCAAAATATAGCAGAGGGAGGAACACTCCCAAACTCCTTCTACGAGGCCACCATCACCTTGATACCAAAATCAGACAAGGATGTCACAAAGAAAGAAAACTACAGGCCAATATCACTGATGAACATAGATGCAAAAATCCTCAACAAAATACTAGCAAATAGAATCCAACAGCACATTAAAAGGATCATACACCATGATCAAGTGGGGTTTATTCCAGGAATGCAAGGATTCTTCAATATACGCAAATCTATCAATGTGATAAACCATATTAACAAACTGAAGGAGAAAAACCATATGATCATCTCAATAGATGCAGAGAAAGCTTTTGACAAAATTCAACACCCATTTATGATAAAAACCCTGCAGAAAGTAGGCATAGAGGGAACTTTCCTCAACATAATAAAGGCCATATATGACAAGCCCACAGCAAACATCATCCTCAATGGTGAAAAACTGAAAGCATTTCCACTAAGATCAGGAACAAGACAAGGTTGCCCACTCTCACCACTCTTATTCAACATAGTTTTGGAAGTTTTAGCCACAGCAATCAGAGAAGAAAAGGAAATAAAAGGAATCCAAATCGGAAAAGAAGAAGTAAAGCTGTCACTGTTTGCAGATGACATGATCCTATACATAGAGAACCCTAAAGATGCTACCAGAAAACTACTAGAGCTAATCAATGAATTTGGTAAAGTGGCAGGATACAAAATTAATGCACAGAAATCTCTGGCATTCCTATATACTAATGATGAAAAATCTGAAAGTGAAATCAAGAAAACACTCCCATTTACCATTGCAACAAAAAGAATAAAATATCTAGGAATAAACCTACCTAAGGAGACAAAAGATCTGTATGCAGAAAATTATAAGACACTGATGAAAGAAATTAAAGATGATACAAATAGATGGAGAGATATACCATGTTCTTGGATTGGAAGAATCAACATTGTGAAAATGACTCTACTACCGAAAGCAATCTATAGATTCAATGCAATCCCTATCAAACTACCACTGGCATTTTTCACAGAACTAGAACAAAAAATTTTGCAATTTGTATGGAAACACAAAAGACCCCGAATAGCCAAAGCAATCTTGAGAACGAAAGAAGGAACTGGAGGAATCAGGCTCCCAGACTTCAGACTATACTACAAAGCTACAGTTATCAAAACGGTATGGTACTGGCACAAAAACAGAAAGATAGATCAATGGAACAGGATAGAAAGCCCAGAGATAAACCCATGCACATATGGTCACCTTATCTTTGACAAAGGAGGCAGAAATGTACCGTGGAGAAAGGACAGCCTATTCAATAAGTGGTGCTGGGAAAACTGGACAGCTACATGTAAAAGTATGAAGTTAGATCACTCCCTAACACCATACACAAAAATAAGCTCAAAATGGATTAAAGACCTAAATGTAAGGCCAGAAACTATCAAACTCTTAGAGGAAAACATAGGCAGAACACTCTATGACATAAATCACAGCAAGATTCTTTCTGACCCACCTCCTAGAGTAATGGAAATAAAAACAAGAGTAAACAAATGGGACCTAATGAAACTTAAAAGCTTTTGCGCAGCAAAGGAAACCATAAAGAAGACCAAAAGACAACCCTCAGAATGGGAGAAAATATTTGCAAATGAAGCAACTGACAAAGGATTGATCTCCAAAATTTATAAGCAGCTCATGCAGCTTAATAACAAAAAAACAAACAACCCAATCCAAAAATGGGCAGAAGACCTAAATAGACATTTCTCCAAAGAAGATATACAGAGTGCCAACAAACACATGAAAGAATGCTCAACATCACTAATCATGAGAGAAATGCAAATCAAAACTACAATGAGATATCATCTCACACCAGTCAGAATGGCTATCATCAAAAAATCTAGAAACAATAAATGCTGGAGAGGGTGTGGAGAAAAGGGAACCCTCTTACACTGTTGGTGGGAATGTAAATTGATACAGCCACTGTGGAGAACAGTATGGAGGTTCCTTAAAAAGCTACAAATAGAACTACCATATGACCCAGCAATCCCACTACTGGGCATATACCCTGAGAAAACCATAATTCAAAAAGAGTCATGTACCAAAATGTTCATTGCAGCTCTATTTACAATAGCCCAGAGATGGAAACAACCTAAGTGTCCATCATCGGATGAATGGATAAAGAAGATGTGGCACATATATACAATGGAATATTACTCAGCCATAAAAAGAGACGAAATTGAGCTATTTGTAATGAGGTGGATAGACCTAGAGTCTGTCATACAGAGTGAAGTAAGTCAGAAAGAGAGAGACAAATACCGTATGCTAACACATATATATGGAATTTAAAAAAAAAATGTCATGAAAAACCTAGGGGTGAAACAGGAATAAAGACACAGACTTACTAGAGAATGGACTTGAGGCTATGGGGAGGGGGAAGTGTAAACGGTGACAAAGCGATAAAGAGGCATGGACATATATACACTACCAAACGTAAGGTAGATAGCTAGTGGGAAGCAGCCGCATAGCACAGGGAGATCAGCTCGGTGCTTTGTGACCGCCTGGAGGGGTGGGATAGGGAGGGTGGGAGGGAGGGAGACGCAAGCGGGAAGAGATATGGGAATATATGTATATATATAACTGATTCATTTTATTGTGAAGCTGAAACTAACATACCATTGTAAAGCAATTATACTCCAATAAAGATGTTAAAAAAAAAAAAAAAAAAAAAAAAAAAACTACAGTGAGGTATGACCTCACAGCAGTCAGAATGGCCATCATCAAAAAATCTAGAAACAATAAATGCTGGAGAGGGTGTGGAGAAAAGGGAAACCTCTTGCACTGTTGGTGGGAATGTAAATTGATACAGCACTGTGGAGAACAGTACGGAGTTTCCTTCAAAAACTAAAAATAGAACTACCATATGACCCAGCAATCCCACTACTGGTCACATACCCTGAGAAAACCATAATTCAAAAAGAGTCACGTACCACAGTGTTCACTGAAGCTCTATTTACAGTAGCCAGGACATGGAAGCAACCTAAGTGTCCATTGACAGATGAATAGATAAAGATGTGGCGCATATATACAATGGAGTAGTACTCAGCCATAAAAAGAAATTTTTTTTTTTTTTTTTTTGCGGTACGCGGGCCTCTCACTGTTGTGGCCTCTCCCGTTGCGGAGCACAGGCTCCGGACGCACAGGCTCAACGGCCATGGCTCACAGGCCCAGCTGCTCCGCGGTATGTGGGATCTTCCCGGACCGGGGCACGAACCCGTGTCCCCTGCATCGGCAGGCAGACTCTCAACCACTGCGCCACCAGGGAAGCCCCCCATAAAAAGAAATTTTAAAAAGAAACGAAATTGAGTTATTTGTAGTGTGGTGGATGGATCTAGAGACTGTCATAGAGAGTGAAATAAGTCAGAAAGAGTAAAACAAATACCTTATGCTAACACATATATATGGAATCTAAAAAAAAAAAAAAAAAGGTTCTGAAGAACCTAGGGGCAGGACAGGAATAAAAACACAGACATAGAGAATGGACTTGAGGGGACTTGAGGACACGGGGAGGGGGATGGGTAAGCTGGGACAAAGTGAGAGAGTGGCATGGACATATATACACTACCAAATGTAAAATAGCTAGCTAGTGGGAAGCAGCCGCATAGCACAGGGAGATCAGCTCTGTGCTTTGTGACCCCCTAGAGGGGTGGGATAGGGAGGGTGGGAGGGAGACGCAAGAGGGAGGGGATATGGGGTTATATGTATATAAGTAGGTGATTCACTTTATTATGCAGAAGCAACTAACACGCCATTGTAAAGCAATTATACTCCAGTAAAGATGTCAAAAAATACTCCCAGTGTTGCACCTCTCCTGCTCCCAAGAGAAACAAAACATTTTATGGGGATATTTAAATATTATTTGTGTAGTTGATAATATTATTCTTTAACTGCTGCTGTTTTACATATGATAATATTATTGTTGTATTATTCAAAAGAGACCTTATACGTTAGAGGCATATACCAAAGTTTTTAAAAAAGCTTGCTATTTGGTTAATACCTGGAAAGCCCCAGATGGGGATAAATTTGCAGATGTGAGTGCTTAAAGCAAATAGGCCTTTAACTGGCTGAATTCTCCCAGTGGCATCTCCTGGAAACACAGTAAACATGAAATGGGGCAAAGCTCGTTTAATTATGTCAAAAATAATTGCTAAAACTTGTCAAATGGAATTTGGTAAACAGATTCATTCCACTGGCACCTTGCCGAGCTAAAGTTTCTCATATAGTGGTGGTAAAAAGATTTATAAGATAATTCTTGCTTTAAAATAGCAAAAACACAAACCCAACATTGACTACGCTCGTCCTACTCTTAAAACATGAGAGATATACCAGTGATTTAGAGAGATTACTCTGGTGGTTCACTTGCAGAAATTCTACTTTAGGCTTTGAAGCCTTGAAAAGATGTTGCTACTTTTGACAGTACCCATGAAAAGCAAACTATTTATTATGATATATAATAAAATACAAATATGATCATCAAACTGAGAGCACTGTTGAGTTAGCAGCCAGACAACAGATGTTTCTTTGTAGATAATTCACTGATGTTCCTACCATTGAACAGTAAAAAGTTTTAAGTAAAGCTTTTGGAAATTCAGTCCCATTTTAAGTATGTCAAGGAATCTCAATACTAAGTGAATCCGTTCATGAATCCATCGGTAAAATCAATAAATTACAGTTCGACTTACCAAGTTACTGCCTTATAATGTTGACTTTTTGTATATCAGATTTTCTTAAAACTCAGCACTCTGTCTTTTAGGTGTGGAATGGAAACTTCAGATAAAAGCAAACCAAGTACACTCTAAGGCAGCTGTAAATAATGAGAATCAACATCGGTACTACTGACATTCTCAAACAGATCTACCCAGTACAAGGCAACTTGTGACTGTCCAATAAAGGCAGCACATGTAATTCACATAAGTAATGCGAGGACCCAAAAAGTGCCCATCAAACTGTGTTCGGTAAAACCAAATACTAAGGCTTCTGAATATGCCATTTGCATTTTTGCTTCATAGTACTGCACTTAAGCATTGAACACTCGTAAACTATCATTAAAATACGTACTGGCCATCTATGAGAAGAAAAAAACAGCCATGAAATGGATACCAGGGTGAAATGGCAGACCTGGTAAGGCTGGAAGTTAAATGTGGTCAGAACATAGGCCGAGGTTCATATTTAGGAGTTGGATCAGGAAAGGTGCTGATGAAAACAACTGTCTTAAATAGCAAAAGTCTGGGAGACAGGGTTCTGTAGCCAACACCAGACACGGGGGTTAGAATCTGTGGGCAGCTCTGAGTAGGCACAAAGAACCAGAATGCTGCACGGTACCTCCCTGCCAGTCTGGAACAGGCGGCAGGGATTTATCATGTTATTAGGTGAGGTGTAAACTCCCCCGTTTCATTCTCTCTCCCCCTACATTTCCTCTCCCTTCTGTCACCGCCAATGAGAAGGTCAGCTTTCCAGATCAGTGCCTCTGGATATTAATTAGAAAAGTGGCATGTTCTTAGGCACGGAGATTTTCCTGTGCCCAAACTTCGTAGAGGCCCCACCACATTTTCTCCTGAGCAACTTACTAGTTAGGGTAGCTTCCCAAAGTCCATAGCGTCACATTTGCATGTCTGCTTCTCAGGAATGGCTGGGGGAGATGGCGTATAACCATGGTAACGCTAATTAGAACAATCATTACCCTAGCAAAGAGAACTTTGTATCTTCCACCCTCTGTTTTTTTGTTTTGTTTCCAAGGTTACAGTCCTTTCCTTTATTGGAGTTCCAGATTTTAAAAACGGAAAGTAAAGCAATCAGTGGTTCAGATAAAAGAAAAACATCTTTACCTGAGTTACCCATCAGGCCTACTCTGACCTGCCCTAGCTCCTCCCAGAACAAGTTTCTGGGTATCTAAAAAAAACTGTTTACATATCGACTCATTAAAAGTCATCTCTACTATATGGGTCAACTAACTATGAGAACAGTTCTTCTCATACCTATTAAATATACACAGTCCACAGTTAGATCTCTTACTAGAAGAAAATTATCTGCAGAGTAGGTTCTTTGGGGCCCAGTAAGGTAGCCATCCTCTGTTTTGAAGGTGACAATTTGACAGACACTGCTGTTTTATTTTTTTACTATTTTGTGTTGTTTAATCTGTAAATGGTAAGGGTAATTGTCACTTGAGAATTAGTATGTGTTTGGGTACTCGTGTCAAATGTGTTTAACAGATAAGAACTCGACTAGTTGAGTTTCACTAACCTTGGTTATTATTGTGGAATATAGTGTTAAGCAGTGAAACTTGACCCCTGGTTGGAGAATGCTGAGTCACATAAAGAACATGACTCAGCCTCCTCTTCACTCTCTTCTTGCCTCTTCATCCTTCACTGTGCTCGAGTCATACTGGCCTGCCTTCTGCTCCTCCAATGGCCAAACTTCCTTCTGTCTTGAGGCCTCTGCTCATGAGTTTCCTCTGGGGAGATGATGCCTTACCAAACTCACTGCAGGCGTGCTCGAAAGCTAGAATTAAGAGTTTTAAAAAAGAAAAGCAAAGATCTGGGACATGAAGAAGTTAATCAAAATTAACTGTAGTAGGTTTCATGTTGCCTACATGAGTTGACCTCAAAAAAAGTATATTGACTAATGGTCTCCTGTCTTCAGTTTGGGTATTGCTCGTGCTTGCTGGAGCTGCCCAGTTGGAGATTTTATAAAGAATGTTGTGCTTGTGAGCAGTCAATTCTTACATGATTTTTAAAAGACTTTATGGAATCTTATGAATGAGAGTAGAAGCTAGAAGTAGGAGAGAGAAAAGGCCAGTCAGTAGCTAAAGGTATGGATATGAATTTGGATTTTATACTAAGAAGATGTGAATTAGTATCAGAAAGATAATTTCAATGAACTGAGCTAACATATAGTAAGAAAATAATGAGACAGATCAAAGATCATGGGTAAGACTTCTTAATCCTTTAATATATGAGTCTCTGGCATACATTTAGTCAGTAAACAACAAATTGAAAGCAACCTCATATTCCTGATAGAAAGGGCTTCAGTCATTTTCTCTCACAAACCCCACAGTATTCTCTGAGGACATGCTTTGAGCCGTCTGCTTCATCATGGGATTAGTGTTTGGGGATTTTAATTAACAACATTCACCTTCATGGAATACTTTTAACTGCAAGAAGAAATCTTGGGCAGATTAAGGTAGAAAATACCATGTTTGAGAGATGTAAGTGGTAATAGGGATAAATTGACTTTCAAAAAAGTACTCAGTATAGGAAAGAAAATGAAATTGTAAGGAGGAATGGATGGTGGGCCAGGAAATTCAGGGAAAGTTTGGCTCCACTATGGGACCCAAGTTACTGAGAGTTCTGCAGTGACCTTTGGAGAGTGTCGTTGTCCTGGTGGGACTGTGCTTTTTCTGTCCTGCACTGAAGTGTGTGCGAGTGTGTGTTTGAATCTGCATGGCATCCTCCTGATACAGACCGTTTTCCAGACAATGACAGTTTGGCATTGATCTGATTTTTCTCTCTCACTTACTCCCTCTGGAAGTGAATCGTGTGCCCTTGCAAGATCGCTGATGGGATTAAAGGGGAATCTACTCCTTAAGGCATTAGACCTGGAACCTTAGAGTATATGTATGATGGTTCCATCAGCTGCAATAACCAACAAAGTCAACATTTTGGGTGTCAGATAGGTTATAAATAAAAGAAACAAGCTGTTAGGTGGGCTAAATATTTTTTGAGGAAATAGACACCATGAGTGTTGAGGATTCATCTTTATATTATTTATTCAGCCTCGTCTAAAAATTTGCTGTCATCTTGGAGTTCTGTGCCAGGGTTTGATGTTGGCCTTGTTTCTGAAAACCATTGATATGAGAAATGTTACTAGATTGTCTACTGTAGTACAGGGTTCACACAGAATATCTGCCAACTGTTTTGGGGAAAACAAGTTAGATTCTAAATTCCAGAATGTCAGCATCATCCTTCACTCATAAAGCCTAGAACCATTCTATGGTACCTGAGTATATTTGGCTTTTCCTTCAACATAATCCGTGCAGATGGGGAAGCACTTTTTAGGGGTATTGGGAAGATAGGCACATCCTGTTATGCTCAATGTGGATATTTGATGCTCAGGGGCCTTTGGGGCCGCACACCTGGTGAGAAAGCTCATTATAGGTCACTGTTGAGCAGGAGAGAATTTTCTTACCTCTCATGTTCTTTTGGCTCAACCTAACTTTTTAAATTCATCATGACTTGTATGATCTTCCTCACAAAGACCAAAATGTTAGCTGTTGCTTTGTTTTAGGGTAAATATTGAAATGCTTGACATCTGCATCTAGAAAGACTCATCCGTAGAAGCTAGAAAGTGGGGGGTAGTAAGGACTTTTTATATCACGTAGGCTGAACTGTAGATCGCCTCTGGATTGATCTGTGTCAGCCTGTGGACTTAGGATCTACCTGGACCTTCCAAATATGCCATGTCCCATAGATGAGCTAGAGAAATTCAGAGAGAAGAAAGGGTATGTTTCATTTTCTGTAGCAGCCATGGTGTTGACCATTGAGACATAGTGTCTTTCTATGAAGATTGTGAACCTGTCAACCTATAAAGTTGTGATTTCCCATAGACATGGTGTCCTGGTTAAGGGCATATTCTAAGGGCTGTGGAGAATTTAAAGGAAGGTGATCATGATAAAGAAGAGCCAGGAAAATGGAGCTTAAAATGAAGTACTCATCCAGAAATAGTGCTACATTCCTCTTGCTTTCTAGAGCTGGTTTCCGAAAGGACGTACCACAACAGTCTGGGCCAGTTTTATAAGGAAAAGATCTAAATACCTAGGACAGATGTCAGTTATGGGAACTGCCACTCCCAAATCATCGGAACTGGGTATTTTTAGACTTGGGCACATTTTCCATCTTTCACACTCACTCTTTGTATACATCTGATCTGTATTGTTGAAACCAAAAGTCTTTGCAGGTTTCTTTGCCCAGATAAAGATTGTTCCTTGTCATCCCACCTGAACTTCCACCGAAGAGCTCTTTTATTTGGCTGGAAGCTCTTTTTTGTTGATGTGGCTGAAGGAGTAAGCCTAAAATTCAAAGCTGTCTTATTTATGACTAAAGTGTAAGTTTTTTGATAGTATGTTGGTATTGTGGAATTCTAGCAAGTTTAGTGTCCACTTTGTCACTGATCCTGAGACTTGTGTTAGACTGGTTTTGAGAAATTAGGCAGAGTGAGAATCCTGGGTATCGTCCACACAGAGACAGTTGGTGTATCACCTTTATTTCTCTGACGCTATCCCTATTAGAATACTTAGAGGGCTATCAAAACACTCTTATTTTTTAAAAGTACTTATTTAAAGGAATCCCTGAAATGAGTCCTTTCCTAAAATGAGGAATTCTTTGTTTTTGGATTTTCAAATCTTCAGACATTGTCAGCATGTCAAATAGTAGTATATCAGATGTCATAAAATATTTATTGAGTATCTGTATTGTCCTAGGGAACTCAGATGGCTGAGCAGCCTAGTGGAAATAGTGGAAAGAGCTTTGTTAGTTATAGGTATAATAAGGAATGTTAGGAGCCAAGAGGTCTTGGTGTCCAGCCATTAACTGGCTGGTCAGGCCATTGAGCCTGTCCTGACCTAAGGCTGTTTACTGTTCTATAAAGTGAGGGTTAGAATGAATGACATCTGGTGTTCCAGCTTTGAGATCTATGGGTGTTTTGTCTTCAAGGCATTCTGAGATGGTCTTTGCCCTTAAGAAGTTTCAGCTTTGTTTCTAGAGGTCCTTACTTCTGTTTGGCTCAGTTCCAAAAATAACATGTGTTTGTTGTTTACAAAGGAAAATTCAACTGGAAAATGTATTGTGCAGAAAGGAAGTCTCCTTCAATCCCGCCCTCTGAAAGAGAATCATTCTTAAAATAGCTATCTAATGATCTCCACTTATTTCTATGCATATATTAATATTTTTGTGATATATACACACATATATGTGTGTATATAGTATGTGCATAGGTGTGTGTGTATATATGTGTGTATATATATATCTTATTCATACTGTATTAAAACTTGATTTTTTTCATGTAACAGTTGAGATAATGGGCATCTTTCCATTTGTCAGTACATATAAAACTACATTTTTTTAAAATTTAGGTATAGTTGATATGTAACATTATTTTCATGTGTACAGTATCATGATTCAGCATTTGTATATATTGCAAAATGATCACCACGATAAGTCTAGTTAACATCCATCACCATACATAGTTACAATTTTATTTTTCTTGTGATGAGAACTTTTTTATTTAATAAAGCACACATCTTTTTTAAAAAAATTTATTTGTTTTTATTTTTGGCTATGTTGGGTCTTCGTTGCTGTGCATGGGCTTTCTCCAGTTGGGGTGAGCGGGGGCTACTCTTCCTTGCACTACAGGGCTCTCTTCGTTGCGCTACAGGGCTACTCTTCGTTGCGCTACGTGGGCTTCTCATTGCGGTGGCTTCTCGTTGCGGAGCACGGGCTCTAGGCGTGCGGGCTTCAGTAGTTGTGGCGCGTGGGCTCAGTAGTTGTGGAGTGCAGGCTCAGTAGTTGTGGCGCACAGGCTTAGTTGCTCCACGGCATGTGGGATCTTCCTGGACGTGGGATCTTCCCGGACCAGGGATCAAACCCGTGTCCCCTGCATTGGCAGGTGGATTCTTAACCACTGTGCCACCAGGGTAGCCCAAGAACTTTTAAGATCTACTCTCTTAGCAAGTTTCAGTTATGCAGTACAATATTATTAACTATAGTCACCATACTGTACATTACATTAACTATTGTATTTTTAAAATAACCTCATAGAATGTTAGTAATTCACTATTGGAGGCAGATTAAATATACATTTTGGCCAGAATGTCAAGTGTTGAATCATATTCAGCTGAAGCTAAAGCTAAATATCTCTGTCATAGAATGGATGTGCTGGAATACATGGAAAAAAATCTGAAATTTCAGCAAAACTATTGAAATATTATTATAAAAGTTATTAGCGGCCAGATTTACTTTTGACAATCTACAGGCATTCTCATTTCTCACCACTGTCTGCTGTTACATTGTTCCTGCAGTCACGGTACCATCCTACACATTCGTGATACTAAATAGCTGGTAGCTTGGCTGAGGTGGGTAGAGGAGCACAATACTCTTTGGCTGGTTCTGCCAGGATAGTCGAGGGTAATGGTGCCCCTCGCGATTAAATTTGTCCTCTCTAAGAGTAACTAGTTAAAGACTGGGTAATAGGCTAGGTGAAGACTTATCTCCTCGTTAACTGCTAGACTTGGAGATTTGTTTGATGATCATGGGTTTCATTGAAGGAATCCCCCAAATTGAAGCACTGTGCACTGCTTTTTTCCCATATTCTTTCCCATTATGGTGTATTACAAGGTGTTGAATATAGTTCCCTGCGCTATGCAATAGGACCTTGTTGTTTATTTTATATATAATAGTTTGTATCTGCTAATCCCAAACTCCTAATTTATCCTCCCCCAGCCTTTCCTCTTTGGTAACCACAAGTCTGTTCGCTATGTCTGAGTCTGTTTCTGTTTTGTAAATAAGTTTATTTGTATCAATTTTTTAAGAGTCCACATATAAGTGATATCATATGGTATTTGTCTTTCTCTGTCTGACTTAATTCACTTAGTATGATCATCTCTAGGTCCATCCATGTTGCTGCAAATGGCATTATTTCATTCTTTTTTATGGCTGAGTAATATTCCATTGTATATATATATGTGTGTGTGTGTGTGTGTGCGCACACACACACACACACACACCACATCTTCTTTATCCATTTATCTGTCAATGGACATTTAGGTTGCTTCCATGTCTTGGCTATTGTACATAGTGCTGCTGTGAACATTGAGGTGTATGTATCTTTTTGAATTAGAGTTTTTTCCAGATGTATGCCGAGGAGTGGGACTACTGGATCATATGGCAATTCTACTTTTAGTTTTGTAAGGAACCTCCATACTGTTCTCCATAGTGGCTGTACCGAGTTACATTCCCACCAACAGTGTAGGAGGGTTCCCTTTTCTCCACACCCTCTCCAGCATTTATTATTTGTAGACTTTTAAATCATGGCCAGTCTGACTGGTGTCAGGTGATATCTCATTGTAGTTTTGACTTGCATTTCTCTAATAATTAGCGATGTTGAACATCTCTTCATGTGCACTGCTCGAAACATTCTTTCTGATTATTTTCAGAAGCATACTTAAGATCACATATATCTAATCTTCTAATATTTTTGCTGCTTTATACAATTAGTTGATTGAAAAAAATCCATCATTAATTTTGGCTCCAGAAATGTGGCAGTAGAGCAATGTTGTTGACTTTCAAGATATACAGAATTGTTTCAGTATCGCCTGTATGTCAGCTTTCATTGCGTGTACACCAACTTCAGCTTTGTTGGAATAGAATGACATGGGACTTTTTATTATGTAGGAAAAATGTGAACTCTCCAGGTACATCAGTTTTGTTCAAATCCTCCCCCCTCTTTTTTAAGCAGATTCTAATGAATAAATTACTTCTTAATAAATAATCATTGGATTTAGCAGGCCTGCTATTTTTGTATTCTTATCTGCAAAGTAGAATATTATGGGATTTTGTTGCTGTTATTCAAGCAGCCTATGTAATAGGTACTAGCTCTTCTCCTTCTTGTTTGAGGATATGGTATAAGTACACAGCAAGGCAGTCCCACAGCCTCTTATACATCATGAAATTAGTCTTTGGCTGAAGGAGGAGGAGGAAAGTGTTATACTCCTTTTATGCTTTCTGGTTCTGTTCATTACACTGTGCTGTAATTACTTGCTGAACACACAGCTGGTGAGTGTGACCAAAACTTTGAATGCTTATGACTTGCAAGACACATTTCACCATGTTTGTTCCATTGTCAACAATAGTTGGCTTTCCCCGTTCTTCACTGGGTTCCATTCTATACTTCTTCATTCTGATTCATTCTGTTAGTGTGAGAGACAGGAACTCTCTCAGCCAGAGAATAAAGCAGGAGCAGAATTGAATGCATTGTGAATGCACCGCACTGTCTTATTTAATGGAAGTCTCCAATTGTTCCCGCACGTCCAAATGTCTGATGTACAAGATACAGGAGTAGCATGTTTACTAATACCACCATTTTTCTGTACATGTCTCAGTATAAGAGGAGAATTTTGGTAACATGTTTTCCAGAAGTACTCTTGATTCTAGGAGTCATAATTTTGACAAGTCTGGACACACTTTCATCTTCAATGAGCGGATTAGAGAGGTTGGCTTTCTTTAATAGTCATTTAACCAGCTTATTTTTCAAAATTAGCCTCTGTGTACTTTATTAAGATTTTTAAATTGTGTTGTTTTGGAGTTTGACTACTATAAACAAAATGTGCTTAAAGTACCTTATTTTTCTCAAAGATTTTCTTCTTTTCTTTGAATTTTTTATGTGAATACTTTATTTTGTATCAATCAAGAATGACTTCATGGTCAGAAAGAGAAAGACAGTTACCATATGATATCACTTATGTGGAATCTAAAATATGATACAGATGAATTCATTTATAAAACAGAAACATTCACAGACATAGAAAACAAACTTATGGGGACTTCCCTGGTGGCGCAGTGGATAAGAATCTGCCTGCCAATGCAGGGGACACGGGTTTGATCCCTGGTCTGGGAAGATCCCACATGCTGCAGATCAACTAAGCCTGTGCGCCACAAATACTGAGCCTGTGCTCTAGAGCCCGCGAGCCACAACTACTGAGCCCATGTGCTGCAGCTACTGAAGCCCGCGTGCCTAGAGCCCGTGCTCTGCAACAAGAAAAGCCACCGCAATGAGAAGCCTGTGCACCACAACAAAGAGTAGCCCCCGCTGGCTGCAACTAGAGAAGGCGCGTGCACAGAAACGAAGACCCAGCACAGCCAAAAATAAATAAATTTATAAAAACCAACAAACAAAAAGAAAACAAACTTATGGTCACCAAAGGGCAAGGGGGTGGGGGAGGGATAAATTAGGAGTTTGGGATTAGCAGATACAAACAATGATATATACAAAATAGATAAACAACAAGGTCCTGCTGTATAGCACAGGGAACTATATTCAATATCCTGTAATAAACCATAATGGAAAAGGAAAAAAAAATGACTTCATGAATGTCATTGTGATTTTATAGTTTTTCCTATTTTTGAAAATTTTACATTGCAAATCATAAGATCTGGGTCTGATAACTGGATTTTTTTCTATTGTCTCTTTTTTAAAAAATTATTTTTACATTGGACTATAGTTGATTTACAATGTTGTGTTATTTTCAGATGTACAGCAAGGTGATTCACTTATACATACATATATATATATATATATATATATATATATATATATATATATATATATATATATATATATCCTTTTTCAAATTCTTTTCCCATTTAGGTTATTACAGAATATTGAGCAGAGTTCCCTGTGCTATATAGTAGGTCCTTGTTAGTTATCTATTTTTAATATAGTAGTGTTTATATGTCAATCCCAAACTCCCAGTTTATCCCTCCCCCCAACCCTCGACCCTTTGGTAACCATAAGTTTGTTTTCTAAGTCTGTGAGTCTGTTTCTGTTTTGTAAATAAGTTCATTTGTATCATTTTTTTTTTAGATTCTGCATATAAGCAATATCATATAATATTTGTCTTTCTCTGTCTGACTTCACTTAGTATGATAATCTCTAGGTCCATCCATGTTGCTGCAAATGGCATATTTCGTTCTTTTTAATGGCTGAGTAATATTCCATTGTATATATGTACTACATCTTCTTTATCCATTCATCTGTCACTGGACCTTAGGGCCTCCATGTCTTGGCTGTTGTAAACAGCACTGCAGTGAACATTGGGGTGCATGTATCTTTTTGAATTATGGTTTTCTCTGGATATATGCCCAGGAGTGGGATTGCTGGATCATATGGCAACTCTATTTTTAGTTTTTTTTTTAATTAATTTTTATTGGAGTATAGTTGCTTTACAATGTTATGTTAATTTCTACTGTAAGGAAAAGTGAATCAGCTATACATATACGTATATCCCCTCTTTTTTGGATTTCCTTCCCATTTAGATCACCACAGAGCATCGAGTAGGGTTCCCTGAGCTATACGGTAGATTCTCATTAGTTATCTGTTTTATACACAGTATCAATAGTGTATATACGTCAATCCCAATCTCCCAGTTCATCCCACCCCCACTCTTGATATCCATGTTTGTTCTCTAAGTCTGTGTCTCTGTTTCTGCTTTGCAAATAAGATCATTTATACCATTTTTCTAGATTCCACATACATGCGTTAATATACGATATTTATTCTTCTTTCTGATTTCGCTCTGTATGACCGTCTCTAGGCACATCCACCTCTCTACAAATGACCCAGTTTTGTTCCTTTTTATGGCTAATATTCCATTGTATATATGTGCCACATCTTCTCTGTCCATTCCTCTGTTGATGGACATTTAGGTTACTTCCATGTCCTGGCTATTGTAAATAGTGCTGCAATGAACATTGGGGCACCATGTGTCTTTTTTCCTTTTTTTTTTTTTGTGGTACGCGGGCCTCTCACTGTTGTGGCCTCTCCCGTTGCGGAGCACATGCTCCGGACGCGCAGGCTTAGCGGCCATGGCTCACGGGCCCAGCCGCTCCACGGCATGTGGGATCTTCCCCGACCGGGGCATGAACCCGTGACCCCTGCATCGGCAGGCAGACTCCCAACCACTGCGCCACCAGGGAAGCCCGCCATGTGTCCTTTTGAGTTATGGTTTTCTCTGGGTATATGCCCAAGTAGTGGGATTGCTGGGTTATATGGTAATTCTATTCTTAGATTTTTAAGGAACCTCCATACTGTTCTCTGTAGTGGCTGCACCAAGTTACGTTCCCACCAACAGGGTGGGAGGGTTCCCTTTTCTCCACACCCTCTCCAGCATTTATTGTTTATAGACATTTTGATGATGCCCATTCTGACTGGTGTGAGGTGATATCTCATTGTAGTTTTGATGTGCATTTCTTTAATAATTAGCAATGTTGAGTGTCTTTTCATGTGCTTTTTGGCCATCTGTATGTCTTCTTTGGAGAAATGTCTATTTAGGTCTTCTGTCCATTTTTTGATTGGGTTTTGTTTGTTTTCCCCTCTCTCTTAGTTTCCTGTCATCTTGGTCTCATCTCCTGATACACCTGAATTTCGGATACTGTGTATAAAATATAGTAGAGATAATTCTAGGTTATTGATAATGTCATTTTCCTCCAAAAAGGATTAACTTTTGCTTCTTTTAGTCAGAATCAGAGATTGAGCTGATTCACTGCTTTGCCTCAGACTTTGTAAAGCTGTCCTATTCCTCCTTGATCCTTACTTCCTTTCTTATTCTCACCCCTTTGCCTGTTTTCCTACTAGGTGGTTTTGTTCTGGTTGATTTGCAAAAGCTCTCTTTGTATGTAAGAGACAGGCTCTTTGCCTATATGTGCTACAAATGTTTATCACCAGCAAATATGGTTTATCTAACTGCTACCTTTTAGGATTTTTTTAAAGGTTTTTTGTAGCCTTTCTATTGTCCTTTTAAAATGTTACTATTGCACAAATATTTATAAACTACCCACATATAATCACAATGCACTTATACATCCACATGCACAGACAAGACATTATTAATTATATCACTCAGGTTCTTTATATCATAATTTTTGAGGGATCAAGGTTGATTTGCCAATGACTAATGGTAGTGATTTTACCCTTTCTCATGATAAAGAGTGATGTTCTTGGTCTTTTTTACCTAGAATTTGATCTTGTCAAGTGTTAAAATGTTATGATCCATGTGTTTTGGAAATGCTGGGGGCATGGTGTAGATTCTGATTTTGTCTTTGTCTCTTTAATTCAGGATTCTTCAGTTCTTTTCCCCCTCTTTTAGGTTAGAAGTAAAGAATGGATTCTATGGTTAAATAACCTGAGAGATCTCATAGGTGGAGAAAGTGGGCCTGTACCTGAGTCTTAAAGTATAAATAGGATATGAATGGGTAGAAGTGTGTGGGCCTTCCAGACAAGGGAGAAGGATTAAAAAAGAAATGAGGATAGGGTAGAAAATGAAGTATGTTCAGAATGTGAAAAGAGGCTCTCGGGAGCAGGAAGTCAAGAAATAGGAAGCAAATGTGGGTTAATGAGGTAGGATCACATTCTGGAGGATCCTGAAAGCCAGGTGGAAAAGTAATTCTTTATAAATTGGCTATTCTTAATGCAAATAACCAGATAAGTACATATTTACAAAATAAGCTTTGTGTCAAAGCTCGCTGTACGGAATCATCTGTCAAGCTTGTTTATCTTGATTCATTTTCCTTTATTCCAAGAGCTCAGAGCAGTGCACCATGATTCACATTAACTAATCTAATGCACATTCTTTGAGTTTTATTTTGTATCTGACATTCTAACCAGGTGATTTTTAGAGTGATGGTTCAGATTGGTAACCTTGCCTCAAAGAGATATTTTAAGTCTGTCATATTGTGGATCAGTTGAGAACTGCTTTCCTTCAGTTCTGTTTCTCTCCTTCCTTTTCTGCTTTTGCCCACCCCCAAATCATAAATGTTAGTTTCCTTGCATATATTAAGCAGATGAGATGAAAATATGCTAAATATGGGGAGATGGCCACGTCTGCAGGCCTGGACTGTTCAGTTGTCTCTCAAGAAGCATGTAGGATGGTGGCTTATTGAGAGTTGAATGAAGCAATGAATACAGTTGCCAATAGTATTTTCAAGTACCCACTCTGCACAGATGATGTGGAAAGATGCGGAAGCCAGGACCTTCTATTGAATATCATCACTGAGTTTGGGATGGTCAGCTCTTCAGAAACAGCACTTTTACTCCCAAGGGGAAATTGAGAGAACTGAGTGTTTTCCTTTTAGCTTTGACATAAAATTGTATGTTTTTTCTATTCCCAGGGGACTCCTTCTCACAGTTCCGGTTTGCCGAGGAGAAAGAGTGGGATAGTGAAGCTTCCTGCCCCAAACAGGTAAGGTGAAGCTCTGTCTGGAATGTGGACTGGCTCTTCTCAAGGCTGGAGACCAGCACCTTTCACATTGTTGTTGTGATAGAGACTTCACATAGAGAAGAGTCTAGTCATTCATGTACAGTTCAGCGTCAGTTACCTAAATTGCTCAGAAGGTTTTCAGGGAGCTTAAATTATACAGGCTTTTGGAGCTGGAGTTGACCTTTATACCTGGCCGTCTATGTGAACTACTTATATAGCTCATATATGACTATAGTTCATATAGACTGGGTTGTAGGGCTGAAAGTTTATAGTCACGATTTTGAGTGGATTACTTTGCCATTTGGCCTTCCTTCTTTTCTCTTTCTGTGAAAATTCATCTAAGGCTTGAGAATTAATTTATTTCTCCCACACAGTTTTTGGTGTTAGGTAAGAAAATCCTTAACTTTATAGTTTTAAATAACTCTTCTTCTATAATTAGGAGAATAAAGCTATAAAATAAGAACAAGCATCATAGAAGTCTTTCAGTGAATCCGTAGCACCCACGCACGTTATTTGCTTTGTATTGCTGCCATATTTTCCTCCCAAGGAGTTTTGATGATTCTCCAGGCAGGATTTCACTGAACCTTTCCGTACGAGAAACGACAGGTATTCTCACCCTTTTTAAAATGCACGGAGGATGAGTAAGTGCTGGCGTGGCATTTGCTTCCGACTCCGGGGCTGGAGCATACTATCTGATAAAGTTCAGACAGGAGACCGGGCAGCAGACCTGACGGATAAAGGGCGGGACCTTCCTCCCCATTCCGCTGTCAGCTCAGTACACACACAGTAGGTGGCTCACACCCCCAGGTGGGCTGGCTTCACGTTCAGTTGTTTGGGACGGACATTGACTTAAAGACAGAGGGGAGGGAAGTGACTTGTAAAATGACTTCCTGTTCCTGTACAAAGAGTACGTTTTATAATATAGAAAAATTTGGGAATTAAAAATATTTGTTTTTGCTCGGGTCTGTCTGGGCATGTACCTGAGTATGCTTTAGAATTCTAGCACAAGTTGTAAACAGACGAACGCAGATCATGGAGGAATTCAGTGAAAGCCAAACAACTCCCATTTCAACTCCTTTGCACCAGGTTGGCTATCAGAGAACATTTTGGTATCCTGAGAGTTTCAAATAATTCTAAGGTTCTTTATTTATCAAAACACATGTTCTTTATTAGATATTTTATTAGATGTAGCTTATTGGAAGATGAATGAGACAGAGACCATGCTTGTTCATCGCCCTAGGCCCCTTACCTTAGCACAGTGGCTGACACATAGTAGATGGTAAATATTTACATGATAAATGAAAAAGAATGCAACATAAAGTAAGAGGTATAATGAATGAATGAACGTAATACTGTGGGAGAAAGCTGCTTTGGGCTGGAGGTGATTGAGAGTGGGAGCATGGGATAAAGATCATTTGAATGGGCCTTGGTGGATGGATGAGTATGGTTCTGGTAGGTTCTGTCTGGGGAACAACAGGAGAGTGATGAGATCTGAAAGACCAGGCTGTGCTCAGAGTCGGGAGCGTAGCTGGAGTGTAGCTGGAGTGTGGATTCTCAGAAGAGGCGGCTTCCAGTGTGGGTCTGGGTCACTTAGTACCAGTGGTTTGGTCTTCATTTTTATCTAGGGGCAGTTTAGCCTGTGGGTCAGAGCATAGACTTCAGAGACGCAAACCTGAGCGTAAATACTAGTTCTCATCTGGAAAATGGAACTAATAATAAAATGTAACTCAGAGTTGTCATGAGGATTATATTAGATTATAAATAAAAGTCCTTCTGTGCAGTTCCTGACACAGAGGAAACACTCAAAATTAGCTCTTATTACTACTGTTACTTGTTAACAAAAGTCTTGTTTAGCAAGACAATGGAAATGGCTAGACTGGACCTCTGCAATATTGGGAAGGAGCGACTGAAGAGGTCAGAGGCTGGAGGCTGGGAGACCAGGTAGGAGGAGGATATTACATGAACGGGAGGGGACGTGGGCCGACAGCATGGGCCGTGAGTTGGAAGACAGTTCACTGGCAGATGGGACTGCAGTGGAGGACGTGGTAGATTGCGTCACGGGCCAGACGTGAGACATGAGGACAAGAAAGATTCGCAGGGGCGCTGAGCTTCCCAGCACGCTGATGAGGTGAGCAGTGATGACTGATGGGGCGAGAGAAGGCAAGCCTGATTGTGAGCATCTTGAGTTGAAGTATTAGTAGGGCACATCCCAAACTGAATTCATCACTTCGCCACCGGCACTGTTTCGTGTCCCACATCTCCCCTCACTCGGTCCTCTTTATTTTTGCTTACTTGAGAGAGAAAAAGAAGAGAAGAATCTATCTGTCTATCTACCTGTCTGTCTATCTATCAGTTGTTCCTCATGTGCTCCTCTGTCCCCAGCACAGCCAGTGACATGAAGCAGTGAAGAGTTTGCCAGTGGGTCCTGGCGGAGGCCCCGAAGGGCACCCTGATGGGAGAGGGCCCAGTGCTGTCCCTGTGACTTGCCTTCATGTCTCTGTGGCTCACGTGCAGGGTGAGGGGAAGGTGGCCTGGCAGTCAGGGTCCCTGCTTCAGCCGTGTTGGCCCCATTACCGCAGGGGAGTTGGTCCCTTCAATCCATGAGTGGCGTTTTCAGACCTGTCCTTTGGACAGTGTGGGGACATGTGAGGAGGGAATGGGTGGGAGGAGAACTGAGGGTGAAAAAAATAGGTCCATTATTTTTTGAAAATCACCTGAAGCTTTTTTTTCATTCCATTTTTCAGTTGTGTTGACTAGCGACTTATTTAGTCAGTAGAGCTTCCTCGAGCAACCACTGAGCACTGGGTGGCACGCCGTGGTTCCTGAGTGCGTGGCTTTTAAGGGAACAGACACTCAGGCCCACCCCTGAGAGCGCAGTTCTGAATGAGGCCTGACGCTCTGTACACGGAAGGCGCCCAGCTTTCTCTGAAGTGTCGCTTGATCTGAGCACTTCCACTGTAAAGTGTCCCCGTGGTCCCTGAGTACCCAAATGAATGTGGACTGTGAGTGCTGTGGCTCTCGAGGAAGGTGCAATGGTCTGATCAGAGGCTGTAAGTGGAGTTTCTAGTAGGTTCGCTCCTCACCAAGTGGTGTACCTTTACGCAGACACTGAGACTCGGAGTCTGATTGGCTTCCTGGACAGGGAGGAAACCTTCGGGAATAGATTCTCACCACTGAGTCTGTGCGCACACTGATGGCGGAGAAGTGGGGTTGGAGGGACTTTGTTCTAACAGTCAAGGCTGGCCTCCTGCCCCCAGCCTCCGAATCTGCAGGAGAAGAGGCGCTGGGGTGGCCAGGCTGCGTGCTCCAACTGTGAGTGACTGTCAGCGTTGGCCAGGTGGATGTGGGGATGGGGCTCTCCGGGCAGAGATGACCCACCAGTTATTTACAACATGGAGCAAAAAAGCTAATTCATGGTGGTTATTCCAATTAAATCTATTTTCAAATTCACACTTTACTATTACAAGCAATTCACTTCAGCTCCCTTTATATCTAAGGCCTTCAGCTGTAGCCCTTTAGGGGACAAACTGGTGACAAAAAAGGGGAAGGCTTCTTACATCGTGGTGTTTGATGGTAGGTTCTAGGCTCTAGGACTGCTGCAGGGAGACGAGGAGAAATCACTGTGCTGGGCTTTAGTGTCTTGAGGTCCTCATGGAGGCGGTGTCCTATCACATGGGCCTTGGATGGTGGGTGGGAATTGGAGACGTGGGGAAAGGAGACACCCCAGCAGCTGAAGGTCCATCACTTGGGACTCGGCACATAAGCACAGCCTGGCCATTCCCTGGATCTCACAGACTTTTCATTGTTAACGATATACCTTGTAGCCGTGTCACACATGATGCAAAAGGGGGGAGGAAGTTTGGGCACTTCTAGCTGGACCCCAGCACGTCTCAGCGGGCCTTCTCCAGAGAGCTGAGACAGCAGCATGTGAACGGTTGGCAGGCATCGTGGACGGAAAGTTCTTGCTCTTTTATAGGCTGAAAGCAGGGGGTCTACCCGGGTGACTTTGCAGACACCTTGGCAGTGGGAAGGGTGAGATTTCCAGTTTGTAATGTGGTGACTTACTCATGGGTTAAGCATTCAGGATCACACTTTTCTAGTGGTTTGAGAGGTCTTCTCCAAACTTCGAAACAAAGACTGGCCATGCTGGTCTTGATCAAGCACTTGACGTGCTGAGTGCAGGACTGCGGCAAGGCCTGCACATGTAGTGCATTTCCCACTCTCCTGCTCCCTAAATACTCTGTGTTTTTAGATGTAAGTTCCTTTTTTTTCCAGGGTGAGGGGCCACATCTGCTGCTGCCAACCTTGCTTACCGTAGAGCTAGCCATCTCCGGAAACTTTCAGAAGGGCAGTTGAAGAGCTGTATTGCTTCTTTTGATCCCTGTGTCCTGCTGTTGTGAGGCTCAGGGGTTCGAGTGGGTCTGCGTTTAGTGTCGGCGCTCTACTTGAGAGCACCAGGAATGACTCCCCACCTCCAGTCATTATAAACCCATCTACCCAAGGCATCCTTACCGTGGAATGGGGATTAGACTCCATGACCCCTGGGTGGTGTTCCCTAACTTGATATCAGTGATTGCAGCGTAAGTCATGGTTCTACCTGGGTCTGTGATAGTCCCTGGTAGACAAGGTGGGCCGTGGTGTCTGCCTCTAGTGTGGCGGCCACCTTCTAGTTTTTCCTTCTCTTGGGTGGCCGGGGCACCTAGAAACAGCCGTTAGGGGTCATGCGATAACCTGGACCGTTTTCTCAGATGTGGTCAGTTTGTGAGGGCACTGCCTGGATGGGATTTTGCGTCTATGCACGGGAAGGGAGTTCAAGGGACTTACAGTGTTGGCCTCACACAAAGTGCTGCCAGCTGGAGGGTAAGTTTCCATCCTCTGCTTTCTGGTTGGAAGAGAGAGAAGCGTATACCTCATGGGCTTCTTTGGCTGTGACTGTCCTCCCCATCTGACTGCTGAGACAGCTCTTCCCTGCTCTCCTGAAGGCCAGCCATCTGAATCTGGGGGGGAGATGTCCAGTTAGATTTCATTAAGTGCTTTGAGTTTTTTTTCAGTAATTCCAAGAGCATCCGCAGGTTCCAGGTTTCCGTGCAGCCTTGATGTGAGGTGATCACCACCCTGCTGCTGCTCTGGCAGCCTGAGCTGTGGCTCAGGAAGGTGCTTTTGGTTTTGCTTATCTTAATGCAGAGATGGTAGAAATTAGAACCATATCAAGTGTGATTTATGATCTGATTACTCCCAGCTAAAAGTAATAGATGATTTATTTACAGTTACTACCTATCGTCTTGTGCTCTTTTATTTCTGAAAGGTCATATGTAATCATCTTTTTTTTTTTTTTGCGGTACGCGGGCCTCTCACTATTGTGGCCTCTCCCGTTGCGGAGCACAGGCTCCGGACGCGCAGGCTCAGCGGCCATGGCTCACGGGCCCAGCTGCCCCGCGGCATGCGGAACCCTCCCGGACCGGGGCACGAACCCGTGTCCCCTGCATCGGCAGGCGGACTCTCAACCAGTGCGCCACCAGGGAAGCCCCATATGTAATCATCTTGATCAATAATCTATCTTTTTTTTTATATATAGAATTCAGCATTTTATGTGGACTGTGAGTCATTGGTTCGAGCCCTTCAAGAACTGCCTCTCTCACTCCGACTCAATGTTGCTGCTGAATTGGTCCAGGTAAAAACCCTGACAGCATCCTGAGGCTGGTATGAATTAGGGCAGGAGAAGAAGAAGAATGAAAAACATCCCCCTGCAGGATGTTTCAGACTCAGCTTTTCCTTTCATCAAGCTGAGCGTTTTGTATCAGGTAGAATTTCGTAAAGTTTTGAGGGAGAATGAAATACTTTCTAAAGGTTTTTTCATTTTATATTTGAAACATTTTAAAGGATCAAATGTAATAGAATTGAATGAAATGTAAAAGTATAGCGTCTGCCTTGTATTGTACTCAAAATGTTTATGTGCCAGGCTTTGTGTTAGGCACTAAGGTTACCGTGGTGAACAGACAGGCACGGTTCCTGCCCTCATGGAGCTTAATCTATTGGGAGAGACGGGTATTGATCAAGTTATCAAATTATAAGCCCTGTGAAGGGGAAGGACAGTATGCTGTGAGAATATGTAATAGTGAACCTGATCGACTTTGGTGTGATTAGGAATGGCTTTCCTGAAGAAGTGACAGATAAGCCGAGATCCAAAGCATAAGAACATTTGAGTTGGGATTTAAAGAAGAGTGACCCAGTCAGATCTGCATTAACAACTGTGCTAATAACAATAGCAGTAACAAAGAACATTCTGGCTGCAGGATGGAGAGAGGGCTGTATTGGGGTGTCTGTGTTTAGGGTAAATCTGCACAGGCACACCCATACAAGAGTAGAGTGGATGAGGGGAGGCAAATTAGGAGGCCACTGCACGGTTCAGGTGAGTAATACTGTAGCTTGGGCCAGGCTAATGATGGTAGAGATGGCAGGGAACTGGACTTTACCAAGAGGTGTATTACAAAAGTAAAATTAACAGGACTTGGTGAAATACCGGAAATGGAGAGGGAGCAGGGAAAGAATTTTCTAGGTTTTCCAGCCTGTGCAACTCAGTGGTAGCTAGTATTAGGAAGGGTGAGGCTTGGACATTATGGGTTTGTGTCTCTGAGATGTCAGAGTGAAAATATTAGTCAATTGGATGTAGAAATTTATAGTTCAGAATCAAGGGTTGGAAATATAAATTTGGGAGATATCGGTTGTAAGGTAGCTAAGAGAGGAGCCATTGAATCGGCTAAGAGAGGAGGGGCCCAAGGGCTATACCAGAAGGAACTTTGAAATTTAATTGTGGCTAGATTGGATTTTGTTAAAAAGTGAAACCCTAGGCAGTACTAGTTGTCAATAGAATCCCAGCAACTAAAATGACCAGTTTTGTTCTGCAGTTGAATGTGATGCTAAGCGTGAGCATAGGCAGGCATCAGTGGGTATCCACCCAGCTGTCTCTGTGGCACTCACGTCAAATTTAGGGCAGCAAATAGAATTCAGGCTGGAGGACACTTAGGGGCAGAGAAGTAGAGAGGATAGCATTTGCCTCTGATGGGGAATCACCCTGGGACGTCTTTAGGAGTGTTTGGGGGTATTGGGGCTTGTCTTAGTGATTGGGTGAGCACTCCTCTTCCTCTGGCTGTCCAGAGATGGTCAAAGTCCTGACATACTTGGTTTGATCCCACACAATGAGGAGTGGTTAACAGAACACATCAGGGAAACACAGATGAAGGTGATGGGGGCCCCAGGATTGAGGAGAGAAACGGGAAGTGGTGTGAGCATTTGAAAGTGAAGGATGATGTTGTCAGAGGCAGGCCTCAGAGGAAAGATATAAAATAATTGTACTTTTGTAAATAGTAACTTTTAACTATCTAGCCAGGTTTTCCCACTCCTCCCATGAGGGAGAGCGGTTATTCTCAACTGTGTTTGCATGTTAGACTCACCCGGGAGTTAACAAACAAACAAAGACAATGCCAGCCAGCCAGTGCAGACCCACTGAATGATTCCAGGATTAGAACAGGGGACCACATCCCATCTTCGCCCTGCACACTGACAGTGCTGGATGAATATTTAAGTTCCTGTGTAAAGCCACGCGGTCTTAAAAGCCCTAAGGAGCTATTAGCAAACTGGATCTGCTCAGGATGCTTAAATGTACAAATAAGGGGACAACACCTCCAACAGCAGCTGACCCTCCTTCTGAACCTACCCACTGATGCCAGCCTGGTCACCACAGGCCTCCCTCCAGAACTGTGGTTCTCAGCCTTCCTCTACATTACAGTCACCTGGGGGGAGGGTTTAACTTTATTAAATTATAACATATAGAGAAGTGCGTGCGTAAGTCTTTACACATGCAGATCAAGGATCAGAATGCCGCCACCCCCCAGAACCTCCCCCCACCCCCCGAGACAATACTTCCCTAAGACCACTATCCTGACTTCTCATACTCAAGATTAGTTTTGCCTGTTGGGGGCGTTTTTACAAATGTAATCAAATGGAATGTTTTCTTTCCTGTCTGGCAATTTTTACTCAAATAATGTTACTAACGGTCATTCTTTTCTTCTTGGTGAATTTGTTCCTTCATCTCCTATATTTGTGCATCTTAGTTCAGTGAACAGATCCGACTTGCTAATTACTTCTCCGTGACTTTTTACAAAGCCTGCCTCGTCGCAGGCTTAAGTGTACATTCACATAGACATACAGGACTGTCCATTCTCAGGCTGGTGACAGGAGTGCACAGCCCTTTTGATTTCAGCTCTGAGCAGGTTGGCACAGGGCTGAGGTGGGCACGGTAGGGAGGTCTCCCACACTTACCCCTGCAGCAGTAAGAGGGGTGCTGGCAGGACCTGGATGGAGACACTTTGTGACCTTCCTGTCTGAATTGAGTTTCCTACTCCACAGAGTCTGATGGCTTCCTTTGCTTTAATTTCTGCTTAAGCAAATACGGCAGGACTCACATTAACTCAGATACTGTGCTTCTCTTTCAGACGGCCCTTCCTTTAGAGCTTCCTCAGGTGAAACCAAAGAGAAATAATGATGGCAAGGGACTAGGGATGCAGTTAAAGGGGCCCTTGGGGCCTGGAGGAAAGGGGTCCATCTCTGAGCTGAAATCTGCTGCCGCTGGCTGCCCCATGTACCTGGGTAAAGACAGCCTAGGACCGGGCCCTTCCAAGGGTTCTCAGAACCCCGCTTCCCCACTGCAGTCGGCAGCAGACGATTTGGAAGAAGAACTAGATCTGCTGCTTAATTTAGATGCGTCTGTAAAAGAGAGCGGTGACATCTTAGCAGACCAGACAGCTCAGGACCTGGAATCTGAGAAAGATGAGGAGGTGGCCCAAGAAGAAACAGGTATGGTTTTCATTTTATTCCCCATCCATCTTCTCGATTCTGGTGTTTTACTGAGAATAGCTTCACCTCTGTCACATCCCTACACATCTTCATCAGTGTCTGACATCGATCTGGCCTTGTCCACTGACATCTATTTCTGTGCTCACGTCTCTGCTTCCCCCTGAGCTGACCTTTCTGACAACATTGCTCTCACTCGATATTACTGGGCTTCCAAAGCTGCTACCTGCCTGATTGCAATCTTAAACCCGGGGCTGCAAATTGAACTCGTGCTGTAAAAGGCATTTCGATACCCGTGGCCTCAGCTGTGCAGCAGCAGACCTTTTAATCGACTGTCTGAACAGGCCTGTTGATCAGTGCTTTGTGCTTCTTGCTTGCTATTTCGATCTTGGTTGTTTTTTTTTTTTTTTTTTTTTTTTTTACAAAAGAAGACTTCCTCATTTGTGCATGTTCTGTTAGATGGCGGGCCATCTGACAGGGAGAGGCCTAGTGACTGCCCCGTCCATACACTGCATTCAGGACCCTTTAATGGCTTTAGTTTCCAGGAAACTAAGCTGTTAGTCTTTTAAAAAAAAACTAGTGAACTGTGAGATTCATCATCCAAATAAATAGAAGAGCAAATCTCTACTCCATTTATGAATTTGTTTAGGTATCACTGGATCTTCTTAGGGAGCAGGAAAATAATAGAACGTTTCCCCTTATCGTGAGCGAAGTCAGACTTTGGCTGATTTCCAGCATGGATCAAACCCCAGGGAAGCGTTAACCCTCGGTTCTGGCACTAACGTGAAGTTGTTAACGTTGCTTTTATTTTTTTAGATCCTGCAAAACCGTCTGCGTTGGAAGGAAAGAACGTGGCATCTGAGCAACCAAGTATATCCAGAAATGTTACTGAGGAAGAGCTTGAAGATTGGTTGGACAGCATGATTTCCTAAACTCGATGAAAGAAAAAAAAAAAGAGAGAGAGAAAGAAAATGAAAAGTGCCTGAAGCCAATTTTGGTTGCCTTGTAAGGGAAGGCGGGCCCAAGGCTGTCCTTCCAGAACAGCTGGTTTACAAGCACGGCCCGAGCCCGTGTGGCCATCACGCTTAGCAGTAGACGCCTACCTCCCCCATGTTCAACAAATCCGAAATGAGACAGTAAGCGGCTCGCTGCATTTGTTCTCTGGCTTAGTAACTGAATAGACTTCTTAAGGGCAGGAGATGTTACGGCCCTTGTGTCCAGTTTCTTCCTCTCAATTTTTACAGCATAGCGGGTGCAGCTGATGAAGAAAGCTAAGCAAACCAGGCATGCATTTGGCCAAAATAAACAAACGCTGGTTTGTGGATTTTTTTTTCCTTCCTTTCTTTCTTGTGCGGGGAGCCGTGGGCTGTTTGTTAGTCTCCTGTCCCTTTTCCCAGCACCACAGGGTGGTTGTAAATCATCCAGAAAGGGGGCGTTACAAGAGGCCAAACCGTGAGTTGGTGATTATGACTTTATTGCAGTGGGCACTTCGTTTTATTTAAGGAGATTCACCTAAACAAACAGAGCAGCTCCACTACTTACAAGGGAGACCATAAAGCGTTACTCTATTTGGCATAAGATTGAGATTTTTTTCTGAATTTTCAGTACAGTACTTTTTTTCTCTGATAACAGCAGTTGACAAGCTGTTACTGAAAAAAAAAAAAAAAACATGAATAACCTTTGAGTGCAGTTTCATAAAGTAAGACAGAAGATCCACACAACTAATTAATGGAACTGTCCGTCTCGAACATAAATGTAAAAAACTTGCATAGCTATATCTAAAGAGGTTTTGTAAGGCACTTACTCGATACTTCAGTGTCGACAAAGTGGCGGTTTGTTTGTTTGTTTCTATTTCTTTAACTGCTTAAAGCTTTTCAAGCTGATTCTGGATACATTCACTAGCAAGTACCATGGGAGAAATTAGACTGCAGTTTTAAAATGATTTTTTTGTAGCTCAGACCGTGAGTCACTGGTGGAGTACCATCATGTGGAATTCAAGTGTTTAAAATTCCAGGTATTGTGCCTCCCAAACTTCCTGCTTCTCTAGCCCTTCCCTCAGTGGTACCATCCCAACGACCTAGTTAGAACTGAGAAACCTGAAGGCTTTCAACTAGAGCTTCCTTGAAGCTGGGCCGTACTCTTTTTTTCTTTCAACATTTTTGACAGGTTATCTCGCACAGTGTACGTCCATTAGATACAAAAAGCCAAATCAATTCCAAAATACCACAGATGTGTAACAAACACTTCCTTGTAAGGGAGGCATTTTAGGAAATGTCACTTTTCAAATGTGTTGCAGAACTGTTAAGAGAAGGATTTTATTGACCGTCCAGAATGGTGGAGGCTTCTTTCATTCCCATTTATCCAAGCTGATCTTCGTACTGTTTCCGGAAGCAGTCACCAGCAGGGAAGAAATCCCAACACCTTTCTTGGTACATCTTCCAGACATAAGATTCCTGAAATAACGGGAACAAAGGAGACTTCTTTATAAACCACAGTAAGCTGGAACCCAATTTATTTTCCCTCTCTATGTCTCCCTTTGGGAATCCTGATGTGGATAAATGTGAGGCCCAACTGGTACATTCTTTCTTGCACTGTTCCCAGCTCAGGCTGTTTTGGGAGCAAGAAGTTTCTCCCTTCTTTTCTCCCTTCTTCTGACCGCCCCCCCACCAAAACAAACAAAAACCCCACAGTGAGACCAACTCGATGATCGCCACTAAAAATACTTAAAGATTTAGCAGAGGGTTGACTCCATGCCATTTGTAACTGGTAGAAGGCAGAATATACGAATCCAATGACGTTTGACTATTTGGTAAGCTACCTTTTCCTCCCCTATTCTCTGTCTTTACACTGCTTTTTCATACTTAGTCACAGAACCCCTCTGACACATACTTTCACGCACCCTGTCACACCCACACCTCCGCATCCCTGTGTCACCCACACAGGAGGTCGTTATCTTTCTTAGGCTGTCGTCTCACCATTTTGCTCCGACTCTCCTGCTCTTTGTCGGAGCCACCCACTCAGCTTTGCATTGTCTTTTTCTCTGTAACGTTCTCCCCACCTCCAGCTATTCTGCCCTGAAGCAGCAACTATAAGGATTTAGAAAATGTCAGTGTTTGCTGGGAAGGATAACCAAGGGGGCCTTTTGGAATAGGTGGGAGTTGCCTTAGAATTTTGGCTTCTTAAGTCACAAAGAGATGGTGGAACAATGCAGGAAGCAGTGGGAAAACGCACAGAAGAGACAAATGGGGGTCACCTCTCTATTTCAGATATCCTGTGCTCTACTGAGGCTTGACGCAGAAAGGGGAAGCTCTATCTTAAGGTGTTTCTCACCTGACCTGTGTGCTCTGTTTCATCTTTATTAATCAAATACATCAGGAAGAACCTGGAACGAGGAACAAAGGTTTAACAACTGAGAAAAAGACAATATTAGATTCTTTGGTTAGAAAACCAAAGTCAAGTGAGCTGGAGAGAGGATTAAATACATTGTTCAGCATCATGCTGACTCCTATACCTTTCAGAATAGGGGAAACGTGGCATGACAACATACGCCATCATCTTCTAATAATAATACACATTTATCTCAAAATTAGCCTTTTTGTGAGCAGAGGTCCTTAAACCTTGAGCTAAGATCACTTGTGAGGAAGAATTTTCGCTACCATTTTATTGTTTTTTAAAAAAGTCCTAAGGTAAACAATAAAATGGTAACCAAAACTCTTACCATATAATTCTTAGTAGGCCAATTTATCATCTTATAAGAATACAGAATTGAAATTTTGTGTGTCTCAAAGATACGTTATGGAAAAGTAAAAATATTTACTCTCACTCAGTTGCCCTGGAATTCAGCAGCACGCAGGTGACGGGCCGCCTTGACGAGAGCAAATATGAATTGGTTGAGAGGAAGGCCTGACTGGAGGGGGTTCAAAGGAGAGTGGGACGACAGAGATTGGAGACCCCGAACATGCACACTTTTCCAGTTTTGCTGGAAGGGAAGGAAGAAGCAGGGCAACAGCTGGAAGGAAAAGTGGGGTCACAGCCTTTTTTCTTTGTTTAGGATTAAAAAATATTATATGGTGATAGGAAAAATTCAGCAGAGAGGAAACTTGCTGGAGTTAATATGACCTTGATTGAGAAGGGATGGGAGCTAATTCCAGGTTGAGGGGCTGACATTTGCTTGGAGCAGAAACAGTCTGCAGCGCACACCTGTCAATCAGAACGGGGAGGGGCAGGGCCTATGGACAAAGACACGGGCTCACGGGGACTCCTGCAAGCTCTTTCCTAATTGCCTCTGCTTTCCGGAGACCAAGGAGGAAAAGGCATTGGCAGAGCGTGAACTACAGGACGTAACTGTATTTTACTCACTGTTCCTGGCCCTGCCCCATCACCTTTGCTGACCAAGGATACTCACAAGTAGTTGGCTAAGTTGTGCTCTTGTAAGGTGTGTGTTTCAAAACCATGAGGGGTCGTGTCGAAGTAGTCATTGCCGATCCCACAGATGAAACATTTCGTCTAAGAAGAATAACAGGGAGAAAAGGCATGAGTAGGCGTGACATTACAGGCAGGTAGCAAAAGGGTGAGGATCTCTGCTTGAATTGAGAGACACTAAAACATTTCTGTCTTTCATGCTTTAGGCTGTTAGTCGTCTTCTCCAGAGTGTCACATACCTAGCTTCTACCTAGTGGAGGGTACTTGCTCCTTCCTAAGCCTGGGGCATGGCGGAGGCAGCAGGTGGGGGTGGGGGTGGTGGTAGGGTACAGAGCAGTAGATGGGCCCAGAGAAGAGGACAGGCTTGGAAAACAACCATGGTTGGTAATTTTGCCTAGGGCTGGCCCTAAATAAGAGTAGAACCTACTGTTTAAAAAAATCCATGTGCTGTGAGATAATGGAAATCAAGTTGGGATTTAGTAGAACGGTACCTCCATATCCTCTCGTACTTGTTCCTGCTGGTCTCTCAGCTCCCCAAAAGCATCAATAATAAGACCTGGAATTTTAAATACAAAGACAAACAAAACACTTCAAATAACCTGTTTAGTCAGGGCAGAGGAATGATAGATGGAATGGCAGAGGCTATTTTGTTCTGTTAAAAAAAAATGTGGAATATTACTCAGCCATAAAAAGAAACAAAATTGAGTTACTTGTAGTGAGGTGGATGGACCTAGAGTCTGTCATACAGAGTGAAGTAAGTCAGAAAGAGAAAAACAACTACCATATGCTAACACATATATATGGAATTTAAGAAAAAAAATATCATGAAGAACCTGGGGTAAGACTGGAATATAGACACAGACCTAGTAGAGAATGGATTTGAGGATACGGGGAGGGGGAAGGGTAAGCTGTGACAAAGTGAGAGAGAGGCATGGACATATATACACTACCAAATATAAAATAGATAGCTAGTGGGAAGCAGCCGCATAGCACAGGGAGATCAGCTCGGTGCTTTGTGACCACCTAGAGGGATGGGATAGGGAGGGTGGGAGGGAGGGAGACGCGAGAGATATGGCAACATATGTATATGTATAACTGATTCACTTTGTTATAAAGCAGAAACTGACACACCATTGTAAAGCAATTATACTCCAATAAAGATGTTAAAGAAATGAATTATAAAGCTGAATGATACAATTAAATCAAAATTAGGAAAAACACTTGTGTTTTCAAATGCTGAGTCCCGGCTAATGCTTTCTCATGGTTCCTCTTACAGCGCCTCTCAGCAGTATTTGACGCTAACTATTCACTCCTCCTGGACTCTCTTCTTGTCCTTCCTTCCTTGTCCTACTGTTTTGCTTGGCTGTTCCCTTTCTGTCTTCCTTATCGGCTCTTCCTCTTCTAGTCCCTGAGGCACTGATATGTATCATCAGGGCTCCTCCTCAGTTTCTTTGCTTTTCCTTCTGGGAAGTCTCTACGCCTACATCTTTGACCACCACCACCAATGGATCCCATTTCTTTGATTTTTGTATTCATTAATATTTGTCTTGTGTGTCCTTATTGAATGTAATATTTCTATCCTATTCCATTCCTGACTTGTCTCTTGAAAGACCCATTACAGTTAACTGCTTATTAGCCCTCAACGCCTGCACGATGTCTCATAGGTACCTCAACTTGGCATGACTCAAACTAAATTCATCACCCCCTTTCTCTAATTCCTGACAAGCTACTGACAAAAATACCACTACCTCTACCCCGCAAGGAAGGAAAACACATGTCACACTCTCACAGATCCTCTTTCTGCTGCTACCCACCCCATTGCTTGGGAGGAAAATGATCAGGGCAGGAATCATGAGGATGTGGGGCAACACTAGCCAATGGAGATATTTAGGAAGCAGAATGAGACAGAAATGATCAACTTAGAGTGGGTAATGAAGGAGTGGGTGAGGGGAGTCCTCTGTAAGGATGCTCAAGTTTCCTGTATCAGTGCCTGGGTGTATGTTTGCCTTTATGTATGGTAGACGTTCAAGAGATGTCTGTTGGGGCTTCCCTGGTGGTGCAGTGGTTGAGAGTCCGCCTGCTGATGCAGGGGACGCGGGTTCGTGCCCCGGTCCGGGAAGATTCCACATGCTGTGGAGCGGCTGGGCCCGTGAGCCATGGCCGCTGGGCCTGCGCGTCTGGAGCCTGTGCTCCGCAGCGGGGGAGGCCACAGCAGTGAGAGCCCCATGTACCACACACACACACACACACACACAAAAGAGAGATGTCTGTTGAATTAACAGGTAAGCGAATGCATAAACCTCTTTACATAAAACAGTTAAGTCAGGTGCAGAAAGGCAAAGAGAATCAGATTGACTGAGCCCCATGCAGATGACATAACTGGCAAGCATACCTTGGATGATGGCCAGCAGGATGACAATGACGAAGAAGAAGAATGTAATGTCAAAGACGATGCGGTACATTTCATACGGGTCCCCAGCGGGGTCTTCAATTTCATCGCCAATGCCACCTCCAGCTCTCACTCCCACGTACATGTGGAACAGGTAACACTAGAGAAGAAAAATGATGGCGATTCAGGTAAAAGGTGCAGAGTTTTGTTTGTTTTTACAGAGATGGTCAGATCATTCATGTAACAAGATCAAAACATGACAGCCCTGAGGCAGGAGAAGGGTACTCTTCACAATAACACATTCATGCTGCTAACTCTGTCCTCTCTACCCTCTGGTTAGCTTGGTGTCTATAAAGATGGAAAGGCTGCTGTTCCACGTAGCCTTTAAAAGGTGTTTTTTGCTCTTTTCTTAAAAACAGTTTTGAACTCTTTGACACACACGTGAGAATTCACTCTAGGTGTGTATAAGTTAAAAGAACTTTCTGCCCTGATGAGGATGGCCTATGCCGGATACGAGTTTTCTCTCACTTAAGTTTCAAGTGCCAGCCTGGACTTGGGGCCGGGCTACAGCCTCCGGGAAGAGGCCTCCCCTACTTGGCATCCTCTGCGCACCCGGGAGGGCGGGGCTCCCCGCAGAATCTCCTCCCAAGTGCCCGTGTGCTCCAGGTAGGCTCCTGGGCCAGGGCTCACAGAGCAGGCTGCCCTCTGTCTCTCCTCCTGACTGGCAGTGATGGCTTTGGGATGGGAGTGTGGAGGCAGTCTCATGGCTGGTAGATCAAAAGCCAGTGGCAGCACGGAGCCCATGCTGGTCATACGGTTGCTCTTGTGCCTGTAGTGTTGCTGTCTCATGGGCTGCTTGCCCCAAGAAAACTCATGCAGAGATTTTAGCCAAAAAGCATATCTATTTTCTGGAGAAACGATCACAGGCGGGGGCAGGGGGTCAGTGTACTGTCACCTGTCTCTGATACACACATTCTTTTCCTGAAATCTGGTCACGATAAGCGTCTAGAGATGCTGCTGCAGCTGTGCTGGCTCACCCTGCGCTGTGCCCTTCTATGCGCGCAGGAGCCCCAGCCCCGCCCTGACCCAGTCCTGCTGCTGTGACATTTTTCAGACGACATGGCTGTTCTGAAACAAGCCCCACTGGCTTGCTGAAATAAACGGAGCACCAGATTCATGGGACTTTGCTCTTAGCTCTCAGAGGCAAAGAATCAGAGTTTGACTTCCGTGAGATACAGACACAGGTAACTCACGTCTTCGCCATACACAGATGTGGATGGATGGTGATCTGCTTAGCTGTGTGTTTCTCCTTCCGCCTGGGCCCCGACAAGTGGTCTATTGCATCACTTCTGTCTTTCCAGGACCCACCTCCCTTTCGGATGAGACATCAGTGTTCTACTCTCATCTCTGTCCTGCTCTGCCCACAGCCCTTCTGTCCCAGCCACGCCAGGTGACCCTACAGGGAATTCTCACCGTCATCATGTCATCACACTTCATGTCGGGCTCATCGTCGTCTTCACTTTTGTTGTAGAACTTGCGGAAGAAGTTGAACGCCACCACGGTATAGAGGTAAACCACCACGGCCAGGAGACCGACAGTCAGGACCAACTGGCAGCGGAAAGAGAGAGAGAGAGGGAAGAGGAGGTGGGTCTTCTCCACCTTGAAAGGTTGGTGGGAGACTCCAAGAAAACAGAGGAAAGGGGAAAGATGAGGGGTCTGGAACGAAGGCTGTCATACAGCAGGTGCCGAAGGAAAGCAAGATCACAGAGAGAAACAGCCTTATTGGGAGAAAAGAGTAATGATGGACTGTTATGGAACAAACTGTGTTCCCCCAGAATTCATATGTTGAAGCCCTAACCCCCAGTACCTCTGAAGGTGACTGCACTTGGAGATAGAGCCTTTAAAGAGGTGATTTAATTAAAATGAGGCCGTGAGGGTGGGCCCTGCTTCAATCTGACTGGTGTTCCTACAAGAGGAGGAGGTTAGGACTCAGAAGGAGAGATACCAGGTAGCCGTACGCATCGAAGGATAATCAAGTGAAAAAGCAGCAAGAGGCAGCCAGCTGCACGCCAGGCTACCCACACCTTGATCTTGGACTTCCAGCCTCCAGAACTGAGAGGAAATCAATGTCTGTTGTCTAAGCCCCCAGTGTTCAGTATTTTGTTAAGGCAGCCCGGGCAGACTAACAGCTGGGGTACTGCACGGGGCGCATATCAACTACACAGGGATTTAAGGATGAGAATAGTGACGGTGCTCTGAGGATGGTTACTTTGTTTTTTCACAGAGATAGCAGTGACCCAAGGCTTCAAGATGTCGCTTTCACTCTAACGCTGCTTTTATTTGCTTATTTATTTAATTGAAGTAGAGTTGATTTACAATATTGTGTTAGTTTCAGGTGTACAGCATAGTGATTCAGTTATACATATACATGTATCCTTTTTCAAATTCTTTTCCCACTTAGGTTGTTACAAAATATTGAGTATAATTCCCTGTGCTCTATACAGTAGGTCCTTGTCGTTTACCTATTTTATATATAGTAGTGTGTATATGTTAATCCCAAACTCCTAATTTATCCCTCCCTACCCCGCTTTGGTAACCGTAAGTTCTAATGCTGCTTCTAAAGAAACTACAAGAAATTAATATAACATTGTTAATCAGCTATACTTCAATAAAAATTTTAAAACATATATATATATACATATATGTATAACTGAGTCACTTTTCAGTACAGAAGAAATCAACACACATTGTAAATCAACTATACTTCAATAAAATTTTTTAAAAATTAAAAAAAAAAAGAAACTACAGATTCCTTGGGCTCATGGGTATCCCTACATCACAATATTTCATAACTAACCATGAACTGGATAATTGTCACAGCTTTGAAGTTACTATAAGAATTATAATTGAGCAAAGTGACATTTTTCATAATGAAGAAACCTGCCTTGGACCTTTGCCAGGGACATAGGGCCTGTTTGTTTCTCGGCTTTCAGAGGCACAATAAATGAGGACTACGCAGGACCTGCTCATTGGGCCTATACCAGGGACTAGGTGCTGGGCTGGAGCTGTGAAGATCAACAACATAAAATCTTTCTTTGCCCTCAAGCTGCTACACAAAAGGGAGTGGGCATGATAAGTACCAGAACAGACATATTCAGCAGCTTCTTGAACAATGAACTTAGTGATTTGAACCCTGGATAGCAGACCTCACGGAAAGCAGCCGGTTTCAAAAAAGAGAAAGAATGTGGGCTTTGCACCAAGGAACAAATGGGCTTGAATCTAAGTTCTGCCACTTAGCAGCTGTGTGCTCTTGGGTGAAATACTTAGCCTCTCTGAGCCTCAGTGCTCTTCTCTCTCAAGTGAGTGTAATACTTACCTTATAGGGTGGTTGTGAGCCTATTGCAATACCCGGCATATGGCACAAACTGGGCACATTTTTTTTTAACAATCTTGCCAGAGTTTAGTCGGCAAGCCCATATAAGACATTCATTGTTTAATAAATGCTGGAGAGGGCGTGGAGGAAAGGGAACCCTCCTACACTGTTGGTGGGACTGTAAATTGATAGAGCCACTATGGAGAACAGTATGGAGGTTCCTTAAAAAACTAAAAACAGAATTACCATATGACCCAGCAATCCCACTCCTAGGTATATACCCTGAGAAAACCATAATTCAAAAAGATATACGCACCCCAATATGCAGCACTATTTACAATAGCAAGGACATGGAAGCAACCTAAATGTCCATCAACAGAGGAATGGGTAAAGAAGATGTGGTACATATATATACAATGGAATGTTACTCGGCCATAAAAAAGAACAAAATAATGCCATTTGCAGCAACATGGATGGACCTAGAGACTGTCATACTAAGTGAAGTAAGTCAGACACAGAAAGACGAATATCGTATGATATTGCTCGTATGTGGAATCTAAATGGGTACAAATGAACTTATTTACAAAACAGAAGTAGAGTCACAGATGTAGAAAACAAACTTATGCTAACCAGGGGATAAGGGGGTGAGGGATAAATTGGGATATTGGGATTGACATATATACACTCCTATATATAAAACAGATAACTAATAAGAACTTACTGTATGGCACAGGGAACTCTACTCAATACTCTCTAAAGGCCTAAATGGGAAAAGAATCTAAAAAAGAGTGGATATATGTATATGTATAACTGATTCAATTTGCTGTACACCTGAAACTAACACAACATTGTAAATCAACTATACTCCAATAAAAATTGTCTTTTAATTAAAAGAAATTCATTGTTTAAACTTTTCATTTAAGGTACAGTTTTGTATAACGCCGTTAAACCAAATCAACAAAATCTGGACTTTCTATATCTGAGTAAAGGGGAAGAAAAGAATTCTAAAAGAACAAGTTGTAGAACTGGCATTCCATAAATCCCGTTTTGGGAAATGCCACCTTTATAGGATAAAACTTCCCAAGACACACATGGAAAAATAATACACAATGCCCTTTCTCCCAGGAACCTATAAGGAAGTATTTACCACTCTCTAAGCAAACATCTATATCACAGGTTCTGTTATTACCTCCCCAAACTTCAGCTTCTTGTATGTGGCAGCAAATTTCTATCTCTAGCTTTCCTCCCTTCTTTTTAGTGTCAACTGAGAAACTGGCACCACTACCAGAAGCCTAGAGAAATAAACCATCGTAATACCTGATGATCTAGCACCCTTTCATTTTAGAACAATTAAAGGTTAATCTGACCTTTTTTCTGGTTGGAATTTTTATTTTTTAAGGTGTACAATGTGATGATTTAATATATGCATACATTATCAAGTTAATTAACATATCCATCACCTCACACAGTTACCGTGTGTGTGTGTGTGTGTATGTGTTTGCTGAAAACACTTAAGATCTACTCTCTTAGCAAATTTCAAGCATACAATACAGCATTTTTAACTATAACCACCGTGCTTTACATTAGATCCCCGGAACTAATTTATTTAATAACTGAAAGTTCGTACTCTTTGACCAATGCTCCCCATTTCCCCCAACACACCCAGCTCCTGGTAACTACTGCTCTACTCTCTGGTTCTAGAAGTTTGCCCTTTTTATGATTCCCCATGTAAGTGACACCATACAGTATTTGTCTTTCTGTGTCTGGCTTATTTCTCTTAGCATAATGCCCTCTAGGCTCATCTATATTGTTGCAAAAGGCAGAATTTCCTCTTTTTAAATGGCTGAATGATATTCTGTATGTTCATAACAAATTTTGTTTATCCATTCATCCACTGATGGACACAGGTTGTTTCCATATCTTGGCTATTGGGACTAATGCTGCTGTGAACATGGGAATATAGATATCTCTCTGAGATACTGATTTCGTCTCCTTCAGATATATATACCCAGAAGTGCAACTGCTGGATCATGTGGCAGTTCTGTACTTAATTTTTTGAGGAACTGCCATACTGTCTCCCCTAATGGCTGTACCAAGCTGGGTACATATTAACTCCTTTCTTTTCTCCCTTCTCCTGTAGAGATTTAGAGATGTGAGGGAACATGTCTCATTCGTGGATTTGCACTTAATGAGGAATAAAATGCTAGGGAGTTTGAATCTGTTCACAGGAGGAGCCATTAGAGGACTTTAATCAAGGGATTGACCCTGACAATTCTGTAGAAGACAGACTAGATATTGATGAGACTGGATGTAGAGCAATGACTAGATAGGTATATATAGAAACTGCACACATACATGTATATAACATATATAGCTCTATATGTCTACCTATGTACACATATAGCTGTATATATGTGTATATATGTATAGATCTATATATATCTAAGTCATTGGTCTTTTTTTTTTTTTGGCTGCGTTGGGTCTTCGTGGCTGCACGCGAGCCTTCTCTAGCTGATGCAAGCGGGGGCTACTTTTGGTTGCGATGCATGGGCTTCTCATTGCGGTGGCTTCTCTTGTTGCAGAGCACGGGCTCTAGGTGCGTGGGCCTCGGGAGTTGTGGCACGTGGACCCAGCAGCTGTGGCTCGCGGGCTCCAGAGCTGAGGCTCAGTAGTTGTGGCACACGGGCTTAGCTGCTCCGCGGCATGTGGGATCCTCCCTGGCCAGGGCTCGAACCTGTGTCCCCTGAGTTGGCAGGAGGGTTCTCAACGACTGCGCCACCAGGGAAGCCCACTGGTTATGTTCTTTCCTAACCATATCTAGGTCCCTCCTGTTCTGCAGCAGTATAAACCCCATACCTGTTTGCCATTGTGAGTGACAGATGACAGAATAGTCCTCAGAGTCTTGAAGCCCATCGCGATATCCAGCAGATGAGCAGCGAAGAAGAAGTTGTTGTAGTGGCCCAGGACTGACATGGTCGTGTACCAGGCGAGGTAGAGAAAGGACTGTGGAAATGGAAGAAATTGAGCAGCTTTTCAGGCATTCAGGGGACTGAGGTGCTTTGAGCTGGCCCAAGAATTGCCAAGTCAAGCCCCATCTGCCTCATACTACTGCACAAGAGAGGAGTGTCCCCCCAGCACCCTAGGGCCCTCTGTCTTCGCCCAGCACTCCCTGCATCTTCCTGAGCTGCCTCCATAGCTTGTTTCTTTGTGGCATCTAATGACATCCCTGGACTTGGGGCACAGAATTTTGCTTTCCCAGATGCCATACTTACATTGTCAGTAAAAACAACTCCCAGCTTCCAGATATGGTACTTCATGTCGATGGAACTTAGCCTAAAGGGGAACAAATCATTTCAAAACTTAAAAATGTCAAGATTTAGTTAAGTGTTTAATAAGGGGAAAAAATGAATTTTTTTCTCTCTTGGGTTTAATAACCTAAATACAGCTCTGAGGTTTATCAAGTTGTATGTGTTCACCATGAGAATGAGAGTGGCTGAATCACACACCCTGAAATTTTAATTAGTCTTTCTCTTTCAGCTCTATCAGGCATAAAGGCTGATAAGTCTTTCAATTTTTTTTAAAGCAGTGCTCTCCACCGCCCCCCCCCCCCCCATATTTTAGAACCTAGAAGAAACACTTAGGCGAGACCAGAGTCTAAGACAGCGAAGACATGACTGTGAGCTTTCCCTGTAGCACAGGGAAGAGGACTGGAAAGATAAAGGGTCTAGTCAGCCAGACTTTGGGATTTAACTCCTAAGCTCTGTACCATGACACCAGGGAGGCTGCCTCTGCTTTGGTCTCTTCTACTGGGCTAAAGTCGAGGGCATTTTTGTCCAACCCCAGGAGTTCAGCAATGCGTTCTGCTCCGTAGAGATCTCCATACTTGTTGATCACCTAAAGCAGAGAGGAGGACAGGGTGAGCTCAGGCCGTGCAGCACCACCAATGTTTTCTCCAGCCCCAGTGCCGTCAGAGCTGTGTTATGCTCTGGGCTCTTCCAAGGGGTTGATAAAGACATGAGTCAAAATGCAAAAGGAAAATAAAGAGAAAAAAATAACCTCCAGAGAAAACAGAAGTGATACAGAAAATTAAGTGAAAACTGCTTTTCTAGCTATCATGTAGCAGGAGAGAAAAAACCTAGTATGTAGAAAACAGTGATTTTGTTAAGCTGATTAAGGCAGATGAGTATAGGAACTAAGCCCCAAACCTACATGCGTTCATATAAAACCCCTTCTGTGGCTTACTCTTCTCGAGATGCCATCATAAAAGCACCATTACATTTATTCATGTTCGTATATGGAGAATTTAAAAAAACAATTTACATTTCTTTGGAGGTCATGGAATTTACTCCCCCTGCCCCGCCCCCCAACAAGGCATACCTTTCTCTTTACAAACTTGTCCCAGTAGTTATTAGGAAAAGATCTGAAGAAGAAAACGAAACAGGGAGATTCTTAACATCAAGGCAAGCACATCAAGAAACTTTGCAGTTTGTCTGGACCTGTGATCTTTTGGGGTTTTGTCCTGCTCATTGAAGAATTCAAGACTTGATTGAAGTTCAGAGTCACCGCAGGTCTGACTTCTGGTTTCACTGCTTTGCGGTGAGTTCTGAAACACTTGGAAAGCTCCTTTGCATTTTCTACTTCAAAATTATGGTTAAGAGCCAGGAATCGTGATGACAGACTAGCTAGAGGCAGGGATATGTGTCTTGAGCTCAGTGTAACTAGAAACCAAACCCTGCAGGAAACACATGCATTCAACCTTCCTTCACTGAGTGCCCACTTTATGGCAGTAACTGGGGTAGGTGCTGGGGACACGGTGGTGGGAGGTGTAGACAAGGTCCCTAACTATGAAGTTTCCAGTCTGGAAATCACCGTGAGTTAATTTACGTGGGGGTTTTCTTAATGGAGCGCTCTTCTGCTCTGTTCTCCATTCCTGCATAACTCCTGTGGGGTGTGCTTTTTTTTTTAAGATTGTTTTGGGATGTGGACCGTTTTTAAAGCTTTATTGAATTTGTTACAACATGGCTCCTGTTTTGCTTTTCTGGCCTCGAGGCGTGTGGGATCTTAGTTCCCCCGACCAGGGATCGCACACGCACCCCCTGTACTGGAAGGCGAAGTCAATAACCACTGGACCGCCAGCGAAGTCCCCAGCAGTCTTGGTCTTAAACATCCAAATGCCACTTAAAAACAAAGCAAACTGCTAATAGATTTTACCTACGGGGGATGGAAGTAATTATTTTGACCTCCTTCTTTGTCCATTATTCTGCTACTTGATCTTTTTCATGAATGGTATTTAGAATCCAAAAAGTGGAAAATTCCACAAGTGATCCTGAAGGGCCAGTGACTAAAGGCTCTGGTCAAGACCCTTTCACAGATGTGATCTCACTTTGATCTGAATATTCTTGTCTCCTGACCAGGTATGTAAGCTCCTTCAAGGTCGAAGCCATAATTCCACTTGGTAATATTCCTTTAAGTGTGGGGTAGGCCAAGAACCTTCAGAAGGGAAATGCATAAATAAGTGACAGATCTATATATGAAGGGTCAAGAAAAACAACATAAGCTGCTCACCTCTTGGAAACCAGCAGAATGCACAATGAGATGCTATTACACACCTACCAGATGAGCAAAGTTATCTGAGGATAACAAGTGCTGACAAGGAGGCAGAGAAGCAGGAATGCTCACAGGGTGCTGGTTTAATGTAAATGGGGGCAAACATTTGCATATCCTACTATTCAGCAAGTTCGTCTCCTGCTACCTACTCCAGAGAAACTCTTTTATTTGTGCACCAGGTATAAAAATACTCCTTACAGCACTGTTTCCAACAGACACTAGTGGGAAACAGTTGAAATAGCCACGGTCAGGAAAATGGATAAATGCACAATAATATACTCCCAATGGAAAATGCTACAGTTTTGAAAATGACCAACTCGGGCCACACATATCAACGTATTCAACTGATGAGTTCTTGAAGAGGGTGCTGAACAGAAGATTCAAACGACAGTACAATGCGTATAGTATAACTCCATGGATATGAAGCTCAAAACTAGTTAAGATGAAACCATGTATCTAGGGACACATACCTAAGTGGTAACACTATAAACTAAGGCAAAAGAATGGATAGCACTGAAGTCAGGAGGGTGGTTAGCTCGGGTCCGGGGAGGATCCGGGCCAGAGAGGATAACGTCTGGGACCTCAAAGTTTTCAGCGATGTTCCAGTTTTAAAGCTTTGTAGTTCATTTTATTACTGTACTTTAAAATATACGTTTTTATGTTTTCTTCTATATGTGTATTTAACAATACAAAAATAAAATTAAAAAAGAAAGCTCTCCATGACATACAGTTAACTCAAAAAAGAGCAGGTTACAAAGCACTACATGTACAATGATGCCATTATCGTGAAGGAATAACGGAAGTTCATTGATCTAAATGTTTTAAAACAGCTGTTTTTCTTATACATGCGTTTCCCTATTCACGGGCATTTCAGCCACTTCAAATAAATGTCAGCAACTGTCCTTGTTAAAACAGTTTAGTGTTCTTGTCTCATTACCTCCTTAGGATAAACTTCTAGAAAGTGAACTGCGTTCTTCCTGGGACTTTTAGGCTATATCATCTTGTGCCGCAGACACGAGCGTCACTGATAATTACAGAAAGCTTACCAAGGAATGAGATTATTTGATATTCAAACTTTCTATACTATAATAACAAAGGGTCAGAAATAAGTCTTAGTAGTTTCCCTTATTCTTCCTTAAAAGTGAGGAGATTGGCAGTGACCTGCAGGCCTGAACACGCTTTTGATTTGCCTGCTCACACCTATTTTTCCCTAGGAGAGGAGTCTTCCCTTTCTCGGGACCATTAAAAAAAGCTCGGCGGTGCCTGTGTGGAGCTGCCTCTCTCCATCTGCCTGGCCGCCTCTGAAGAGCAGAATGTTCTCCTGCAGGGGTCAGGGTTGTCGTTTCTAGGTGTGCATATTTTATTGGCACAGCCGGGAGACTCAACAGTCACCTTGTTCACATATTCAGCCCTATTTCTTGACTTTCCTTTCATCCCATTAATGCATCTTGCAACTCTCATTTCCCTGTTGTGAATACACCGGCGTTAGAGCATCACCTTTGCTCACGGTGACGGTCGTTATTTTCCTAAATTTTTATTGTGGTAAAATAAACATAACTTAAAATGTACAATCTTAATCATTTGGCCATAATCCCTGTGTTGTACAATATATCCTTGTGGCTTATTTTATACCTAATCGTTTATGCCTCTTAATCCCCGTCCCTATATCGCCCCTTCTCCCTTCCCTCTCCCCGCTGGCAACCACTGGTTCTCTGTATCAGTGAGTCTGCTGCTTTTTTGTTACATTCTCTGTGTTGTGTTTTTAGATTCCACAGATAAGTGATATCACACGGTGTTTGCCTTTCTCTGTCCGACTTATTGGTGATGGCCATTTTTCTGTAACGGGTAGGGAATAACGCACAGCCATGCGCCAGGCACTGTACCAAGCACGTGACAGTCCATTCACGAGGCCTCCCAGGACTGCAGGCGGTGGTATTCTCATCCCTCTATTAATGAAGAGGAAACTGAGGTTTATAAAACCTGATTCCCTCGCCCTAGGTCACGGGTGTCTACGTTATCAAGCTGACTCAGTATTCTACCTCTTTGCCTCTAGAATCAATGCTTGTCTCCACCACGTTAGCACTTGTACACGTGCCTACCAGGAAGGCAGGCTTCACCCCACGGGTCCTAACATCCCCACCCAGATGGGCCTATTTTAACTGCCCGTGGGACTGCCTATCAAATTATATTGGGAGGCGTTCTAGTACCAACCAGGCTATTTGTTTAGGGAGAAGACTTCAGAGACGGTGCTGTCACAGGGCTGCTGTGCCATCTGGGGACTCTGGAGAAGCTGATCAGTTTGATCACTGAAACCCCGGGCCAGGGAAACACTGTACGACTCGAACATGGAAAACTAGATTAAGTAGTATTGTGCTGGACCATCTGGTCTTAATTAAAAATGCTCAGCACTTTCCGATGATATCCTCTGTCCCCCATTAAATGCATAGGGACACATATAACTGTTGGAGGCACGACAGGCTGCTTTGTGAAAAGGCAGGGGAGAAAACAAGTCCCAGAAACCAAAGGAAGGCTTATATTAATCAGTCTCCAGGGCTGCTGAAGAAGGTATTATCCTATTTACAACAGAAACTCCGTTTTTTTTTTGGGGTGGGGGGGACACTTACGGTGTGTTGATTACCAAGCGATCCCATTGCCCCTTGATGTCATCTTCAGAAGGCTGTTCGGTGATATACAGGCCATCAAACTCCAGCTTCCTGGCGATCTCTTTTTCTCTTTTGAATACCACCAAAGGAACCTAGGAGTGGGAAGACACCGGTTACTCAGAGAACGCTTTCTAACGAAAGCATCCTCTCCCACGCGTATCTCACAAATTGGCCTTCCAACTTCAGGGCAGCAAACTCTTTGTAGTGGGATTCTTAGGGTGCCTCGTTGTGGGTCCAAAGCCAAAGAAATCACTTCTCAGTCCTCTGGCTCACACACCTCCCTCTCCAAAGCTGATATGATTTGGGTCATCCTTTAAAGAGCTGATAGTATTACAAACTGTGGACTTCTTGACCCGTCCTGGTGAGAAGACCATATTTAGATGAATCACAGGGCCGAGTGACTTAGGTCTCCTAAAACACTTAGGCTGGAGGTAAACCAAGACTTAGAAAGCATAATAAACTATTCTAGAATATACTGGACAGCTGCAGAAATACGATGAAGAGTTCCAACCCCCTTCAATGGCTAGGGTCATATTCATCTCATGTCTCTGAATTCTGATTAATGAAATATGGCTTAATGGTTACAATGAGAGGATTCACTGGGCTCTGTGCATAGGCTTTCGCTATTGAAATTTTCCTCCTGACATTCCTTCCGAGAAGAGCTCCTGCCTGGCACACTTATTTGTTCCCTACCATCGTTTCCCATTCTCTTATAGTTATGACTGCTTCTAGCCTACACATGGTGGCATGGTTCTAAAGACCTATCACAAAAACAGTACATACACAGAAAATGCTGGGAAGATAATCCACTTGCTCCAGCCATCGCCAGACACACACACACTTCAGATAAGGGACAGAATGAGCAAGGTCAGAGGATACGACTGGAATCCCAGGAAATGAGAAGGCAGAAAAGCCAGAGCTCCACTAGCCAGAAAAGCTTAACTCAGAGCTAGGGCTTCTCATCCACCTGGGAAGCTACTGGTTACTTGGCAACATCCCTGAGACCTTGGTCTCCAAACTGTTTCTTCTAATAACTCCCTCTCAAATCTCATGATATCCGTACAACCCACGCTGCTCCTTTATTTCCAAGACAAAAAGGCAAAATTTAGATAATGGTTCGTAAAGAGTTACTGCTTACCCTTTTTCTTCCTCCCTTAATTATTTATTTTTTATTTTTAAAATTTATTTCACGGAAGTATAGTTGATTTACAATGTTGTGTTAGTTTCTGGTATATAGCAAAGTGACTCAGTTATACATACATATACCTTCTTTTTCATATTCGTTTCCATTATGGTTTATCATAGGATATTGAATATAGTTCCTGCTTACCCTTTTTTTTAAACAAGGCAACAACACCGAGAAAATAAAAGAATCGTGACAGGAAGGTGGCAAAGGCTACTAATGGACACTGCACACTGCAGAATCAGTGCCTGGTGTTGGTTCGTGGATCGTGTGGGAGGGGAAGCAGGGAAAGCCACCCTGACTAGCGTCTGCTGTGTGTCACGGTGACTGAATTACAATAATAATATCAAGTTTTAGATCAGTACTGATCACTGGGATTTGAAGCATTCTCCGTCAATCTTTTAGGAATTTGTATTCCCTCGTAAGTACAACTTCCACATTTTTATTCCCTAGCTAGTGTTTATTTTTGTTTTCTCTAGGTTACCTGTACCCTAGCCGACAAGCTGAGCTCTAGATGGTGAACTAAGGAATAGTAGCGAACATGCTCTAATGTTTACTACGTCTGGCCCTGAGTATTTTACACATGTTAATTCATTTAAATCCTCCCTTTAGCAACTTTAACGGTTGGTGTTATTATTATCATAGTCATTTTTTTTGCAGATGAGGAAACAGAGGAATGGCGAGGTTAAGTGGCAGAGCTGTGGGTCCAACCCCGGAGGCCAGGCTCCAGAATCCATTCTTTCATTGTTACAGTGGAGGCCTCAGGGCAGTTTAGGACACATCGTCTCTCCAGTAGAGCAGCTGGACTTCCTAAGTGATACTGCAGTCCACTGGGGGAAGTGAGAGCCACAAGGATAGGAAAAAGACTTCCTGGACTCTTCTCAGGGAAAAGGTGGCTTGATATAGGGCCAAGAAAACTTCCTACTTAAGAGAAGTAAGAAAAAATGTAATGAGAAAAAACAATTGTGGTGTATGTAGTAGAAACAGAACTGGACTTGGAACACCTAAAACAGAATGACTGAAGATTGACAAAACTATAGCAGTGTCTGAAGATGGTCCCAGAGAACCACATCTCCTGCTATTCATGCCCTTGTGTAGCCCCCTTCACCCTCTGTGCAACACTGAATCTTGGCTGGCCCTGTGACCTGCCTGAATCCACAGAATGTGGTAGAAATGGCACCTTGCCAGTTCTGGGCCTAAGCCTTAAGAAGGTCTAGCAGCTTCCATTTGTGCTCTTTTTTGGACACCCAAGCCATCATGTGCAGGAAGTCCGGCTACCCAGCTGGAGAGAGCATGTGAAGAGACCACGTGGAAAGGGAGATGCCCTGAGTCTACAAGGAGGGGGAGAGAGGCCCAGCTACCCCAACGGAGCCCAGCCCTCCAGCTGTTCCCTTGCCAACGTGCATGGGCCGTCTTGGACAGTAGCCCATCTGAGCTCCCAGCTGGTTGCTGATGTGACCACTTGTACAGGGAGCAGAGGAACCGCTCTAATGTGCCCAGGCAGACACAGAATCAGAGAGAAAATGGTTATCATTTTAAGCCATTGAATTCTGGGGGGTGATTTGTTATGCAGCAATAGGACAACGGAAACAGTAACTCATCTCAAATAGCTAAGACCTAATCATTTCTGAAAGGTGAAAAGCATTTTTATAAAAATTTCAACATAAATTCAAAGGTGAGAAGAGCCCCTCATTACCAGCTCCATGCGTGACTTAGCCCGACGATTTGGATTCTGTGCAATGTCACGAGGGGTGGCTGAAGTGAGGCTCCTGGACCAAGGCTTCTCAAGCCAGAGTGTGAATACAGATCACCTGCGGATCATGCTCACTGCAGATTCTGATTTAAAAGGCTTGGCTAGGGGGCAAGAGTCTGCAGTTTTAACCCGCTCCTGGGTGGTGCCCAGGCTGTGGCTTCACCAACCTTAGGCTATTAGTCTAAAGTCTTAGAGAACAAAGGGCTGGCTGGGTTCAAAAATGATGCTTCTTCCCCAAGGAGTCTGATTACATTCAGAGGGGCTGGCAACTTACCTTCAGGCAGTAATAGCCCACCACGCAGACTAAAGAAATGATGGTGTGGATAACGGCCAGGGCTCGCAATGTTGGGGCCATATATCCAGTGCTCTCCTGCAGGACAAAGAATACCACTGCTTCTTCCTCTTCCTCATCATTAAAGGAATTCCACAGGTTTGCAATGTCTTCTGTCTCTTCTTCTAAAGGTTCCTCGGTGACCTGGCCCAGAACACACACTCTCTTAGAAACACCGGAAAGACCTCCGCCACTGGGCTCTCCCCACGTATTTTATACTGCTGGCATTTGCTGTGCAAATAGTAGTGATTCCGTATTACTCGATGAGGGAATGAGGTTTTTAGGTACCTCGTTCCTGGGAATCTCCAGGATCTCTAATAACTGCAAACAAAAGTTTTAAGAGACAAAACCTCTCTCTTGAAAACAAGCCAAAAATTGAAAAGTTAGGAAAGTGTTACTACATGTGCTACAATCCTTCAGCTGCAGGAGGTAATCTTTGAAATGCTACGGCCTGGGGCTTCCCCAGTGGCGCAGTGGTTAAGCAACTAAGCCCGTGCGCCACAACTACTGAGCCTGTGTGCCACAACTACTGAAGCCCGCGCGCCTAGAGCCTGTGCTCCGCAACAAGAGAAGCCACCGCAATGAGAAGCCCGCGCACTGCAACAAAGAGTAGCCCCCGCTCGCCGCAACTAGAGAAAGCCCGCGCGCAGCAACGAAGACCCGACACAGCCAAAAATAAATAAATAAAACAAATAAATTAAAAAAAAAATGCTACAGCCTGGGAGGAGGCTAGGACAAACTCGCATATGCACAAGTGCAGACATTTCCCTTCTTTCTTAGATGCCATTAACACCCGTAACTTCACTGCCATCCTTACACAGTGACTCCCAAATTGGCGCCTTTGGGGCTGTTACCGTGCATGTCCAGCTGCTTGCTGGCTGTCTCCACATGCATGGCTGAGTCACCTCAACCTCTCCATGTGTTTAAAGCTAGCCTTCGCCATACCCCTCTACAGACTTCCATTTTTCTGCTATGGGCAACAGCAAGCCATTAGTTTATCAAGTGCACTATTGATGTGGATAAGAGCATGTTTTATAAAAATTAGATTTGTGGTTTTCAATAGGAAGGGAGAGAGGCAAGAGACAGAATAGCCAGTTAAAGACGATGCCAAAAAAGAATCCAGGACCTACAGCATTCATTAGTTCATTCTACTAACATTTATTATGCATCTACAGTGTACAGGACCCACTTACCAACATTCAAAATCTTCATTTATCTTGATGAGTCCCTGTCTTCCACATCCAGAAACCAACTCCTATTAATTCTTCCTTCATAATAATTCTAACACACGTGCCAACTATCATGGTTCTTTGTTACCTTATTCCTCAGGGAAAGAACTGTATTTATCATTCAGTTTGAAATACTTACAGCTCCTAATATAGGGTCTAGCCCATTGTAGACACCCAACAAATGTCTGAAGAATTAAGTAGTAACTAAAACAAGCCTGAATGATTGAAATGGTGCCCTAACTGGCTTCCCTTACAACCCGTCTCTCTGTTCTCCCCACTGCTAAAGACAGTGTCCTTTTTTTAGGAGCCAGTGTCTTAGAAATTTCCTTAAAGTTTTTGCTTGAATTAAGAGCATAACCTCTATTACTTTTTAAAAAGTATATAATCTATTCACCAAATACCCCCTGAATGAAGTATCACCTTGTAAAAGAGCAGGATGAAGTTGATAGCGAAGGCTACAAACAGAGCAAGGAGCCTCAGGTTGTAGAAATTCCTGGCCAGGTAGTGCTGAAAAGAAAAGGACAGGCAGAAGTAGAAGAGCTCTGGCAGGGAGAAGGACCTTCCCTCTTTCACACAGATGATCTTCTCTGATTAGAAGTTTATACAGGACGACTCCTACTCTTTGGTAACCACTCATCTAGGACTGTCCTGGCCCTCTTACAACTTATTTGGGGGGACCAAAATGGATGATTTTTTAAAAAATTGCTTAGAATGATGCTCAAGGGAACCCTGCTCTGGTTTAAACCTCAGGGAAGCAAATGCCTAAACACGCCGCCAGCACAGGACTCATGCTGTTATGAAGGTACGTGTGCGCGCGTGCGTGTACCCTCCACACAGCAAGTAAGCGGCCCATTTGGAAATTATGAGTGATCTAGGCCCACCGAAGACCCCTGAAGCTCCCACCCTGGCTGCAGCCAGACTGAGGCTGAGAGTCTCTGTCTCTTTGTAAGTCACAGACCCAGCGCTTCTGCCTCTCCCCTTTTAGGGGGAACCATTCCCATACCCACTGCCATCTTCCCGGGAAAAATCGACACTTGAGGCCTGGAATGGTAGCTGCTTGGGGAAGCTCTCACCCTCTCCGTGGAGGGGGGCTCCCACCAATGGTGCTGGGAGGTGTAGTCCTGGCTTTCAGCAACTGTGCCTCAGTGGGCAATTTGCCAGAGAAAGGATATTACAAGCTGGGCTGAGGGTGTGTGGAGTAACAAAGCTTTTGAGGACTAGCGTGAGAACCTGACACAACACAGGAATGTTCTTTCTGCATCTGAATGATCGCACTACTTCTGAAGTTTTGGACCAGGATGGGCCAAGGCCCCACCTAGCACACGTAAAGGAGCAGCTCTTCTAGAGAGAGGGCGGGGTAGAGGGGCTGCAGCACCTGCCGTTTCCCTTTTCCTTTCCCTCCAACACAGAAGGGACAGACAGCTAATCGAGAAGAGGGAAGGAAGAGGAATGAGAAAGACGAGGAAGAACAACTAACCAAACGTGAAACAAAGTCAGTGGCCGCTTCTCCGAGGTCCGCCCGGGCCAGCGCCTGCACCCAAGCGGGGCCAGGGCCAGAGCACTCACCAGCAGCTTGGTCTGATAGATTTCCAGCCCTTTAAAGAAACTGGCCATGAAGGCTTCAGGCTTCTCAATTTTCTGGCCACACCATCGCTTCTTCCTTTTGGTCGCATCTGCCCACCCGGCCTCGGCCTGCTCTTCTTTGGCTGTGTCCTCTTTCTCCCCATCTTCCGTGCTGCAGGAATGAGAAGCCCACTCATCACGGAGGGGAGGGGGAGGCCTGGCCCTGGCAGGGAAGCTAAAGAGAAATCTTGGCTGGGGGTGGGAGATGTATTATTCCTTGAGGGTGGGGACCTCAGGGCTTTATTACCCATAGTGCCTGGATGTCAACTTTGTATTTAGGAGCGGTGCCTGCTTTGATGAGCCACAGTCACAGGTGTACATCAGTTATATACAAGTTCTTCTGAACTTAGCCTTACCAACCTTTTTCCCCTTCAGAAATGTTGTCCTTTATTTTCTAGGCTTTCATGGGCATTACCAATAGTACCTATTCTTCTGAGTTTGTCGTAGGAATTAAATGAGATATTGTATAAAAGAGCTTAGCAAAAGGCCTGGTATGTAACAGTTATTCAGTAGTTACTAGATATCACCATCATCAACATTATATGAAGTTGCTAAGTGTGAGTGTTTGATAATTTGCTCAGTCAGATGGTGAAACTCTGATCTACTATTTGGAGTCTAAAGTGAACAAAATTATTAGACTGTGTTTATTGTATAGATGGGGTAAAAAGAAATGTATCCACACATGAAGAGATGCTCACCATCACTAATTACCAGGGAAATGCAAACAAAACCACAAAACCTCACGCCTGCCAGAATGGCTATCATCAAAAAGACAACAAATAACCAGTCCTGGCCAGGATCTGGAGAAAAGGAAACCCTCGTGCACTGTTGGTGGGAATGTAAATTGGTGCAGCCACTATGGAGAACAGTATGGAGATTCCTCAAAAAACTAAAAATAGATCTCCTATATGATCCAGCAATTTCACTCCTGGGTATACATCCAAAGAAAACGAAAACAGTAATTCCAAAAGATACATGCACCCCAGTGTTCACAGCAGCATTATTTACAATGGCCAAGATATGGAAGCAACTGAAGTGTCCGTCAATAGCTGCATGGATAAAGAAGAGATACACACACACACACACAATGGAATATTACTCAGCCATAAAAACGAAAAAAAAGAAATGTATCCAGGGCCTGCACAATATCTGTTTCTTATATTAATAGAAATCAAGCTTTCTATTTACCATAACAACAAAATGGCGGTTACCATCAAGAACGATTAAGCACAGCAGTTAGAGCAGTCCATGCCACCAAGAACTTACTCTGCCTTTTCAGACTCCACTTTTCCTTCGGCTTCATGAGCTGCTTTCGTCTCTGCTGCCTAGACAAAAATAACAATCGGTCAAACTTTCCTCAAAATAAACGAGTTCATGGTGATGAGCCGTATCACTGGCCATTTTGCTCTCCATGGTCAGAAGTCCCAACGGCTTTCTCTCCTTATGCTTCTGCTTTTCTCAGGATCACAGAACACAGATGTCCTGCTATATATTAAGCTGCTCTAGAGTGATAAGACAAAGACTTCAAGCTTGAAAACATAACCGCCCTGTTATTATTCAACCCAAAGAAAAAACTTTTGCTAGGACATTGTCAGTGCCCCGTGGCAGTGGTCCTACTGCTTCACGGGGTCGGGGAGAGATGGAACACAGGTCCAATCCAGAACCTGCGTCCATCAGACAGTATCTTCAATTCTCTTCCATCACCCCAATCCCTCTGATTGATGACCATTGCACTTAGAATAAAATTCAAGCTCCCTAACACCAAAGCCTATAAGGCCTACATGATCATGGCCTTTCTCTCCATTTTCACCTTGCATCACTTGACTCATTTCCAGCACAAACATTCAGACCTTCGTTCCTTTCCTGGGACATTCCAAATCCTTCCCTGCACCAGGACCTTGGCACATGCCATATCATTTGCCTGGAATATGACTGCCCTGGCTTTTGGTGGGCCTGCCATTCTTCAGGACTTGGTTCAGATGATACCTTTGCAGATGCTCCTTGAGTATCCTACTTACAGTAGGGCCCACATTCATTCTGTAACACACGACCTTGTTCATTTATTTTAGCATATGTCAAAAATGATAATTAGTTGTTGTCTTCTTCCACTAGAAATTAAGCTCCTTTGAAACAAAAGTGTTGTCTCTTTTGTTAATCAATGTATTCTCATATGCTAGGAACACAGCCTGGCATGTAGCGGGCCTTGAATGAGTCCCTTTTATGTATCAAACTCTGTTCTAGGCCCTGGGTGACATCAGGGAGCAAAACAATAAATAAATTCTGTCAGAATGCTTATGATTCTGGTACTTCTCTCCCTGACTCTCTAACCCAGGTGAGACATCTCTCCTATACATTTCCATAGCACCTGATAGACTTCCTAATGTTCTTCATGCTTGTACTGACCTGTCCAATGTCTATCTTTTCCACTAAATTATAGGGACGATGCATTTCTCATTCACCACTCTATTCCCAGAGCCTAAAACAGTGACAAGTGCATATTAACTATTCAATAAACATTCATGTAAAAAATGAATAAAGGGGCTTCCCTAGTGGCGCAGTGGTTAAGAATCCGCCTGCCAGTGCAGGGGACACGGGTTTGAGCCCTGGTCCCGGAAAATCCCGCATGCTGCGGAGCAACTAAGCCTGTGTGCCACAACTACTGAGCCTGCGCTCCAGAGCCCGTGAGCCACAACTACTGAAGCCCGTGTGCCACAACTACTGAAGCCCGCGCGCCTAGAGGCCGTGCTCCGCAATGAGAGAAGCCACCGCGATGAGAAGCCTGTGCACCACAAAGAAGAGTAGCCCCCGCTCGCCGCAACTAGAGAAAGCCCGCCGTGCAGCAACAAAGACCCAACTCAGCCATAAATAAATAAATAAATAAATAACTTTATTTATTTTTAACAAAATGAATAAAGGTTGACTTTGGGCTCTGATCTCTTTACATTTCTCTCCATACTCTCTTTATCACTAGAATGATGCTGTGAGTTGGATGCTGCAATGCCCAGAACTTTCCATGGCCAAAGGGCTCTGAATTACTGCTATCTTAATCTAGTTGACTGACTCAAAGTCCAAACTGGCTAGTGGTTGCATCACAAGGATGAAAATGTCCCAAGCATGAAAAAACTCACTGGGCACTGTACTAAATCATATGATAACATCTGGACCTTTTAGGATACTGCAGAAGTTTATCTCACCAGAAAGGTCTCCTCGTATGCTATACCTGGTTTTCTATGCTTTCAGTTACTGAATGAACCTGTGCGCCTTGAGAACTAACCTAATAAAGGTGTGGAAGCAAGTTGAGGGTCAAGGACCATCCTGTTTGAACTCTACAATGTAAACTGGAAGACCATTCAGCAATTAGATATTGAGACAACCACCTAAGTCTCCTCTCTCCAGACACGGCAGAGCTGGAATTATCAGATCAGGGTAATCACAGATGAGCTGGTGTCTAACACAACATTGCCTCCTAGGAACTGGTGTCAGTACTGACGGCAAGGTAGAGTGGCAAGTCTTTTTCTAGGGATAAAGAAAGATGATAGAAACAAATCATGCTTACCTGTGCTTTCCTTTTCTCCCGTACAGTACTCTCTAACGTGGGGGGTTCATCCTTGCCAGTAATCTCAGAGAGGTCACCCAAACCCACTTCAGGCCCATGCTTTGAGCCACCTTCTTTCTTTGACTGGAGTCCAAAGAGATCTGACATAATTTCCGCATCTCCCCTCTCCCCCTTTACGAAGTGCACGAGTTCCGTGGCGATACCTGGCTCGGGCACTTCTGCCCTCTCAGCCTCCATTGCATCATCGTGGATACCAAATTGGGTTGGGTCAGGCATGTCACCCAGGATCTTTGTGACTCTGATGTTCTTTGCGCCTTCTATGAGGCCCCCTCCAAACACTGTGCTCCAGAGAATCTGAAAGATTCCTCCCAGTATGGCGAAGAGCAAGTGGAAGAGCCCCACGAACAACGTCCAGAAGAAAGAGAAGAACACCTTCACCAGCTCCTTCAGAGTCATCTTCTTTACCTTCCTACACTGCTTCTTGAGGTTCTTCAGGGTGGCCCTCTTCAGAAAGTTGGCCACGTTTCTCTTCACTGAGGCACAGGCCACGGCAAACGCAGAGGCACACTCAAAAGCCTTGTCGTCCTCTTCACCCTCAACTTCTAACGTATAGGAAGAGTCTTCATTTTCTTCCTCCTCCTCTTCCGGCCTGTCGGCTGAGTCCGATTCTGAGATCTGTGAGGCTAACTGCATCTCAAAGATGGTGTCTTCACAGAAGTTCACGAACAGCTCCATCTTCTCCTGCTCTCCGCCCTCGTTGACGACATCAAAGATGAACTGCTGCTTTGACTCCTTCACCTGGGGCTTCTCCCACTGAGTTCGACTGGACTCACTGATCTCAAAATAAACACGCTCAATCTTCTTGGCCTCACCCATGATCTCAATGCGTCCTAGGTACGGTTCAAAGTAAGTGAGTACGCTTTCGGCTGGGTCCAACAGACACTTAAGGCGAGAATCATTTGGCATATGTTCGGAGAGGTTTGTCAATAACACCGCCACGTTAAACCCTATGTCCTTGGCCGGCTCGTGGAACCGGTCTACAAAGTCAACGTAATTAAACATGTCATTCTCATCCGCTTCTGCGCACGAAAGGAGAAAGTCAATCTCCGACGGCGTGTACTGTTTTTGCCCTTCCATGGCCTTCTGGAATTCCTTTTTGGAGATGATCCCTTTCCCATCGGGGTCATATTCTTTGAAGGTGTCTGAGCCAGTTAAGTCTTTAAGTTTCAAGAACATGTCAAAGAATTTCAAGATCATTTCTACATTGGTAGAGGACTCTACCAGTGTGTCAACCATCTGCTTGCCAATAGTTCCATTTACCACATTCCCTGTGAGGCAGGTTCAAAAAGACATACAGATACATAAATAAACCCACGTCATCACGTAACTGGTCAGGCAGATATTTCTTAGAAGACTTATATGCCAAATCGGTCAGCTCTTTTCTGACCGTGATGATTTGGAAATGGGTAGGAGGGAGCAGCAAGCCATAAAGACTACACCACCAGGAGCCAAGGGGGAAAGAAACACAGGGAAGGAGGAGATGGCCACGCCAGTGCCTTTCGTCTGGCCTGGGGCCTGGAGAGTGGTTTCATTATCAGATTATCAGGGACACATAGGGATAAGTGGTGCCCCTCTAATCCCCTTAGACCTAGGAGGGTGCCCAACTAGATGGCTGGCATACACACTGGCAGCCAGATGTATCGAAAAAGCAATGGGGAGAGGGAGAGGATAGGGAAAAGCAAAGCTTGGAGGTTTTCCCCAGTTCATTCTGGCTTTCCTACTGAGATAAAATGAGTTGGTTTCAGGCTTTGTCCATCAGACCATGTGCCCCTCACTCATTTTTTTGTTTCTGAAAATTTGGTTTTCTAACCAATGTCATATGGCATCAATGACCTGCCAGAAGGACAATCTGCGTGATTAGTACGGTTAGTGCTCGGACCAATTACAGTCGTGTGATTGCCTAGTTATACCAAACAGCCCAACCTTCCAGGAGGGACAGAAGCATCACCACCATGTCCTGAAGGAGATCCAAGAGTTCCTTCAGCAGCTCGATCTGACTGGAATCCTAGAACAGAAACAGGAGATACCCCTGAGCTATCTGATCCCTCAGTAAAGTACGGGGCAGTGAGCAAGGAGAGCCTGCTCTGGGAAGGTCAGGTGAAGGCTACATCCATCTCCAGAATGAGCTCCCTTCTCATGGTGAATGCGGATGCCTTAGCATCCTCTCTTTGTAGCATCGGGAGGCTCGCTGCAGCAGGGTTCATACAAAAGAGTTCCTTTACGGTTTTCCTTTTATTAACGCAACGTGGCAGATATACCAATTGTTGTCCAAAACTACTGAACGACCCAATCCACCAGAGAGCCGTTAGGTATCTCTAGTAGCTTAGGTTGCCATTTTTCATACAGAAGCATTACCAGTGAGCTTCTGGGGAATACTACTGCAATCCAATTAAAGTAGCAAGGTTCTAATCACCAACTGGGTTCTCCTTTCTTTCTTAATTTAGGTTCTCCTGATTCTAATTGGTGGTGATCTGGGTGCCAGTGGTCCCTTAAAATGTTATTAATATATCATCGAGGCTATTCCTCCGGATGGTTTTGATACCAGTCTGTTTGGTTTTCATTTCAGCATTGCAGATGGGGCATTGCCAAGTGAGCTCCGGGCTTGATACCTATGTCACAGAAGCAAAACAAGCCTTGGAAGATCTGAGGTGGGGAATCTGAGGGTGAGGTTAGAAAACGCATTCTGGGCCGCACTTCTTTTCCAGACTCTCTCTCACAAAGACATAGTTCTCTGGCCCTTCAGACTTCAGAGGATTTTCTAGCACCTTTGGAGTGTGTCACAGCTGCCCACAAAACATCAGAGAGGTGCAGATTGCCAGAGCTAGAAGAGCCCTCAAAGGGCGTCTATTTTAACTCCCAATATCTTATAGATGATGAAAGCAAAAACCGGAAAGGGGAAGTGACTTCCCAGAAGACACCAGTGAGGAGGTGGCAGGGTCAGGATCCTGCCTCTGGAGCCTCTACACCGCACTGCCCCACTGGGCTGATAAATCGGCAGCCCTCCCAAGAACTCTCTCCTCCCATAAGGCCAGAGTCAAAAGGGGAAAAATGAAAGGGGTAAATAGCACATTCCAGAAGAGAGAGGCAGATGTGACAGCCTTGACAATTTTAGATACATATTATTTAAATTAACGCTGCCAATGTTACTCTGAGCAGCCTGAAACATATCCTGAAGTTCTCCCTCATGTGTTGCCATGGAGAGAGGCCATCGACTACTACAGACGCTACATTTATTTGTTCATAATAAATGCTCTGAGCGATTCCGATTCATCTTGCCAGAGAGATGGGGAGTGAGAAGGAAAGGCAGAGATGGGGAAGAGGGGAAGCAAAGGTGACAGAGAAGGGAGATGTGAATTACAGAGACATGCAGACATTTGACAGAGCAGACGGGGGGGGGGGGGGGGGGGGGGTAGATCATGTGCATAAATTGCAAAACAGTGACAAGGAAGCAAAAGGGATTAGCACCATAAAAAGCAAGGGTTGAGGCTGTTATGAAAAGGACACAAGGGAGAAAGCTGCATTCATGCAAAAGCCTGTCTGGGACACCCCCGCCCACCCCCCACTCCCGCAGGTATGCATTCCTATCTCCCACTTAGGCCCTCATTTTAAAAATGAGACCTGATCTGCATGGTTTTTCCAATCATTTCGTCAAGCAGCTACATCCACAATGGGAAGACCAGGGGGTGGGGATTGACTTAGCGTTTCACACCAACCACACGTCGGGAACGGGGAACGGGCCACAGTACCTGAGAGAGCTTCATCTGCATGTTAGCAAATACATGGAGGAAGCCGACCACTGCATCCCATAGCCTACTGTGAGCGAGGCTCTGCTGGTTCCCAACGCAGGGGCCCTACGGAGAGGAGGACATTCTTATTTCACTGGAGCATCACCAGCTGCTCTGAAACTTGCCCTAGTAAGGGCATTTGACATCAGCTCAGATAAGTAGAGAGCTCTTTCCAAAGGTCACATATTTTGCAGCTCAGTATTTTCCCAGGATATTACTTTTCTCCCCACTCCATCGGGTCCCCCCCGCCGCCCCGCCCAATCCTAAGATCCTATTTCTAGGAAAAATCACTAGGAATGTCACAGTGCGGTGATTTTCAGAGATTTTCTTTTAGCTTCCGTTCTTATGCTAGAGAACATTATTTAAGAGGTAAATGCTCTGGTTGAAACAGGACTGAAGGGTACTACTGCCGACTCTGGCCCACACCTTGGCCTAAGAGGGGTTCTGAGGAACTCCAGGGTTCCAAGGGGCACAATTTGAAAACCAGGCCCCTGTGCACGCGTTGTTTGCAGGCAAAGTTGCATGTTAGATGTGATGACCACAGGGCTATCTACTTAAGTGAAAAAATCTGAATTACATTCCTAATGCTCAACTACTTTTAGGATTTTCTTATCATTAACCTAAATGTCAGGTACCTCATCTCTATCTTTTCTGAAAGCCAGACATAGACGGATGACTTGATGACCAGTCTGCATTTTCCATGTCAATAGCCTCTCCTATTTTGGAAGATCATTACTGAACCACTGGTTCTTTTCTCTTCTTTTTAAAAATAAGTTACTTGAAATTCTTCTGAATGGAGAGTTGTCTATTCTTTCTTATTTATTTAATCATCTATTTATATCAGTACGGACGCCACACATTCATTTTATGATTTGGGTTATAATGCAGTACTACTTTATTTACTTTCTTTTGTAGCTCTAATTTTTCCAGTTTTGGCCATTGGGAGCTCTTTCAGTTGGCTCCTGTATCCCTTTGACATACCCCCATCATTTTTTTTTAGCATTCTCTTGCACTATAGCATTCTCCAGGCTCATCCTGTATGTTTCCAGCCCTAGTTCTAGAATCAGCCATTTCTCTACGGAGCCCTATTTCCTTTCAATGGTATTAGAAACCAAGATCTGGGCTCTAGTTGTGCTTGTTGCTACTGGGGCATCATTTTTTAGGTCCTCCTGGCTGACAGAGCAGCAGAAATATGTGTGTTGTCCTAATCCACGTGTCTACACATCTCCATAAATATTTCCATATGTAACCATTTGTATCTATGTTAAGCTGAACGTGAGTTTAGCATACAAATGTCTCTGACTCTCATTCATTCCCACAGGGATCTTCTATCTCCTCTGCTTGCTCCTCTGTAACTTCCCACTCCAACAGTGAGAAACCTCGTTCACTTCCATTATATATGTATAATGGTTTCAGAATTATTAACACATAGCCACATGGGAAAAACTTCATCAACCAAAGTGCTTATGTACAGCTCCTTTTGCCTTTGGTCTTTCAGACTGTGCTCATTTCCAAAGTTTCTTAGGCCAGCACCTTATTTCCTACCTCTGGAGTGAGGCTGTTTTATATATATGTATTTTATACATTTAGAGTCTTTTATCACATTCTGCCTATGTTCTTTATCCTTAACTCTTCCTTATAGCTTTTTCCTATATTTTTCTACACTTTCACTGGGACTAGTGTTCTAGTATCAAGTTCTAGAAAAGGCTTGGCAGAATTCCCAGGGAAGAGGTGAGCAGGAGAAATTTTGCCTGCGTCCCTAAATCAAGTAAGCTTGTTTAAAAAACACTGTTCATGTACATTTGGTGTCTGATCCCTAGAAGCCTCTAGATTCTTTGTTGAAACAAAACTGGTTGTTGAAAAAAACTCACATTCACCCCAGATACACTTTTCTTTTACATTTGGGTTAAGTGCTCCATAGGAAGTTCTGGAGACTAGGATGGGCTCTGCAGAGAGCAAATCAGATGCTTGTCAGATCAGTTCAATGACCTTCCTACGTATTTCACACGCTGTGAAACTTCAGCTCAGTCACCTGTTCCTAGGTTTATCTCCCTATGTTCTTACAATCCTTGAGTAAAGCATGGATCAATATCTTCCTTAAAATCCTTCTTTTCAAGTCTTAGTCTTGTGTTTATTTTAGTAAGCAAATATGATCTGAGCGTGCCAGTTGGCTCAACATATAGATCTTAAAAAATCTTATATTACATCACAGAGCACCATGATATGGCTACCGATTTCACAGCAAATTCTGCCTGAGGACGTCCTCTACTCCTTTTCACAGTAGCTAGACCACTGTAGGCAATGAGTAGAGAATGCTGTGAACAGAGAAAGACTGCTGTGAGATGTTCAACCTGAAATTTACCTGTTGATGTGACGGCCACTGCACTTAGTTTATGTGCTTCTGAAGTTACCTTTTCCATAGAGTGAATTTCTGACAAATTGGTAGGCTCTCATGAATCCTGTGTTTAATCTCAAGGCTCAAGATAATACCACTTGTCCCTTTATTCCTTCATGCTATCAATCATTCCTCCACTCCACTCTCCATGCTTACTGAACACCTCTGATGTGCCACACATGCTAAAAATGAAGAATTTTAGAACGAATAAGAAATCTTCTGTTGACAAAAAGATTTCAGACTAGGAGGGAAGGCAAAATGTTAACCAGATAAATGCAGATAAAGTGTGACACTGCTATTCACAGGTCACAGTGGGGTCCGTAAACTACAGCTTCTCGTAGAGTGTAGGTACCACTGGTTTCTATTTATAGGTGAGGAATATCGTCAGTGCTATAGCTGGATGCACAGTCCACATATGCAGCCAAGTATTCTGTAGGGAATTAGAACATGGGAAGGTTAAAGATGTTCTCTTTGTTCTCAGGCATGCGCTCTATAGCACATACCTGGATGTATTCCGTAAGAGAATTGAAAATCTGCTTGGTGACCGCCAGGGCTTTGGAAAAATTGTGCTGTCCAGATTCATCAATGACATCCTTCCCTGAATAATACCAGTAGAAGTCACTGATTGATTCCTAAGAACAAAAAAGGAGAGTTTGGTATTTCTCACATAGTGAGAGGGTTTAGTATTTCTCAGTCCATGAAGCTAAACCCAATGTTCGGGAAGGGTACAAGAGCGTCCTACATTTCTGTGACCCCTTTGTTATGACAGGAGCCTGGGACTCTGTGAAGAAGCACAGAGGTATCTGATCCCGAGCACCTTTTAAGTACAGATATTCCCCCTCCGCAGGAAAGAACACATAGAAGAGAGGGCAGCGTTCAGCTGGACCTGGGTGACCATGTTATAGGACAATTTATTCACAATGAAAAATGTACGTTAAAGATAATATTGATCATCCAAATAATCATGATTGCAGCAGCAACATGATAGCTGACACCGTAAGTGCCGGGCGTCGTTCTGAGCACGTTACACGTATTAAACCTCTGCATCTTCACCACCACCCAATGAGACAGTACTACTCATTTTCAATGAGACAGGACTACTCGTTTTATAGATGAGGAAATTGGAACACCAGGAGGTTAAACAGACTGCTCCAGGTCATGAACTGGTGAGCGGCAGAACCAGGTTGAGGAATCAGCAAAGAGAAGAGGGCATCCTTTTTATGTTTGTGCAGATTTTCTTGACATTATTTGGATTTTCCTTCAAACCATCCAACCAGATGACGTCTCAACACTAAGAACTTGTGGACCCATCTTATTCCCGCTTTCTGTACCTCTTTTTCCTAGTGAAAGCCTGTTCCCATGCACAGCTTGCCTGGAGTACTGTGGCTAAGCTTACACCGGCAAAACTAAAGTGAATCAGCAGTTTATAACAGAAGATTTGGTAGATAACCACTCCCCCGACTTCCGTCTTCAAACTCACATTTAGGTGTTTGACTTCCCGTAAGTGTGTGGACATAAGATTACAAGACCTTCCTTACTGAGGCTGGACTGTATCCTGGGCCGTCCCTGAGGCTGTGTAACTGTCTTTAGCTTCTGGAAGTGTATGTGAGGTGTACTACCATCCAACGCCCACTCACCTGCAGACGCAGAAGGTAGTCCACGGTACTGATGATGACGTTCACGGTGGTGGTGTTGCCCATCTGAGTCCGCAGGAAGTTCTGGAAATCTGAGAACACCAGGGTTGGGTCAGAGTCCATCCCTGCAGAGCAGGTGGCTCTAAGCTTCTTCTCAGCTGAGCTCAGAAGAGACTCACCATGTGAAAAGCCTTACAAGGGCACACTGTTTAGGTCCTGAAGGACAGAGCACTGCCCTGAGCCCTCCCCTCCCAGCGGCACCAGAAACTGGACTTAATGAGCCCTGAGGGACCTGACAGCAAGGGGTGGGTGTTTAGCTTCAATATCTGAAGATTCTGGAAGCAACTTAGCCTGGGTGGCACTAAATAACATTAGCCATGAAGTTAAAGGCCATGTTACATAGGGTTTCTTATTAAGGAATGGATTAACTGTTGTTCTTAAATTAGCAACTGGCTGTATGAAATGTGGCAACCTGAAATGAATCAAAATTTTGTACCTGAATGTTGTTGTCCCTTGACAAATCAAATCTGTTCCACTTACCACTGTTATGTCCTTCACAAAGTAACTGTAGGAATCTAAAGAGATCTCGTGTAAACTCATCATTCTGGAGTACTTTTTCACCTTGAAAACACAGAACACTGGTGAGCATCTGTTTGGCTTTTCAACATAGAATACCTTCCACCACACATGACTGCAAAAATGCTAAAGGAGCTGTGTCAGAACAGCGTGGAGAGGGAACTGTGGATGAATGGTGACAGACCCAATTAAAACTGGAACTGAGGCAACACCCAACAAAGCTAGAATTGTTAGCCCCGGGATGCATTTGGAAGGAAAACAGCTAGGCAGTAATGATTCACAGTCCATAACACATGCTTTGGAAGATGGAAGACACTTCTTTAATTAAACAACAAACTGCTGAGTTAAACTCAACATGCAACCACCAAGCCGAAAATGTGTCTGTGCTGAGCCGATTAAATAAGATCTCTTGGGACTCACACACACGGTAGGAGCTCGGGCCGGAAACTCAAACTTACCACGCTCACGAACGATGACTAGAGAAAAACAGAAGGATACAGAGTAAGAAAACCACAGACGTCAAGACAGACTCTCTTTAGCTAATACTGGTTCTGTGAACACATCAGTCTGGATATGCCTTATCAAAACTATGGATGGAAACATCTTGCTGAAATGGAGCAAGTCCTTGGAGATGAAGCAGCAGTGAACAGGGGCTCTAACCAGAAATGGTTAACTAGGATTTGAATTGGAAACAGAGAAGCCTTCACCTTCATCAGTTACTTACGTGTTCCTTCCTCAGTAACCATCCCCAGGCCTTCAGCTTTATTCTGCCTCTCAAATGCATTCAAATCAAGGACACTTGCAACAGACGAAAGAAAACAAGGTTCAGGGCTACACGCACTGGGAAAATGGGTTTTTAACATCAATGAACCCATCAACTAAGAATACCCTGTCCTTGCATTATCATAAATGTGCCAACGTATTGTGGTATGGTTGAGAGTCTAATGATTCCCTGGGTTCGTGCTAAGCCGTGTTGTCCAAGGATGCCTGGAGCTCACAGCCCTTGCCATGTGCAAGGACAGGGGTCAGAAACATGTATGTGATTGTCACTGTTTGTCCAGTTTGAGTCCCTGCTTATGGACGAAGATTTAGAAAGGCTTTCCAAATCAAGAAGGAATAATCTGTTTCTAAGATTTCTTAAGGGAAAGTTTACTTTAAACTGTACTAATTCATGTTCACCTTCCACATTTAGCCTACTTTCTCTGAGAATCACAAGGAATAGCGGCTTTTAGTGCTTAGGATGAATACTGATGGAGAGAGCTACAAAGTTTCAGATTTTTTTTTTTTTTTTTGCGATACGCGGGCCTCTCACTGTTGTGGCCTCTCCCGTTGCGGAGCACAGGCTCCGGACGCGCAGGCTCAGCGGCCATGGCCCACGGGCACAGCCGCTCCGCGGCATGTGGGATCTTCCCGGACTGGTGCACGAACCCGCGTCCCCTGTATTGGCAGGCGGACTCTCAACCACTGCACCACTAGGGAAGCCCCAAAGTTTCAGATTTTGAAGGGCCACACCCTTTTATTCTATCATTCAGGAGCCAAAAGTAGCCAAGATCACGCTTTCTAGAGGCAATGGTGTCCCTAGGTGCTCCTGAACCTGTGACAAGTTGGCTTTCATTTTTGTCCTCACCTTCCACAACCTTCCCAGCCACAGCCACCAACAAAACCTGCTTAGCCAGGAACCTCTAGGACAACCGCAAAGCTATAATGAGAATAATGATCGTGTGATTTCCAACTGGGGCTCACTCCATTTCTCTAATAGGGTCTAACTCCTTAGCCAATAAAAAAGATTTTATGGAACATAAGACCACAAAGTTTCACAAGAATATAGACCTTAGAGAAGCTTATGGCTGAGTCCAGTAAGATTCTGCAAAAGCTCCTCTTCCTTTTATCACTGGGCAAAGGAAATGACTGTTGGATTGGAAAGACTTTGGGGAAAAATCCAACACCCCTTTTCCCCTTTTAGGGAGTCACATATGTTCTGTAATTTAGATGACTTTTAAAGAGAAAGTGAAAATTCCTACTGCCATTATATTGGTTTTCCCCAGACCCTGCTATAAAAAGGGTCTGCTTGATAATACAAAATTATCCTTTGATTTTGGGAGGAGGATACGGAACCAGGACATTTGGACATAGCTGCTTTGAAGCATCGCTGCTGATTCAGGAGACAATCTGTGCGGTGGACATTTCTGACCCTTACTCCATCCCGAAATCCCCATTTCAAATGTTCTGGTTTCTTCAATGCTTAACCATTTTACAAATACACATTATTTTTATAATCAGCAAAAAACCATTAAAATACCTTAAAACTTCTGTTAGAATTCAGTTGGCCTCTAAGGGTATGTCACCTGTCCCTCTAAGCCATCATTATAAATTAGCTTAGCAATATGAAGTACTACAGACTACCAAGAGAACTCTTAGAAAGTTAATCGAGAATATCATGAGCAATACGGGACTGAACTGCCTTGATTTTCGCCATCTTTGAGTCCACATGTACTATTTCACCCTCAGTGAGTCAGGTCTGGCAATGTTACATTTTCTTTTCCTGAGGGAGGTAATAAATGAATTGGCTGTCGGTGGGGGAAAAATGGAGCTGAGGACAAGGGATTGTACTCAAATATGCTCAAATATGCTCCGTATAACCCCAGGGTACAACATTTACCCAATCCAATACGACTAGCAATATTATGCGGTCCACCAAAAAAAGAACATCCATCCTCCAAATTTTCAATTGGACTAACGTTCCAAGTTTAAGAATTATTAATTGGAGGCAAACGAGCTAGATAATTATAACTTTGACTTCTTTCAGAATGAGTTGTAGACGGTTCAAAATACATATGAATCTCGGAGAACAAGCTGACACTTTTCTTAGAAAGATTGCTGGCTTGTTTCTGAAATGAGCAAGTATGGTAACCTTACGACTTTTGGTTACCTATTGTTCATCTGTCAGAGGGTTCAGCCATGAGGGGAGGCTTACGCCACGGGGTAATATAAATGGAAAGTTTAATGCTTTGTTTTTCAGACAATGTCAAAATGTTCCCACGTCAGGATGTGCCTCTGTCAGAATGGATGTGTCAAAATATGTACCCACAAAATATCTATTCAGGCTGAAAGAACTGTTAAGGATTAACAAAGTGCCTAATGGGTCTAACGAACACATAGCCTTGAGTCATACTGAGGGATTCCTCCTCTTTTCCGTTCTTTTCTAGTTTGACTTTTATGAGCATACATGTTTAAGAGAAACTCACTCAGCTCCACATAAAACAACCTAAGAAAAAAGGAAGTAAGGGCGATTCAAACACCAAACAGGTGTTGGTAGGGTGTGTGTGTGTGTGTGTGTGTGTGTGTGTGTGTGTGTGTGTGTGTGTGTGTGTGTGTGTGTGTGTGTGTGTGTGTGTGTGTGTGTAGGTTACATTTTCCCCTCTGAATGCTATTTGAAGGTAATCCTGAGGGCTGCAGGAAACAATACCCATCCTCTTAGCTTTCGGAAGTAGGTACTCCTTTCTCAACAATTCCGTGATAAGCCAGTTTATTCTGTGGCCCTCCCCTACCCCATTCCCCTTTCCCTGAATAGTGAAGAACTTTAAAAAAATGCTATGGGTGGTTTTCCCATATTTACCTGCAAGACTGCATAAGACCAGAAAGGCTTTGAAAGAACCCAGCATCCTTTTTCTCCTTTAGGTAATCTAGCATTTTCTGCAAGGGAGACACATTTAAAAGGGAAAAACAATGAAAACTATGGCACACGTACTAACCCTCCTAATTGTGATGGACAGATGGCAGCCATGCAGGTACACCGAGTCAGATCCAGGATGGTGGTTTGTAACCCTGGGTAAGCATCGAGATACTCCACCTGTGGACTTAAACCTTCAGTGTGCCTGAGCGCCACCCTCCACTTATGGAACCAGAATATTTTAGGGTAGATGTTTTATTTTATAAAGGTCCACTGGTATTGACAGTATAGTGGATCTTTGACATTCATAGATTTACTGTTTGAAGCCTCTTCTATTTGGGAACAGGTGCCAGGACTGGGATATAGTAATGTTTACGGTTGCTGAGGTATAATCTGAACAGCTCATGCAATGATTTTAACGCACTGGACCAAGGAGCTTACCTACTAATGAGCCTAGTTGAGAGCTCAGTATCTCTCTCACAATAAGACTTAGTGTCCTCTGTTCCCTGTTACTGGCAAGCCAGGAACTTTGTCTGACATAATAAGAATTTTCTTTCTTTTTTTTTTTTTTAAAGGGCTCTGTAAGAAAGTCAACTGATGGGGTGGTGGTGGAAGAGAACAGAAAGTGAGAGGTGCCTTTGAAAATGGTAGTTCTTAATGAGAAATTTGTTTGTGATGAGTTAAAGCCTGGGAAAAATTATACGCAATAATGGTAGTCATGGATTTGGAAATTCTCAAAGGCCCTGGGATATAACCCTTATGAATGCCAAAAGTCTTTGAAATTTCATTTTCCTGTGCACACAGATGCTTTTATTTTTAGCCAGAGCCTGGAGTACTCAGGAGACACCAGTGCATTTCTATCTCCTGTAGCCAGTTCCAAATCAGATTGCTGAATGAACTCCATGTGCCAGACGCTCCACTTTGTATGTCTTTGTGTGTTCCCTCATTTAATGCATGATGGCAGGAGTTTTTATTTGCATTATTCACTGCTACACCCTCTACCCACAGAAGAGAGCCTGGCCCTAGTGCATAGTCAACAATCACTAAACAGCTGTTAAATAAATGAATAAATGAATGAATGAGTGAACGAACAATAGGTGTGTGGGGTTATGAACCTCACTTAACTGATCAGGCCCCTTTTGCTCACAGTAAGGCAGCTAATAAGGGAAAGGGTCGAAATAAAAACCTAAGGCTTAGAAAACTTCCTCTAGAGCATATTTTTGTAGAAATGATGAAAAAAATGTAATGTTTTTCTTTTTGAAGCCTAGGTAAGTCCTCTTTACTAAGCATACCTTTGTCTAAAGACTCCTAGTCCTGGTTTTATCTGTGTTCCCAGTTACTCTGATATAACTGGTCACTAAGGACAAAACACCAGCAAAGGTGATTCTGGGCGGCCACCTCTGTAGCAGAGTCAACATCTCTTCCCTGAAGTGTGACAGCTGTCAAATGGAAATACCCCAGGAAGTCTGCCCCACCTCCTGCAAGCCCCCATTACCTGCTGCACGCCAGCGTTGCCCCCATTCAGAATGGCGATCCCCAGCTTCAGAGTCTCCACCACCATGGGGCTCATCTCACCTGCCGTGGTAAAGATTCCGTTGAATCACCAAGGAAACAGAGGGTAAATCACATCTACTGGGCTTTACCTGGACCCGTTAATAATGACGTCACGTCATGGTGTGACATCTCTGTGGTAGCTAAGGGGCCCGTGTAGAAATCCCAGAAATCACCTTTGCTGGCGCTTATCATCTGAAGGACCATCTCTGCGGCTCCACGCTCATGCAGCCGAGCTTGCTGATAGAGGGTTTTCTGCTTTTCCATTTCTTTCTCCTAGAAAAAAAAAAAAGCGGGAAAAGATCTGTTTACCCCCAGAGAATCCACCGTGGTCAGGTGAGTTGAGAGAGAGAATCTTTACTTGCCTAAGAAGGCAACAAACATAATTTTGAACAAAACAGACTTTGGAAGTTTATTTTTCGATGCTGTCCAGCTTTCCAAAACTGTCCACCCATAATTTACTCACCTTTCGATGCGGAATTTTCTACTTTTTGTACTGATAGGTAACACAGTCTGTTCCCCTGTGATACTATAATTATAGGAAGTGACCCCAGATTAAAATGCGCTTGCTTTCAATGTTCAGTCATACAGGAAAACCTGCTGAGGGCTCAGCTGGAGTTTATCTGTAGGAAACACCCACTTACCCAGAATGCTCAGACCACACTTAACTGAGACTCTACCAGCTATGAGATGCTAGAATGTCAAGGCTTTCCAGAACTGTAATCGTCTTCATTTACTTTTACTGTTGTATACTTTGTCTGTAAAACAGTACAAGTAAACTCATGTCGCTCTATCTTGAGAGATTCAGGGTCCTGCACTGCCTCAAAATTAAGATTGTGATTAAGTACGTTTACAGACTAACGGTGCAAAAAACCATCCAGTGTCTCTACCGCTGTGAATTTTCACTTTTGAACGTTTGAATGTGCCCTTCTACGGCCCCTGTTACCACCACACTTGGGTAGAGGTAGGAGATGTTCCAGAAGAGCAAAGCTGTGGGGCCGTTTGCTGACTGAGCCAAGAGACAGACAGCAACCACAACTAATGTATTTGCCGCCAGACACCTGTGGCGGGTGAGCCATGTGGCTAATGTCAGCACCCACCCCTGAAGGCCCTCCTGCTGTCTTCCATCTTAGTGAGAACTTACTTCAAACGTTTTTTCCTTGTCTTCCTCCCCTTCTTCGTCTTCCCCACTCTGACAACTCTGAATTGCATGCAGCAGGGAGAGGAGGAGACAGACAATCAAATTAAAGGTGAGCCTTGTATGTATATGTATGGCTGGTTCACTTTGTTATACAGCAGAAACTCACACACCATTGTAAAGCAATTATACTCCAATAAAGATGCTAACAAAACAGAACAAAACAAAAAGGTGAGCCGTGTAAACAAGACTCTACTGTGTGAGGAAGGGGACAGGATGTAATTCACAGGTACCTCAGGACCTCAGCACTCTGTAAAACCAAGAACATTTGGACCACTGCAGGCAACATTCAACTATAAAGGCCACCTTTGCAGTTACCACGGGGTTCAGAAATGAGAAACGGGAACACAGCCGAGATCACACAGTCAATGGGGACCCATCGGGTTTAACCACAGACCTGAACTCTTCTACTTAGTGAAGTTCTGGTGTAAATCGAGAGACAAGAGCACAGGGAGCTGGCCTTTCTCAACAAGAACCAGGGGCTTGGACAAAAGATTAGGGAAACCCAGACTGTGAATCCCAAAGTGACCCCGTGGTGCAGCTGGCAGGGGAACGGGCGCTCCTGTACCCCAACCTACCCCCCTTGCTGCCCGACATGAAGTTCTCCCATTTGAGAAGCAGCAGTTTGCTTAACCACTTGGCATTCCAGAGGCCACCGTCCCTCTCTGTGACACAGAAACATCATCTCTGGTCACTCCATCTCTTCCAGAGCACTAGGAACTTCCTGTAGTCTCTAGGCCTGTTTCCAAATGTACCGGACTTCCTTCACCTACAGATGTGTCTGAACAGCTGGACGTGTTCTGAGCACTGAGTAAAAATACGAGGATGAAGTGGATGCCTAAGCCCTGATTAGCTGGTTCAGAAGCATCATGAGAACCCAGCCACCAGACCCACTGTTTCTGCAAAGCTTCAAGGTTTCTATAGGATGATGGGAGAGTGGCTTATTAATGCTGCCCGTACGGCACGTGAACTGTGCGAGGCCTGGAGCCCAGGCCATGACCCAGTCCCAGGCCTGCTGCTTCCTGGGACAGCTTTCATGTGCCTGAAGAGGTCTAAGGGAAATAGAAAGACTGAGACAATGGGCAGAAAACCCACGTGTACCTTGGCCATCATGCTGGCATAGGAGGTGTACAAAGGGTCGTCTTCCAGTTTGCTGGAAAGAATGGAGGAAATATTTAGCAGGCTACCTTTGGACCCAGCAGGAAAGACCAAGTGCCGTATAAATCTTCAATGTACTAGTGAATTAATTAGAAACTCCCTCCCTCCCCCCGATTCTTAGAAACCACTGTGAAAATCTGAATCAGCCTTGGCTTGACATGGAATTCAGGGAGGAAGTTACAATTTCAGGCTGCTTCATCTTCAGACTCAGTGTCAGGCGTTATGACGAAAGGGCTTAGGTAGTTCCCCTAGAGGTTTCTTGACGGCCAAGAACAGAGCAGCCAGGAGGGCTGCTCAACTCTGGCATCCCCTCTGTGCACACTGCAACCTGCGGGAGGACGGTTTGGGGTCGACACAGCTGTGCCTGTGCCTGGGACGAGCAGGGCGCTCCGGCAGTGCTGACCTCCTCTCTGTGAGAGCATTGCGGCTAAAGTGGAGAATGATCTGATGAAGTGGGTCCGGCTGCTTTTCTGTCTCCTCCGCCTCTTCTTCTTCCACCTTGGGAGATCTCTACACAAACCAAGGCAGACAGGTTTTAGGCACGGATTCCAGCACATGGCACACCACCGCATGCGAACAAAGGTAAGAGCACCAGGCACAGAGCGCATCACCTCAAAGCACAGAGAGAAACCGCGACGTCATATGTTTATTTCAGGACAGAAGCCCTAAGGATGCAAGGTCTGGGAATGAAATATATGTATTTTTCAGCCAATTAAAGAAACACTGCAGTTTGGGGGGTTAAAACGAAATGAAAGGAAAAGCAAAAGCCTGACCGCAGGGGAGGCGCTACAGACCCGAGTCAGCAGAACTCTCATGCAAGCTCTGGGCACCCTCGGTCAGGAGGGAAGCCCTGGAGAGTCCCCGAGAGGCCGTGTCTCTCTGTCAACACCTGACATTCCTCTTGGAGAGCTGGGCTGGGAATAGGTGTTGGGCAAGAGTTATAAAGCACTGGGGCTGTTTTGGGGTCTATTACTATTCTAGACTCAACCCACGGAAACAGTTCTCTTTCCTGCCCTCACCCCTGACCCTGAAAATCTTGCTGTTCCTGAGAGATGCCATCCTGGAGCTGTGAGCCTTGCAGTTTCTCCTCTTTTCTCTCTCTCCTTTTACAGAAAGGGAAATCTCAGCTGATGCCAGATGTATAAGTGGATTTTCCAGCAGTGGCAGAACAAGCAGGGTGGACCATATTCAGTAAATTGGTGAGAACTGCGCAGGTTGTGTGAATGGTTCAGAAGAAGGGAGAGTGTTGAAATGATGTTCGTTGTCAACGTCACATTAATCAAGAAACTGGGAAAACCAAGTGACTGTCTTTCTCACCAACAGGAATATATGAAAAGCCTGAAGGGCATAAAGAGAAATGGAAAGAAAATGCGGGAGGAAGGATTAAAGGAAAAAAGCCAGGAAGAGGATAAGAAACAGAGGGAGATGGGGAAAGGGAAAGAGAATGTAACATGAAAAGTGTAAATATGAGAAACACAGGGCAAGACTAATGGAGAGAAGTAGGGATGAGAGAAAAAGATAGATGAGAGAAATAAGGAAAAAGAGGAAAAGAACCAGGGCTTGGCCAAAGGAGAGGAGGGTGTATTTTCTTTCTGAACCAGGATGAAGCTCAGTGTTGCTGCCGCGATAAGCTTTTCCCCTTGCGTGTTGTTTCAAGTAGTTTTAGAGCATGAAGCCTGTTAGAGACGAGGCGTGGCAAATCTTCAGAAGGGCCAAATACAGAACTGTGAGATGCAGGAAGGGCATTTAGATATGCCTTCCCCAAAGTGGAGCTACTGACCGGACATGCAGGGCTTTGGCTGGGGTGGCTGGCCTCCTGCAACCAAGGGTGCTCAAAACTTAACTTAGCATGAACTTTCCGAGGCACGGCTGCGCATCCCAAGCAACATCAGCTGTTAATGAGGACGGGGGAGGATGATCACAGGACCAGCCCCTCCAAGTGAAATTCATCCTCTGGCTCTTATGACCATTATTAGCAGGGTTTCCCCTGATAACTTATACAGTTAGCTCCTTTCAGATTTATACACCCAATTCTTTGCGCATCTTTAACGGTTATAACGCACACACATGAATACAAAAATCAAATGCATTCGCACCCATATCTGCTCCCAGTTGAGTCAGTACTTACAGCCAAATCCTGTACTAGTTTCTCTTCAAAGGAATACTCCTCTGTTTCTATCCAAAATCTCTGATAGCCATGGAGGAAGAGGTTAATAGAGCGGTGCCTGAGCGGAAGGGGTGAGAGTGAGGTCAAGAGGGGTCCACGGGACACCTTGTTTTAGTTTGGGCGGTTAACGGTTAGTAAGCAGTTTTTGTACAATCCTTATCTTCTGATTGGTCAGGGTAGCCAAGAGCACACCGTAAGCATTCGTTTCAAAGAAACCAGAACCCTCTAACGTGGCGGATCCTGAATATCTGGTTCAAGACCTGGAGGTCACCGTAACCCTCCTCCGGTCTCCTTGGGTCTTTATCATGTTTTCCCTATAGTGAGAATTCATTAGGCCAAGGAACAGTCCTGAACTATCTGCTAACTACGGCGATTTGGTTATTCATTTTGGCGGATCCCATGTCCAGGTGATCCAATCTAAATCATGCTGATGGTGAGGGGGTCAGTCTCAGATACGCTGAAAGCAGCAAAGCGTGGCTCCTTTAAGGGCCTCTGAGGAACCACAGCTGCAAGGGCTCCAGGAAGCAAAGCTTGGGCACGCTGCACAACTTCCGTGTGCTTCACAGGTTCTAGCTGTGGCCCTGGTATGTGGGAACACTGGATACACTGGCACAAGCCACTCACTCCCTATAGGACAAGACGGACGTCTGGGAATATTAGCCGCTGAAGAGCCAGTAAGCGGTTACCCAAACGTGAGGAGGAAAGGAGAGAAAAGGAAGGTCAAGACCAGAGTCATCGAGACCTGGTCATGGTTTCCAGTAGAACACAGCCCTTACCATCTTTCTTCAAAATCTGACCAATCAGAGTTTTTTTTAAAAATTGTACAAATTTGTGTCTTTATGGGTCATGTTAAATCATGGTCAAGAAAGGAGGAGTGTGCAGAGAATGAGCGGGTCTCTCCACAGGTTACATTACCATTAAAATGAGTATAAGCCTGTCATACTGAGTTTTTTCATTAACCTTTTCCAGCCAAACCCGTTGAAAGGTGCTCAGGAAGAAATTGTTAATTTTGTGTCTGGGGAAAAGCATACAGGTTTTCTTTTAAAAACTCACATCAGAGAAACAGTTTCCATATGATAAAATAAATCCCTTTAGCCCTTTAGTTTGGAAGACTTCATGTAGTTTAGATCCTCATAAGATGGAGAAAAGGAGCGGACTCCACAACTAGCTTCTTAGGTAGTTAGTTTTTATTGTCGTTATGAAATCTCCGTATAATTCTCCATGCTAGGGAGAAATCCAGGGCAACCCTCTAAAACAGCTGGGTTAGGGGCTGGGGTGGCCACGTTTCATCAAGGACACAGTGAATTCCTGGACTTACTATTATCCATACAGGGAAAGAGTCGTTGAAGGAGCAACCAAAATATTACGGTACTAACATTGTCAGTGGATTTAGGAAAAAACTGCTTGTTTTTGAGAGATGTAATTGCCGCCTAGCTGGCCCTGGAGGCATGTGCTTAAAGCTGAGCCCTTCTGGAGGTCACGTTAGCACATCAGGTATGGCTCTCTACCAGAGGGGAAAGCCAATGCCTCCTTGATGTTTTACCACTTCTAGAAAACAGACAAAAGTCCTAGGCGTTTTTGCGTTTTCTACTGGACTATAAATTTCATTTGTCTGCCAGGGCTTCAGCAGGCTTCATGCCCATGACTTCCTGACTTAATTTTTCAGCTTTTTATTAATGAATTCTACTTGATTTGTGATGCTTCCACCTTTCCAGAGACACTAGTTTATTTTCTCAGGAGACCTGTAGGAGCAGGTGTGTGTCTCAGAGGCCGTGATTCTCCACCATCTTCAAAGACCCTAACTAGGAGAGCTCAGCTGGCCAGCTGGCTCAGGACAGGGATATAGGACACTCTCGACAGATGATGGCCAAGATGCACAATTAGATGAAAGCAAAATGTCAAGCATAGGAATACTCTTTCATCTGATATTCCAAAGAAACACATTTATTTACATGGGATTCAGAATTTACTTGGCCAAGTCAGTTTATTTTTCCTGACCAGGTGAGGATGTTCCTATTGATTTGAAAGGTGATGAAGCAGTGGCTATTCAACTACCAGCTTTGTTTATGATCACAGGCTCAACCTTACTGACTGTGCAATTAGTTTGAGGATGGGAACGTTGCCGTATCACCAATGACACCGAGTCAGCCTCAGGGGTCGACACTGGCCCAGTCTATACCCATGCTCTGCCCTATGTTGACACAGCATGTGTTCACACACAATCCAGAAAAGCCTTCACATATATTTGACTTCAGATTATAGACTAAACATCCAGGGAAAGGCCTCATGCCCATGACTGGCCTCTTGGGCCATCTCTAACCAGTGCCCTTTCTTTATCTTGAAGGCAAGTACATCATGCTGAAGAAGTCTCAGGTTACATTTCTGTACTTGCTGAGGAAACATAATAATTTTGGTGTCATCCAAGTACTTGAACATGGAAATATTGTTTGATCTGTGGATGGAATTTGGGGTAAAGTATTTTAGAAAGCAGTTCCCTTTTTCCAGGGTGCCTTTACAGCTGCACAAAGAATCCCACAGGGCAAAACTAGAGAGCTTCCATCTGCTTACGTGGCTGACTTTACAGTGCAAAACGGTGAGCTGAGGCAGGCTTGGGGGCACGAAGGAATCTCATCTACTTTCAGTTTTTATGCTTACCTTAGCAGGTCATTATACTACGTGCAGACTGTAATGGCTCTGTGGGTGAAGGACTCCAATCTCTACCTCTGGGATCATGAGGGTCAGGGCCAGAAGAGAGCACAGCTCTGGGAGGATACCTTAATTCTCATCTCTGACTCACATGCCAGGAGAAAATGACAGAATACTTGCCTGGGCAGGTTGTAGAGAGGGGCCATCCTGAAACAGGCCACCACTGCCCGTTTCCGCTGCTTTGATAGCAGTTTGTGCCAGACCGCCTTCTTGGACCTCAAAGGCTGTTCCACCTGAGAAGAAACCACATGGGTAGGTGCACACCAGGCTGATCTGGGTCGCAGAAGGTAGTCACCTGCAGCCCAGACTTCTCAACCCTAGAAGAATTTTGATTTCTCAACTGTAGTCAGCAAAAGGTACCCAGCACTAAATGATTCAGTCTGTGGGAGGCTTAGGTTTTCTTTCTTTTCCCAACTGCTTCTGGTGGCTTATTGCTTTACAAATGAGTAGGGAGCTTGGATGGGTCATTTGAACTAATGGGAAAAATTTTTCAAACACTGGGAATGTTAAGCATTGAGCAGTCTTGCTACAACGAGGCACCAAGATGACACTTTGGGGGTAGGCCAGGATGATCCTTGTTCCTTGCTTTCTGTCTTACAAGGGTGCTCTTAACTAAGAGCTGAGTGTGGAGGAGTTTTATATTTTGCAGGGTAGTCTTCCTTCCTCAATCCTCAGGGTAGACGCTACTTACCTGCTCTAGGTGGAAGACAGCTGCTGAAATTCTCTGCACACGCTCCACTGTCTTTTCTGGGTTGGAAGGTTCTTCACTCTTCAAAACATCCTTGTATAGGTTCAGTTGCCACTTTACAGCCGGGTCATCAGACTGCAAATTGAAGCATGTACATGAAATGAGCAATCTCTGATATCTCTTGAACTGAAAAGGCCTTTTACTCCTAGCATGGTACCATAGTGTTCAAGAGTCTTTTCTATTAATTCCTCTCTCATTTTCTCTATTATCTTTTCCTGGAACAAAGCAGACGCTTTGTAGGAACTTCTCATTCTAGCCTATATGTCTCTTAACCTTCTGTCATATTTTCCACCCCTTTCTCTCTGCTCTGCCTTACGATTTCCTTAAATCGAGCTTCCAATTCATAAATTCTCTCTGCAGCTGTATCTACTATATTTTTTAACCTATAACTTGAATTTTTAATTTCAATGATTATTTTTAACTTTTAAAAATCACTGTGAGGTCTTTTTCAGTGCCACCTCCCCTCTCCTTTTTAAAAAATAATGTCCAAGTCTTGCTTTATAGTTTACATTGCTGCCTTTATCTCTTTAAATATTTCAACCACACTTTAAAAATTCCTTTCTGTAGCTCCTTAGGCTTGAATTCTTCATTTCGTGGCATTTTCTGACTCTCTAATGGTGGTGGATTTCCTTTCACACCGTATTTTTGTGAGCTTGTATTCAGGAGGAGTTTTGTTGACTAGCATCTCAGCCCATACTCTAGCAGGTAGACACTCTCTAAGTGGTTCCATGGCTGTTTTTACAGATGATTCATGGGTTTCACTGGTTCAAGGCCAGTTTTATGTACGTTTCTTGCTCTACATTCATGCACAGCATGGGAAGTTAGGCCCCACACTCCCATTCCAGGTTACTAAAAACCCCAGCCCCTATAATATATATATCTGGTCAGGAGAGCTCTGCAAGTTTTCCCAACTGCATCATCTTCTCTTCATTACTATGATTTAGAGCACCTATTTTCTGGCACTTGGAATTTCTTTTTACTGCCTTTTTTGTAGTATATTTTACCCACCAGGAATTCCTACATATTTGGGATGGAAAGGAGAGGCTATTTGTGTCACTTTAATCTTCCATCTCAGAGCATAATATAATGTATCTGAGGAAAGAGTTGTTCAGATGTGCAGGCTTGCAAAAATCTTAAATAGCCTTAAAATCAAAACTGGTCTTGATATTTTTGTTTGTTTTTTTGGGTTATATCAACTCAGGTACAAAGTTACTTTGTTTACAAATCTCTAGAGCTGGAAGTGCTAAAACTTCCCCCATGTGTCTGTTCCCCTCTTTAACAAAGCTCACAGTCAGTAAATTCTGAGACCTAATCTAACCCCCCTGCTATGGCTTGATGCTCACACAGTGGGGGGGGGGGAAGACATGTTTTACTGGGCCTCTCTGCAACAGCAAAGGCAAGAACAAAAATTAAGGGCCAAAAAATGAAAAACTAAGGGCAGAGAGTTAGTTCTACCGATTAAGCACAAGTACTCTGAGGCTGTTTTTAGAACACATTTAAAAAAACATGAGTAAACTAAGTGGGTGTGTGGCACCCTGCACACAGAAGGAAGCCTGTGTGAGTTCTCATTGTCTTCCTGCTGCATCACCTTTTCCTGCAAGTGCAAGTTATTCCACAGATGTTCCTTCACCTCTTCGTCTGTGTCCTTCTGTGGAAAGAGATGTTGAATTTTATTCCTACAGGTCAATATGGAAATATAAAGCAGGGATGCACTGAGGGCCAATGGACAGTTTTGCTGCGATCTTTATTACGAGGACAAAAGAATAGAACTGACAGAGACTCGTCCCAAAGGGCATGCGCTGACTCCCAAGTCAGCTGTAAAGACAATGGGGTGTTGGGACTTCCCTGGTGGTGCAGTGGTTAAGAATCCACCTGCCAATGCAGGGCACACGGGTTTGGGCCCTGGTCCAGGAAGATCCCACATGCTGCAAAGCAACTAAGCCCATGTGCCACAACTACTGAGCCTGTACTCTAGAGCCCACGAGCTACAGCTACTGAGCCCGCGTGCCACAACTACTGAAGCCCGTGTGCCTAGATTCCGTGCTCCACACAAGAGAAGCCACCACAATGAGAAGCCCAAGCACCGAAACGAAGAGTAGCCCCCACTCGCCACAACTAGAGAAAGCCCAGGTGCGGCAATGAAGACCCAATGCAGCCAAAAATAAAATAAATTTAAAAAGATATATATATATAAATGGTAAATTAAAAAAAAGAAAAAAAGATGATGGCGCATTGCCTCTGTGCACCTTGGCACCTCTGTGTCCACTGGTCTCCAGGGAAGAAGGACAAATCCTTTAGGGGTTGAGCACTGATCACCACCACCTGTATTACATGCTCCACCAAAGCAGATGGGCGACTTACATAGCTGTACCGTGATTTTGCGAGGGAGATCAGCTCTTGATCGCCTGGGGTGCACATATTCAAACCAATGGGCAGCATTTTCTTGAGTGCAGCCACGATGAGGGAGGTCTGGATGGAATACAAGTCCCCCCTCCGCTTCGTCTTCTTCCTCTCCTGGTCCTGTCCTCCAGACTAGGAGATGAAGTTGAAACAAATGGGTTGAGTGACTCTGAAAGGCACCGCCTCACCTTGGAGGCAGCCTGCCTCCTGTGGCCCCATCAGTACAGGGTGGGCCTTTCTATTAAACATTTCAGAGGACAGTAAAGAAGCATATGAAACAAAGACAACCAGGTGGCCCTTCAAGACCGGCCCTGACCCTGAGCCCTCTCCTCGTGCGCATGCTCACGGAACCACGTGACCAGACACACACCACGGACACCCACGGTCTCTGATCGCTGACATCTGGGCAGTATGAACAAACTGGTGTTTCTACTAAAAGAATGATTCGATAACTGACAAAATGACTGCAGAGAAGAACTGAGAATCCTGATGCTGGGCGGCAGTAAACAAGTGAAAGAGCATCTACCCCAGAACAACTGCTGGTGGCCGGGCTGAAGCGAGCCTTTTGGAGCACCTGCATCCCACTCAGCCTCTGCTCAAGGCAGCACACGTTCCTGCAGGAAAAGGGGAACCCCCAAGTAGGTAGGGCTGCTTTGGCATCTGGCTGGGACAGAGTTAGGAGAAACAGTGCAGACAAGTGAGGGAACGCCCCAAGTCTGGGGGAGTCTGCCCTCTTCTGGTTACACTTGCTCACCCCATTCTGGGAGCGTTCATCCAATGAAGTGGGAGGTTTGAGAGAAGAGGCCAATGCACTAGGCTACGGCAGCCCCAGGCAACCGACTGAGGACCCTCTGCACCCACAGCACGAGGCGGGTATGGGTGGGCTCAGCAAAGCAAGGCTCTGCGGTGACCCGATTTCCCTGAGTCAGGTTCCAAAAGAGCAAAGCGGCCCGCGTGGTACGTCATTTGCTGGACCCTGCCTCAGCTGAGTGGGCTCTTGCTGGAAGTGAGGAAGGGCTGGGTGGCCAGAGGCAGAGAATGAAGTCAGGGACCATGACAGGGCAGAATCGGGGCTCATTAAAACTTCTGCTTTATGAGGGCCTTCAAGTGTTTGCAGCATCCAGGCGGTCACGCTGTGGTTCACAACAACCCAAACACATGAGGCTCTGGGAGCAGGGGAGAGTCCAGATGCCTCCTCTGGAACTGGCTTGTAAGACCTGGGGCCCTGGGCTGGAACAGAATTTGTTTTGTGAAGGACTGGCTTTCTGAGAGAAGATTAAGTATGGTCAGAATTCACACCGTCTTGGGGCTGATCTCTTTAAATTACTTCCCGAAGTGTGAAGGAAGTTCATAATTATTAATGGACACTCTTAAAATAGTGGCGACTTCTTCTACCCAGCTTGTGGTGGCTAAACCTTCGGGTGGTTACACCACAGAAACCACAGTGAAATCCCTGGCCAGCAAAACCCAGTCTGACCAAATACTGCCAGACGACTCTACTTGTGCCTCTGCTCCAAAACAACAGGTCAGATCCAGGACAGCAGGGGGAGGCGGCAGTGAGAAACATGAGGAGGGAGGGGGATGTGAGACAGACAGGCAAGATACACAGTGTCGTATGTTCTAGACACACAGTAGACGGCTGATTCACACAAAGACCTCAAGAGCTCTATCATTTACCGAGTGCTCGCTGGCTTCCTTAGATGTTCTATCAGGTAGAGAATTCTAAAGGTTGTGCCTAACGCAGAACTCATTTAAAGTCTAAACTACCTTTGAAAATTGTAAGGGTAATTTGTGAGGTTCTATCTTCAGATTGTCCGTAGAGGATAGAACCCAGTTTTGTGAATATAAATTATGAGGTATTGTTACATATACATTACATATAAATGTAAGAGGTAAATAGTAACATGCAGTATACAATCAAGGAAGTATGCAATATAGAACTCTGTGGATTTGACATGCAATTTAAATAATTTCTTGCTCACTATTTTATTTGGCCAATCTCATGCTGTTCTAACTACAAATGCTAAATATATGACGTGGCTCCAACGTGCCTGCTACTTAAATAAAGCGTTTCTAATCCTCCCAACAAGGCTGAGATACCCAGTCAGTTTTATAAAGGGGAACATGATGTTCAGAGCAGTTAAGTGATTTTTCCAAGGTCACACAGCAGTTAAGAGTCTGGGCCAACATCCAGGCCGACATCTACCTGGCCAAGGCTCCATTTTCCTTTTCTAACTAAGAGCTGCACATGACCTGGTTCCTGCACATCTCCCTGTCTCTGCTACAGACCTGAGTGCAGAGGGCTTGGGACGAGTGGCAGCAGACACGCATCAGTGGAGGCAAAGAGAAATATTTCCAGGCAATAACCTGTATAGGTTACTAGAAAATTGTCCCAGGGTTTATTCCACATTTTATGCAAAAACTCATGGCTATTTCCAATCCCTGCTGCTGATTCCAAATCCTTGACTTTAGTCCTTGGAAAACTCTCTTTGACGCATAGGAGCCTTGCACAAGAGGCAGACATGTATAGTGTGGAAGGGCTGGGATCACTAACAGCAGATAAGAGGAGTGAGTCTCCCGAGCTCTCGGCCCCAGTCAGCGTCCCTATCTGTTAGTATGCGGGCTGCAGAGTGGGCAGCTGGGGAAGGGAGCAGAGATAGCAAGGAGACCTCGGATAGGGCGAGGCTTGGCTGGCTTCCCCGGCTTCCCCATTCCGAGGGTGGGTAGGGCCTACATTCACTCTTTGACAGGCAGTTGTCTTCCCTGAAGCAGGCCCTGGGGACCTCCAGGTGGGAAAATCCATTCTGTACCACCCCCACGGTGATCACAGTGCAGAGGGTGGCCAGAGCCTGGCACCTCTAATACTAGGACAGAAAAGACACGTCATGCATTTGACCTGTACCTTTACTTGCATGGCCTGTGTGGAAAGACAAGAGAAAAGAAACAAGAAGTCAGTCAGTGAAAGCAGGGGTCCAAGACACAGGCACCACATGTTAGTCACAGCTCTTTCACCCCCATTCCTCTGCCAACACAATAGAAAACCAACGGCTCTGGAAGCCGGTTGAGCACAGCATGAAGAGCGGGTGGGAGGTTAGGATGGAGGTTAATTGGATCAAAAGGACTTACACCCAGACCAAGCAGTGCATCCCTGGGGCAAGGTCATCAGAGACCAGCCTTCCAGAGTGTGTGACCCTCAGACCCTGGTGGTCTTCAGATCTGGCCACCCAAGTGAACTCTTAGATCTCATGCCTTCCCCACCTCCCACCTCCCTCCTGGCACCTGGGTGGGATGCAGACAATCTGTCATGTAACCAAAGACCCCAATTTTCTTTTTTCCTTCCACCCACCACATTATCACCTCCAGAAGATCTGTGGTTACAAAAAGAGTAGGGAGAACTGAACTAACGGGCCATGTGTGTGCTTCCCCTAAAAAAAGTTTCTAAAAAATGTACTCTAGGAATATCCAAGGTGGTTCAGGATCACCCCACAGCCCAAAGGATGGGGAATCTCCCTTCTGTGCTGTGACCTTTAAATATATACCTTAGGTCAAAGGCTCCTACACGCTATAGGTTCTAATTTTATTATTTTCTTCACATATTGCTAGGATTAGTTAACTCAATGCATTTCCCTAATGCTGGAAATGCTTTTATTTATGTGTGTATGTAAATATGTATTTATCTATCGATCTATTTATGCATCTTTTAAATGTTAGCTGAAACTTTTTATTTCCGTAACAGAAATCTAGAAATTCCTATACCTTCAAAATCATGTCATTTCCCCACACTTTATCACCAATAGTTTATGACCAAATAGACAATTTATGTGTGAACTTTAAAAAAACAGAGACTCTTAAGGGAAAAGGAGTTGGAGGAGGACACAGCACACGGTAGGTGGTGTGCTGTGTTGAGACAGCACACGGGGAGGCTTCGGAACGAGGGCAGAGCTGTACCATCTGAAGTGCTCATCCCCACTGAGGGGGTGAGGGAAGTAGAGACCAGTCAACCCAACGATAGATGGTAGAGGGAAAGGTGAATGTCCAGAAGCCAGTCTGAGAATGAGAGAGCAAGAGGGAGAAGGAGAGTGAGACAGAGAGAAAGAGAGAGAGAGAGGCACCAAAGGAGGAGGGAGGGCAGTAAGAGAACAGGGAAGGGTAGAGGAGGGAATGGTAGAGAGAAGAGGGGGAGGGGATGGGAGACAGAGATGAAGTGAATGGGGGAGGGGAGGGGGAAAGACAGGGAGAAGAAGAGAGAGAGGGAACAGGAAGGGGGAGAGAGAAGAGACGGGGGACGGGGGCAGAGGGAGAGAGAGTACTTGAACTACACAAGTGCAAGAGCAAAGGGAATACAAATGAAAGTGAAAAAAGGTGGGGGGAGGGTGGAGGGAATGAGAGAAGCGAGTGAGCAGCTAGGGGGATGGGAAGAAGAAGCAAACTAAGTCACACACGTCATTCTGAATACCCTGGACAAGCACAAAGGTGTCTTCTCAACTCCTCCCTGCCCTTTTCCAATTCACTGAAATCACGCTCATGGGGTGAAGTGGCTTTACACGAGGCACTCTAACATGTGCTGCATCACAACTCTTTTACTGTTTATAATCTTGGTCAAGGAACTGGCATTTCTTGGGCTAAACACATTCTAACTTACCATTCCCCTCTGAGGAAGCTGCTGCCATTTTTCCAGAAAACAAAACGAGTTTAAAAACAAAACAAAAACCACCGTGCTCAGCTTAGTTATGTATTGCTGAACATATATTTGCAAACTGGTGTTATACAAACAAAAGACAATACAATGAGCTCTCCCCAAAACGTGCTTTAGCTGCTGGAAAAAAGGACACATCTTTGAACTGACCTTCAATTGATCAAGTAAGAACAGTGTGGCCCACTGTATATTTTTTCCACTTCCTTTCCATCTGCAATGGCATGTGCAGTGTGTGTGGGCGTGCAGCATTCCAGCACACATATCTCTGCCACATGCACGGAGGCCAACTTCATTTATCCAACACCAGAATTCAATTATGAGTGCAGATAAAAGCAAGCACAGGTGACCATGCAGATCAGGTAGTAGAGAGAACATGTAATTTCAGGGAGGCAAAGGCAATGGGGATTCAGCAGATAATAAAGACAATACCCCCTCCCCATCCTCGCAATATGTAGTTCTACATCCAAAAAATACCAGAAATGGCTATGAGTTGCTGTTTATTGGAGGTATGATATCTCTCTGTCTGAAATAATGTGCTGCATTTATGTAACATTATTCAATTCTAGAGATGCATTTAAAACTGACGTTCCAACAGGGCCTACTAGTAGAGCTGCGAGAAGCCAGGCAGTAAGCTCTAGCCCATTCTACAGATTGGTAAACTGGGGCCCCGAGAAGTTAAGTGAACGATGCAAGGCCATACCTATACCGAGCAGCTGGGCCAAGAGTGGGACTTTGCTTCCTTTCAGGCTCTAGTCCTGTTTGCTACTACACTTTGTGCCTCAACTGAGGCCACAGGAACAATATGAATATCTGTTACCCTGAGAAGCACAGCAAATATTATTTAACATCTAGGGAGTGTCCTTACATCCACTACACTGTAACTTTGACCCTCTCCAACACATCTCAGAAAAAACTGGCATACAATGTCAATGGAAATGAAATGAAAGCATCTGCCCCTATGGACTAACCTTACCAGCAGGAAAGATGCACAGGTTCTGAATACGCTCATCCTCTGACAAGACTAACATACCCTTTTCCTCGTTCAGTGATGTGAATGAACAACTTCAGGTTAGTCTGTTAGTAGGTTAGTTTTGAAACATCATTCTTTGTCACCTCTTCTCTTTCCAAGTATAAACCCAAGGACCCTGAGTAGCCATTCATCACCAGAGGGCTGAGATTATCTTTGCCATTGCTGCTCATCTGGGATCCAAATCCTTGTACCAGAATCCTTTTCGTTGCTTTTTTGCCATCCGCTGACAATAACAATGGATGCTAGCTGGTTCAGTCAAAAGCCAAAAGATCTACCCCAAGTTGAAGGTAGCAAGGAATCTGTCTGGGATTCAGTGACTTTCGGTAGGTAGACAGGGTCAAACGAGACACTGTAATGGCTGTAAGAAGACCCTTCAGAGGGAACTTAGGGATAGATATCCAGGGATCAGGAGTCTGAAAATATCCTTCCTCCTGTACCTCACCTGAGCAGCTGTGTATGCCAAAAGTCAAATGCAAAATAAACTTTGGAAAATCAAATAAAAATTATCCAAAGCACAAAAGGATGCACCTTAAGTAAGCTTCCTTTGCAGCAAAGATTCCTCTTGAATGTGAATATATATACACCTAATCTCTCTACATTGTATGTGCACAGTTCTATTTATCAAACTTTACCAAACAGCGCATACCAGATTCTAAACTCCAAGAATCAAATTTTGGATGCTGGAAGAAGTGTTAATGTCAACATAGCTTAAAGATGGAAGGGATGGAAAGTGCAGAGTGATTGCAGCTGACCAGAGCTAGGCACGCTTGGTGAAGTTTTGGGTGTTGAAGTTTTCACTTTTGGTGGCCCCTGGTCTGCAACTCTGCATACAAAGGTCTTCTATCCCAAATGGTTATTTGGAAGGTTGCCCCAAGAGCTTTGCTACAAACCCGCGACTGTCATCTTTCCAGAACTGGTTCTCACTTCTGAGGGGTTCCCGTGCACACTCCACCTTCCTGGTCCTCAGAGGCAGCACTGTACCAGCAGTGAGAGAGATGCGCATCTCAGGTGTCACACGTCTCTCATACGTGACAGTACAGTCAACCCTCACCCAGGCACGCTTCTCAGGGGAAGAGAGTCCAGGTAAGCCATGACAGCCGGGAACGAAACAGCACATTTAAGTAAGCCTTGTTTTTGTGTGTACACCTAAAGGAGTGTGTCTGAGAATTCTCTCCAATAAAAACAGCAAAACCTCACTGTGCAGAGCTGACTCAGGGGGAACCCGGAGGCCGGCTGCCCCTCCTGTATTCAATACTGCGACACCCTCCCTGTAGGTGACTCTGTTTTCAGACAGATGTTTGGAACGCCCTCTTTCAAACATTTCCCTGCAGGGGGATGGACAAATGTTTGGGTTTCTGAATGCAACTCACGTGGAAAATAAACAGAAGGCATTAAGAGGTCAGCACAGCTGAAATAAAGCAGCTACTAGATGTTCAAGATAGGAAGAAAATAAGTGCACTGTAAGAATATGTGTCTACGAAATCTTCAAAGCAAGGCGATGTCCTCACAGCTAATTAAAAGGTGGCTCTAGGCACATGTATTTTTGTAGCTTTTCTACACAGCAAGTAGTTCTACTTTAAAACAAGTAACAGCAGCTTTTGTTTTGGCCTTAGGCAAGTCTTGAAACTTAAACTTTTTGATGCACAAAGCAGCTACTTATTCATAAAATGTGATGACCATGCTTGTTTGAGAGCAGTTTCTTCTGGCTCATTCTCAAAGAAAGAACAGTGGACCTGTTGGTCTCTGTTGTTTGACCTAAACGCAGTAGGAGCTAATCCCTTCATACACCCAAGACATGTAGCTTAGGTCAAGGTTGGAGAGTCTTTGGAATTGATTTCTATGGACTTACTTTTGACATCTTGCTTTTGCTGTCTCCAGTTAAAAATGCCAAATTATTAATTTCGTTCTGAATCACAAAATTTTGCTCTTCCCTCTTGAAGTTCTAAGTGGGGGGAAATAAAAAAGCAAACGTTACAAGAAAGTTGAGGTGTACCTTTCACCACCAACTCTAAATCCAGGGCCCCCATCTGTGCTTACGTGAGATTTACACCACAGGATGAAGACCTCTGCCACCATGCGGAAGAGCTGGTCAGAGTCAGCATCGGGGCTTTTGAGCCAGTTAGATCTGAGGTGAGAGATAAGTGAATATGCATGTGGAATTCAGCAATGATTGAAAGAGTCACACTCTAAAAATTATACCGACACCAGATGCACACATTTATCCGGATAAAATTGCATTCCCATAGAAGGCAATCTTCAGAGAGACTAAATATCAATATATTCCTTGCATGCTTAGATAAAGGCATGCAATTGTTGTAGGTATTTTTGAAGACCTACAATAATCATTTCCATGTTACCAAAGGATTCCAGGATTCTCTTAGCAAACAGAGGTCAGAAATCAACATTTCAAAATGGTCAAAGGTAAGGTTTTGTTTTCCTTTAAACTGAAGAGGTGATGCAGGTTACATTCTAAGTTTTGGGACAGGCCTCCTTTAATCCTCAAGTCTAGCAAGACTAGGAAAGTCTTGGTCAGTATGACATCTAATCTTGTCAAACCTCTGAAATTGTGAGCACTCTATAAACTGTTCAGGCCTTGCCCGTTTTCCTTTCAAAGCCACTTTTATGAATGAAATCTGTAAGACAATAATTTTTTTTAACTGTTATATAAAGTGTATAGGCAGAGACCACACACCTCCTATGCCCTTTGAAATGGTTTGCAAATTCCCTACAAATAGGCATTACTCATTAAAAAAAAAAATACTAGGCTAGGTTAAGAAATTTCACAGCAGCGGCAAGAAGGCTCAATTGCAGTAGAATTCAGTCATTTCCTAAAAGTTGTCTTGCCCCTATCTTGTGCGTTTGAATTATATTTTGAAACGGCTGGGTGAGTAAATATCTGCATAAAGTAACACATTAGAAATTAAATTGTCTCTCGTCTTTCTTAAAGAAAACTTTGGGGCTGTCATGAATGGTCTAAAAAACCTAATGTCCCTTGGTTGTATGCATGGTAATAGCTATCAAAAAGCCAGTTCCCTAAGCCCTGGGACATCAGACTGAATTGCTCTGAGCAGCCTGTACCGTCTGCCCATTCACGGAAGGCACCAGGCTAAGGAAGAAAGGTGAAGACTCATGAGGCCAAGACCACCTCTGGATTCCTCTCTCATCTCCTCAATTCCTTCCCGCCCTGAGTTCCAGCCTCATGGACATTTTTGTCTAACCTTCCTTGTTTTCTACCTCAACTAGCCTCTCCTTTATAGGCAGACACTACAGGTGGTCTGCCCAACACTCATTCTCCTCTTCTTCCTTAGGCACAAACCCCCATTTTACTCCGGGTGGCACTGTGCCCTGCTGAAGGTCACATTACCCAGCCCCCCTCGAGGGACAGCCGTGGAGCTAAGTTCTGATCAATGAGATGGAAGAGGAAGCTGTTGGATGAGCCTTCTGGAAAACTCTCTAAAAAGGATCAGATAGCTGAAGGTGCCCTTCTGCCTTTCTACTTCCTCTCTGGAATGAAAACACGACAGCTCAAACTCTAACTGGCATGTTGCACCTGAAGTAACTTTGAACATGGACGCCAATGTTGAGGACAGAAAGACAGAGGAGTGAGGGTTTCTACCGAAGAGCAGCCGTACTGGCCATGGACTGGCTATCTCTGGACTTCCTTCACGTGTGAGATTTAACTTCTAATTTAAGCCACTCTATAAGGTATCCATCACTAGAAGCCTAATGCAATCCAAACTCGAGGCTTGAGACTGGTAATGCTTTTTGATTTCTTTCATATTGATTTTTCAGGAGCGCTTTTTCAGGGTCAAGTGTCAGGTTTTATCAGAGCCGCCAGCTGTTCCTTCTGCACCGTTTTGGTTTAAATGTGCTTTATAGGCTTGTACTGTGCCTTGAGTGGGAAGAGGCAAGGGGTCACATCCTATCCCGCCCAGGAAAGGCACAGCCACCGCCAGTGTGAGTCGCAGGAACACTGAAAACAAAATCTCAGGTAAACATTTGCTCACAGGAGAAAGAGGCTTTGCATACTTTTGCCTTCATATGGGAATGCAGTTTCAGCTGAATGAATTTTGTTTTCAACACCCTTCTTCCAAGAGGCAGATTTTTACTCTTTGTCTTTAGTGAGGTTCCTTCTTCAGGTTCAGAATGGTGGGTACACATGAACCCACCGTTAAGTGTTTTCCCCCAGGCACGTAAACTCTCTGCACCTCTCAAACCAGATTAAGTCAGTATTTGCAGGAGGACAGAAGAACCTGACCTTGCCTCTCCAACTTGCCCGTATACGTCCTACCCCCAAATGATGCAACCAGACTCTCTCCTCCCTGCTCCCAGCCTTCCACAGAACACAGACCTTTCTCAACATTCAGATATTTGATCCTTTTGGAGGTACTTAACCGACCTCTGGGTTTCTTGTATCATCTGCTCTGCATGCTGCCAAAAGGCAGCTGGGAAATGCAAAGCTGTAGGTGGGGAAGACAGTTGGGTTTAGAGGCAAAACAGAAACAAAAGGCAGGAGAATAAAGGAGAGTTAGACCGCTATTGTCAAAATGACAACTTAACAGGTTTTTGAAGAAAGTAAAGCCAGTTATCAGGTTTTGAAAGAAAGTAAAGCCATGTTCCTATATTCACTGCCCAGTTGTCTGACTAAGAGGTAAGAGCTTATCTCTGCCTTGTTCCTGAGCCTCTTGTAGAGGATACAGCCCGAGGTGGTCACCACACAGGATTCACTTGGATTCCCTTCAACAGTCTGCGAGATGGGTTTTCACCCAAAATCGTACTATTTAAAGTTGGTCGTTTCTGTTCAGAGTGTGTCCGATTTCCAGAAAGGAGGCTGAGGCGCTGCTGCCTTGTGTAGAGAGGTTTGTTGAACCTATGTTGATGTATAACCTCCCGGCATGAGGACATGGAACCCTGATTCGCCCTGCTCGGACCACAGCACGCTGGGAGCTCTTGCTCATTCTGGGTCAGCTTCAGGTTCAACACTGACCCACTGAAGCTTCTCTTCAGAAGACTGTTTCAGCTGTCAAAGAGACTTGGAACACTGCTGTGACAGGGCTGAAGAAGTCCAAAGGTTTAATATGACGAGAGAAAACAGGGGAGGACAGGACAAGATGGCTCTCTTCAATGTTTAAAGAGCTGCCACAAGAGAGATTGGAGTAGTTTTGTGTGGCTCTAGAGAGCAAAATCAGAGTTGATAGGAGATAACAGATCTGAACTCAAAAACGGTTCAGAGTGCGGGGAAGGGGAATTGGATGAAGGTGGTTAAAGGTATAAACTTCCAGTTGTAAGATAAGTACGTCCCAGGGGTGTAAGGTGCAACATGATTAATCTAATTAATGCTGTATGTTATACGTGAAAGTTAAGAGCGTAAATCCCAAGAGTCCTCATCGCAAGGAAAAAATACTTTTTCGTGTCTTTTATTTTGTATCTGTGCGAGGTGATGGATGTTCGCTAAACTTATTCTAAGCATTTCATGATGTATATAAGTCGAATCGTTCTGTTGTATACCTTACACTTACAGAGGGCTGTGTGTCAATTATATCTCAATAAAACTGGAAGAAAAGAAATGAATGAGAAAGGGTTGAACCAAAATGGCTTTAACTGTCTGAAACGAGAATGGGAAGGCACGCACAGTATGGTTGTAGCTGTCATCCATAACCGTGGTGGACAATCAGGCAGGAAATGCACCGCTAGGAAAAGGGAAGAGGATATTGATTCATCCAGCTATAGGTAAGATGAGCTGGCCTCTATTATTCCTGCCAACTCCACAATCCCGTGCTTCCAAGCCAGCCAATTCTTTTGGGTGAAGAAAGAACTTGAAGGAGGTAAAGGCACACACACAGGAAAGAAGTATTTCTAAGTGAGGCTCAGATGGCCATAATGCTCCCTGGTGTTCAGGGAAGAAAGGGCTGAGAAGTGGGGATGAATGAATTAGTGATGATCTCAAAGACTCTCTGACATTGCCATTTTTAGCAACTGTCAAACAATGTGTAAGTGGAACACACTCTATCTTGCATCTTGATTGTCAATAGTGACAAATGCAGTTAAAGAGCTATTCCAGGGGCAACCTTACTCTACTTTCATTGCTGTTTTCACCTCAAACTCTGACAAATTCCCTCGCTAACCTGCTAACATAATTATGTTATCAGAAATGACTAAAATGATGACCCTGAAAGCAGGATTTCTTTTGAGACAGTGAGTAAAATTCCCCACAGATAGGTAAGGAATTTCATACACACACACACACACACACACACACACACACACACACACACTTATATATAGTGTGTGTAAGATGTTTATTTTGTAAAGCTAAATATAAGCAATCTTAAGTAAATATTTTAAACAGTAAGTACAATTTACCTTATGAAATGCTAAATGCTAAAATGGGCATATCCAGACGTATTCCTTGCCCATGACAGAATGGCATATCACTCAAAAGGTCAGCAACGTTCCCCCCAATATCCCTAGGTCTTTTCAGTAACTACAATGGAGTATTTGAAAATTAAACCTTCCCAAACTTACAGTTTAGGCCTCTAAACTTTAAGAGGGTGTGGTATAATAAAGACATCTATTTGGTCTTTGCCTTCCACTGGGACCTACAGTCCTTTGTTCCTTTGCCTGTTCATGAACATTAGGCTCCTATGCCTTCCTTTCCCCCTCATCCAGCTTAAATCTCATGGCCAATCTTTAGAATTACCCTATAATATACACCCTCAACTCCCTAACCCATTTTTCTTTGTCACACTCATTTTGCAAAGCCCCAACCCTGGTTAAATCTAACTCTCTTCCCAGTCTGGGCCTGTACCTGGCAGCCAAACTGGCTGGAGAAAAACACGACTTGCCAATGGGTCCCACTTTCAATTCACGAGCGCAGATCTCCAGTGGGGCCCTGCATGTGCCCGGCAATCCCACCCACTTCCCTGGTCCACCTGCTCTCCCACTCTCCCTGGGCGCTGCCTCCTTCCTCCTCAAACCTCCAAGCACCTTCTCTATCTTAAAAACTCTCCTCTTGGGCCTACTTCTTCCCCCAGCTAGCAGCCCGTTTCTCTGTTCCCCTTTAGAGTAAAACTCCTTGAATAAGTTGTCTGTACTGCTATCTCCAAGTCCTTTTCTCCCATTCTCTTCCAACCTACTCCAAAGAGCTCCTCATCTCCATCGCTCCATTGAAGCTGCTCTTGTCAAGGTCACCAACAACCTTCATTCATCATTCTTCCCTCCTGGAAATCCCTTGTGAAGTTGGCATCCAGGACACAACATTCTGTTGGTTTCCTCCTGTCTCACTGGTGGCTCCCTCTCAGTTTCACTCACGGGTTCCTTCCCCTCTGCCTGACCTGAGCACATGGGCTCAGTCCTTAGAACTCTTCTCTCTCCCTCTCAAGCCTTTACTTATCTCATCCAGTCTCATGTCGCTCAAAGACCATATATCAACGTATGGATGACTCTCAAATTCTCATGTCTACACCAGGCCTCCCTCCTGAACTCTGGACTCATATATTCAACCGCCCACTCAACACTTTCATTTTTGTATTGAAGAGGAAGCTCAAATTTAACACGACTGAAAGTGATATCCTGATCTTGCCCTAAAAAAACTTCTGTATCCACAATCCTCCCCAACTCAACTGCTGGGAACTCCATCCTTCCATTTGCCCAGAATCATCTTTGACTCCCCTCTTTTCTCTTATTCCCAATCTGCAGTCCCAAGGGCTTTACCTTTAACACAGGCCCAGAATCTGACATCTTCTGTCAACCTTCATTGCTACCAGCCTGGTCCCAGCCACCACCAACTCTTTGTTTTTTTCTTTTTAATTACGGTAAAATATACATAACATAAAATTACTCATTAGCAACATTTAGTACAACCATCATTACTTAGTTTCAGAACATTTTCAGGACTCTGAAAGGAAACCCCAGCCCCATCCTCTGCCCCAGTCCTGGCACCACTCGTCTGCTCTGCACCCTCAGCTCTTGACTGGCTCACCGTGAGCCTCTTGGCCGGTCTGCTCACTTCCTTATTTGCCCTGATCCCTCACCACAGCGGTCAAAGACTGAGTCAGATCACATCACAGCTTATCTTCAAACCTGCACCAAATGCTCATCTCGCTCGGCCCCGTGGAGAGAAGGTGGCTTCTCGGACGTCTCCTCCTGCTTTCCTGGCCCCTCCCTCTTCTCCAGCTGTACTGGCCTCCTCGTGATGCCCTGAACATCCCAACGCACACCCCTTCCTTGTGGCTTGCACCAGATGTTTCCTTTTCCTGGGAACATAACCCTTCCCCAGACCTGCACGGTTCCTGACCTCACCTCCTTCGGGTCAGTGTTCAAATGTCGCTTTCTCAGTTAACATTCTTTTAAAACTGCCACCCTGGCACTCTTAATTCCCTTTACTTTGCTTGTATAATTTACTTAGATAAGTAAATTATAAGTAAAGTGTATAAGTAGATCTATAAGTGTATAAGTAAGTATATTGTAAACATGCAAGTATTTGTTTCGCTTATTGTCTGCCTGCCCCACTCTCCTGCCGGAATGAAAGCTCCCTGGGCCAACAGCTCTTTCTGTTTTGTTCTCTCTTGTCCCCTAATGCCTACAACAGTGCCTGACACCCAGTCGGTAATGTCTGTTGAATGAATGTGTGACAGAGCAGCAGAGGGGCAGAAGTGGGTCGCTGCTGCCCTTATTCGACTAACTCCCTCTTCTCTGTGGTGGCCTGTGAAGATGGAAGGGGTGGCCATGCCACTGATCATGTAGAATCGCTGGCCAAGGAGAGCATTGCCCAGAGGTCCCACACTGGGGATTCTGTGGGGGAGGGGCACTGGCGGTGGCAGCTGTGACCTCCCTCTCTCACCTATGACAAAACCCAATACCGTCTCTCCATCCTGGGGACTTGCCTAGGCCTCCTCCGTACCTGTTGTTGTCCACATAGCGGATCAGCATGGGGTAGAAGGCATAGAGGTCTCTGCAGAGGACGGCAAACTCATCCAGAATGAGGAGCTCTGCCTCCTGGGCGTCCCCTTTGCTGTCGGCTTTCAGCTGCTCCTCTTCCTGCACGGTCTTCACAGCCTTCTTCTTCAGCTTCTCCAGAGTTGGGATGAAGTGGCTTCTTAGCAGGTCCGCCCTGGCTTTGCCGATGATTGGCTGGGCATACACTGTGTTTGCAAACAAAGGGCCCCCCCCTCATTTTGCATGTTATGACAATCGATGAAAGGAAAGAAGGGATACTCAAAGGTGAGGCTGCGAAAAGCCGTCAACTCAGGATAACACTTGCCCTTCCATCTCGTGAAGCCTCAGTTGCTGGGGGTGGGGGTGGAGCTACAGGAGAAGGTCTCTATTCCTGTTCTGCTTCTCTAGGCCACGGGGAAACCTTGCCACCCTTTAACCTTTCACGTATGGTGTTTGCTATACCTCTGAGCTCCTCATAACAGGCTATCTTGTTTCATTTTAGAGTACATTCACGTTGGTTTTGGCTCACTAGCGAGATTATAAGCCTTTTATTCATAATAACCAACACTGTGCTGTGTCAGGAGTAGGCACTCAATACTACGTTTTCTGGTTTATAGAAAAATCTCTTGTTAAAAACATATGGACCCAACCACAGTTCTCAGCCCCCAGGACTTGAGAACTGCCAACCTACTGCCTGGGGACTCCTCTGGGCCCTGAGAAAAGCAGAGAAACTACTATCATCTATAATAAACTGAGAGGCAGACTGGGGTCGCCACTAGAAGTCGATGAGCAGAAACAAGCAATCAGTGGGACCTGGGACTATGGTTCCAGCCTTCTTGAAGAGAAAGATAAAACTTACATGTCTCATCGAGTTTCTTAAATGGAATATCCTATTGGTCTAATCCATAATAAAGATGAGAATCAGAGTAATTATTTAAAGATAAGTGAAATAAAATTCTCAAGAGTCATGAACCATTCACAAAGTGCACTGATGCGTGTTTTGTGTATTTCAAAGGTTCTTTCATGTAGGGCGTTTCGACTAGAAACAGCCTATAATCCAGCACTTTTTCTTTATAATCTCACTTTACCTTATTTTTTGCTTTCATAAATACGGCTGTTTTAGAAAGAGAAGGCGAAAACAGTTCTCTGCTGAGAAGCATTAACCAACAGGTGGAAACTTCACGTTTCACACTCCAGCCTTCACCGGGCTGCATTTCTGCTCTGGATCTGGAATCGGAACGGCTGTTCCAGATATGGCTGATGTGAGGTTGCTATTTAAAATGGACTCTGTTCAGGCACCAGGAATGAAGCGGCCTAACTGAATGAGATATGGGTTCACCTGTGAAATAACAGGTCCCGTTCAGTTCCCATCAGGGTGCTGTGACATCTTTCCACTGCACCTCTGGGGAAGCTGAGGGAGTCCATCCTTCCATTACCTTCCTTCCCTTAATCCAGATTTAGAAATTAGAGCTGCTCAACAAATTGCCTTAGGGTTAACAATATTCCTGGGCTACTAGGTAAGAAAGGAAGGCCAACTTTATCTACTCATATGTTCCCAGAGGTCTATACTGTCTAGGAGCCATCAGTACCCGAAGTATTTATAATTTGAAGTTCATTTCAGAGACAGGAAGGCGGTAGAAGTTTTCTTCCTTGGAATATCTACTCATTTGTCCGGGAAGCTAATAGCTACCACTGATCCCACTGCTGTGTTTTATGGTTAGGAGATTGTAGGGGTGAAACAGCTATGGTCCATCAAAACCGCAGGTCCATCAAAGGCAATGACTTTGCTTTAGCTTCTGTCTTCTCAACTCTACTCTGACAGAGGACACTAAAATACTCATCGTTTCCTGACTGTGGAAAGTGTGGTTACTAATTTTCCAAGGCTCTCCTCTTTTGGAGTTGTTTCAGGAGCAGAAAATCAGCCAACAACATTCATTAAGAGCCTACTGCATGCAAGGAGGAATACAAGACAAGACGGAACTCCTAGTGAGGCTACTGTGAACCTAAGTTAGAGAGCGTCTTAGGAAGCATAAAGTGAAATACAAATGCTAGAAACTTACAGTACAGCCCAGATGGGAGTGAGTTTTGTACGTGTGGAAAACACGCAGGATCACTTACCGAGAAAATATGGACAATTATTACTGTAGAAGCAAATGGAATTCTTAAGTACCAAAAGCAAATAAGCAATGATCATGGGAGTTGGGTAGAGTTTATCAAGAAGGGCTTCCTGGAGATTCGAGGGACCTGGATTACTTGGGGAGTTAGGCAGGAGCATTTGCTCTAGGAAGCTCTACAGGGGAATAAGTCAATTCTTTTCACTGTTAAATAACTAAGTGCGGGAAGGGGGAATAGCTTAAAGATAGACTAAGAGAAGAAAAGAGAGTCCAGGCGTCTTGGTGCTGGGGCCGGGGCCGGGGAGGAAAGGCATGTGTGGTACCTGCAATGCGCTTCATCCAGGAGGCCTCATCGATGCCCAGGTTGTTGTTGATGATTTTCAGAATGTTGCCCAGGATGACACTGAGGTGTTCAGAGGTGACCTTGGTGCACCAGGGCCCTGTGCTGGGGGGCAGGTGCTCAGGCCCCCGCTCCCACCAGTAGGACAGGTAGTTGCAGAGCATGGGCAAGATCACCTCGATGACGTGGGGCATCTCCGTGTACCGGGCCCCTGACTCGGCCAGGTCGTTGATTTCCTTCATCAGGCCTTCCAGCTGGGGGATGTCAGGGCACATCTCCTCCACCGTGTCTGGCATCCCCAGAACTGACCGAGAGGGACAGGAAGAATAAAGGGACAGTAATTCAAAAGCACAAATAGTGCGACCTTCTCTCTCTCTGTCCACCCCTCCTTTGGTCTTTAGACATAATTTTCCACCCCAGAACCTCAAACAGGTCAGCTCCGGATACAGGGGAGCTTTTGCTCTCCTGCTGCCTTTGTAAAGACTGAAGCTTCCAGAGGCTGGGTTATCTTCTAGATGTCATACTCAGGTTAGAACACTTAAACTGAATCTTAGAGGAGCATAACAGAGACATGGCCGAGGGACATTTCATAAGACTTCTCTGTGATACAGTCAGTCTCTTGCTTCTCCATCTTGGCCTCAGTGCATGCAGGAAAGGCAGGGCTAGGAGAAAAGCAACCCATCGGTGTTGAGTTGCCTATTTGTGGTTGGGTCACCTGGATCATGTCTGTACTGTTTCAAAAAGGAAAAAGAAACATCTTGCATCAGAGATTCTTTCAGCTGGACCAGAGACAACACCTTCCATCCAGTTGAAATCTCGGGGAAGAAAACTTTGCACATACATTGATTTCTGCATTTACAAAAGAAGTTATTGATGACCTGAAGGAACCTTTGCCAAGACCTCTTGTCATTCGCTTAAACCTTTTTGTTTCTGAAGGTTTATGTGCAAGGAATAGTGAGTCAGCCCTATCTCTTCCTCACACTGAGTGACTGAGGCCGCTTCACTGAACGAGGACAGACAGGATGAGATGATGACAGCGTTCAACATTAAACGTTGTCAGATACAAGAATAGCAAAAAGAAGAAGCCAAGGGGATATGTGTCTTGTTCTTCTTAAGGCAAAAGACACTCTTTCCCTCCAAGACAGGAGAAGAGACCAGAAACATCCTGAGGTTCCTGACGGGTGAGACGAAAACAAGGGCTCTGCGTGGCAGGGCGGGGCATGGTTGAAAAGAAGCACCAGCCGAAAGCTCTGCAGAGCGTCCATTTATGTCATAGCCCCCAGGGTCCACCTGGGCCTGGGAGGCAGCTCATTGCAGACTCCACCCACAGGCCAAACTTCTCACAGCGGGGCCGAAGCATCAGACACCAGGGGGGCTAGGGAGTCAGAGAAGCAACAGGAAAATGTGGTGCATTTTAGATCCACTAGTGGAGCCTATTAGATCCACTAGAAGCTTTGAGGAAATTCTTTTCGATACTAGGAGTAAAGTGTAAAGTTCTCATGAATTTCAAAGGACAAAGCAGAAACTTCAAATAAAATGTGACGTTTAGTGAACTGGGTTGTGCCTGCAGGCCCTTTGCCACGGGGTTACTGCTGGTGTGAAGTCTCTCTCTTTCCTAGATTTTAAGTCCATAGGAATGGAAGTGTTAATGAATAAGAGGCCACAGCAAATTCCTTGGCTTTTAGGAATATTGGCCAATTGAAGGGACTGTCTTGATTTCTGTCATAATTGTCCTGCCTGGAGCCGAGCTCCAGAATAATCCTGGCTGCCTTGGAGACAGTGAATCGGTAGCTGTTACAAGTGGTTCTAGGAGATGGTGTGCAGCTGCACAGTGATGGACGATTCGGAAGAGCCTCCCTGCTATGGAGCAGGCCCTGTGAGGTGCTAACACCCTTTCCCTAACTGTGATTTTCTGTTGCTATCGGTATGGCCTTTTGGCAGGTAGAAGGCTACAGATCTCTCTTCCTTGGAAGTTAGGAGTGAACCAGTGTCCTTTAAATCCAGACAATTCAAAAGGACTAGTAGCATGAAAGCCAAAGAACATCGAACTCCTATGATTTACAGCGTAAGGGAATTATACAGGTTAGACACCATCCACTGCCAATGCTGGTCATTTGCAGAGAACAAGTCCAGCCTGTACCTTGCTGCAGAGCAGCAAGAATCGGGGGTGACATCAACATGGGGGTCTGGGGAGACTCTCACGAACAAAATCGTTTGACACATACAGTGTCAGAATCAATAGGTACGAACAGTACCGTCAAACATTCTACCGTCAAGCTCTGCGCACAGAACAATGCCAACTGCCACAGATGCAGCTGACGTTTACAACTGTTTGTTGTAAAATTATACGTGAGAAGGCTCGGGGCGTGTGTGTGTTTAAATGTTACACAGAGAATACATCATCATGGACGCTTTTTTTTCCTACCTAAGAGAAACACAGAGTTGCTTGCGGTTGCTTCACTGGAGTCGTTACAATGACCTTTAAAAGTTATTTATATGTAATTGGTCCTCGAGGGGAAGAAACATTTGTGATTTACGTGTTGTTTTGTTCTTCAAATGCCACAAAATAAACCTGCAGAACGAATGCTGCTGAGTTATCTACCTGAAAAACAGCTCAGCTGGGTCCTATTAGAATCAGACACAAGAATGTAAGAGGGGACCATTAGAACACGCTGGCCTTTCATCTGCTAGATCAATGGTTCTCAAAGTGAAATCCTCCCACCAGCAGTGGCAGCATCACCCGGAAACTTGTTAGGACCTTCAGAATCCAGACTTACTGAATTAGAAACTCTAGGGGTAGGACTTGGCATTCTTTAGCAAGCCTTTCGAATGATTCTAATACATGCCAGTGTCTGAGAACCACTGGGAACCACTGAGTTAGATTCCAAAGTAGTATTTTCTTCACCAAGCAGCTCCTCCCTCAAGAAGACAGCATCAGAGAGCACCGTCTCTGTAGTATAGGCAGACAGCTTACATGGAAACTGGACCTCCTTTCTCTCTGGTTGATTTTTCCAATAAGGATTTGGGAAGTAAACTGGCTGGTGAGTAGGATGTTTTGGTCAATCTACTATTCTGATTAATAGACCACTGCCACACATAACCAAAGATTTTATCTAGTTTTATCTAGCACATAACAGTATTAGACCTTTTCCAGTTTTTGGATGAGTCAGAAAATGCTCCAGGACATTACAAGACAGAAGAGTTCCTAATATGAGTAACTCTGCTGGCAAAACACCAACTGTTAATTAAGAGAGATGCCCAACTGACTGAAGCCTTGATAAATCAGTTCATATTGTATTTCTCAACCAAAGACTCGCATCATTTGTCACGTCACATCATCTGTCACATTCCTTTCCCTGCTTGGTCCCTCAGGCCACCTACTTTGTATAATGAATGAAGTCTACCTTCTCAGAGTCCATCAAGCCATCAGTCATTCTCTGGCTCCAGGCAAACCTGGTTATCCCAGAATAAATATTCGTGTACACTCTACTTTTCAACAGCCATACACATGGTCAGCATTCAGTCTTTGTTGATTCATTTTTTTTTTTTAAGATTTGATTTTATTTATTTTTGGCTGCCTTGGGTCTTTGTTGCTCTGTACGGGCTTTCTCTAGTTGCGGTGAGCGGGGTCTACTCTTCCTTGCGGTATGCGGGCTTCTCATTGCTGTGGAGCATGGGCTCTAGATGGGCGGGCTTCAGTATTGTGGCGTGTGGGCTCAGTAGCTGTGGCTCGCAGGCTCTAGAGCGCAGGCTCAGTAGTTGTGGCGCACAGGCTTACCTCTGGGAGCTCAAGAGCAGAGTAGGTCTCTCTCTTTCCCAAGGTGCAAGCTCTATACGTTGGTGATACACAGACAGAGACACACTTTTTCTTGAATCACAGTTGGAGCAGAATAAACGTATACGTATCCAGCACTGTCATGACTGGACCCATGTCCCTCTGGAGTTGGGGAGCAACATTTTTGCTGGCTTTTGCCTACAGATGTCACAGCCCTTCCTCAACATTGCCAAAGCCTGCTCAGTTGTTCAGCTCCTACTTTAGCTGCAAGATGTGACTCATTCGGAATCATGAGATGGCAGAGAAAAACAAGGTTGGAACTATATTTTTCCTAGTCCATGAAAGAGGAGGAAGGGTGAGATGAGGCTAAGGAGGTTGGGGAATTAACTGAGAGACTTTGGAACGTGGAGGCATCTTGGCGATGCTTCTCCCTCGACGAGCTCTGAGAACACTAGTCTCTGCTGTATTCTAGTTCAGGAAGAGAACTTTAAACAGTCTTGTCTAAATTGTCCTGGTCATCCTTTCTGGGGCTCATGTGCTTCTTTTATCTGAAGTAATAAAAGCAAGTGAGAATAAAGCCACCAAGGCTTATTAGTACTCTGGATCCTTAGACGGAAAGAAGAGTGGTGACAGAGAAGAGTGTAACAGGAACCTTTCCTCTCCTAGAACGCTTAGGACCCATGAGAGCTTGAAAAGGGGGCTTGAACCATGTGGAATGGATGCACAGTCTAGTCACCTGCTGGTACCGTGCATCAATATTTTAAGAAAATATGGGTTCTGAATAGGACAGGTTCTGGTTAGAAATGGTTTACTATGATTTTTTGGGGTCTGTTTTTCTTAATATTGATCAGACCCACGGTGCGGTAATTTTTGCTTCATGTCGCATCAAATCACTGTAGCTCTTTCCCGTTGGAGTCCAAGCTTCCTTCAAGGTTCCTGCTGGAAGCTCCTCTGTTCTAATCCATTGCCATTCAGCAGGATCACAATTCATCCATACGTGGGGACTCTCTCTTCTACCCTCCAGAAGCAGCTTTACCACCTGCCTTGGATTCCAGTTCTAGGTTACCCTAGAACAGGGGGTGGGAAAACTTTTCCTATAAAGGGGTCAGACAGTAAATATGTTAGCCATTGCAGGCCCAACAGTCTTTGCTGCCACTACTCAATGGTGTCACTGCAGTTGAAGGGGAACAGAATGGGCCACCCCCAAATACGCCCCTTTGGCAGAGGGGTTACTTTGAGCTGATTAGTTTTAAGAAACTGCAGACCCAGGAGAGTGTCTGAAAACAGAGTTACTCTTTTGTAAGGAAAATCTGCATTTATAAGGAAAGTTCACCTTAGATACAAGTGCCTGTACCAGAAGAGAGCTCTTGCCCAAGATCACTTTTTCATCTGAAAGACTCATGTGCGTGGCAGGGCAAACTGTTTACCAAACACTTCCTCTTCTCACTTTCCCATGAATGGCTACCCCATTTGAAGCCTCGACTCCTAACCCTTTCCTTAGATCAGGATGGTGTATAAGCCTCAATTATTGGGCTGGTTTTGAGCCTCATATCTTTGTGGGGCTCCCTTATGTACACATAGGTACGTAAGTAAAAGTCTGTCTTTCTCCTGTCATTCTGTCTTTTTTTAGTGGGGGGTTCTCGGCCAAGAATGATGAAGGGTAGAGGGAAAATTATTTTTCCTCCCCTACACAGTGCTAAAGCAGCTGCAGACCACATGTAAATGAGTGGGTGTGGCCATGTTCTAATAAAACACCATCTACAAAAATCAGCAGCGGGCCAGATGAGGCCCGTGGCCAGAGTTTGCCAACCACTGTTCTAGAACTCAGTGCATCAACACTCCTGTCAAATTCTCTTTCTTGTAGAATTTCAGTTCCTTCTTGTGTTTTTCTCTGCTTCATTTTCCCCGAAGATGGAGAACACGTGGTTATCATCCTTGGAAACACGGCCTGTCTGTGGACCTGAAGAGTGTAACGAGGGTTTCCCTGGTGGCGCAGTGGTTGAGAGTCCGCCTGCCGATGCAGGGGACACGGGTTTGTGCCCCGGTCTGGGAAGACCCCACATGCCGCGGGGCAGCTGGGCCCGTGAGCCATGGCCGCTGAGCCTGCGTGTCCGGAGCCTGTGCTCCGCAACGGGAGAGGCCACAACAGTGAGAGGCTCGCGTACCAGGGAAAAAAAAAAAAAAAAAAAGGGTGTAACAAGGTTATTAGTGCAGCTGTGCCCCTCCCACTGACACTCTGGAGAGGAACTGTAAAGGGCAGCCATATCCCCAGGTGCAGAAAGAGAACAGAGACCAGGGAAGACAGGAGAACCTGAATTTTTAGGATGCAGGGGATTTAGAAATCAATTACACTGTCTCCTCATTTTACAGAAGATGAAACCAAAGTCTAGCGCTAACAAAGTACCTGCCTGTGCCCACTTTTCCAGCAAGATGGAGACGTGCCACACGGTGCCAGTTCTGACCTCGCGGCCCCTCCCAGACCACGTGAACCAGCCACAGTGCTGCAGGCTGCCGTCCCTGCCTGCGTGGCCTTCCCTCCCGCTGCTTTCTTCAAGCACATCAGTGATGACCTCTGTGGGATGATACTTACTAGACCTCTCCCTGGGGGTTTTGGCGTTGAAGACTGACAGTGGGTTGTAGCAGTCAAGGGTGGGCTCCAGGAATGCCACTGGTATGGCACCTGCCAGTGAGGCCAGGCATTCTCCGAGGGCAGGACGTTGCCTGGAAACAAAGAAGTCCATTTAGAAGTGGTGACAGCCCCATGCTGGCCCCATGCATCGGTGGGCCACTTCCCCATAGATGGCTCCCCTGGACAGCCTGGGCCCCAGGCTCAGCAAGGTTGCATGCTCTTCCCCCTCCCTCACCTTTCTCTGGACACTAACCAACGGTTTACAATGGTCTCACTCCCTGGTACCTAGTTCTTAAGCAACTAAGGTGATATAATACACTGTGTAGCTTTGTTCTTCTCTCCCAGCATCTCTGAGGGCAAGTTTTGCTGGCATCCAAATTGAATCGGATCTTCCTGGTTCCCAGAATGTTTTGAAATCTGTGTAATTTCTCTGTGTCTGTTCCCTGTGACTGGAGCTTGTGTCCACCAGTGGGAACAGTAGATAATGGGCCAAAAGCACCAATAAGGCACAAAACTAAAAGCCTGCTTTGCGAGAGAAACGACAGGTCCTAAAACACATTGCTTGATTTAGACGAAAGAGTTCTGACACCTATTACTTCTCTTTTTTTCCACAAACATTTGTGTGTCCACCATGTATTAAGCTCTGGGTTTTAAGTCCTTCTGTGAAACAAGCAATCAGTCAAAAACAAAATGCTGGACTTCCCTGGTGGCGCAGTGGTTGAGAGTCCGCCTGCCGATGCAGAGGACGCGGGTTCGTGCCCCGGTCCGGGAAGATCCCACATGCCGCGGAGCGGCTGGGCCCGTGAGCCATGGCTGCTAAGCCTGCGCATCCGGAGCCTGTGCTCCGCAACGGGAGAGGCCACAACAGTGAGAGGCCCGTGTACCACAAAAAAAACAAAAAACAAACAAAAAAAACCCCAAAATGCTTGGGATTCCTAGTTCAGATTTGTATCGGATTGGCCAAAAACCCGAACGAACTCTTTGGCCAACCCAATCGTTCTCAAGCTAAGAGGCGTTGTGCTCCTTGCAGGATAACCAAGGCTGCAAGAATAACTGATGGGAACCAGCCCACCAGCTGGTCAAAGCAGAGCTAGTACTGAAATAGTGCTTCCCCCTCGCAGACCTGGGCTTAGCCTTGGAGTTGTACTTTCTAACCCTGCAGGTCCTTTCTGCTAGTGAGATGACACAGTGACAGTGCTGGCTAGAAGGGCCCCATATGGGGACTGACATCTGTTGCTTTCTGATGAATGGGAGACCAGAGCCATCTGGTTTCCACCCATCAATATCTTTTCTCTGCCACTCACTGGCATTCAATCACAGACAGACTACATGCCCGCCTTGTGAGTTACACAAGTGATGTCAGTTTCCAAACAAGAGGAAAAATTTCTTCCAATAAACCAATAACGTGCGTCCTTTGTTAGACTGTGATACAAAGATAGCTAGTGGAAAATGCAGACAGTAGGTCGGTAATGAAGAGTTGGAAGGGCTTACAGGGTTCAAGCTTACAGGGTTGCTGCCTTCCTCTGTGACTGATCAACTCAAACTGAGCGTGGATACTGTGTATGTGAAGCCCAGTAGCAGAAGCTTTGGGAGTGGAGGGTGTCAGGCTGCATCTTGGGGGATGTTACAGAATCATCATGGAGAAAACCGCCGGCTAGAGAGGGCACACTTGGAGCCAAGAGCAAACAACCTACTACTGTAATTCTGTGGAAACAGGAAGGCATTCAGTTCTCAGGGTTCCCTTCAGCTCCCGCCAAAACCCAAACCCAAGACCGCTTAACTGCCCTTCACTATGACAACAGTCAACAATTCCAGCAGCACCAAGAGAAAGAATGTCAAAGCTGCAGGGTCTCTGGATGGGATAACAAGCATTTACTATGGGGCAAGACAGGGGGCTGGCTAGGGGAGTCACTGTTTACTGAGGGGTGAGCGAGGTAGTCCTAACCTTGGCCTTTGGCTTCCAGGTGGTGAAATGAATGCGGGAAGGAAACATAGAACCCTGATGCAGTATGACAAAATAACACGTCTTTATGGTCTAATTATAAGGATTAAAATCAACCTGCAACTTCATTATAGCACACAGGAAGATACACATTTGAGCTGGATTAAAAATGGGATCTTAACTCGTCCTGAAAAACTGACTTGACAGGGCTATCTGGGGTAGAATCAGAATCTGCAGGGGGCTAGCCTGGGGGTCCACAGAACTGTTCTGCTTGAGATGCCAGAGGAATCTACTGGACCAGAGAGAGGAAGGAGGGAGAGGGTGGGTGAGTGAATCGGTAGAAAGCTGTGTATCCCTTGGAATTCCCACACAATCTTAGCCAAGTTAGCAAACTTATGAAAAATGAGATCTTTTCATTACTCAAAGACAATTAATATATATGGTTTTATTCCTTATCTTGTATCTTCTTCTTGGGCTCAGCTTTTAGGGGACCAGCTGACACCTTATTTGGCCATGAAGTATTTGAGCAGATAACTTTCAAATTAGCCTCTAGCAAGCAAGAATGCCCTCAACCGGACAAGCAGCTCTCAGCTAACAGCACAGCCTTGTCCTTCCGTGGAAGGTCTGACTGTTAACTCGCCCCATCCAGGTCTGCTCTGGAGACAGAGCAGCAGCCCCCCTGGGCCCTGTGTGTGCTGCCCGGCTCCATTTGGAGGCTGCATCAGTGGTGGAGGGAGAAAGCAGGGGAGGCAGTGGGGCTGTGGAGACCGCAGAGGCCAGGCCTCCTCTCTGGGAAGCTTTGCAAAGCTGCTTCGCCTCTGAGCAGGCCCCGGCCAGGCCTGTTCTCCCACCTCCCCTTCTCTCCACCTCTTCTTCCCCCAACCCCTCCCTTCTTTGCTACGCTCACGGTGGTGGTGGAGAGGCATGAGAAGGGCCCAACACCCTCAGGGACAGCTGAGCAGAGCGAGGGCCTGTACGCATCAAACATGAGGACACACAGGGGCTGTTTTTTCAGTCAACATTCTCTCCATTTTAACCAACCCCAGGGGCCAGCCAGTGAGGAGAGATACCCCATTTCCTCTCATTAGTCTTGCCTTTTGAGGAGGAAAAGGAAATGAAGAGTTAAATTACGAAAGGAAAGAAATACCATAGAGAGAGCTTTGAGTAAGGAAAAAAATCTGGGTGAAAATCAGGGATGACCAGGGGTAATATCAAATTTGAGAGCAAATTTTACTTGGCCCAGGGAGGGGAACCTTGGAAACAGCTGGTCCTGGGTTGTCTTGGTACTAAACCCATTATTCCTTCCTTTCTCTTTCTCTCACCAAAATGAAAAGTTGTGATCTCCTGAAAGTGGACTTATAGGAAGTTCATCTGATAAAAGGCAATCCTTGGAGCAAAAGACAGTTCTCTAGTGCTCTGCTGATTCCCTGACTCAAAGGAGAGGGACAAGTATAATATTAATTACTGACAAACTGCGTCTCTACAAGCCCGCCACACTGGCATTTTCTAGTCTGGAGCACACAGTGACGCTAATCAGTTGTGAGGGAGAAACAACGGTTCTCCTGGCCTCGCTGTTAGAAGTTCTGTAAAAGTAAAGCCCAGAAGTGTTTCAATTAATGTTCCTGGCTGTGAAATACCAGAGTGAATGACCTTGGTCTCCAGGTCCAAGGGGGACTGAGCCCGGCAAAGGCCTGCTGTTAAAGTGCTTCTCTGATCATTAGTGCCCCCCCCAGGGGGCAGTGTGGGTATAGACCAGGCAGAGCAAGGGCTACAGAAACAGTTCCATGGCAACTCAAGGATCTACTGGAAGAGTTTATCAGTGGATAGAGAAACTCACTCTCCTCCTACCCACCCACCCCCTGCCTTAGCTCTTATTGCCTAGAACAGTATTTTTCATATAATAGTACTTGGTCAATGCTGACAGACTGAAGACGGTTCAAGTTACTTTTTTTTAGTTGAAGTATAGTTGATTTACAATGTAACAGGTGTGAAGCAAAGTGATTTGGTGTATGTGTGTGTATATATTCTTTTTCAGATTTGTTTCCACTATAGGTTACTACAAGATATTGAATATAGTTCCCTGTGCTCTACAGTAGGTCTTTGTTGTTTATCTATGTTATATATAGTGGTGTGTATCTGTTAATCCCAAATTCCTAATTTATCCCTCCCTTCCTGCTTTTCACTTTGGTTCAATTTGTATTTCAGTTCTTGTTACTTCCTAAGTTGACCTCTCAATTTTATTTCCATGGACTGGGACCTTGCTTCTCAACTGTCTATCATCTGGGACACAGGCAGAGACAAAGTCATCATGGTAATAATAATTATGCCTGCACATATCTGGTGCTTTGCAATTTTGAAAGTTCCTTCATGTAAATTCCAGAGGATGCTAAGGAGAGGAAGCAACACGTAGCACAGGGGCAGAAAGTGGAGGCAGAGCAAGGTTCTAGATAGAAATACTAGTAATCTCAGTGGTTTAGGGAAAGCCATGTTTGATCAGAACAAAACTGGTCAAAGGGGGCAAAGCAGGAAGGAAGATATAAACATTTCTAAAGTGTGAAGGCAAAAATAAAGTTTTAATTTGAAATAAAATGGAGAGTCAATGCTCAATGCAGTTAATTACAAAACTTAGTTTTCTTGATGCACCCCCATCAAATGCTCTATCAATTAATCAAAGTATATCCAGATTAAAGAATGTTAAGTATTCTCCATGTTTAAATACACGAAAGCCTTTACCCTACCCTGAAATTCTGTATCTGAAAACTTTGCTTGTCAGTGACCATCTCAGTATTGCCTCAATTAGAAAATATCCCGAAAGAGGTCTCCACTCTGTTTCAATAACGTTTTCCTTCTCACAGTCAACACTATCACTGAGGTGTCCGGTTCTTTTCTATGCACAATGCACTCAAGCTATATTGAGTGGTTCCTTTGCAACCCTACAGACATTCATTAGCCAAAGAAACTTCAGTAAAAGGTGGTAGAGAAATGGTGGGTTTCGTTATATTGGGTTGGCCAAAAAGTTCATTTGGGTTTTTCCGTAACATCTTACAGAAAAGCTGGAACAAATTTTTTGGCCAAGCCAATACTTTCCTCCCTAAAACCCACAAGAGCTGGGGAAAAATTTGGGAAGAAATTTAGATCTGTGCTGAAATTAGAAAATGTGTGATAACTTCATACTGCAAAGTATGGACCAAATCAAGTGAAGATGCTGAAACTGAAACATTCTTTCAAGACCTACAGCAGAGTGTAGACATCATTGGAAGTAAATATGGGGGTTTTGAGGAGCCCAGGAAAGGAGTTTTGCTTGAAACAATGAGACTTAAGGGTGTGAGCAGGCCCTGGGAGACCTGTTGGACGTGTGTGGGACTCAGGTTCCATCCTGCAGAGTGGCAGGCAGGACCAGAGTAGGAAGGAGTGTGCACGCCATCTGCCACAACTATGACCTGGACGCCTGGCCTGGAGAACCAGTGGAGGTGAGGTAGAGTGAAAGAGTGAGAAGTAACCTGTTTTGTAGCTGCTGCCTCAACTCCTCTAAAGCAGAGAAGAAACATACATTAAATCACTAAGCAAAAGGCCTATTCTATAGGATGCACCAGGAATTTCACCAACCTCTCATCTGCACCAGCTGTTTACTCTGGTTGAGGAAGGACACCAAAGGATAAGGGTGGATGACTCCTAGGGCTAAAGGCACTGCTGATACGGTGAGAAAGAGTTCTCAGTCAGCTTCTAGGTTTTGAAGCTGCCTGATGTTTCAGCCCTGTCCACTCTCCTCCACCGAACACACACACACGCACACGCATACGTGCGTCATACACACACACGTACTCCTTTCCCTTCTTGAGAACTAGAAATGTACCTAATGACCAAGAAATAGATGAGAAATAGAGTTCAGAGGAAGAATTATCCAGGAAAAACCCAGAAAACTTCTCTCTACCCTCACAGAATATAAGAAGAGATATTAACATGGAGATAGTTTCAGAAAAGAACAATTAGCTAAAAGTTACTGAGGAGAAAATGAGAGATGTGGGAGGTTAAGGAAAAAGCCAATAAATACACATAATTTCGCTCTTTGAACAACAGCTAAGACAAAAAACCCAACAACAATATAATAAAATGAAAGACTCGTTAAATAAACGAGGACCTAATTCTGAAGACGGAGGGGGCATATTAAGTTCTGAGAAGAAGTGCAGGGGCTGATACAGAAAGGACAACCCTGGGAGACGGTAGTAGTGAAGTGAATGAGCTTCAAGACCAAAGAAAGAACCCAGTGAGCAGCAGCTTCTCCCCTCCCACGGCAAAGTCACGTGTGTGGGGAACAAATCACCGGATCCAAGGAACACACACTGTCAGAACACAAAGAAGCAAAGGCTATACACTTCCGAGGAAGGAGAATTATGACCCAAGGATTTTATACCACGGAAACTGTTCACATATAAAGTCAAAGGATGATAGTCCAAAATATGCAAAGACTCAAGAGTAGGGCTCTTACAGAAGCAACTACATATGATGAATCTGGCCAACCAAGAGATAAATCAGGGCTTCCCTGGTGGCGCAGTGGTTGAGGGTCCGCCTGCCCATGCAGAGGACGCGGGTTCGTGCCCCGGTCTGGGAAGATCCCACATGCCGCGGAGCGGCTGGACCCGTGAGCCATGGCCGCTGAGCCTGCGCGTCCGGAACCTGTGCTCCGCAACGGGAGAGGCCATAGCAGTGAGAGGCCCGCGTACCACCAAAAAAAAAAAACAAAAAGAGATAAATCAAAATAAGAGTTTTGGAATGGGAAAGTCACAGTTCAAAAGGATTGGCTACACACTGAATCATTTAAATACAAACCAAGGTAAACAACTCAAGGAACATTAGTTCTAGAATATTCCAAAATAAAATGTATGTGTTATAAGGAATTACATAGCAAAAAAGGAAAGGTAGAAAGGATAGGAAGTAGCTAGAAATGTAAATGTACTAAACTTGCTAATCTTTTTTAAAGTAGAGAATTAATGATGATTTTATCTAAATGATAAATTAAAAATATGAGTTGTATGATAAAGAAATTCAGTTTTTAGCTTCATCCAACAAGACAAAGTTGCAAAGCAATATTATGATCCAACATGTGTAAGAACTTACACATGTAGAAAACACCTGGAATGGTATACACCAAACTGTTACTAGGTGGGGTGATCTGGGGTGAAGAAAACAGCAGACTTTTAACTTTACATATGTCTGTACTGTTTGATTTCTTTTTTGAATAAGTATGTCTTACTTTCACGATACAAGAGAAAATAAACAAATAAAAGTCATTAATGGTGGCAGCATCACAACTCGAGGATTTTAAATCTTTATGTCCTTAGTTGTTTCATTAACTAATGGAGAGACAACAGGGGCATATTTGATCTAGGGGCTTCTTCAAGCCTGGCTTTCTACCTGTGTGGAGTATAAAACACAGGTACCAATATTCACAGTGCTGTGAGAATATGAATAAAATATAAAAAGTCATATGAAGAAGTCTTTTTCTGGTCTGACATTTCAGAGTTGACCTTTCTTTGAATGTTTTTCTTTTTTAAAAAGAGAATAATGCATAAGCTTTTCAAAAGATTGTATAAAGAAACACATACACATATAGATGTATGTATATACGCACATAGAAACTGACAGAATAAGAAAAGATATTGAGAAAATATTCACAGATGCTTAATGAAAGTAAAGATACCTTCCCTAAGTGAAATTCTGTATTAAACAGAAAAAATTTTATTAAGTTTCTTGTTGATTTGGTATAAAATATGGTTATGACTTTTGTCTGCCCAGTTCCTATTAAAGGATAGAACTATTTATCTATATTTCATGTAAAACAATAAGGAAAGCTACATAACTCTAAGGAATTACAATCATAATCAAAATAAATTAGTCATTAGTCCCCCAGTTGATTTCTTGAACTCTAGAAGCTACTTAAAAGCAGTAATTATGATGACATAGACATTTCTTCAACATTGTTTGGTTATTAGCACATGATTTCAAGTCATCAGTTCTTGAGTTCTTGAAGGAGCCCAAGTCTTGTCTTTACTTTATTGAGAAATTGCAATCAGAATTTATGTAAGTTTCGATGTGAAATGGGGATTTACCATTGGTTTGTTTGTAAAGGTATCATAAACTGAGGAGGCCCATGGAGCATGGATACCAAGGGGATGTTTAGATTAAATAATTTTAAGCACAGATCAAAATCCTTCAGTATCGTTGACTGAAAAGGCAGAAAAGGGAAAAAACGTCTTCCAAGGATAAGACTAAGTCTAGGGTTTGGCTAACACTGTGTTTATCTTCCTGATCTTCCCCGTGGATTTAAACAGAACCACACAACACACGGCATTTGATGGTGAAAAGCAGGCGGTCACCGAAGGCCTCCATCGCTCCAGGCAGAGTAGTGAGTAGAGCAGGAAGCTAAGCACCTCAGCAAATCTGCCTGTTCAGACTCAAGACCATTGAAGAGCATCTCTGCTTTCAAAGTGTGGACTTGTCTAAAACTACAGCTAATGTGACAGCCGAGAATGGTAAAGGTCCAGGGCTGTATCACACAGAAACTCATTAAACACTAAAGCAACCGCCTCACGTCCCTTGAGCTTCTCAGCAAGCTTTAACCACAGGAACTCTGGAGGCTATTTGGAAACTGTGATTATGAAAAAAGAGACATTTCTTCGACATTTTTTTGGCCACCAGCACATGATTTAGCTTGGCTATATTGCTGCTCCAGCCACATACACTCTGCAGCTATCGCCAGGGAAGTCATACATCTCAGAAGCCTCATTAACACATTTTATACCGCCGTAAACATTTCATACCCTAGGCTCAAAATCACCAAGCCATTTCAGTGAGCATTTCGCTTTTGCTGGATTGAAAAGATGCTATTGTTAAATGTTTAAAGACTTAAGTAACACATTCAGCCTGAATGTGTTAGCTTCTTTTGTTCGCTAATTACCTTTCAACATAGATGTTCTTTCCTGTCCCAAGGGAGTAGAGGCTGCACAGTATATGGTAGCATGAAATCTGCACGTCACCCACTGAAAAGACCAAACAAGAGCTGTCATTCCTGTTCATCAATCCCAGTGGCCCACCTCCTGCACGCAGAAAGGGTCTGCAAACAGAAAACATGTGGTGGCATCACCTAAGAGCCAAAGAGCTCTCTCTCTCTCTTTTTAACAAATATAGCCCCTCTCTACTCAAATGCCGGTTGCTGAACTGGGAGAGGAAACACCAACAGAAAAACACCCTCCATTGAGCTATCCCAATTCCTTTGTAGGACTCCTGACACAGATCACATTGCTTCTCAGGGAAAGGAATCACTTGACTAATGAGTCCTTCCATATGGGTATTTTTTTCCCCTCCAATAGAGGGAGACGCTGTAGTCAAATTTTATCCAGAGCACGATCTCCTTCTTTTGAAAGGAAGAATGCAAGAAATCAAAGAAGTTTGAATGAGCTTTTTGTTCCTTTCTTAGGGAGATATGTACAATGTCCCTACCTCTGCAGAGACAGAGCAAAATTCCTCCTGTCCACCTGTTCCAAGTCCTCTGATGTTTTTCAAAAGGTAGTTCAACTGTACCATGATTTTGCCGTGTTTCCCAAGGGAAGGGCGTGTTTCGCTTAGGAACTTAATGGGCAGGCTACGTGCCTCTATTAATGTATGGAACTCATGATAAGACTGGAACCAATTTAACATAAAGAGAACTAATTTAATTTTTAATTTTTCAACAAGGAAGTGCATTGTGTCCATGACACAGAGTAGCGAGTTTGAATGTTCCCCTACCTGTCCCCCTAACCCCATGGAAATAACTGATTTGCCCTGTCGAAGGCTATGGAAGACACAGCCTTGGCTACTGACAACTGGTTAAACTAATTAAATCATGTGCCACCATTTAAAGTGTGAAACTGAAGCTTGGTGGCAGTATAAGAGGGCCGGACATGGTACCAAATGCAAACTGAAAGAAAACCAACCCACTACGGTCTTCTTCTGGAGGCTTAGACAATGAAATGTTAGCAGCTTCTCTTTGCTCCTGGTATCCAATGAATACATTAAAGCTTCTTTACAGGAAAATTGGTGGTCTGGGAGCAACCTATATCTCTTGCTGGATTTCTCAGATAACCTATTCAAATTAAGTGAGAACACAATGGCTGAGAGCTAAACCAGTGGGTGGGAAAATTCTGGTCCTGAAAAACAGTGGGAAAAGATGAAATATTATATACTCAAATTTGGGCATTTCTTCCCCTCCAAGAGTCTATGACTTCATTTTTAAATCTAAGAAGGGAAAAGTGTGGAAGAGTTCTCTCTACTCTGTCCTCAAGGTCAGCCTAAGGGAATGAGCCACACACGTCCTATTGATCCGTGGCCAGATGCACATGAATGCATGACGGGCAGCAGGTGACTCACAGAGTAAATCCACCCCGAACTGATGCTGGGCCACATGCTCAAAGATGGACTTCAGGATGGGGAGCAGAGCCACCGTGGTGTAGTTTATATTCTGAGAGACGCCTTTCATCTGCGTTCTGGAATGGGTAAACTTCCCGAGCTTCAGGTTTTCTGAAGTCTTCTCTAAGTCTTCGGCTGCATTTTCAAAGAATGCTCGTAACCCGGCCTTCACCAGCTCTGAGCCTGACTTCATGACTGTCCTGTAAGCAAACAATGTTCAAAACCAGAAGCATAATCTGAATCTTTGGCCAACCCCCTTCTTGAGACTGGTGGCTTGCAGTGCAACCTGGGCAGATGTTTGACACCCCACTCACCTGGAAGACACCGAGTCGGGAGAAATGGACAGAGTGGTTATTAGCACCCAGAAAGAAACTGGGATCCACAAGCCCAAAGGGCAGGGGGGTGGGCAGCAACTGGAAGGCATGCTTGATTTGAGGGAATGACTGCTCAACTCTTTGGAAATGGCAGGACGACTTAGAAAGAAACTGATATTGGTCACCTGCTATCTATATAATATTGCAGCTGGCTACATTCTTCTGCAAGTATCTAATTAAAAGGAGGGCGAGGGGAGCTTTTCTTCCAGCTCCACATGGGCTCAGCAACTTTCATAAGGACTAGTTAGAAATATTAGCTCTCCTGTGATGTAGGACCTCTTAGAGAGAGAGAACAGAGAATTAAATCAGCTGAAGCTTAGATTTCTATCAGTTTTCAGGGATGTTCTAGCTTGGAGAAGGGGAGTGGAGAAGAGCCAGCCCCTTTTAAAACAGACAGCTTAATCAGACCACCGAAAAAAACATGTGGGAATGGAGATTAGCTATGGGTACCTGGGGCTTTCCCTTAAAAACTATTTTATAAAACTTAGAACTGGAACAAAGCCTACAAGTCATCTATTCTTTTCCATATTTCTACATCTTATTCACAAGATTATGACAGGCTTGCTATAAGGACAGATGCTTTTTATCTACAGCATTTTCATGATAGTCATCCAGCCAATCAGAAAAATAGAAACAAGGAAATAAAGTCAGGGAGGCTTGCTGTAAGTATTTATGAACCACCCTCCTCAGGTTTCTCAGGAATGACTACGAAAAAAAAAAAAAATGCAGGTCGGTGGAGGTCGGTACGTTTAAGAAAGAGGACTCTCTCTTAAGGCATTTTGCCTGCTTTTGGGAATAAAGATTCCTCGTCCCAGTTGCACCCCTGGGATGCTTTGGTCTGGGCGTGAAAATGTTGTGCTGTCGTAATATCTCCACAACATGTTTGTTTCTCTCCGACACTTGAAAATCCCCTTTAACTACCTTTAACTTTTTTAAAAAAAACATTCTTAGTTTGTAGAGGATTTTCATCATCTGGCCACTCTTTCAGGTTGGTGCCTCTCTTCTGCGTTGGGTTTTGGGATGTGTGTTCTCTCAACTTTGACAAGGGCCCTGCTTAATGAGTGTGTTAAAGAAAACTCCCTGTCAGTTATTTGCACTGCTTCTCTTTTTTATCTCATCAAATAATTTATGTTTATACTACCAGAATACACACACACACACACACACACACACACACACACACACATATATGTATGTATGTGAAAGAAAAGGAAGACTTCCTTTCTTGTTCAGCCATCTTTCCCATCAGACCCTCAGGTCATGGGCTCGAATCTATCTTTGTCTTTGATCTTCTGGTAATCACATCCCCTCCTTGGCCATTTTGAATTCAGAGTGCTACGGGCGCCCTCTCCCAGGATTCTTACGGCATTGCCACCCATCAGGCAGCTCTTCCTTTTTCTTTTTTTGTGGAGAATTAGATACGAAGTGGTACTTTGCCACGTTACATATTTTATCTTCTGAAAGATGAACTTCTCAGTAAGAGAAGACAAGAATTGATCAAATGCTCAGCTTTCGGTATCTGCCATGACGGTGGCTCTCCGTCATGTGAGCTGAGAAACAGAGTGTGCTAACGTCATGGTGGGATCCACCTTTTCCCCATCTTCCCTTTTCTCCCCAGCTCCTGCATAATGGTGACACATCTCCTCTTCAGTACAATAATAAGCAAGGAGAGAGGGCCAGAGAGGGAGTCCTGAGAAACGACTGGAAAATTCTGGGCACACTTACCTTGTGTCAAGTGTCTGAGCTAAGATGTGAAGACAGCTCACCATTGTAGTAGAATCGTTCCCTAAAATCAAAAGCATCACCTGTGACTCCCCAAAGCATTCAGCCTGTCATTTAAACACAATCTTCTCAATAAGCATAAACAGCCCAGCCTTATTAACCACCAGCACACCAAGTGCCAGGCCTCCGTTCGGGGCCAAAGCATTTATCTCTGGCCTGACGCATGGCTTTATGATGGAAGTTAGAGGCAGGGCTTAAAGCATTCATTGGCGTGGAAAATCTGAGCTGTTCAAGGCGGGAGAGAGGGGTTTATCATACTTCAGACCAACTTTCTACGGCAAATGTAGGTGACACCTTAGTCCTAAGGCTCAGCTTGTCTGCAGGAGCCACAGATGAAGGCAAAACACAAGTTCAGGGTAATTACAGAGGGTGAAGCCTTTAGCAATACTTCTCTTACCAAAGAGGGAAATCCTATGTCGAACAAGAGCAGCGAGTTTGCAGAACAGGCTGAAGCAGAAAAGAATGAAAGTCAGAAAGGGACAGAGATTCAAGGAAGACTCATTTGTACCCCACCCCTTGGCCCCTGTGCAGTAATTAGGGCAAGATGCACTGTGGTCCCCTTAAAGAATCCTCTGGACCACACTAGGACAACATGTGGTTCCCACTGTCCTGCTGGAGAATCACGAGAGGTACCTTGCAGGCAGAAAACAATCCTTCTGCAGCAAGTACCATGTTTTGCAATGAGCCACCTGTTGCAAACCACCTCTTGCTACAGCGTACTATATGTTGAAAGGTTCATCTGTAGAACATTCATGGATAAACGAGGATTCTGGAAGGACGCATGATTTTTCCATTACTGCAGTGGATTGCAAGCCCTTTCTGTAGCCTTCACTCGGGGGAACAGGGTGTGAGGCCTTAGTTGGAGGTGTGCAAGATGGTGGGATTGGAAGAAAGTTAAAGGTTCAGGTATGGGCAATACTGTGCTGAACCAGAAACATTTCAAGAAATGGCTTTTCTCTGACATCTCCATTAGCCTATAGGCCTGACTGGGTTGCTGTCCTATCTGTGCCTTTGAAGCTAGGAAATCCCATCCGCTACACTTTCGTGTTTTTTGACCCTATTCCATGCTTTCACCCATACTGTCTACCATGGAACCCCCAGGAGTCCAGCTGTGTCTTACTGTTTTCCTTTCCACAGTGTCTAATAGAGGGCTTTGTGCAGTTAGCAAAGAGCCCGCGGATGTTTCTGAACACACTCCTGATAGCCCCTGTCTAGGGGCACTATGGCCATCATTTGACCTGTGTTGCTGAGGTCCGTGGGAGGAGATTCCTCAGAACGCTGACATTACTTGACATTGGCACAACTAGGTAAGAACTTAGCAATCCCTTCAGAAAGCAGTCCTTCCTGGTGGAACAGAAAGAGGGGAAGTAAAATAAAATCACCTGGTACAGGCCATGGGCTGCCAAGGTGAGACCTAGCTGAAGTCCTTCCCAAGATCTTCTTAGAAGTCATGGGCGTCTTGCCCCACACAGGGCAAAAACCTTTAGAGGACAGCTCAAATAGAGAAGAAATCCATCCAAGTGTTGGTGGGGATGAAAACTTGTTCACCTCTAAATGGTTTTCAATGAATACCCTGAGCCTTTCTGGGCTGTCTACTGGACACCACAGCCAAAGTCTCTGCTGCTTAGTCATTTGTTTTTGCAGTGGAAATAAGTTGGAAACACTGGCCTAGAGCTTAAGAGAGCTCAGAGTAAGTTAACAGAAATTTGGCAGCCCGCGAGTGTGAAATTAAATATGAACTGCTGCTTCTTTTCTCTTCCCCGGATGTTTGTTTTTTTTCAGAGTTATGTATCTGATGAAAACTCATGGAGTTGGCAGAGATCCTGGAGGAATATGAGTTTCTGTGGCTCTGCCAGGACTAGCTGGGCTGTCGTGGTGAAGCGACCTCATCCCGCTCTGTGTTTTAGCTTTTTCTCGTCTGTAGTCAGCAACTAATCACATGACCCTTTTAGCCTGTAGAATAAGGGGCTGATAAACTCAGTTATTTCTGGCAAAATGCTTCAAAATGAACCCACTCTGTATAAATACAAAATTAACATTTTTCTAACTAAAGCAGATCCTCGGGTTGTTTGATCCTAATATAAACGTGGCTCCCCTTGCTGTCAGAAGTGCTTTCTCAGGTATGTCAAGGCCGGGGCCTGAAATTTCCAAAGGCCCTTTTTTGTTGCCTGTGGGACCCATGATTCAAGCAGAAGCACTGTCCTTCACCCAGAGTTATGAGGGGCCAGAGTCCCCAGGCGCCTCTCTCTCATCTCAGAATTTGAAGGTGATAAATTAAAGAGATCCCAGGGGAGAGATTGCGGAAAGCACTGGTAAATTGCATCAGATGCAGAAGAGGTGGGGTATGGGCGAAGGCTGGGAACAAAAGGGGTCTGGAGATGTGAGCACGTTCAGTGCGGATGTGGCCACTTCTATGGGAGGGCAGCGGGCACACTGATGGATCTGAAAGCTATTTGCAAGGCCGATCAGCGAGCTCCAGCTTCTATTCCAGCTGTGACAAATGGTGCCTGGCTGAACAAATGTTACATTTCCATGAATTAATACCCTAAGAAAAACAGATGAAGAGAACAGACACACCTGCCCTCTGTTGGCTTATCTGAGTATCTCACTTCGCTCTCCATTTCCTTAACTTCTTACAAAAAACACCGGTGTGTCATGAAAATATCTAGGAAATCTTGGGTCAGTAACTGATTCTAAGTGTATCTCATTTTGACATCATGCGCTCCTCCCTGCTTAACAAATATTAATGTAGAGTGCAGAGAAAATGGCACTCGATCTGGATAGAGAGGGCTACGCTTTCATTCTTGCTCTAACTTACTACCTGGGTCACTTTAGGCACTGGAGTGAACCTGCCCAAACCTCAGTTTCCTCATCTGCAAAATGGAGATCATAACACACAGGTGGTTCCTGGAATTTAAAGCATTGTGGTGTTTCACAATGATATTTCCACAGGTGGGCAATAACTTGTGCATATCAAAAAATCGAGCTCACTGCTGAGCCATGCTGTGCTTGATAAATGTTAGCTAAATCCTAAAGTTGAATATCCTCCCAAAGATGGTGATATTCAATGGCTGGGCCCTTATAAAATATAAAGTACATTGTTCACCATCAGTGGATGCCAGGGAAAGGGCTGATAGACTGCCTTTACTGCAGTCCTTAACTCTTTGCCATTTAGAAGTCTAATCCATCCCTTGTCATTCGTAAATCAAACACAGAGAACCTGAGGCATAGTGGTACCCACTTGTAGCCTGACCATGAAGCACCTGCTTTGTTCTCAGCTCTGCTGAGGCATCCACGTGTCATGCCTAGTGGAATGAGAAGGGAAGCTGGTGCTTTTGATGAAAATTTGTTTCCTGTTAGGAATTTAAATTGAATTATGTCACTCTAGATTTCAAATCTCAGATCATCCACACCAAGACTTGTAAGATCTGATTCCTTAAAAAAAAGTTAAGCTTAAAAAGCCTGAGAAGAATGAGAATGAAAACAGTCTTAATCCGTTTCTTCTCAACGTTGTGTGTTTGCTTTGCCCAAGCTTCAGAATTACCTTCTCCTTTTTCTAAATGTTATTTCAGGATAGAAGCTGACCTGAGGATATAAGTTTCCCCCAAGCCCTACTGATACCCCCAAACAGTGCACCTCTCTCGGTTGCCAAAATAATATACAGATAAGTGTGAATAAAGTCACTTTCAAAACCAAGATGATAACCAAAACCTCTGAGCTACCCATCATCAGGCCACAGTTCATTTCTCCAAAAGATTCACCACTGAAGCCCCAGGAGGCTGGGGTTTTACATAAATCACAGGAGCACCGTGACCTTCTCTTCTGTAGACTCACCTGGCCACCATTTCTTTCTCCTTATGAGAGGCGTACCCGCTGCTGCTAAGGGGCTTCAGAGGGGACGAGAGGAAGTAGAGGCGGTGATTGGTAAAGTACTGGTCAACCAGTGGGAGAAGAACCTGAAAGATCACCAGAGATGAACTTCTAAGAGGCTGGCCAAAGCCCTTCCTCTGGTTCCTTTGAAAAAGTTCATCCTTAATGAGCAAAAAGACTCTGGTCCCGGAATTTCTAGGAAACTCTACCCTGGGAATCCCAGTTTCCAAAACATTTTTTTTCTTCTATGCCTGTAACCGGAGGCCTTAGAAATATGTGAAGGGATAGGGCAGGACACTGACTAAGGGCCCAAAGAAATGCACATCCTGAATCAACATTTTCAGGGGTGTCCTGTAGGACATCTGCACTCAGATGTGGCTTCTTGGGCGTGGCACCCAACAGAATATTGAAGGCATGGCCCAGCACTACTGGACTTGACCATCCTGTCTCTGCTTCTCAGAACATGGCTACCCCAAAGTCTCACTTGTATTTAGTCCTCTGAGTAGGGTTATGTGGCTGAGACAGCTCACTGGCACCCACATTCGTTCTTCCCTTCTTTCTCTTAGCAGTAGAAATCCCCGTGTTTTATCTGGGCATGGGGTCACCCAGTTAAAGCATGCATTACACGCCTCCCTTGCAGCTAGCTGAGGCTGAAATGAGTAAGTTCTAGCCACTTAATAAAACAACATTTATTAAACTTTAGAACTTTAATAAAACAACAGCTTGCCCTCCGCTATCCTTCCCCCCTTTCTCACAGATGTGGTACAAGTGAGTCTGGACCACTGTCAGGGACCACATCTCAGGAGATGAGAGAGCATCAAGAGAGGAAGAACCCGAGTCCCTGGGTGACGGCGTAGAGCACAGCAGGCTGCTTACCTCCTCGGACCACCCACCTGCCTCAGGACCTTTCCACAACAGGGAAACACACGTCCATCTCATCAAAGTCATTACTGGAGTTTTGGATATCTTTGTTGGATCTGCTTAACTTGTACCCTAAATTGTACAGATCCCAAGAAGAAGGTAATCCGGTTAAATGCAGAGAGTCACTTACTTTGGCAAAGAATTTGATCTCCTGGTCATGGGGAGACTTTTCAGTTTTCCCACTGCTGACAATGGTTTCTACAAAGACAAAAGTGACACAAAGTTGACCAGAGCTAAAGAAAACAAAAACAAAAAGAGTCACAGCATTAAAGAAACAGAGCAGCTTTTCGTCATGAAAAGGCCATTTGATTTTATAAAATATCTAATATTTTACAAAGTACTTTATAATTGTGAGGGTTGGTTATTTCTTCTAGGGTTTCACTACTCTTTTCTCTACTCTACTGATAAGAAGGCAGCTTCAGAGAGGTTGAGTCATATGCTCACAGGCATAAAACAAAATGATGGAAAACTTAGAGGAGGATGAGTTATGTGAAAAATGACAAATGATTCAATCAAACCCAGAAGGGAAACCAAAGACAAAACTGATTTTTTTTAAGTGCGTGTGTGTGTGAAACCTCAGCCACTGTGTCTTTCCCTAAACCATATGTTTCAAAGAATCATGAACAGCTACAGTATGAAAGCATCGTTCTTCATAAAAGGAATATCTAATTCCTTTCGGTGTTATGAGAAGCACACATTTTTCTGATATTTCACAATGATACTTACCCAAATGGGCAATAAACTCTTGAGCAGCATCAACATATTTCAGGATCTTCTTCAAAAACTTATAGGCAAACCTCTTTTCCATGGAGGAGGCATCCAGCCCCATAGCCTTGATACCTCTAGATTGGAAATGGGTAAACCCCAGGGAGTAACAGAGATAACAATGTGACTTTGGTGCACAAGCAATTTTCTCCACGTCAACTCTGCTTTCCAAATGTTGATGGCTATGCTGGCTTAGCGACCTGACTCATCATTTGACTCATTTCCCCTTGCACTTGAAACCTGCCTCTGTGAGCATGCAACACCTGAGCTACAATAATTTCTGAAAAGGTTTTTCAGAAAGATCTTTGTCATTCATTCAACAAATACTGAGCTGGGGATAAATCAGAGATACAAACACGAATTCCTGCGCTCATGGAACTTACGTGCTTGCTATAAACAGGTACAAACGCTACATAAAACGAAATATAAATTATCTGGGGACTTCCTTGGTGGTGCAGTGGTTAAGAATCCGCCTGCCAATGCAGGGGAAACAGGTTCAAGCCCTGGTCCGGGAAGATTCCACATGCCGCGGAGCAACTAAGCCCACGAGCCACAACTACTGAAGCCCGTGTGCCTAGACTAGCCCGTGCTCTGCGACAAGAGAAGCCATGGCAATGAGAAGCCTGCGCACCGCAACGAAGAGCAGCCCCTGCTTGCCACAACTAGAGAAAGCCTGCGTGCAGCAACGAAGACCCCACGTAGCCAAAAATAAAATAAATAATAAAATAAATAAATTTAAAAAATTATCTGGAATGCTGTAAGTTAATAAGTTTTGTGAAAAAAAGAAAAACTAAAGCAAGATGAAAGGGCCCAAGAGTACCTGAAGTGGGGTTGAGCAGACTGTCGTGTTAAATCAGTGCTGGGCTTATTGGAAGGACGACACTGGAGTATAGGCTTGAAGGAGGTGAGCCATAGAGACATGAGGGGAGAGAGCTTTCCAGGCATAGGGAGCGGGGCTGCAAAGTTCCTGAGTGGGCACATGCATGCTGAGTTGAGGCCAGTGTGGAGGGATGGAAGTGAGTAGGCAGTCAGAGGGGCGTGGGGTGGGCAGTGGAGGCAACCGTCAGGGTGCCGTGGGCCGTCCTTAGCATTTTGCTTTTGCTTTGAGATGGGAAGCTATTGAAAGTTTTGAGTAGAGGAAACGACATGATATGACTCACATTGTGACAGAATTACTCTAGTTGCTAGGATTAAAACTGACCGAGGGCAAGGATTGAAACAGGGGGCCCAGGAAGGAAGCCCTTTCAGCAAGGGCAGTGACAAAACAAAGGGTGAGAAGTGGTCAGATTCCGGGTATCTTAAGGGGAGAGCCGTCAGGATTTCCTAAAGGATTGGATGTGGGTTGAGGGAAAAAGAGAGGAGTCAAGGTTTTTGGTTTGGGCATCGGGAAGAACAGGCTGTCGTCAAGTGATGGGCAAGTTGAGGATGGAGCAGGTCTGAGGCATGGGTAGCGGGAACCTAGGGTTTCTCCTTGGTGACAGGGATGTTACCACCTTATCAGTACATCCAAGTGCACACCACGGGCTCTGGCTCAGGGTAAACCACTACAAGGGTATGTTTGCTGAATTCAGTGGTCTTTTTCCTTTCCCCCTGCTATTTCCTTGATTCCCTTCTTAGAGTCAAGAGGAATTTTTCACTTCTGTGAGCAAGTTATTTATTGGCAAATCATAGTCTGCATGCATCTTGGTGTTAAGAACAGGATTAAAATGACGAGGGGAGTCTTTCTTAAATGCTTCCCCAGAGGCTGTCTCCTGCTGCCTGACCTTTCCCACTCAACAATACAGCAAATAGGTTTTGTTATTTTTTCATATGAGCTACAACAGAAATATTTGTATAGATTTTTACTTAGGTTTCTGTCACTCAGTGGCAAAAATTCTGTAGGAAACTAAAAGAAGAAACAGCAGCTGGCTCAGCAGACATTTCTTTCAGGAGGAATGGCTTATCGAGGTGGGGACACTGCCTTGTTTTTCGTTCTACAAAGGACGCCGCAAGCACAGCCCATCACCGACACCTGACCAGCGGGGGAAACAGGTTCTACCTTTAAGACTTAAGCAGCCCAGACCATCCTCACCTAAAACATTTGTCTAGATGATTCTGACAAACATAAGTTTGAGAGAAAGTCTTAGGAAATCATGATTCATTCAGTCTCTCCAGTAGAGTTGCCATCTTTGTTCAAAGGTTGTTGATGTCACTCATCTTCCCTATTGTTATTATGGCATTTCATTAAATATCACGTAAAACAAAAAAACACAAGTGTGAAGAGAACTGGTGATTCTGTGAGAACTAAGCTGCATATTTTGCAAAGACCTGCGATTTAAGTTTCCAAAAACAGCGTTTCTGAATTAGGTGTGAGACAACCGTAAAAGATAGGGAGGAAACTGAAAAAACAAACAAACAAACCCAGAATACTGCATTTACATTGTTTTGTATGTACCTTAATTCTCTTAACTGTACCTTAACTGCTCTTCAGCCCAACTTCCAGAGCTTTGAGGAAGCATTATGGATGTGGTTTATAATTCCAATCAATAAAACAACCAACAAAGATGAGATCTGAGGGCCTATGGTACATGTGAATGAACGCATGTGTGTTTGTTTTAATTAAAATTAAATGTTTAAGGTATAGATGTATAATTTGTCACGATTCTCTGCTGTAACTGATTTTTAGAAATTGATATCGACCAGTCTTATTTCTGTCGGAAGAGAGGGCTTCACGCTCCAGAATAAACATCTATTCCTTTCAAAAGACTCAACCGCTATCCTTACTCTGATCTGCTTTGCAGGCAGGTGATCAAATATCTAGAGCACGAGAGACCACACGAGCCTGCCCCTGGCCCGCTAACGTCACCTGGAAGACGACTTACCTGGAAACCACAATGCCGTTCACTTGGAGGAACTTAAACAGGTCCTGGGCCTTCTCCCGGTCCCTGAACTTTTCCTTGGCAGTCAAGGTGTCATAAGGTACCAAAAGAGGGTGACTGCCGCCACCTGGGGTCAGTAAAGTGAGAGATGACAAAATAGGTGGCTCTTCCTTTGCACTTCTGGGAAACACACCTGCCCCCCAGCTCACCTTCTGCAGGAGATGCTGTGAATCTAGCTCACCTTTGCTCTCCAGCTCCAGCTTCTTCTTCTTGGCCCAGATATTGTGATAGTTCTCAGCTATCACCTCCACCATCCCCTGTGTCCCATCAGGGAGATGACAGTCAGAGAGAAAGCAAGCAAGAAAAATGGGTTCATATCTGCCCCGCTGTTGCAGGCAGCCTCGGGAACAGAGCACCACCAAACGCTAATGGCACATTGCTGAGTGTCTCCCATATTAATTAGTCTTTGTTTATGCACCCCGTTAGTTTTATATCTTCCCATACACACAGAAAACAATTTCTAATTCTGTCCTTGTCTGGTAACTTATTATCTTGGCAGTTTGATGCATTTCTGAGAAACACACATTTCCACTGGAAACTGCATTCTGGTGGCACTCCATTTGTCACAGGAGTGAAGTATTTTACTCCTGACCTGAGATAGGGAGCTGGGAGTGGGGGGGGGGGTCAAGCAAAACTCTAGGATCCCCGAAAGCCTTTAGCTTTGCACACTAAAAATAATCACGTGTTGGAGAAAACTGCCGCACATAAGATTTCTCAAATAGAATGCATCTTTATGAGGTTCATAAAATAGTGACCCGGAATGAAGGGTGTACTTTGGAAAGAAACTTTCTTTAAGGTCCAAAGCGTTGGTCTGATGGACTCTCTAAGGAGTAACGGCCTCAGGCTGGGGCCGGTCACGGTCACTGACATGTGCACAGGGGAGGAATGGGGGTGAGGAAGCTTAAGCCTTTAATTTCATCCTCTTGGGTGTAAGTCCCTAAATCCTACAATGATGACTTGTCTGTACCACCAAGGGCAACTCAAGTGAATCCACCACGGGATATGCGATTGTCCTCAAGGTTGGGGGGCCCGGTGTGAGCAGTCCAGCAGCCCAACCCAGGGGCCACCTTGTACATTTTCTCCTAGTTGTTAATAGCTTTGTTACTAGTTATTTCTCCTGGCTGTTATAAGTTCTGTTTTGGGTTTTTGTACAGTAATTTGCTGTTCGATCTTCCTTCTATTGAGTCATGACCTGCTATGACGTCTCCGGAAGAAGCGCAAAGCCTCACCTTCTCAGACTGTTGGTTAATTCTGCTGAGACTGTGTCAGATGAGTGGCCTCTGCTCGTTGTGGCCCTCTCTAATTTTGATATTTCAGTGGTGATATGTTTTAGGCATTCTTCCCCCTCGCCCCTTTCTAGAACATTCTTTGGAGGGCAATATGTCCTGCACTTGAGGGGTTTTAGAAAGTCCGTTACGCTGTTCTGAAAGTATCAACACTGACCTGGAGCTCTCTGGAGAGCACAACATTGGAGAGATCCAGGGGAGCAGGGCTGTAGCTGTTGCCCTAGGAAAGCAAAGGCAGAATCACTGGGTTTCCCATTACTTGCCTCATTCTCACCAGCATCCCTGACTTCAGTGGCCAAAGATATGTCCCAAAAGATTCCCAGGGCTCACTGGTGGTGGGCCTCATCTCTGATACCCTGGGGATAGCTTTCCCAGATTCTCCAAGGGTTCCATTGGCCTAGTGTTGGCCTCTGGGCGTGATGGTCATACCTGGCTGGCCTGGGACACGCTTCGAAGCTTCTCATTTTCCCGCTGTTGAAATAGGGCTTCTCCCTCTTTGGTCCTCTCTACCGTCCAGCCCACAGCCAGCATGGTTTTCAGGGACTCTCTGGCAGGCCAGCGATAAATTTCCTTCTCCTGGAAGAACATTGGAGCAGAAGAGCTGTGCAGGGCACGCCCCAGCACTGTGGCTGGCTTGTCTCCCGGAAGAGAGGTCCTCCCGCAGTGGAGGGGGGCTAAGCGGCTCCAGCTTCCTCTCACTGGGTCAGAATACCCTCTGCAGCATCCCGTCTGAAACACGTCATCCGTCTTTCTGAGGTTTTTAAGTATAGGACCCCACAGTCTCCTGCTTTTAGAGGGAATGTGCCAGACATATCCACAGTTTGTGGAGAAAGCAGAACGAGAACAGGAGAATGACTTCTTCCCTCCCCCCACCCCCCAGCGCTGCCACCTCTGCCTCCTCTGTGCCCCGCCCACTGCACAAGCATCGCCAGCCCTGGACCCACCCCTTTCTCTCCAGAGTGACTTCTGTCCTCTAGTAGGTATTTAAGATGGGACACGTCAAAATGCATTTGCACAAAGCTCTCCTCCGAGCATGGGAAATAGACATTCTCAGATTTAGAATTCTCTTTCGAGCCATGCACAATTTTATAACTGGTCAATATGCACATAAAGATACACATGTCATCCTTTACCTGTGACACTCGGTCTAACAAGGTCTGCAAGGAACTCTTACTGATCGCAAGATAGGAATTCAGAGTTGAGTTGAACCAAATCTCATAACTTAAAAAAAACACAAACAAACCGAGAGACCTGTCCACGTTTCCCTGGGGACTCTCTCCTCTATTCTTTTTATCCGTCACGATTGGAAGTCCTTTCTATCTGAATGTTCTCCAACAATGCAAGTCCCCCTGCCCCCTGCAACAATCTAACAGAAGCCCTTCCTAGTTCAGTTACAAGTGAAACACAAATGCATTTTGGCCCAGCCTCTAAGTGCTGATTGGTGCTTCTCTCTCCAATGGGCTTTCAGAACCAAATAGCAGAATGGGAGGCTGGGTTCTCAGAAACCAGTCTTGAGGCTGTGGCCCATGGGCCAGCTCCTGAGGAGTCTGCCGAGTCCTGGGAAGTCTCTAAGGAACTGGATGGTGAATGTGCCCTCCACTCCTCTGCCATCTGATATAATTCCCAGGGGAGGGAAATTAGCATGGCCTGGTCCTTACCTTCTCTGTTAACGTCTTGAAAGGCCTGATCAATGGATGGGTCTTCACATTTTCATCCAGGGAAATTCCATATTTCCATCCATTCTGACTCTGTAGAAATGTTCTCAGTTCAAATATCCTTGGCACCCAGTGAGCCCTGCTATGTGACCCACATCCCAGCTTCAATTTTCACTGAACAAATAAAATAATGGAACGTGACGGAGCTTGGAAATTTCCCTCCAAAACGTCTAACGGATCCTTCAGGGCTGTCAGGCTCTCTGCCCCCTGAATTTTGAACCCTGCTCTTTTATTTCTTCTCATTTTAGTTGCTGTCCCCTCCACTTACTCGCTTGTGTTTCAGGCCCACTACAGACGGAAGCATGCTTCAGAAGACCTGAGAACAATGCTTTTCAGAACCATGTGTCCCAGTCACAGGCAAGGACAGATGTCAAGGCTGAACGCTTGTGAGTATTGGACCTACTGGCCACGGCGTGCAGGAGGCTGCTCTGGTTTGCACCCCTTGCCCGCCAATCCCACAGCAAAGCTCTAGCAAGGCATGTTTCTAGAATCATAGAGGTTTAAGAATTTCAAGAGTCATGCAACAAACATCGGTGGAATGCCTATGACAGTAGGTGCCAAACTCTGTCCCAGGGATGGTGGATACAGAGATAAATAAGGCTCTGCTTTCCATAACCTCGCAGCCCGAAGACTTCCGGTGGCTCTTTCTCAGCCTCTGCCGATGTCCCCTCGTCAATGTGGCTGTTTCTCAAGTTTCTGTCTCTTCTCAAGGAACACTGTCCCTGCGGGATATAATCTAGGCCCATGGTCCCTAAGTGGATTAATCCCAAATCAGCGTTTCCAGCCCAGATCTCTCTCCTAACTTCCAGACCTATTTAAGCTCTGCTTGGATGGCCATAGGTACCTCTCAACAGGTCTGAAACAGCACCTGGAATTTCACTTCTCTCAGTGGCCCTTCCTCTCAGGTTCCCTGTATCTCTGTGAACAGCACTAGTTTACATTCACTTTTCAAGCTGGAAGTGTGGGACTCTTCCTTCTCTGCACTCTCTCATGTGTGTTCAACCTCCCAGACCTATTGGTCCGCCCCTCCTTCGCTTTCCTGCCAGTGCTCTAGCTCAGGCCGCCGTCAGCTGTCACCTGGATTACTGCAACGGCTTCCTGTGCGGTCTCCCGTCTCCAGTCTTGCTGTCTCTCACGGATTCCATTTTCTACACCACTGTCAAGTGGTTTTTATAAAATACCCTGCTCAGGGCACTCTGCTGCTTTAAAAATTTCTGATTCCCAGCTGCCATCATGGTAAAAATCCAAATTCTTTCTGGCTTCTACTGCTGCAGCGAAGATCTTGTTGGCCCTCTAGGCTCATGTCCTGCCTTTCTTCCCCTGCCCTACTCCGTGACCCCAATGTGTCGAACCAAGCTCCCCTAAAGCCACTACACTCTCTTGCTTCTCGGGGCTGCACCCACTGCTTCCATGGCCTGCAGTGCACTTGCTCCCCTGTGCCTGAACAATGGCCCCTCATTCACCACACCCTGTAGGTGTCAGCAGCTCGAGGAAGCGTTCCCGGACCCTCCCTATTGGGTTGGGGTCTCTTCCTGTGTGCTCTCACCCCGTGCTCATGCCCATCACAGCATGGTACAACCTGTTTAATGGCTGCTTTACTTGGTTTCTCCCACCGATTGTGGGGTCCTTGAGGACAGGGGAAAATACTCTTTTCCTGTCAGATTATCAATGCCCACCTGGCAAGGGTGAGCAAACTTGAAGCTTCCAGGCTAGTGGATGGGAGAGATTCATCAAATACCACGCCAGTAAATGCAGAGTTGGTAACTGGTATATATAAATGTCTAACTGCTGCAAATCCAACTATACAAGACTGCTATAAAAATACTGGGAAGGAAAAGAGCAAGGTGCTAAGAGGGCCTATATCTGAGAAATCTGGGAAAGAGGCGTCCTAGGAATTCACACTTGAACAGATTTTGAAGGAGGAATTGGTGAATGGTGTTTTCACACGTGTGAGTGCAGATGGGTACCTGGCTCAGACAGGGGGCAGATTCAGGCATATGCAGAGAAAGAGAGAGAGAGAGAGAGAGAGAGAGAGAGAGAGAGAGAGAGAGAGAGAGAGAGAGAACGAGCCTAAATGAAGGCGATATGGCTGGAGGGCAGAGGATGAAGGGAGAGATGAGGCTAGAGATGGTAGCAGAGACCAGATTAAGCAGTGCCTATCAGGCCATATTAAGGATTTTGACGTTTACCTGAAAAGAGTTGGAAGTTATTAAGGGATTTTAACAAGGAGAAGGGGCTGGGTTGGAGAACTTGACCCATTTGGGAGAATCTGACCAAATTTGCACACTGAAACCATCACTTGCCTGTAGCGTGAAGAACGGACTGGAGAAAGTGCACGTGGGCAGACTAGTTAGAAGGTTATCACATTGTCTGGGTGAAAGATGAGAGCAGCTTGGACGAAAACCACGGCATGGGCACAGAGAGAACCATCCACATTCCAAAGCGACAAGGAGGTGAAATGCACATGGCTTAGGGATGGATTGGATATTGCGATGGATTCATGTGTCGTCATCGGCTGCTTTTGTGCTACACCAGCAGACGTGAGTAGTTGCAGTGGAGACTGTCCGGCCCACAAAGCCTAAAATGTTTACTCTCTGGCCCTTTACAGAAAAAGCATGCCAACCTCTGCTCTAGAATCATGAGTATTAGCCCATTCTACAGATACAACGATTGGAGTCATCAGGAGCTCTCAACAGGGGTTCAGGAGAGAATCAGAGCAGAGGCTGAGCCAGGGCTTCAAGCTGTCCCTCATCCAGGGTGCATCCAGGCAGGTGGTTGCTGCGGCCTTGCTGTGGAGACAGGTCCACCGTTACGGGCTGTAAGCTGCCTCTGGGCAAAGGCCCAGTGCTTAACTGGCTGCCCACAGGACTCCGAGATGTCTTTGGCATTCCTCCCCATGTGCCTGCCAGCATTAAAGGGCTGACAGAGCAATTAAACTTATTAGCAGCCTGACCTCATGTGGTGAAGAATTTTAAACACCAGCTGGACAGGCTTACTGATAAGGGAGAGTCTGGAAGTTCCAGCACTGCCCACCACAGGAAGCCGCGTGTCCTCCCTAGAATAAAATTCAGCTTGCTGGCAAAATGCAAGGGTAAAGCTTTCCATTCAATTTTCCCTTTTTCCGACACTACGTTCAAAGGAAACATTTAATAAAAGCCTCCGGCCCCACGTTAAGCCTTTATGTCAAACACACGCAAGCACGTGCTTGGGCGCCGACTCCAGGAAATGCAACGTGAAGACAGACATGAACACTCCCAAAAGCGATCGTTTTCTTGAGAGACACAAAAAGCCGCATCAGCAACTGCCCCGCCCATTTCTCCGATCTCCACCAACCCTGGGAAACTGCCGCTCAGAAATAACGAATGCCGTTGGCATGGCGAGTGTGTCGCTTAGACAAGTCAGGCAGACTTCCAGGATTGGACCCTTTCATATTCTTGGGCGGCTGTTTTTTTCCCCTGACAGTTATGGGTTGGATGAGGATCCCTACCTTATCACAGGCCCATTTATCATGTGAGTGCTCAGCATACTTGGTGACGATGTATTCCAATTTTTCAGGCAAGGAGAAACTGTGAAATGAGGGGAAAAATAAAATTACAACCTCCCCAAGCACTTCAGTCACGTGTGCCGAAAAGATGGCCAGAGCTAACAGCCATCAGAAGTGGCATGTGATCAACCAGTTAACCCCAAATCTGAAGGTGGACCCCAGATGCAGTGACCTTCCTGAGCTCAAAGCATGTCCAGGACTAGGTCGCAGACACACCCACGGCTAATCAGAGGGCGTCTCTGCAGCAGCCTCTGCTTCACAGGTGGCCTCCCTCCAGCTGCTCTGGGTTCCCTTGGCTCCTGGGCCACAACTGTCCAGGTTAGACCGTGAGAATCCCTTCATCCAAAGACACTGTCCTGCCATCTCACAACTCCGATCTGCGGAAGGCAGAAGTGGGTAGCTACAGGACCAAATGATCCAAAATAGTGCTTGTCTACCTTTTGGGGTTTGGTGATTCATGTTTAAATACTGAAATCATGGCAACCCAGTAGGCACACCTGTCAGTTCTGTTAGCCCTGCAGCTTTTGCCCCTTCTGTTTGGCAATACGCCTCCACTTCGCTTTAAGGAATAAGTCTTCCTGACTTGCGTGCAGGCTTATGTGAACTGTCTCTGAGGAATGGCTCTGATGAGGCCAGTCAGACTCACTCTTCCTGGAATTTGAATCTTTTTTTTTGTTTTTGGCTGCACTGCACGGCTTGTAGGATCTCAGTTCCCCGACCAGGGATTGAACCTGGGCCACAGCAGTGAAAGCACTGAATCCTAACCACTAGACTACCAGGGAACTTGGAATGTGAATCCTCAGTTGAGTGAGACCAGGACAGCAAACTCTTCACGGTGACTCATCCAATGTGGACACCTGGAGAATGTCCATCTGGTCACTCTGCCTTAGTTCCTGCCCTTGCTGAGGCCTGGGCAGTCAGCCTTTCACTAGGTTTTAACAATGACTCCACATCCTTGCAATAAGGCCCTTTTCCGTTTAAGTTTTGGTCACAGTCCCCATTACTCATATTACTCAAAGAGCCATGCTGACGTCAGAGGTCTATTTGAAGAAATCAGAACTCTCAAAAAAACACTGGGCCTTCCCTGGTGGTGCAGTGGTTGAGAGTCCGCCTGCCGATGCGGGGGACGCGGGTTTGTGCCCCGGTCCGGGAAGATCCCACATGCCGCGGAGCGGCTGGGCCCGTGAGCCATGGCCGCTGAGCCTGCGCGTCCGGAGCCTGTGCTCTGCAACGGGAGAGGCCACAACAGTGAGAGGCCCGCGAATGAGTCACCATTAGCACACCACTGCTTGAGTACCGCATTGTCTCATAATGTTTATAAAAGCGTCCAAGCGATCACACCTTTTGTCCTCCTTCAGCACACTTACATTTTCATAGGGCCACGTTCTCCAAATCAATACCTGCCTTCCCTTTGGCCTTAGCTTGAAGGCTCACCACACCCCTTACCTCTTCCTTACAGCAGGTTCAATTCGGTTTCCCATCATCCACTCAGCTCAAGGCTCTGCTGATGGAATATGTATTTACTTTTCCCAAAGACGAATTTTATATGTTATCACAAGCTGACAGCTCCGGGGAAGGGCTGAGGCTATGGCTCTCATCTGAGAACTACTGCCATAAAACATAAGTTCAAGGGGCTCACAGAGGATGCCTCCTTTTCCCTGCACATTCTACAGCAGTTTTGGAGCTTTTCATTGAAACTGCAGCTGGAGATGAAGCCTGTATGCCCCACGACCCATAATCATAATTGGGGCCGTACTGCCAAAGGCAAAATTGAGCAGATCTTGTCTAATACTTTGTCCGTGGCCTAATCATCACCAGTGAGGAATGCTGGAGGATCAGGGGGAGAAATGAAAAAGTGCTATTGTAGAGTTTTTCCAAAGATCTAGCATCTGTTGGCAAAGAGCAGGTCCAGTCGCTCAAATAAGGACCCCATGTTGTTCTGCCCTCACACCCTGAAGTCCTGCTGGAGCTCAGCTGAGTGTTATTTATGGAGATGTTTTGATGTATGATGTTATTAGTACTGTACAGGCCTAATTCACAAAGAGCAAAGATTTTGTCAAAAAACTCATTAATAAATTAATTGCATCATTTGTCAGGGTTCTTGCAGTGCCTCAGGTGACATATGTGGAGAGCATCCACCTCTTATAATAAATAACCCAACCCCACCCTCCAAAAAAAAAAAAGCCCAGAATATAATAATACAGATATGGATGGATTAATCTTTCAGGAGTTGAGGACAAAATCTAACACCTAATGTGACTTGTAGTGTCAAGGGACATGATGAACCATGTTGGCAGGAGGGAAGGAAGGGAAGCTTAAATTTCTGGCTACCTTCTGAAAGAGAAACAATGGCCACGGGGCAAAATCTAGGACCAGCTTAGAGATGATTCTGGACTCAACTCACTTCATGGTGTTGATAGGCTTGGGGTCAAAGTTGCCATCTGCGTCCACTGAGATCTGTTTCTCCAATGTGGCTGAGATCCTGGTATCTAAATAGTCTGGTGGCAAGGCCCCAGCTATAGCACTGAGACAGGGAAGGGCCATTCGGAAAAGATCTGGGTCGTACCTCTGTGAGGAAAGACAAAGACCATGTTAGCACACACACCAAAACCATAGCCCGCCAGGCAGAACCACTCACCGATTAGCTGGGAAGAAAAAAAAAACACGTGCATTTGCCCACGTTAACCAAAATGGGGAATGTGTAAGGCCTGTAATCCATTCTGGTGGAAACTGAGGTATCCTTGTCACAGAAAAGTGACCATCTGTAAAGCCTTCAAGTCACCGTTGGCGGTAGGTTGAGAAACCTTAAATCAAGGTTTAAATCAGTATCCCCTAACTAGTTAATTGCAGGGATATATAAAGGTTAAAGCGGTTCTCACTAGGCCAACAGAGGCTACAAACTTGTCGGCCACAGATGGTTACAGAAAGTGACCCACCCTGTGCCTGGAGAGGGCACAGCGGCTCTGCTGGCTCCCTCGGTGGCTGACGCGGGTCATATGCTGACACGATCAGCAGGCTGCTCTGTATCACAGACATTCTCTCCTGAACCCGGCCAGGAAGGAATCTCAGTTAAAACGTGTCAGGTGAGGGACAACCTTTGATCTGCTTGCACTAGACCAAAGGAAGATAGGAGGGAAGATCACGTTAAGTGTAGGTAAACACCAGACTGCGGCTGTACACTTGCTCCAGACTTCTGTACGAAAACCCGAAAAACTTCTCATTTTCTACCTTTAAAGCTGGTGACCTGTCTATGGCCAGACCACCCTGAATGTTCCCGAGCTTGTCTAAAGCTGGTGACGTCACAAACCTAAATCTGGGGTAAGGGAAGGGGAGGCAGGTGTGGGGCTGCCTACATACAGGTCGGGGCTGTAATCCAATCAGACTGCACAGGAAGGCTTGGGATGCAGAGGCCCGCGTCCCCCCCTCAAGCTCCTTCGCCTCCGTGGCTGGGAAGCACCTCGCCTGAATGGAGTAAGGTCTCCTGGGAATCCCACGTCCCCGCATCGGGGCAGACGCTAGGACTTCTCTAGGCTTGAACTTGGTGAAGGCCAGCTAACCGGGGCCATACAACATAGCAGGGAAGGGATGGGGGTGGGGTAAGTCATTAATACTGGAACCAGGAAATATTTCTGTGATTCACTCTGGAAGTTGCCCTTCCATATATTCGCTGGGTGAGTCTGGCAAGTCATCAGCTGCTCTTTCTCTCACCTGGCAAATGAGGGTCGGGGTAGTTCCTCCTTGAGAGAGTTGGGGTAGTGAATGTGATCTGCTTGTGAAGTGCTTGGCACACTTCTGGGCACGTGGTAGATAGAGGCTGACGAGGTATCAGCTATTCTTACGTGCAGGTGGTTGTATCACCGAGGTTGGGCGACCCCCCCCTTCTCTGTTCAGGAAGCACTGCCATTACCTTATGGGAAAGGGAGTCAAGAATCCCCCAGAAGATCTTCTCTGTCAGATGCAGCTCATCCTCCACAGCCAGACCGTAGCTCCCCCAGCCTGACGGCAGACAGTAATACTTCCAGCACTGTTCGTAGTGATTTGTCAGAAGCTGGGAGGTTGAGAACGGATGTGCGCCAGTGGGGTGGGGCAGAGATGATCCACAGGTGTCAACAGCACACAGGGGAGAAGAAAACAGCACACACGCCTCAGGAGAGTGAAACCAACGATGGAAACTGTTCGGTTATCTACAGAGTGGCCCCCAAACTCCGCTGGGAACGGTCTGCTCTTGTGCCTAATGAGCTCCAGCCTGAACGCAATCTACCTGATTAATTCTTGTGCCTCCTAACTCGTCCCTCGTATTTCCTGGAAAATGGAGAGGAACTGTTTCTACTCCTACTGAGAAAATGCTACCCTCCGGAAGTAGTCACCGTGTGCTGTTCCAGCCAGTCAGGCATGGGGAGAATTTCTTCTGAGATCTTTGCTTATAATAAATCTGGGAGATCCTGGTAATGCTGACATGGGGAGGGGAGGGTGGGGAGTAGGCTGTGGGTCTGCAGATTTTCTCAGCATTGATTACGGCCCCTGGCTTCCCTGCCTTTCACTTGAGCCTTCTGATGGTCCAGTCATGTTGCAGCAGTTCCCCACATGGCCAATAGAGGGCACACGTACACTGCCAATGGTCCCATCTCAGCCGGCGAGATCCACATCCTCCAAGAAAAATCCCGCTGATCTAAGGGGTAAAGGTGAGCTTACTGAGTGCTATCCATGATGTTTCTTTGGGAACCAGAATCCAGCTGACGGCACAGGTCTGCCAAGGAAGCAATGCCAGGTTGAACTGTAAAAACTGTCGTTTTTAGCTAAAGGATTTTTTGGGGGATGAAAACTGGGAGTGTTAGGGTTAGACATAAGAATGAGCCCATGGAGGACTGTGGAATCTCTGACAGCATACAAGCTGTCTTCTGCGTGGCGTGCTGAAAGGGGATGAATTAAAGGCTTCTGGGAATTCTGTTTATCCCAGTAAAATGCTTCTTGAAATCCTTGCTTGAACTAGTGATATTCCTGAAAAGAGGGAAAAGTTCTGTTGAAATCACTGGGCAGAATCTTCAGGTGTGGCTGGCCACTGCTGACCCTTTTGAATATGCTAATATGGCAGGTGCCTCAGAGGTAAAAGATGAAAAACACTGCCCTCTGTGTGGGTGGCAGAGTCTGGTGTCCTTCTACCCAGGCCCGATGCTCCCTATACCAGCAACAAAATGTTGGTAATTTGGGGGAAAATCAGGAATCAGGTGGCTAAGAGAGGGCTCTGTGGCCTTACTTTTCATTAATAAAACAAGAGAAAAGAAGTAAAAAAAAAAAAAGTGAAAAAGAGGACCTGTTACAGAAGGAAAAAAAAAACACAACACAGTATGGAATAGAAAAGGGACATTTTATTTTCTGTACCTAAATGAAGAATCACAGGGCCTTCAAAGCTTTTTGAGATTAAGAACATTCTGAAAACCTAATTAGGGCAGGAAAGTACAAAATCCAAGTGCCCTCACTAACCTCTGCTAAATAACAAGTAATTGGTAGAAATCGATTAAGGAAAATTGGAGCAGTTCATGAATCTAGCAGAACTACCCTTTCCAACCTTGACACTCAAGAAGGAATTTGATATTGGAGGCTGTATTTAGTTAGCTATCAATTTAAAGGAGTAAAACCCATTTAAGATGTACTTTGCTCCCCCAGTTGTGCAGATCACGTTTTACAAGGCAAGTTTCCTGTGCCATAGACTGTTTTTTCTGTAACAATAGAGAGGTTTACCTTAAGAGGCATTTTGCAGTATTCACTGAGTTGCGGCACATCAAAAACTAGACGTCGCAGGAGTTGCTGTAACATGGAAGGCCTCAAGTGACTGCAGTATGAAATAAGAAAAACAAAAGGACAGAATGAAAAAGAAATAAGGAAGAGGGAATGAAAGGAATACTCAGCTATAACCACATATTAGAGCTAAGCTTCAAAACACTTAGCTCCTAAATCAAAAGACCATGGATAAACCACAGTCTACGATAAAACACTTTAAAAACTGAGTACAGTTAAAATGCAGAAAGAGGGAGTAGGGCTCATGGCTTGAGATCCCTAAGGTTAAATTCCAATCACCATGTGACAAGATGTCCTAGGGTCTGTGCACACTCAAAATACAGCCACTGATTATGTGCAAAGAAGTCTATAACAGAAAGAAAGTGCAGGTGATTTTAGAGCCATTGCTACGAACTGACCATCCTCCCGAACTCTGCAGAGGAAGAAGTTAGAGGTGATCAGCTGCACGGGTGGAATCTGAGGCCACCTTCTGGTGTGATCTGAAGGGTGCTCTGAGTTACTACCTGATCCCTGATATTCTCATTATTGAAATCATTTCTTTGGGTTAAGGGTCTGTCCTCAAAAAACTCCTTTAAAAGGCAAATTGAATGATTAGAGAACAATGTACCAAATTATCAAAGTGTTCATGGCCTTGGTATTTGGTGCAAGTAAATTCTGAGATAGAGAAAGGAGAGATAAGCAACGCTGATTTAGCCTATATTTTCAGATTGCCAAACCTTTCAAAACCCAGTGGAACCTCTGGATTCTTCCCAGTGAAAATACACACTTACACACAATTTGGCACGTAAGTTCAGCCCATGAGCCCCTTTCAGAGATGCCTAAGAGCCCTGGAGGCAAAGTTAATAACTGATGTTGAATGTTAAAATGCCAGGAAGAAAGCCTTGGAGGCATCTACAACAAGAAGGATGGACATGAATGGAGATGGACAACAGAGTTCGTCTGTTTCACAACTTTTGGTAGAGCTGGCCTTGCGATAAAAAGCCCTGGAGTGAACAAGTCAGGCATAATACATAGGAAAAAAAAAAAAAAAAAGCTTGTCTCTAAATGTAGTAATTACAAGCATATAAAGTTCCTCATTTTTTTAACATCGTTTACCCAATTAGCAATATCACCTTAGATTGACTAATGAATAAAATCAAGAAATAAAAAAGAAATCTCTAACTTGATTAATTCCTGACTTACTAAAAATAAATTAAAAATCTACGTAAGTGTCAGTTTGTCTGTGTTTCTAGAGCTCAGATGGTCAAGAGGAGGAGTGGGGAAGCTCCTAGGAGTACAGGAATAGGGCTGTGAGCTCTATTTTTGGTTTGATGTAAAATTCTAATTTCCCCAAGGTCTGATCTGGTTCTTTTTTTTTTTTTTTTTTTTTTTTTTGTGGTACGCGGGCTTCTCACTGTTGTGGCCTCTCCCGTTGCGGAGCACAGTCTCCGGACGCACAGGCCCAGCGGCCATGGCTCACGGGTCCAGCCGCTCCGCGGCATGTGGGATCCTCCCGGACCGGGGCACGAACCCGCGTCCCCTGCATCGGCAGGCGGACTCTCAACCACTGCGCCACCAGGGAAGCCCTGATCTGATTCTTTAAAAACATTTGCGCTAACATCAGTCTCACCATGACTTTTTTTTTTTTTTTAACTAGGAAACAGCTTTTGCTGGGAGACAAGACTTTTGGTTTGGTTTCTAAGATACCTGCTGAGTTCAGATCTAGCAAAAGGTAGAACAAGATCTATAGCTGTGATCGATGCGGCTACCAGCCAATTACAGACTCGATGCTGATAGAAGACTTTCTTTCTGTGCAGACTCACTGTTTATTCCCTTGGCCACTACTCAGAAGGAAAGTAGGAGCCCATGTACACCAGTAATGGGGCTCTTGTCCCTCCTTTTGAAGTGGCAGCATGGAAACCCTAGTCACCCTATTAATTCCTAGAGGCCTATAGTGTGTTTACCAAGCTTTGTCTCTCTTCTAAGACCACCAGTATTCAAATGAGCTTAATTCTCTGCCAGTTCTAATAATACTGGAATGAATGAAGTGGTGTCAGAGTGTAGGGCCTGATTCTGGCAGAGGATCTCAGAGAGAAATCCCTTCTGTGGGGCCTGGGTGGAGGTCTCCCACCTTCCACTCCACACCCTAGGCAAACAGTACTGTGCATGACACAGTTTGGTCCCTAAAGTAGTTGAAGCCTGTAGGCCTTAGATGATAGAAAGGTAGCAGATAGAGGTTAATTTTAATAAAGCATTTAAAATGGAAGGACCATTGTTACACTTGAAATATAAATGTGAGATTGCCTTTTAACTTGACGTCCTAAAAGGACGGACCAATTCCTTTTTTCTAGGCAGCCCTAGACCCTCACTGCGTAGTCATCTCTTGTGTGACTAGGAAACAACCCATTCAGCAAGAATCAGGACCAGACCCAGCTGGCCGCTAAAGGGGGCACCTGCTGGTCCTGACTCCAGGACAACCTGCAGCAGTGATTCTCAGTCTTGGCTACATCATGGCATCATCTGGGGAGCTTCACAAGCTAGAGGTCTGGCTCTTATCCCTAAAGGTTTTGATCTTTTGGGCCGAGGTGTGGCCTGGCATTGGGGTATTTATTTAGTAGCTCCCAGGTAATTCTAATACAGAGAGATGAGCCTCAAGGGAGAGGCGATCAGAAAGAACCTGTGGGATAAGTTAGACGTTTCAGATTAAAATATACATACATACATACATACATATATATATATATATATATACACATATATATATGAAATAGATAACCAACAAGGACCTACTGTACAGCACAGGGAACTATACTGAATATCTTATAATAAAATATAATGGAAAAGAATCTAAATAAAATATGTGTGTATATATATAATGTATAACTGAATCACTTTGCTGTACACAAAACTAACACAACATTGTAAATCAACTATATTTCAAAAAAAATTTAATAAAAAGAAAAATGAGCCTGTAGCAAGTAGGGGACCCAGCACATCCTTAGAGTCTGAGCATATCCTCAGACTAGATTCATCAGGTTTTGGGTTACACAATTCAGTGCAGCTGATGTGGACGCATACGCGGAAGTGAAGAACCTAAGACCGGGTACTTACTTGCAAATGGCCAGCAAACACTCCTCTATGGTGTCCCTCTGAGCTTTGGTGAGGGAACGGCCCTTGGAAAGCCTGTATATTGTCTGCAGTGTGGAGTCGATCAAAGAGGAATAGTGCTCTGTTCCAGCAAAGAGAGGGGCGCATCTTGTGAGAAGCGGGAGCACGGCAGAACATATGTACCTGTTCAGTGCCAGCACGGCCTCGGTGGTGCTTAGGGAGACCTAAAGAAAGAAGATTGAGACGCTGACTAGTCTCCTGGGAAAGACAGAGCCAGGCTTCCCCCTGTACTGAGCTCTCATCTAGCAGGGTGGGGAGGTGTACACATATGCGTGTTTCACAGTGACAGGCTGAACAACTTTCTACCTTGTCTAAAGAGACCCATTTCTCTTTTGCATCTTAAATGAAAAAGAATCAGTTTAAAAGAAACAATAAACAGAAGAAAAGCAAAGGCTAGCCAGCGCTAACTCATTCCAAATGGTCCACAAACATCTGTTCCCTTCAAAGAAGAAGCCTAAACGCTTATTAAAATCAGCTGATGACCAGTCTAACCCAACACCCTTGATATTTGCAAAGACCAACTGCCAGGCTACTGTATTACCATTCTGGTTTTCGCTCTCTGTTTCCACCGTATGGAGACTCACAAGCTGTCCTCTCGCGATTTTGAGATTAGTAAACGGTTACGAGCTGAGCAAGCTCTCAGACTCACTGGTTGTGTGACAATTTTACAGAGAGGAAGTGGAGCTCTGATCCCCATCACCTAATTTTTGAGCATTGTGAGCAATTTGCAATCTGATCATTGGCATGAGGGTGAGACATCACTGAAGGGAACCTAACTCTGCATGGGGAAAAAGTGTACAAGGAATAGAAATCAAGGGCCTTCTCTTAAACTCTGCTGTAATCCTCATTCACAATGTTATCTCTTGCTCATTTATACAGGTTAGATTTAAGGAAGGCCCACTTAGTGACACTAAATATAGCCAAAGCATGCTTAACTACCATCTTTGAAAAGTGCAGAACTGCCAAAGAAACCTTGAGGTCCACAGAGATGAAATATTATCCTTATTTCCTGTCATGATCACAGCCATCGTATCTGTAACACATTTCCTTTAACTTATGATCTGATAAACTGTTTTCTTTGAATGGCACATATTTCTGGGTGTTTCTATTAATTATCAAAAGTTTGCCTTCTAGGAGCTGCAGTAATCATATGGAAAGAAACAGCTAATCTTCCACATTTATCACTTTAAAAGACAGAGTTGTTAAAATGAGGAAGGAAGAGCTTTGATTCCGGTGGCTTAAGAGTTTTCAAAAGAGAATGCATGAAAATACGTGTGCTGAGGAACCGAATACAAACCTTCTTTTGTGGTAGGTGGTGTGTAGACAAGCATGTGATCTGAACACCAAATTCTAGAACAGTATTTGCTGTTTATTTGATCTATAAACAAGTTGAATGCTTTGATCAGGAAACTTGGGAATGTCCCACAAGTTAAAAATATTTTAATATTTTAAATCAAGGAATTTATAGGAAACCTCAAAAAAATCGCGTGGAAGCACTGTTTTAATTTTACAAAACAGCCATATGCTTCTAATGCCTTCGTGGATATACCATTTCTTATCTCCATGCCACAGGTAGGGACAGAGCTCCCATTCAGACTGGGGCTCATCCTGCTTTCCATTGCTGGGTGACCCCATCCGTTTCTGTGTAACTCGTTCAAGTGGAATCCACCCCAGTTAAGATATTGGTTAGCTGACCACCCATCACCAGAGCTCAAACCTCTATTGCTGTTGGACACCAGGTGAAGCCTTTGAGAAACTTTATGACTGATCAAGAAGATATGCCACTGGCTCTTTAAAAACAACCCTAAACTGGCCAAGGTTTGTTTGAAAACTTACTCTGATCTAATTGGTCTTTCCTCCTTGGACCCAGGACTCCTACTCTGCTTCATCCTGACTTGGGGCATCTGGCCTCCATGTGTTCTAACTCCTGGGGCCTCCTGTCTCGATGTCTCTTGATGTTGGATTACCCTACCTCACACTTGACTTCCAAACTTGGATTTGCACTTGGCCTCTTACATTGACCTTGTCATGCCGTGAGCTTCAGACTATCCTTCCTGATGGTCAGTGCACGTAACTTAAGGAGTGAGGGTATGAAGAGCATTTCCAGCCTATCTTGCTGCCAGCCATCCTTTTTCATAAGTGACAGAGCCATAGTTCTCATGTGAGGGAGATTTTGTCTCCCAGGGTACCTCTGGTGAATTGCTTTGTGGGGGGGTGTGCTACCAGGGGGCATGTAGTACCAGTAGAGGCCCAGGATGCTGCTAAACATTCTGCGATGCACAGGATGCTCCCCACCCCCACCTCAAAGAGTGCTGAGCTTGGGAAGCCTTGCCCTAGAGGGAGCTAGATTGAATATCTGAGGTCCAGTCTACCTACATATAAGTCTCTGGACTAATTAATTCACCTGCCATTTCTTGGTTCCTCTATTTTCTCACCCTTTAAAGCAAACTGTTAGTATGTAATCAGTGAGTAGATAGAAACTATTCACTTCTAATTCCAATGTTAATCATTTAAAATGATGGAAAAATAATTTTTCTTATTTTAACCACTTACTGTATCTAAGGAGGCAGAGGCTCTTAAGTCAGGTAAAAACCCGACTTCCAACAAGTGGAGCAGGAAAGTTTGATCCTTTATACCATAAACACGGTCCAAGAACAGCACCATGGGTGCCTTGTGGTCGGGGCAGAAGTTGGCCGCCATATCTGGTTCGCTGACTGATCCATCTGAAAGACACACAGAGAATGTCATTTCCCCTTTTCTAGCTCCACGGTCTCAGATGGAACACAGAGCTTGTCTGGCTATGGCTTGTTCTCCTGACAAGAAACAGGAATTTTAGAAATAATACAATGTTGTGCTACAGTCAGCTTATACTGGCTTGGAAGAACTGACTGTTAAAATTGCAGGAATTCTGTGAGCCAGTTATTAGATATATCCATTATTAAAAATTATGATTTGCAATTAAGTGTATTGTATTTTAAAAGGTAACAAGTCCTCAAAGATCACCACTTCCTAATTATTGTACTATAAACTATACTTGAGGTTATTTACATCTGTTGTATTTGTATGTTAGAAGCGCAGTACAACAGGGTGCTATGTGCATTCTCTGTCCAACTCCATGCTCAGCGGTGTCACATTGGGAGCTTGAAATTGGTGGGTAAATGCTAGGAATCAGGGCTTGATTTATTGCTTTGTTGAATGATGAAGAAAGTGAGGGAGAAAAATGTAAGGCAGATTAAATTGAAAAGTGTGTCATGCTTACAGCCATTGCAACATAAATAGCACAAAACCGAGGAAATATTCTTTCAGTATTTAGAAACTATTATTTGATTTGGGTGAAGTTTAGATCAGATCATCCAAGAAGTCTAACCTTATTTTAATAGAGCAGTTCAAAGATAAAGTGGGGGAAATATCATGAAGAAAATAAAAATTTCTTGACTTGGAGAACAAAAAGGATCTTGAAAGAGGATAAAAAAGAAAGTCTTCCTCCTACTGTTTTGTTAACACCAAAAACTAGGAAAGAGAGCCCCTAAATGATCAAGCTAAAGTCACAGCGTCTATAAATACTGTACTTCGTAAGGCACCCTGAGAGCCGCAAACATTTAGCGCTATCCAGTCCAGAACCTAAGGCAGCCCAGGCACCTGTGCAGGGCTCTGGGAGAGCAAGGAGAGAAGACACCTTCCAGATAGGAGGCTGCCTGCTTCTCCTCCCCTGAGCACCAGGGGGCGCTGTTTCCGAACATCGGAGGCTGAATTAATCTCTCAGACACGTGGTGTTCTGAAGAACAGTATTTTAACGGGATACTAATGAGTGCTTTGTGTTCAAAAGGTTTGGGAAACATTGAGCTCAACATTTATTTTCTTTATATTTTGTTTTCTCAGAGCCTTTATAATCTTAATGTGCTTCATGTAGTTATAAAATGTGATATATTCAAGAATGATGTCACCAAGATGGGGGGGTAGGAGACCCCAGCCTTGCCCCCCGCCCCCCAAAGATCACCAATTAAACACCTATCCATGAACCAAACCAGTTTGGGAGAGCTCAGGGATCCACTTAAGAAACTTCAACAGAATGGAACAAAATCTCAGAGTAAGTGCACAAAAAGGGAAGGAAGGGTAGCTTCATTTTGCCTGCATCGCAGTGGCAAGAGTGGAACTCCTCAGCTGGAAAGACTTCCTTTTGCCAGAAAGCGAGAGTGTGGTGGGAGATCGGCTTTCCCAGCCTTCTGGGGCACTGCGTGAAGGACTAGCTTTGGTTTCACCCCACCCAGAGACTGGCAAAGCTGAGGTGTCTAGAGATGGCTAGGAACAGGGAAGAAGGGCAGGGGCTACCAGTATCAGCCACACAGTAGGAGCCACTGTGGTTCCCGGTGACCTGCTTGCTGAGGACCCAGCAGCTTCTGCCACTGAAGAAACCAAAAGCCAGCACAGCTGCCACAAAATCCAGATTTCACCGGTTTTTGTCCCACAGGTTTTTGTGTTCACAGATGCCCAGTCACCTGACTCTCTCCCCAGTGCCTCTCCTGCACCAGCCAGAACCCAAAATCCGCACAGGCAGCCAGCCCCAGCCCTGTGGTTGTGAGAGTACAAGATGCCACCTAGACCCCTTCAGCTGAAGGGTGAGTCACTCCAGCTGTGCAGCTGCATGCTGCCAGCCCAGCTCTCATCACTGGCCTCCACTGCTGTGCACGCACCCAGGTGAGACCCTGCAGGCACGGGAGTGCACGCTGATAGCCAGGGTCTCTGCAGGTGCTAGTGTACCCACGGTTGGCTCTGGTCTTTGCTGTTGGTCCCTGCCATTGCCACTACGTGTGTGTCTGCAGTTGGCCTCTGCCACTACACAGTCACCTGCAGCTGGTCCCTGCAGCCAAGTGTATGTGTACCACTGGCTCTGGCCACCACTACTGCCTACCCTGGTCCCTAGTTACTAGAACCTAGAAGCACTGCTTAGGACCCCAACAGCCCTTGAAGCCACTGCGGACCCCAGGCAGCACTTGCCAAGGTCCATGCAGTTGTCAGTGTTGTTGACCCCAGTGGCCTGAGTCAGTAAGACATCATGCCCCCTCTGGACCTGAAGCTGCCGCACACCCCTGTACTTGGTGCCCTGTACCATTAGACCTTGGGTCACAGTACAATTTAATGAACCCCACCTGAAGGTGAAGCTCTTTCTTTGCCAAAGTCAGTCCATAAAGTCTGGAAGAGGTGACTGCTTCTTCAAAGGCACAGATACCTATGCGAGGCTACGGGAATCATGAAGAATAAGGGCAACATGACAGCACAAAAAGAACACGGTAACCTTCTAGTAACTGAACTCAAGGAAATGGAGATACATGAATTGCCTGTCAAAGAATTCAAAATAATTATTCTAAAGATGCTTAGAGTGCTACAAGAGAATCCAGATAAACAATTTAATATAGAGAAAACAATACAAGAATAAAATGGTAAGTTCAACAAAGAGATAGAACAGAACATTAAAAACATAAAAAAGAACAGAAAAGAGATACTGGGGCTGAAGAATACAATGACTGAATGGAAAAATTCAATAGAGAGCTTCAATAGCACACTGGACCAAGCAGAAGAATCTGTAAACTCAGAGACAGATAATTTGAAATTACCCAGTAAGCAGAACAGAAAGAAAAAAGAATGTATAGGAATGAAGGTCTTACAGGGCTTAAGGGACACCATTAAGAGAAACAATTCACATATCACTGGAGTCCCAGGAGAAGAGAGGAAGAAAGAGGCAGAAAGCTTATTTAAAGAAATAATGGCTGAGAACTTCCCAAACCTGGGGAGATACTTGGACATCCAAGTTCATAAAGCTGCTATGTCACCCCCAAATTTCAATCCCAAACCATCTTCTCTAAGACACAATGTAATAAAACTGTCTAAAGCCAGAGACAAAGAGAAAATTTTAAAATTAACAAGAGAAAAAAATTTCTTTCAATGCAAGGGAACCCCCATTAGACTATCAGTGGATTTCTCAGCCAAAACCTTGCAGACCAGGAAAGAATGGAATGATATATTCGGAATGCTGAAATAAGAAAACTGCCAACCAAGAATACTGTACCCAGCAAATTGTATTTCAGGAATGAAGGTGAGATAAATGCTTTCCCAAACAAATAAAAGTGGGGGGAATTCATCACCACTAGGTCTTACTTATAAGAAATGCTGAAAGGAGTTCTTCAAACTGAAATGAAAGGATACTAATTAATAACATGAAAATATATCACACACTGTTAAAGCTAAGTATATAGTCAGATCCAGAATACTCTAATACTGTAAGGAAGGAAATAAGACAGAGCAGAGCAGAAATAAATGAATTGAGAATGGAAAACAATAAAAATTATCAACAAAACTAATAGTTGACTTTTTGAAAAGATAAACAAAATTGACAAGCCTTTAACTAGACTTACCAAGAAAAAGAGAGAAGACTCAAATAAATAAGATTATAAATGAAAGAAGAGACATTACAACTGATAACACACAAACAGAAAGGATCAGAAGAGACTACTATGAACACTTATATGCCAACAAATTGGACAACGCAGAAGAAACTGAAAAATTCCGGAAACATAGAAGAAAACATAGTGGGTAAGCTCCTTGACAATGATTTTTCTGGATATGACACCAAAACCAAATATTGACAAGTGGGACTACATTAAATTAAAAAAACTTCCGTATAGCAAAAGAAACAATCAACAAAATGAGAAGACAACCTACAGAATATGAGAAAATATTTGCAAACCATATATCTAACAAGGAGTTAATATACAAAATATATAAGGAACTATAAAAACTCAACAGCAAAACCAAAAACAAATAATCTGATTTAAAATGGGCAAAGGACCCACATAGACATGTTTCCGAGACATGCAAATGACTAACAAGTACGTGAAAAGATGCTCAACATCACTAATCATCAGGGAAATGCAAATCAAAACCACAATGAGATATCACCTCACACCTGTTGAATGGTTATTATAAAAAACAAAAACAAAAAACCAAGGGATAACAAATGCTGGTGAGGATATGGAGAAAAGGGAATCTTTGTGCATTGTTGGTGGGAATATAAATTGGTGCAGCTAATATGGAAAACAGAGTTGAGGTTCCTCAAAAAAATTATAAATCCAACAACCAGATGATCCAGCAATCCCACTTCTGGATATATAGCCAAAGGAAATGGAATCACTATCTCAAAGAGATATCTGCATCCTTATGTTCACTGCAACATTACTCACAATAGCCAAGATATAGAAATAAAATAGTCTAATAGATAGATAAAGAAAATGTGGTATGTATACACATATATACAGACACACACAGAGGAATATTATTTAGCCACAAAAAGAAGGAAATCCTGCCATTTGCAACAACATGGATGGATCTTGAAGGTATAATGCTAAGTGAAGTAAGACAGAGAAAGACAAGTATTGTATAATCTCACTTATGTGTCAAATCTAAAGTAATTGAACTCATAGAGACAGAGAGTAGATTGATGGTTACCAGGTGTTGGGGGAAGTGAGAGAAATGGAAGATGTTGGCCAAAGGGTACAAACTTTCAGTTATAAGATGAATAAGTTTTGGGGATCTAATGTACAGCATGGTGACCATAGTTAACAATACTGTATTGTGAAAGTTACTATGAGAGTTACTATGTGAAAGTTACTATGAGAGTAGAACTTAAATGTTCTCACCGTAACAACAACATCAACAAATGGTAATTATGTGAGGTGAAGTATGCATGAACTAACCTTATTTTGGTAAACATTTTGTAATATCAAATCATAACATTGTACACCCTAAACTTATATAACATTATGTGTCAGTTATATCTCAATAAGGATGGAAAAAATGTGATATATTCCATAGGTTCCCCAAAGTGATTGACTGCAAACCCCTTGCTGACATGTACACCAATTAGTATCTTTTATAAAAATGTTCCTTGGAACACTAGTTTTGGGAAACTCTATAACAAAATCATACTATCTTTCCAATTCTTCCGTCTGCTAAGAGGAAACTGCCTGGGTAGCAGGTGGAGTGACATGGAGAACCTGTGTGCTTTTGGGAGAGTATAAGTTTTGCAAAGTTAATAAGGACTGATGCCCAATGTCACATGTAGCACAGGGGGAAAACTCTTTATGATCCATGGCTGTGAGGGACACAGTACTGTGGTGCAGGGGAGCCTGGGTCAGACCCTATCCTTTTGTTGCTCTGGCTGGCTGGACAAGCTGGGGGCACAGAGGCAAAGGAGAAGGAAGGTTTGGTGAGAGATCTCATTGGTTCCAGTCCATCAGCCTCCTTCCAGAGGGCTGGAGTTCAGAAGACTGAGGTCTGGACTAGCCGTACTGATAGGAAATGGGGTACGAGAGTCTCAACGCAGGGGAGCAGGGGAGACAGCAGCCGGCTGGAGCTGGGAGGAGAGGACCCCTCAACACCAGAAAAAGAGCAAGATACTTCGCCTGTGCAGCCTGCCCTGCAGTAGGAGGCTGGGAGGAGCCCTGCACTGCGGATGGAGTCCTGCTGTGAGCAGGTGGCCCTGGGGAGACTGGCAGAACTCAGCCTCCAGCAGCTTCCCTTACCTTTGTTCAGGGAGGGCAGTTTCAAGGGGATGCTGATGATTCCAACCAAGTCCTCGGTGGGGACCAGGGAGCGCAGGATGGACCTGATCCGGATGGCTTCCCCCTTTCCTGTCTGGATAAGCTGCAAGGCAGGTTTGGAGAGTAAGATAAATGAGGTTCCCACACTCCTGCTTCAGAAGCCTGGGGCAGTAAAATGGTTCTCCTTGTCGGGGGGATGGGGTGGGTACACGTCTATGTTTTCCTAATTGTTCTAGACATGTGTGACCACAGGGAAAAGAGGAGCTTTCTCCTGATTTTCTAGAAGAGCTGCTACTGAGGGAATGACTCTGGCCAAGGAGGGTTAGTGTGTTCCTTTGCTGCGACAGCAATGGTCATGCCATTTTGGCATCAAGTCTCAGCAGTGAAGGTGCAGCCTGTCCTCAGTGTGACTGCAACACCAGGAGCTCTCGGTGGCTATGACAGGAGTGGTGACAATGTGGCCACGATTCCAGACCCTGGAATTCTGCTAAATGTAGAAACGACTTAGGAATTTCTATTTCCTAAAAATTTGATTAATGCTGGGACTAGGGCAATAAAAGGGGTGTAGAGGATGTCAGAGAGAACGTGAACATCTCAAGGGAATTATCCGGGGACGGATAACCTGATCCTTATGGCCACAGGTGGGATGTGCAGGTGCACACTCTCTTGGATCTGGGGGCAGCAGGTGCGCTTCTGGGCACAGGCTCTTAGCCAGCAATGGAACTGTCATGAGCTCAGGATAGACTCTACCCAGGAGGGAGGTGGATGACATGCTGAGACATAATGCTTGAAGGACTGGAGACAGGAGAACACCTGTGTGTGACCCTAGCTGCCACCTCTCATTCCTGCGGGCAGAGGGGAGGCTGTCAGTGATGACGGCATCAGCCCTCCCCCTCACTAACAGAGGAGGGGCCAGGGGAGAAATGTCTGTGTGTGTGTGTGTGTGTGTGTGTGTGTGTGTGTGTGTGTAAGGTATTGAATCTGAGGGGCAGTAAGCAAGGAGGAAACGCCTTCCCAGTGGGGCTCTGATGACTTAGCTATCCCATGCGGCCTGTCTTCCCGAGACTAGGCAAACGGTGTAACCTGCTTTTTGAAGTGATTACAGGTGATCTGGGGAAATGACACCCTGCCCCAAGACTGTAGGACACCCCAGTATTTCCCTAGCCCCCTTTCAAGCTTCCTTTATTTGTATAAGGGCACAGGAATGGAAAGATGGGCCTATGTGGGTAAGGTACAGGTTCCACAGTGGGAACTAGAATAGCCTCACTTCGAAGATTTAGACTTTCTCCTCTCCACAGTACTTTTATCCTAGATTCTTCCATACTGGAATAGTTTCCCTAAACACTTGTAGATGGATTTGCAAACAGGCTACATCATTTATTAGATAAGACCATGACAAACTGGAAGAAAGGTAAGAGTGAATGCTTTAATGCAATGTCTTTCAAACTGTAGTCATGACCAATTAGTGGGCTGTAACCTCATTTAGTGGACTGTCACCAGCATTAAAAAGCATGAAATAAATTAGTATAGAATAGAAAATATTAGAGTGCATTATCCATAGTAAGGATAAACTTTGTTTCTGGAATATATGTATACTAGGTTGCAATGTAAATTGTACGTCTTACTATGATCAAAACAAATTTTTTTTTTTTTTTGGTCAGAAAGGAAGTTTGAAAGCCACTACTTTAATTGATTCTGTCTTTCATTAGCATTAAACAAATACAACATATCCACTGTTCTCTTGGCAGTGACCAAATATATAACCTCATCCATACCAGAAACCACTGTTTATGTCATCCCAATCTGCACTGCAAGTACTTTCAGGAGACGCTCTGACATAATCCAAAGGCAGTGAGCACTGCGGAGAGAGGCAGGCGCCGGAGCCCTGAATGAGCAAATCCAACAGTTCTTTTAAAGAGTTAACCAAGTATTTTTTTAAATATAAAAAGCTATCTTTTCTGTTTTCCTACAAGAAGTAATTATTTCCTCTCTCACTTATGATGTGAGTCTTTATGAGAAATAAGGCCAATCTCCTTCTCCACCCCCAGGCAGAGAGGGAAAAAGGAAGGTGAAAACATAACTTTTTTGCGGTTTGCGGGCCTCTCACTGTCGTGGCCTCTCTCGTTGTGGAGCACAGGCTCCGGACGCGCAGGCTCAGCGGCCATGGCTCACGGGCCCAGCCGCTCTGCGGCATGTGGGATCCTCCCAGACCGGGACACGAACCCGTGTCCCCTGCATTGGCAGGCAGACTCCCAACCACTGCACCACCAGGAAAGCCCTAGAAACAATTTTTTTAGTATGTCTGTAAAGCTTACCTCTGGGAAATAAGCAAACATGAACTGTGACTACCTTCCTGATGCCTGACACCATGGTTGTCAAGAAAGGATTTTCCATGTGGAGTGTCCTGATAGACACAATCAAGAAATCAAGTTGGTCACATTTTGACCAAGTCGAGGCATAGGAAAACATAGTTTTGGGAGGCTTTTGAAACAGAACATGTATCAGATATGCCCTATTAGTGTCACAGAGAAATCACACAACGCAGAGATCTTCCCAGGAGTCATTCCCTGGAAAACTGTAGAATCAGGTACGAGAGATGGAAACTACTTCTGATATTGGCTAAAAGGAACAGAGAGAAAGGCATGTTCACAAATGTCAGAGTCGGAAGAAGAAATGACATTCATGAAATCTACAGTGTTCCTGGTTCAAGCCCCTCAAATCCGCTCTCTGGGAACTCATCACTTACGTGCATTTCAGGAGCACAGCGGCCCAGCAGATCTATAAGAGCCGAATAAAATGACATAATTGCATTGCCCATGTGCACAACCTCTTCTTCATCTTCATGGTCCTCCGTGCTGCTGAGAGAGAACCAACACAAGGTGTAGGCAGCCTGGCAGGTGGGGCCCTGTTTTAGACACGATATGGAAACACTTTCTCTGCTCACCCTGGGCATCACGCATCCTTTCCGTTGGGCTCCTTCTCTCCCTCTAGCTGTCAATGAGATGGTTTAACTCACCAGGCTCAAGGGACCCAAATATTTGTTCATGACATTCCTAGGGTCCCATGAACTTTACTGACATGAATGCATCATGCAGACCACACATACTCATGGAGCTGCACTGGGACCCCCAAAGCTCCTACCAACCATTCCTTCCCTTTTCCTTCCTTAATAGACATGGGAAGCACATTGGACAAGAAGTCAGAAGGGTCAAGTCCAGGTCCTGGCCCTGTTGCTAACAAGCTATTTGACTCTGGGCCTCAGTTTTTCTCATTTTACATGAGAAATTTAGGACAGTTTATGTTCGGGATTCTATCTAACTCTACCAGATCACCTACCAGAACTAATAACCACCTCCGCCACCCCCCCCCCCAAAAAAGGAGCCACTGGCTGCAAAGTTACCTCTGCTGAGTTATATCCCATCTCTAGATTCTGGGGTCTAATCTAGAGGCTGCAATAAAAGGGAAATGTTCACAAGACATAATGAAAGGAAGGTCACAAGGCAATCTGATAACGTACTAACTATGTCTTTAACCATTAAATACCAAGATTTTTTTTTTGCGGTACGTGGGCCTCTCACTGTTGCGGCCTCTCCCGTTGCAGAGCACAGGCTCCGGACGCGCAGGCTCAGTGGCCATGGCTCACGGGCCCAGCCGCTCCGCGGCATGTGGGATCTTCAATATTACATTAACATGCCACTCCGCGGCATGCGGAATCTTCCCGGACCGGAGCACGAACCCGTGTCCCCTGCATCGGCAGGCGGACTCTCAACCACTGCGCCACCAGGGAAGCCCTAAATACCAAGATTTTTACTGCTGTGGTTTTTCACATTCTGCAGCTTTCTTTTTACCTAAGGAATCAAATCGAACACTTTCGGAAGAGGGAGTGCAGGGTACTCCCTCTTCTTAAAAGTGAGGTATGAGATGGGACACCAAGGTTCAAAATATTGAAGGGAACGGGCTGGGGTTAGACAGTGACTGGAACCCTGTTGGTCCAGGCCTCTTAGCCTGGATACAGCTTCCTCCCATGGGGATGCCATAGGGAGGCGCAGCGAGGGCTGAAAGAGCTTGCTGACTCCTCCATTTGCCAACTGGCCTGAGTGGAGTAGGAGAAATGCAAAGGGATGAAGATGATACTGATCACTAGGCTTACTGGGAGTCAAGATAACAGCAAGCTTGACACAGTGACCTAAAATGTGTGAGCCACAACTGCAGAGCACCTGTGCTTTCTCTGCCAGGGGGAGGTTATGGACGTTTGCTTTACCGTGCGTGTACTGAGAATATTTCAGAGCTCGACAACCATACTGGGGTGAGAAGGCAATTCATTCACTTACACTTCTCTCTTGTACCCCTGCGAGGGGAGGTCGAGGGCTGGGTTCTCAGAGATCTTAATGGCGCCTTGCATGGCTGCCAACAGACCATTTCCTCCTTCACCCCGCAGGGCCGGGCCGAAGCACTCGGGGCGTCTAATGAGCAGCTTGACCACGACGCTGGCGTTTTCTTCCACACTTTCACCTAAGGGAAAGAAGCATTATTACCATCGCATTGGAGAGAACAACCCCGGAATTGATTTCTTTTTGGCCACGCCAGGTGGCTTGGTTCCCAGACCAGGGATTGAACCCATGTCCTCAGCAGTGACAGTGCAGAGTCCTAACCACTGGACCACAAGGGAATTCCCCCAGATTTGATTTCTAATTGACGAGGCTGGGAGGACAGTATTTGATTGATCTTGTCACATACTCTTAAGATTAGGAGGTAATACTGATGCAGAGAGAGGGGAGCTTTGATAAATTACATCAGACTCTATTTATTTGAAGTATTACGATTAACTGATATAGAATAGTCTTACTTCTCAGTTCAGGATTTTGTGCTATTCACATTATTTCGCTATATTTAGGTCCTCAGAGGGCAAGAAATACACTACTGAGTCTGCCATGGATTACTGATTAATTCACAAGTGACTTTACCTCTTTATTAACTCCCTGAGGGGTGCTTAATAGGTATTTCCTTCCTTCCTTTGAGAGGAGGTAAGATGGTAACTCAATCGGGTGTGCCTCAATTAACACCCCGAGAAGTGACATGCTAGCTCCTGAGCTGTCTTCTCTCAGAGTTGAATACATACCCTAGAACAACCAGGTCTGTGGGGATGAACCTCAGGGCATTTCTGAAATCATTTATCCAGGTGAGAATCTACTTGGTAAAGTTATCTTGGTTACTCTTAGACTAGCTCTGTGGGGAGCTAAAGGTTGGACAATTGTATTTTGCTGGTATTTTTCTTTGGAAGAACCATAGACAACTATAGACAGGGTATCATTTCCCAAAGAAATAATTAAGCAGTGAACTATGACATGTAGAGAGGGATAGCCAATGCTTCTCAGAGACAATATTTTAATCAAAAGTAGTTTTACAGCTTGTTCAAACAATTTCATGAAACACACTTTCTGTCTCAGTGTCTCAGATGACAACTTAATTTGTTTCTAAGAACTTATCCCTGGGCTAATAAGAAGTCTCAAAGACAAGACTTTTTGATGTTGTATATTGGATGAAGCCTAAAGAAAAACTTTTAAATAAGATCATCAGATATTATTAGAGGATTGAGCTCTATAATAGATAGCATCTTGATATGCTGTTGTAATATTAATTATTTATTCTTGCATTAAAATTTTCCTCCAATCTTAGCAGGTTAAGGCAGTAACTATTATTTCACAGTTTCTGTAGTCAGGAATTCGGGAGTGACTAAGTGAGGTGGTCCTGGCTTGGGATCTCCTATGAGGTTGCAGTAAAAATGTCAGCCAGTGCTGCAGTCTCCTGAAGGCGTGACTGGACGTGGAGTATCAGCTTCCACGCTCACTCACATGGCTGTTGGCAGGAGGCCTCCGTTCCTCACCATGTGACCTCTCCACAGGGCTCCTTGAGTGTTCTCATGACATGCCAGCTGGCTTCCCACAGAGCAAAGGATCCAAGAGAGAGGGTAAGGCAGAAGCTGCAATACCTTTTACAACTTTGTCACATACTGTCACTTCTGCCATATCCTATTCATGAGAAGTGATTCACTGAGTCCAGCTCACACTCAAAGGGAGAAGAAGGGCTTCCCTGGTGGCGCAGTGGTTGAGAGTTCGCCTGCCGATGCAGGGGACACGGGTTCGTGCCCCGGTCCGGGAAGATCCCACATGCCGCAGAGCGGCTGGGCCCGTGAGCCGGGGTCGCTGAGCCTGCGCTTCCGGAGCCTGTGCTCCACAACGGGAGAGGCCACAACAGTGAGAGGCCCGCGTACCGGAAAAAAAAATAAAAAAAATAAAAAAGGGAGAAGAAGCAGGTTCCATCTTTTGGAAAAAGGAGCATGGAAGAATTTATAGATATATTTTAAAAGTATCACAGGAGTTTAAGTTCTGTTTGATGAAAAATTTTATGAATCAACTTAGAGTAGAGCATTCGAATGGGAACCCATAAAATCTGGCTTCTCTTCCAGATTTTTAGCAAATCCCTGTGTGAGTATGTACACTGCACAGTCTCACTGGGTCTCATTTGCCCTGTTGAGATGTTTGTGCCTCTTCTAGTTTTAGAGTGAGTCTATTAGTTTAACCTATATGCAGAGATTTCTTCCACCATGTCCACAGCATCAGAAGGGCTGAGCTTGCTGTTCAGATATTTGAAGCTAACTTGTGCCCACACAAACTCACAAGTGAACACACTGCTGTGTCTCACAGCCCTGGAGGGTCTACCTGTAGTCCTGGTCAAGAGCTTGGCCTGCTGACGTCCTCTTTTATCACCTGACCTTCTACAGCACAGGGAAAATTCAGGATTGTAAGTATATACCTCTGTAAGTTTTAGAACTGTGTAACTAGATTCAGAATATTTCATTAAACTGAATTTATACAGCCCATCAGCATGCATTCACTATTTTATAGCTCAATCCTTCAAGAAGAGACTGAAATTTTTATAAAGAAGCTTTTCTTCGGGTTTCATCTAATATAACATCAAAAGAGAATTTGTTTTTAATTAAACCAGAATCCATGTGAAGAAAATTCTCAGGAGGTGCTATAAAGGGAAAATAATCACAATAATGGTATGGTGGAATGAATCAGGGCAGGAAAGGAACCCAAGGACAAGGTTGAGTGATACCGTACAGTTTACAGAAGAGCTCAGATAAAGAGGTGATGCTAAGTCTTAAGGACATATTTTCCTATGAGGTGAACCTGGCATTGATACATGATAGAGTTTAATCACAGAGGGAAACTTAAAGAAAAGCACCATGATCATCAGCATACTTGAAAGCAAATATTCTTAGTTACAGACATAACTCACAGCTGGCTACTTTCAAATGTTGTTCGCCCACAAAACTTACCAGGTAGCACACTCTCAGTTGTCATTTTCTATGACAAGAATAATGAAGCTAAAACTTTGAAATTGTAAGTGTCAAAAAATGGAGAAAAAACCCAACCCTGTTAGTCAAGCTTATTTAAACACTGTGCTCTGATTCTTTCAGTTCTCAGAATGGAAAGACTTGTGGGTCAGCCCTTGTCTTTACCAGCACACTGAAATTAACTTAGCTCCTTCCGAAGCCATCAGCATCATGGAATTTGACGGAACGTGGACCACAATGTCCAAAAGAATTTGAAAAATTAGGCTATGAGTTCTATTGAGTTTGCTATTGAAATTCATTTGCCAAATTAGCCTTATTTTATCTGAATTTCAGGTCTTCAAATCTAAGCTAATTGGGTTGGAGCTACAATGGACCCAGGAAGCCGTCGCTTGATCACTGAATTGTGGTCAATCCGTGGGGGATGCAGAGGGCGCCCTGCAATAGGAAGGAACTGAAGTGCAACCATTGATGCTAACTGGAGAGGGGACCAAGGAAAAGAATTTCTCAAGGCTTCACAAGGTAGAGAGGATGGCCTGATTAGAAGAGAGAGAACATTCTCTTCCTAATTACCTGTAGTTCAGGAAGTTGGACTGCCAACCAAATCCACAGTGGGGAAGCTGAATACTGACCTTGAGGGCATTTTTCAAGGGAGAGAGAGATCTGAGGTAAGCTAGCTTTGCCCAGGGGCTTACAGCAATGTTTTTGCTGGAGTTCCAAATGAATAATAAGCTTAATAGCAGTGTGTATGTTCACAGAGCCTTTCTTCAAAGGCTCTCAACACTGCCTTCGCATTAGGACCTTCTTTTCAATGTTCCTAAGAAGTTGGACGGAAATGGGATGATTCTCCCCATTTTAACCAGAAGCGGTCATTCTCGCCACAGGGATGATTAGGAAGGATGAAATGATTTTACCTTCCGCCCATCGCTTTTCTTACTCTCTCTATTCTAAACACAATCCCTGTTTTAAGTTCCTTTGCCTGGAGCTTTGCCTTTCTCATTCCTTTGACATAAAACCTTGATCTAGGTAACTCCACTTCATCCTTCAGGACCAGCTTAAGCTTGGAAGCCCCAGAGTCCTCTCAAATACCCTATCCTCTTCCTTAAAGCACCACACACAAGTATAATGAATGAATTGTTTGTACCTGTTTCTACTTTTCTCGCTAGACCGTATATTTAATAAGAACAGGGTTCATGTCTGAACTATCTAACCCTGTATGCTCGAGCCTCTTGTTAACATCATGTAGAGGTTTGAAATGATCAGACGGAACGCTGAGGGTGACTCTCCATCACTGCATTATCAGACCAATTATCAGCCTTTGTTTGCAGGAAGCAAGGCTGTCCGTTTCCTAGGATTATAAATTTGAGGACATCTTAGACATTTTAATCCTAACCATCCCCGGTCATCAGTACCAATCACACTGAAGAATGGTTATTACATCTTTTTCTAACTCTAAAAACATGAATATACGAACCAGCTGATTCTTTTAAGCATTCATTCCTACTCTGCCCTTCAAAGCTAACATGCTACTTTGTACCCTTGATCCTAAAAGACTTTTCTTCCATTGTTATTGAGACATAAATGACACATCCTAAAAGTTTCATGGCTCCCAGCTCAACGCCCCCCAGTATGCTCTCCCCCAACTACTCTGTTAAACTATGTCCATTTCTTTCTTCAAGATGTTATTCAACATTTGCCTTCTTCCCCAGGCATTCCTATATTCACTTCACCAGATTCCAATAAGCACCATCACTTCTGGCCTGCCAACAGTCACACGTCTCACTACGTAGGTAGGTGTAGTCGAGTTTTTAGTATGTATGTACGTTGCCGATAATTTTACTTGGGTTTGCTCTGTTTGCTGCTTTGATTCGTAAGTGACTTCAGGGCAGAACTTCTAGAGCATGTCTCCTGTCACTTCTCATAACCCCTCATGTACTCTTCACACGTCACATGATGGATGCCCAGCTTATGACCACTGATGACCAAGCTGCCTAGGGAAACAAGATTCAGCAAAGCTAGGACACGCTGTGTTCCTCACAGATAAGCTTGTAGCCTGAGGAAGATATCACTAAAATACTCCGAGGACGCTAACGAGGCACAGAATTACTTTTGCTTTCTTTTTGAGGATTTGTAAGGAATCTTTTCCTACTTGGTGCTACATTAGGAAGGGATTAATCAGACACCCAGACACATCTGTGTGTACACTGGCTATAAAGTGTGCAACTCCTGGGTTAACAGAAACTTGTCAGCTTCAGGACTCCTAGCGTTAAACACAACCCAAGGCTTCCCAGCAAGCTAATAAAAATAAAGTGGAGAAAATGATATGCTTTAAGAAGAAGATTTAACACCAACTGTAATAGAAACTAGTAAAATAATGTTAGAAAGAATTTTCTAATTCTATTATTTTGATATAGCAAGAGCTTTTTAAAATTTTTTTACTTTTTTTAAACATCTTTATTGGAGTAAAATTGCTTTACAATGTTGTGTTAGTTTCTGCTGTACAACAAAGTGAATCAACTATATGTATACATATATCCCCATATCCCCTCCCTCTTAGCAAGAGCTTTTGATTTGCCTTCAAAAAAAAAATTTTTTTTAAACATTAGCACCAAACAGAAATTAAATAATTCCACAATTACTGATCAGCTCAAAGGAGGAAATGCTATTTCTCCTTGTTCATTAGGGAGGAAGTGTTATCAAGGCAATACTACATAATGGTTTGAGTACAGTTTGGCCTCTGGAGCCAAACTGCTCTGGTTCAAATCTTAGGAAAAGTCTTACTAGCTGTGTGATTCTGGGAAAGGTGCTTAATCTCTCTCAGCAGAGGGGTGTTTATCCATAAAATGATAGAGATAACTGTATCTAACTCATTGGATTGTTGCATCAAATGAAGAAGTTAATACATATAAAATTGCTTTGAACCATGCCTGGCACATGAAAATGCTAAGTGTTAGCTGTTATTACCACCGCCACCATCCTCACCACGCACTACCACCTACCACAGTCACCCCTACAACCCACTATGACCGCCTGCCACCCAGCCATCATATACCACTACCATCACCCACTATGACCACCCCTACCATCACTCACCACTACCCACGAAACATTATCACCACACGTACCATCACTAACCACCACTCACCTCGATCACCTCACAAAACCCACGATGGCTACCACTCAACCATCATATCCCATCATCACTGCCATCACCAATCACTACCCACTATTACTACCCTCACTATGACTCACCCACCATCACCACCTACCACCAACCGACCCCCACCATCACCCATCACCCACCATAACCACTCCCGTTATCTATCATGATCACCCGTAACACCTTCATCTTTCGCTGCTGAGAAGAGGCCACAAAAGTGGCCGGGAAGTCCTTTGTAATCACCTCTCGGATATAAAGACTTTGAAATAAAGATGTAAAGACAAAGAGCTTTGAGATCCCAAGGAATCTGTTTATGAGAGTCTTCCCATTTCAAATGCCCTAATACTCTTGTAAGGATCACAAAAACAATGCCAACTAACACAACTGTAGGCTTACTACATTTCTGGCAGTGTGCTGATCTGAGTTCTCCATGGATTACTTCATTTAAGCCTCACAACAACTCTGTGAGTTACATGCAATTATTATCTCTGTTTTATATACAAAAAACCCCCAAGGCTAGGAAAGTTTTAGTAACTTGCCTAAATTCACAGAGCTAGTGATGGAGCCATATCTGAACCCAAGATACTCCAGCCTCCAGCCCAACCTCTTCCATGTCATTCTGCTGTGACTGAGCCACTCTGTCTCCTCTAGGTGCTCAACAAGATTCTAATTTTTTCTTTTTCCATACTTGCCATCCTTCTCTCTTTCATGCTCTCCCCTGTGACAGTCCACTCCTACCATTTCAACTGCAGGTGACCCGCAAGTCTACTCGGTCCCAATCTGTTGCCTGATTGATCTCTATCCTATTGCCCCAATTAGGGGCATCTCCATTTGGGGTTTGCAAATCATTACCTGAATCACACAAGCTCATTACCCTCCGTCTCAAACCATTTTCTCCTTTTGACCATCCTTATTTCTTTTCTCCCTACCCTTAAATCTCTAAGCTTCAGGACTTCCCTGGTGGCATAGTGGTTAAGAATCCACCTGACAATGCAGGGGACAAGGGACACGGGTTCAATCCCTGGTCCGGGAAGATCCCACATGCCGTGAAGCAACTAAGCCCATGTGCCACAACTACTGAGCCTGTGCTCTACAGCCCGTAAGCCACAACTACTGAGCCCGCGTGCCACAACTACTGAAGCCCGTGCACTCCAGAGCCCATGCTCCGCAGCAAGAGAAGCCACCGCAATGAGAAGCCCGTGTACCGCAAAGAGGAGTAGCCCCCACTGGCCGCATCTAGAGAAAGCCCGCGTGCAGCAATGAAGACCCAACACACACACACACACAAAATCTCTAACCTTCAAAGTGACTTCTGTTCCTTTTCTCCCAACATACCCAGGGCCCAGCCACCAGAGTCATCGCCACCAGCGAGTCCTGTAAGTTCTGTCTCTGCAATTTATTTCCAGCTGATCTCCTCCATCCCATTCCCATCACCACCATTATAATTCAGAAACTCATTATCCTAACCTGGGCACAGAAGCTCCCAGTGGTTGCCATCAATCTCTCTTCTTTCCCAGTTCTCTGCACACTGAATCAAGACAAAACGCTTCAGCTTGGCATTTAGATTCTCCCTAGTATAGCTGCCTACCTACCTTTTAAACTTGGTCTCTTACCACTGTCAACCATGTATCTATCCTCTAGATCAGCCAATCACTGCGTTTCCTAAGCATGTGTGCTTTAGCTCTCAGGCCACTGTTCAAGCTTCTCCCTACCTGGATCACCTCTTCTGCATCTCTGCATCTGGAAATCTGACCCTTCAAAGCTCATCTCTAATATCACCTCCCCCAGGAGGCTTTTTCTGATCTCAACAGGATGTGAGCTTCCCCTCGTGAAATCCTCTATCACTCTGTCCCTACCTTACTCCACTCCTTATTACAGTGACCTCTCTCCATGCCTGTTCCACTTACTAGACTGTTAATTCTTTCAATGCAAAAGCCAACATCCTTTGCCAAGACCAAATGTGGCCTTTATATAATAGAGACACAATAAACATTAAAGTGCACATATCTTCCTACTGATGGTCTAATAGATTTGCTAGAATGTATTGCATTATGAAATCGTACTGCAGAGAATATATTAAAAAGACATAAAACAAGCTGACAGCAAAGAGGGTGGACCAAATGCTTTTGGTTTAGAGTTTAGCTGAATATGGTAGTACCTAATAAGCATAAGGAAGTTTTGGAATTTGGCCATCCAGGTAAGACCATAGCCAGTGGACTCCTCTACCTTCATAACCCATGTGGACAGTCCCACTAATTGACTCATAAAGCACTTGATCTTGACTGTGAAGGTGGCCAACATGAATAAATGGGTCCTGCCTGTATCTGGTTTGTGTCATACAGTCTATTTACATAATTTGGTGACATTTATGAATCTTTAAAATCTAGTTAACAAAAAATTTCCCTTTATTACCACAGTAACTCTGTGCTAATTCTGGACATGCAATCATCTGGATTAGAAGTAAGACAGACTATTAGAGGATGCTCTGAAACTGGCCTCAGAGGAAGAAAATGGAGTTTAGCAATGCTGATGATGGACAGACAGGAGGGACAGTGACGAACACGCAGAGAGAAGCAGAAGGCCCGAGTTCCTAAAAACTTGGCTGGATGAGTCCCAGGGGAACAAGAGGTAGACACCTCAAGGTCTGTCACCAAGTCAGGAAAGGGGAAAAACCAGGACAACGGAAACCATTCAAGTATTAAGAATAGAGTGCATTATGGTGTAGGAAAATAAGCGGGGGGGGGGTGGTGGGGAGGGGAAGGAAGACAAGAAGAACACATGGGAATATAATGATCACGTCACACCTATATATATATATACACACACATATATATACATGTATGTATATATATATATATTTTTGCGGTACACAGGCCTCCCACTGCCATGCCCTCTCCCGTTGCGGAGCACAGGCCCCGGACGCGCAGGCTCAGCGGCCATGGCTCACGGGACCAGCAGCTCCGCGGCATGTGGGATCTTCCCGGACCGGGGCACGAACTCGTGTCCCCTGCATCGGCAGGTGGACTCTCAACCACCGTGCCACCAGGGAAGCCCCAGCCAATATATTTTTAGGTGAATTCTCATAGTTAGAAAAATCGGCATGATTGTTTATTAGGTGCAATCCCTCTTTGTGATCACTTAACCGGCCCAGCTGAATTTGTTGGCCTGAAACTCCAAACTGGGAAAAGGGCGAACTATTTTAACTATAACGTAAATGTAAGTGAATTAGTATTTTAGCAGAATCTAGGGAGACAAAGTACAGTTTTAAGAAAGTAGGTTACTATTTTACACAATATTCGGCACATTAAACTAGTGAAAATACAGAATTTGTGTCAACTTGGAATTCACTATAAATGAGAGGTGACTTGTATCAATATTAAGAAGAATAATGTTTAGGGTTTCTATAGCAATTTTTTTCTCCTGGGAGTTTAGTTACCTTTAACAGCGATCAGTTATTCCTGATTTTTATTCATCCATCCATCCATCCATCCATCCATCCATCCATTCATCCATCCATCCATCCATCCATCCATCCATCCATCCTTCCTCCCATCCATCTATCCATCCATCAATCCAACCATCCATCCATCCATCCTTCCTCCCATCCATCTATCCATCCATCAATCCATCCATCCATCCAACCAACTAATAGTCTAAGGATCTGGAGGCACACTTGCATTTAATTCTGTGAAACAGGTGAGATCAAGATATTAATAAGCCCCCTCTTTTAGGAGAAGAGGTACAGAGAGATGACAAGCCCAAGCCCACGCAGTGAGTTCCTTGCAGGCTCTGGCACTAGAGCTCAGGACTGTCCATTGGATTCTACTCTTGATCCTTGTCTAGCCTGATTCTCCCTGAGATTTTTCTTCCAGCTGCCACCTACCTATAGAATCTATCATATTTATGGAGAGGAAGCAGTGCAAAGGATTTCCTTTTCCTAGTATCCACCACAATTATGCCATCCTAGGTCTGAAAAACATGGAAAACTGAGACTCACTGTTCACGAAGACGGCAAACCTCAGGAAGGACAGGTAGCGCTCCCCTTCAATGGGGTTCCAGCCGACATCAGGGTATCCTTTGGCCAGAAGCATGGGGCAGCTCTGTAGGCCACAGCCTGCCAAGTAGGTCACCACCTGCCAAGAACAATACAAAAGTAAGTGCCCAGCTTTTTTTTTTTTTTATGTGAGTTTTTTACATAGCTATACGGCAGGCAAAATTCTGGGAACTGAAGGGCTTTCATTTACCTAGAAGCTAGAGAGAGCCCAGGACTTTCCAGGTAAATAATTTAGTAGATTTGAAATTGGAACCTTTTATTCTTTTTTTTTTTTTTTTTTGCGGTACGCGGGCCTCTCACCATTGTGGCCTCTCCCGTTGCGGAGCATAGGCTCCGGACGTACAGGCTCAGTGGCCATGGCTCATGGGTCCAGCCACTCTGTGGCATGTGGGATCTTCCCAGACCGGGGCACGAACCCATGTCCCCTGCATCGGCAGGCGGACTCTCAACCACCGCGCCACCAGGGAAGCCCCCTTTCATTCATTTTTGTTTCCAAGCAGTTGACGAGACTGATGATCACTGCTATGTAGGAACACTCCACGTGCTATAGTTCCATGGATTTTCCAGTTCTGGCAAGAGGGATCTCCCATTTAAAAGTAGGCCTAAGTAGGGTGTCTCTGGGGAGGCAACAGTGGATGCAGGCTGGCCATGTTCATTTGGCCATGCTATTTCAAGACCAAAATGTTCAGTCACTGGTTGACTGGGTGGGCCTTCAACTAATCAGGAGTCCCTAGGTAAGTTCTGGCTCAACAACAGCTGTCCCAAGTCAGGAGCTGAGACGTTCAACGTGGGACGGCTAGCAAAGAGGTCATGGCCACTTAAGGACTAGGATGGGTAGTGTGTTCTCTTCACTTCCAGGTTACCAGACACTTAGCAGAAGATCTCAGCTCTGCGATCTGGTAGAATATTTTAGAATCTCCCTACTTTTCAGAAGGTACCAGGCTAAAAGCTTAGCAAATAGACCTCCTGTGCTTGAAATGCAGTTGTCATTCTAATTTAGCCTCTGATATTCTATGTACGCGGGGAGAAGAGGGGAATCCATCGTGCTGCTAATCTTCCAAGTCAGGATGGTGTTTTCAATTTTTAGTCCCCAGGGCCTAGCACAGAGTAGGGGCTCAATAAACATTTGGCAAATGACTCATGTATTTGCTGACGCACATACTCTAAGTCATTTTGAAAGACTGATGGATCTAAGTCAAAACTCAGTAAGAAACTATCATCACACTTTTTCCTACTTAAAGGAGCGAGAATATTATTATGCTTGGAGTTTAGATTTTGTTTGGTCTTAAAAATGTCTGGAAAAGGGCTTCCCTGGTGGCGCAGTGGTTAAGAATCCGCCTGCCAATGCAGGGGACATGGGTTTGAGCCCTGGTCCGGGAAGATCCCACATGCCGTGGAGCAATGAAGCCCATTGCGCCACAACTACTGAGCCTGCGCTCTAGAGTGTGTGAGCCACAACTACTGAGCCCACGTGCCTAGAGCCTGTGCTCCACAAGAGAAGCCACCACAATGAGAAGCCTGCGCACCGCAACGAAGAGTAGCCTCCACTCGCCGCAACTAGAGAAAGCCCGCGCACAGCAACGAAGCCCCGATGCAGCCATAAATAATGAAATAAATAAAGTCCGGAAAAGCATTAATAAAAGCAGGAATTAGGCAGAGTTTTCAGGGTTACAGGTGCAGGGCATTTCACTGGCCACAAAAATAAGTGCTCGTGTGTGTGTGTGTGTGTGTGGTTGCTGTTCCGTCTCAGGCCTGATTCCTGCTGGGATACATAGAAGGGTGGAACGGAATGGCAGCATTCACTGGTCCTTCGCCTTCTCCCCCAGGGACCACACTTGGGGCGTTTCCTGACACTGGTCTGAGTAAAGCCTGCGCACTTTGCTGAGCCACGAGAACCACCGGAAAAGGAGGCAGCAACCCCATCATCCTCCTCTACAGATTTCCCTGGGTCCCCTTTCTCCCCTCTCCCTGCCTCCTGGCCTCCACTCAACATATCTTGCATCTTCTGAGGGAGGCTTGTGGTCCCTGTCGAGCAGTATCAACTGAACAGGTGAACGAGGCTGACGCTGGGATGCTGGGCACTGAGGCTTGTGGCACTGTCTTGTCAAAAGAGAACCGTTAACTGCTTTTAAATACAGGTGTCAGTTATCATCACAGCACCCAGATAAAACCCGTGATATTTATTGCTGTCTAAATGTGTGAAGAGCTGAGCCTGACTGAAGTCTGTCCCACAGAGGCAGAGGCCAGGAATACCCAGGGCATTTACGGAGCAGCTATCACATATCATGCTGCTGGGTGCAGAGCTGCTGAGTCCCTGCGTGTATGCGGGCAGGGGGGTTGTCTTGTTTCTGTTCCAGTCAGTTCTTCTTATTGAAACCAGAAAGTGTTTTCTAACATATGAACGGTGTTGTGTTGCTCCTCTGCTTGAAGCCCTCCAGTGGCTTCCGTGGCTCCAGGCTCTACAGGGAGGTCCCATAATGTAATAGGTAAGAGCACGGCCTCTGGAGCCCAGTGCTCTTGACCCCTGGCTCTGACACTTACAAACCCCACGACACTGAGAATGCTCCCTAATCTCTCTGTGCCTCAGTTTCCTCTCCTATAACTAGGGCAACAATAAAAAGGCTTGTCCTGAGGGTCATGTGAGTTAATCCCGAGTGGGGTATGTCACACAGTGATTCCGGAGGAGAGTGGACTTCTGTTATTAGCAGCGATGGCAGCGCAAGGCCCGTTCCTTTCTGCTCGCACTCTGCGCTCTGGTCACACCCAGCTTTCCGAAGTTCAAGCATGCCACGCTCTCCTCTCTGAACTTCAAACATTCCTGGCACGCGCTTCCCCGCGATGTGACCGAGTAGCTTCTGCCCAAGCTGGGGGTCATCTCTTTGCTGAGGGCCTTTTCTGATCCCCTTGTCAGGGTCAGGGGCCCACTCCTAGGCGCTCCCAAACCCACCACGCGGTGGACGACCTTCTCCTTGTCCCCCTACTAGATTGCTCCTCTCCGTACTCGGGAAGTTCACTGGCAATCTCGTCAGCTGTCTAGTCAAGGAAACAGTCCCAAGACAGGACAAATGATGGAGGCGAGGTGGCCTGACCCCCACCAGGAGTGCACTTCACAGTCCCGACGACGTGGGGTAGCTCAGTTTCGTCTCCTCTGTCCACGGAGAGGACATGTGTGGGCCCTCTTTATCTTTAGAGTAATTATACCGTTTTCTGTCATGTCACTTTCTTTAGTGTATAAACATGTAAATTCGATGACACAGAACTTTATTAGGAACCACAGGTCTCTGGTGGGCCCATGCAGACCAGTGAGGCTGGGCCTTCACACAAAAAGAACACACATGTCCACATGTCCATGTCTGTGGAGCTGGCGAGCCCAGACCACAGGAGATGCTTGGTCCTAATTATCACACAGCTGCCAGTGACTCACATCCATGTGTGTGTGTATATATATATGTATATATATATATATATATATATACATATATATATATATTTTTTTTTTTTTTTTGGCGGTACGCAGGCCTCTCACTGTTGTGGCCTCTCCCGTTGCGGAGCACAGGCTCCGGACGCGCAGGCTCAGCCGCCATGGCTCACGGGCCCAGCCGCTCTGCGGCATGTGGGATCTTCCCGGACCGGGGCACGAACCCGTGTCCCCCGCATCCGCAGGTGGACCCTCAACCACTGCGCCACCAGGGAAGCCCCCCCCCCATATTTTTGTCACACGCTAAAGAGGTTCTGACAGAGACCCAGACTTCCGTCTGCTTCTCCTTGGCCTGGCTGTGCTGTAGGCAGTGGGGAGCAAGCACAGTGCCTCCCCAGGGCCAGTTACCTTCTCGAGGTCTGGTTCCTCTAAGCCCAGCGCTAACTCATTGTTGTCCATCACAGAGGAAGCAGCCACGTCCAGCGGGGTGGATCCTCTCATGGACGGGGAGGCTGAGGAAGGAGGAGAGAAGGAGAAAGAAAGAGAGAAAGAGGCCATCTAGCTCTGAGCTGAGGTTGCAGTGCACAGTAATGGCCAGGAGAGGGCAGCAAACACAAAACCTGGATCACATCGCTGTCCCCCGAGGGGGGCTGCCCACCCAATTTAAGAACAGCTCTATTTGCTATCTTTCCTCCCCACACTCATTACTGATTGTGAATATAGCTTCAGTTAGAAAATCAGTTCATAGGATCAGCTGGGACCACGTATTTTCAAGTGCTTTTCTAACATGGAGGTTCTTGGGCCCCCATTTGGTGATCATTCAAAAGTCTCAGATGCCACTTGATCAACTAAGCTCACATAACTTGGCCATTTCTGGAGTCACCACCTAGAGTTAAAAAAAGCCTCAAACAGAATTAGCTCTTACAGTTAAATCAGGTCACCAACGTTGTCTTTCGTTTCCTTTGTTTGGTTCTTAGGCTAGAACTGAGAAAAACTTCAGGTGGCATTTTATAAAAAGGTTGGTCCGTGTATGGTTGCCTTTGATAAACAGGAAAACTGAGATGTCAGATTTCACGTGCACGTCATGTGTGTATGTGAGTCTTCCACACATTCATCTGGTTTACGTCCACAACAGTGAGTGAGGCATGTGCACGCGTGGGTTTTCTAGCAGTGGTGATAGATTTACACTCTTTGCCCATAGTTGCTCCTGGCCCGTCTGCCTTGCAGCTACGAACGCACTGGCTGGTTGGCTGATGGGACAGGCGTGCAGCCCAAGAGGGGACTGGATCCATGACCTTGGTCTCGTGAGCACTGCTCCCTGGTCAGTTGAATGGGCTGGGAGGCGCTCTATCTCCAGACTACACTCACAGTCTCAGGCACCATTTCATACACCATGAGCCACTGGTCTCCAGAGAGACGAGTCAAACTGTGGCTATGCTGACGCAAATCTGTCACCAGCGCTGGTCGGCAGCAACCTCTCTACTTAGGTTGGAGAGCGGAGACATGGTATTATTATCATCTCACCTGTTTTTAGATCAGGCAGGGTTCCTTCTTATATTTAAAAATACCATAGCATGCATGTGACTTCTTTCCCTTTATTGCCTGAGTGGTCAGCAGGGGGAGGGTAACCTCTGAGCCAACAGCAGACGTTATGATGTGACCTACCTAGGCCAACACTGCTATTCTCCAGCAGGTAACTGAGATGCTCAAACATGGCCTTCTGATTTTGTCGGCTAATTCGACAGAAATAGCACAGGAAGCGGCAACAGCTAGCAACCATCTTTGGAAAGGCAATCTGTAGGGAGAAGTAGAAAGTGTCAGGGAGAAGAATCTATCACGAGGCCTTTCTGAAAAGGCTGACTTCAAAGAGTCTTAGGGTGAAGTCTTGCAAGCTGCCAACAGTTTGGAAAATGAATTTTCTCCTTACTTCCAGATGGTTCCAAGACTGATTCATAGGAGGGACAGAGAATACACACCTAAAAGAGGCTTCTAAAAATACTGAGAGCTAATTATAATTCCTGAAGTATCTTTTCTTTCAAAGAAAATAGATGTCAAACCAGAAACCCAGTCATCCTTACATGTCATGAGAAACTGTACAACCCTACATCAGACTATTCTAACTAGGAAGGGAGCAGACAGAAAGGCAGATGGGTGGTCACAACAAACAAGACCCAAAACTATGATCAAACCTGAGTCTTCTGGGTAAAGATTGGCTCCTACAGTTGTAGCAGTCCCCAGAGCATCACCGTCTCAGACTGTGAGCCTTCCCCCTACTTCTGTCCTTGATAACTACTCTCCTATGGGCTCCTATAGTACTCGTAATATGATTCTTACAATTTAGCACTGAGATGCCAACTTCTATTACCATCTACAGTGCTTGGCTTCTCTGCTTAACAAAGTAATTAGCATCTCCAGGGCTTGGCCACATCTTCCGTCCGATCAGTCACGCTCAGTAAATGGTATCAGTGTTGGCTCAGGACCCTAGAAAGCCCTTAATTTCTGCCTTTAGAATCACGGAGGCTCTGGAAGCTCCAGTCTGCCTGCCTGCTGAGGCGTCCAGACATTTGCTCAGGGATCTCCTGGAGAGAGTCCACTTTCAAAAGAGACCGGAGGGAAGGAAGTGAGGAGGAAAGTAAGCCTGGCTCCTCTTCCTACCTCACAGCGCTCACCTGTCAATGCTGGTGGGGCTGCTTCCTAGGATCAGGCACTTCGGAATTTCCGATATTTGAAAACACACCCCATTGTCTACCTTCAGAAGCTCTCTAGCTCTGAAGAGGACCCAGACAAATTGGGATACAGGCCCAGGTGGGCCCAATCGGCACTCCCTGCCCCTTGGCAACTAGGAGCTCCCTCTGACAGCAGGCTCCTTATGGGGGAGCTGGCCAGGAATTCCAGCATCGTCAGGAACTTGGCTCAGAGAGGAAACACGCGTACTCTGGTGGGAACACTGCCAGGATCGTTATTAAAATCGTGTTCTCCTTTAGAACAGCCTTCTCCTGACACAGCACCAAACACAGCAGGCTCCTAAGTGGGGCCAGAGGCATTCCATCTCCGAAGGAGCAGGGCTGCAGAGGATGGGAAGGAGACTAAGCAGCCCAGTGGAATGAGCGAGAAGAACTCCTACACTGGCTGGACCCCATCTCAGGGCTCCTTCCTGGCTGTGTGCTCATCCCCGCCCCCTCCTTGGGAAGAGTCACTAGGCAGTTGGCACCAGCCATGTGGCTGTGAAGAGGTCCCCTCATGTGTCCCTGCCCAGGGGTCAAGTTCTGGTTAAATTCTCCTCGGAGCATTACCTGAGATTTCTCTGCACCCAGCACGTTCACCATCACCTCCATGACTGTCTCGTGCATGCCAAGGACTCGCATGAGGTTGGGGTGCTGGTAAAACACTTTGTTGTTCATTATGTCTCTAGGGTAATCAGAGAGAGAGGTCAGCCCTTGCTGATTTCAACGCTACGACAATTCAGGGGCGAGAACACACAAATGCACAAACATACTCGGGGTGAAGTAATGTACATGTGACGTGCTGGAAAGATGCTAAGAAGGCACTAGGTTGGTGAGAATATACATGGAGGGCCTTTCTTTAGCTGAAAGGAATATTTTGTGCTCCTTTATTTCTACTAAGTGCTCTCTTTCTTTGAAATATTTCCTTCTAATGACATTAAACAGTTGTCCCTTGCTTTTTTTGCTTGTAATAGTTTTGAGACAGCTCAAATCACTGGATTTCTCTTCCTCTGTGTGCTAAGGGTCTTCTATTTTCTGTTCTCTTGTCCTTATATCTATGCCTCTATGTACCTCAGTTATCCAAATGGTAGGGCTGTACCCTTTCCTTAAGGCAATTGTGTATTAGGTACCAATGACATTTTTGGACAGCAGTGCTAAAAAATCAATGAAATGATCAACAATGAAACATAAAAGGAATTATATTTTTAAGTCATTCAACATAAATTCACATAATAAAGCTGCAGGCAAATCAAAACACAGAAGCAGCCTGTGACGGGGCTGTGGAATCCCTCGCAGGTGGTTACTCTCTGCCCATACCCATTCCCCCAAGGGTTGCAGCTGTTAAGAGGAGACACAATCAGTTTTTAGAGCAGCTGTGTCTACTGCAAGGGCTGGGGGAGAGGCTAATTCTGTGGCTTTTTTCTCTTTCCATAGAAGTCTCTTCATCTCTATTATAAGATTCCTCTTTGGAAATGAGTTTAAAAAATGCATGCATCTTCCCCCGACTCCCAGCAGGTGTCCTCAGAGTCCCTGTTCTGGGGCTCAGTGATGCTCCTTTACTCTGCAGGCTCGTGGGTGGTAGGATGGAACATCCAGCGGCAGGAAGGTTGTAGCTCTAGTGCTTGATTTTAATCAAGTAAAACTGTGGGCTGGTCAGTGAACCTTGTGGGGCTTCAGTTTTCTCACCTGCAAAAGGGAACTATGCTACCTAATTAAAGGAAATCTTTTTGATGTCTAAAATGTGATCTTGCTTGTGGTACATATATACAATGGAACACTACTCAGCCATAAAAAAGAATGAATATTTGCTACTTTCAGGAACGTGGATGAACTTGGGGGGCATTACGCTAAGTGAAATAAATCAAAGAAAGACAAATACTGTATGATATCACTTATATGTAGAATCTAAAAAATATAACAAACTAGTGAATACAACAAAAAAGAAGCAGACCCACAGATATAGAAACCAAATTAGTGGTTGCTAGTGGGGAGGCGGGGAGGGGAAACATAGAGGTGGGGCAGTGGGAGGTACAAACTGTTGGGTGTGAGACAGGCTCAAGGATGTATTGTACAACACGGGGAATTTAGCCAATATTTTGTAATGACTGTAAATGAAAAGTAACCTTTAAAAATTGTATAAAATAAAAAAATTTTTTAAATGATGAAAATAAAAATAAATAAATAAAATGCAATCTTTCTGGTGACGTGGCTTCCAAGGAAGAACCACGAGCTACTGTCATTGGGAAAAGGTCTCAAAGAACTGAAGAAAATGACTCCACATCAGTCCTGAAAAAAGGGAGGAATTGGGCTGTAATTTTTCAGAGGGAAGTCTCAGAAGATCTCCAGTCGAAAACTCAAGGGCTCAAAACGTTTCTCTCTTGTGGAGTTGAACACACTGCCCCTTCCTCTGGATTTTTTCATTGCCTCCCTGGGGCTACTTTTATCAGATTCAAACTAAATATCTGCTTTTCTCCAAGATTCCTCCCCACTTCTTCTGGCCATGCCCCTTCATCCCCAGTAGCCCACTGTCTGGTCTCTCAGGTTATCGAAGGTGACTGATTTAACGAGCACATAATCCCATGAGGGGTGAAGTCAGGATGGGGGCACACGTAGGTTTTATGTGATTTGCTTCCAGAACTGCCATGTAGCAAGTTGAACCAGTTTTCCCACCGGAAGTTTCTTTTTTTTTTTTTTCGGTATGCGGGCCTCTCACTGTTGTGGTCTCTCCTGTTGCGGAGCACAGGCTCTGGACGCGCAGGCTCAGCGGCCATGGCTCACGGGCCCGGCCGCTCCGCGGCATGTGGGATCTTCCCGGACCGGGGCACGAACCCGCGTTGCCCGCATCGGCAGGCTGACTCTCAACCACTGGGCCACCAGGGAAGCCCTCCCACCGGAAGCTTCTTGGAGAACCTGCCCTTATGGAAATGACCTACCCCAGCCCGTTGATCATGAGCAGCTCCTCCTCCTTGCCCATCCGGACACTAAGCAGGCAGCGAATCTGGCCCAGGGCAGCCAGCAGGCTGATGGTGTCGCTCACGGAGGCCTGGCTGATGGTGTAGGTCTTCCGCAGCGCCTGCAGCAGCTCCCCGATGCTGTCGTACTGCCTCCGCAGGAGGTTGAACATCATCCGAACCAGCTCTGCATCCTGGATCTGGTCCTCCTGGGCCCAGCAGATCATGGTCTGTGAGATGAGCTCCTTCAGCGTCGCTAGAAGGACAAGAGGAAGGACCAGTACTGAGGCTGTCAAGGCTCAGGAGAGCTGCATACTTCCACCACGTCATTCAGTGATAACACACATCATCAGCTGGGCAGGGTTAAAAAATTCTTTTTTTAAGGGTGGGGTATGGCAGGTAGAGAAGTAGAACATATTACCAAAAGGCAGGACCGTGAGCCGTACTATAAGAAAAGAGTATCTCCACTTTGAATTGAGAAACCTAAATATTCTATTTGGATTAAATGACATTAAATGACCTTTGAATGATGCTGGATGTAGAAGACGAAATAAGACGCCTTCTTGCCTTCAGGGTGCTCACAAGCTGGTTCTTTACATTTGCATTTTGACTTAAAAGTTACGTTTTATCTTTATTTTATAATATAATGTAATACGCACTAACATGGATGCAAGCCCCACGGGATAGAGTGGGGAGTGAGTGATTCTGGATGGATGAAAACATTAAGAAGACATTGGTCACTGCTTCTTTAGAGTAAAGCACTATTAAGTGCTGGGATTTCTCTACCATAACTGCTATTCTCCAAGTGTTCTAAAGATACCACGTACCACGAACTGAGTAAGCCATGCCATTGACTCAAGAACTCTAAAATATATTTGAGTTGACACAAACATAAAAGGACATTAGGGGATGCAGAGAAGTAGACTGACAACACTCTTTTAGGTCCAAAGACCTTGCAACACTGGACATCTGGTTGTGTTGTCCTGGATCTTTTTTTTTTTTTTTTTAGGTACGTGGGCCTCTCACTGTTGTGGCCTCTCCTGTCGCGGAGCACAGGCTCCGGACATGCAGGCTCAGCAGCCATGGCTCACGGGCCCAGCCGCTCTGCGGCACGTGGGATCTTCCCGGACCGGGGCACGAACCCGTGTACCCTGCATTGGCAGGTGGACTCTCAACCACTGCGCCACCAGGGAAGCCCTGTCCTGGATCTTTGGCAGGAGTCAGCTGACATTATGTCAGGGACTAATTTCACAAGCATCAAGAGAGAAACCAGTATGACTCTGAATTCAAAATTTATCAGGGCTCACGCTGGTTGCACAGAAACACCACTGGCTGCACAAGTAAAGGAAAGACGGCTGAAGTGGGACTCAAACCAGCACTGGGACCTTCAGAGGTTGAACTGAATAGCCCCTGAGAAGTGCTGATGGGCACTGGTGGGGGAAGATGACCAAAAGAGAGAGGTAGATCTGTGCAGGAGGACAGAGTGATAGGGGGCCCTGCCAGAATGTCTGGGAAGGCACTGCTCACCCCTCTCCACGTCATACACATTTCCAGAAGACGCCCTAACGGAAGTTAGAAATGCTGCTCTTATAACTTCATCCAAGTCCAGCTCTGCCTGTCACACTCCTGCAAGGTATGGATGGCACCAAGATCGTTAATTCAGACCCAGTGATAAAGGCAGAGCTCAGGGGATGATGAAGGTCACATAGTCTATCAGTGAAATGACTGGGAATAAACTCAGATGGGTGCTCTCGGTAGCCTGTGCCCCATCTTGAACAGTCTAGTTTTCTACTCCATATCACTAAATATGGCAGATATCTGCTCTACATACAGTAATGGCTCATCATAAGGATATAAAAATAGAACTTCATTACCAAAGCTGCAGAAGAGATCTAGATGTAATGGATTAGTTTAATTTACCGCTGTGTCAATCAACCCTGTGGGTGTTTTAGGTTCAGATAGGAGACGTAAGCTGAAAAACTTAAAAAAGGATACCCAAGGCAGAGAGAAGCACAGTTAAAAGATGTTCCTAAGAGATCTCACTAGGCAGGGATTACTGACTAATATCTGTTAGGTTAGATAGTATCTGTACTCTCTGAGAGAGAAAAGTTGTTTGTGGTCTAAGCCTGGGCTCCTCTCAGGAACTTGTTTCCTCAGTAGCCAAATGCAAAAGTTCCTGTTTCTCCTACCTAATAGTCACACTAAGGAATAAAAGCAGGACAGAACCATAGACACTCTTGGATGCAACGTAATTTTATCTAGTCCTAGTCCTGTATGTACAGTTCCCTCTTAAGCCTGAATTTGGCCTGAAAGAATTACAGTTCTCAATACTTACAACCACATACTTTGCAGAGATAACACACATCACCACAGTCCCCGCCACACTTGAAAAGCAACCAACAGAGTTGTTAATCAGCTCAAGGGTCATTCCAACCGGGAATTTTACAGAGTCATAATGAAACCAAGCAAATATTAGCTTTCCCTTAGCCTGGCTTTCAGATTAATTCAGGATTTGGGCTTGCTCTTAGCCACCACTGACTTATCAATCCAAATCAACATTTGTAGCCCAGAGAACGAAACATTGCCAGCAAAGCATCTCATGAGAGGGCAAATGGGAAAGGAAAAAGCTATTTTTTTTTTTTTTTTTGGGAAAGGGCAAGATTTTATTTTAATATAGTTGATTTACAATGTTGTGTTAATTTCTGCTATACAGCAGTGATTCAGTTATACATATATATATACATGTATACACACACACACATATATATGTACAGACAGTCTTTTTTTAAAGTTTTATTTTCTATTATGGTTTATCACAGGACACTGAGTATAGTTCCCTGTGCTATACAGTAGGATCTTGCTGTTATCCATTCTCTATGTAAGTTTGTATCTGCTAATCCCAAACCCCCAATCCATCACACCCTCCCCCCAACCCTCCTTGACAACCACAAGTCTGTTCTCTATGTCTGTGAGTCCGTTTCTGGGAAACAGCTCTTTAACCCAAAAGGGTGGAGCAGGAAACACCCCGCAGGTTCTTCATCCAGGCCAGCCCTCAAGGCACGGATGAGACAACAGGATAAACAATTATCTGTGTGTGACCAAGCTAACGCTCAGTTAAAAAAGTGTGACCCCAAGATCCTGACAGAAAGAGCAACTCATCATTGTGTATTGATGGGCAGATGTAGTTCAGCCAAAGGCATGACATTTAAGGCCATTCTTGTTGGACAGGGGTTCAAATGGTGAGACCAAGGTCCAGAAAGTGAGAGAAAGAATAACTATGAGAAGAAAACAAATTGGGGGGTGGGAGGAAACATTCTTAAGAACCCTGAGAAGCATACTTTGTGGCCTGACGTATGCTGAAGACCTAGCACCCACCAAGCAAACGTAGACTGAATCATGAATTTCTAAAGGCCTAAACACTGCTGGGACTGAGAAAATGGAGCATTATACCCCTGGCAGCAATGCTGTTGACAATTCCTCAGATTTTAATTAGCTCCCACGAGCCAGCATCAGAGAAGTGTAACCAGGGTAGAAAGGTTAAAAAGAATAAATTTTCTTTTCTTTTCTATTTTATAAAGTAAATTTATTTATTTTTGGCTTCATTGGGTCTTTGTTGCTGCGCATGGGTTTTCTCTAGTTGCGGTGAGCGGGGGCTGCTCTTCATTACGGTGCACGGGCTTCTCACTGCGGTGGCTTCTCTTGTTGCGGAGCACGGGCTCTAGGCGAGCGGGCTTCAGTAGTTGTGGCTCGCGGGCTCTAGAGTGCAGGCTCAGTAGTTGTGGCACACAGGCCTATTTGCTCCGCGGCATGTGGGATCTTCTCGGACCAGGGCTCGAACCCGTGTCCCCTGCATTGGCAGGCGGACTCTCAACCACTATGCCACCAGGGAAGCTCAACACATTTTCTAGAATGTGGTAGGCTCTCCATGTGTCTGTACATCTGGGGATTAAAATAATTAATGCACATAACCATGTCTGGCATATACCATGGGCTTAATAAAGGGTAACCATTATGCTATCTATGCCAGTAGCTATAAAAATGTGATCCACAGACCCCTGGGGTCTCCAAGACCCCTCAGGCAGTTTGCAAGGCCTACTGTATTTGCATAATAATTCTAAGATGTCGTTTGCCTTTTTAATTGTGTGGATAGCAACACTGATGGTGCAAAAGCAACAGCGAGTAAAACTGCTGGGGACGTAGCACAAATAAAGGCAGCAGCACCAAACTCTACGCTTTCCTGCCACATCCCTGAAACAACGCCCAGGGTCTCATAAGAATGTTCTGAGTGAAACATAAAGATTATTAATTTTACTAACAATAAACTCTTGAGTATACATCCTTTCAATGTCCGGTCTGACAAAATGGGAAGCATGCCTAAAGCACTTCTGTTGTACAAAGGTCAGTGGTTTTCCTGAGGAAAAACACCTGTGCAATTGTTGTCATTGTTATGAGCTAAACGAGGTGCTTATTTCATGGAATGACATCTTAATTAAAAGAACGACAAACTATGCTTAATAGTTTGAGTATTAACCATAATACTCTCTTGAGTATCAGAGAAATATTTTCTTAAAAATGAAAGAAGCCTGTCACTTGAAGGAAAACAACTGATAGTACCTATCGCCAAGTTTATCATTTGAGCTTTCAAGTGAAAACTAGAATTTTGCAAAATGTGTATCTGCCACTGTGAATTTGACAGCTTCCCAGCACTTAAAGACTTTTCTGATTAAGTTGTTGATATTAATGAATGATTTAAAACTATTTTATAATAACATGAGTCAACATTTGAAAGCTCTGTAGAACTCAGTGAACCAATAATTTCCCAAAGGTCAATGCATGATGTTACAAAAGCATCATGGGTAACAGAATCCATTTAACATGCAAGATAGACCAATGGATTGTTATGTAACCAAATACAAAAATTTCTTTAATATGATTTCAGATCCCACATAGCAAATTAACTTTTGAGGAACTATTACTTGCTGAGTTTTGACACAGTACCAGAGAAGAATATCCACAATTAACTGAAAAACCTACTAAAAACACTCCTTCCCTTTGCAACTATATATCTGTTTGAGGCCAATTCTCTAACCAGATATAAGAATTCAAAAAAAAAAAACACCAAAAAACAGAATCTAGCTATCTTCTAAGTCAGACACAGATTTATAAAAATGCAAAACAATGTCACTCATCATTTTTTTAATTTTTAAAAATTCAGCTGTTTTTCATAGAAGTATGTTATTTATGTAACATGTAATGGGTTTACTATTTATTATTATTTAATTTATTTATTGAAGTACAGTTGATTTATAATGTATTAGTTTCAGGTGTACAACACAGTGATTCAATATTTCTATAGATTATACTCCATTTAAAGTTATTATAAGATATTGGTGGGCTTCCCTGGTGGCACAGTGGTTAAGAATCCGCCTGCCAACACAGGGGACATGGGTTCGAGCCCTGGTCCGAGAAGATCCCACATGCCGCGGAGCAACTAAGCCCGTGCGCCACAACTACTGAGTCTGCACTCTAGAGCCCATGAGCCACAACTACTGAAGCCCGTGCACCTACAGCCCGTGCTCTGCAACAAGATAAGCCACCACAATGAGAAGCCTGCACACTGCAAGGAAGAGTAGCCTCCGCTCGCCGCAACTAGAGAAAGCCCGCACGCAGCAGCGAAGACCCAACACAGCCAAAAATTAATAATAACAAAAAACCCCCATCATTAAAAAAAAAGATATTGGCTATATTCCCTGTGCTGTACAATATATCCTTGCAGCTTATGTATTTTATCATAGTAGTCTGTACCTCTTAATCCCCTACCCTATCTTGCCCCTCCTCTCTTCCCTCTCCCCACTGGTAACCACTAGTTTGTTCTCTGTATCTGTCAGCTTGTTTCTGTTTTGCTATATTCATTTGTTTGTTTTAGTTTTTAGATTCCACATATAAGTGATAATACACTGTATTTGTCTTTCTCTGACTTATTTCACTAAGCATAATTGGGTTTATTATTTTTAAAGGAATTAACAAATAATCATTTTCCCATAAAACTCATAATTAGAATGTAAAACAATTCTAATTCAGTTTTAAATGTGTTAACGTGATAGATATAATCCTCATAAACGAAAGCATTTGGGGATCCTTGGTAATTTTTAAGAGCATAAAGGGGTCTCAAGACCAAAATTTAGAGAATCAGTGGTCTCTATAAAAGGCCTATGTTAGGTGATGGCTGTGATTGGAAAGCAAAGCTTTCCCTACAGCTAAGATGAAACCCTGTTCCATCAGGCTATGTGATTCTAATCGAGTGGCTGAGACTCGAACCTTGAAAAGTGCAGCTTAGGAAGCTTTCTCTGTTTGTTTCTGGATAGGAGGTAGATTAAATGAGAGTACAGAAAGAGTAAGACAGCTCACACTGAGAATTAAAGTGAAGATTAAAGAATCATTATCTCGAAAGTTGAATCCCGGCAGTCAGCAAGGGGCCCAGCTGTTACTCATTCATCACCAAAGGGCTTCCCGCCAGCCTGAAGGGCCCTAAATGCTTCCCTCTTCCATTTGGGTTGAAGATCAGTCACCTTGGGGGCAAGGAGGGGGCCGGGTATCTTTGATACGGAGGTTGCTGGACCTTCTGCAGCCTGCTCTGCGGCCAGTACAGTGGGGTACACAGAGAAAAGGTGGGCTTCAGGCTGCAGAGGGAGGCATTAAACCTCTGCCCCCGACATTAGCTTACCTTTCAGCGAAGACTTCACCCTCATTAACGCTGGAAACCAGGGCTGTCAATTCCAGAAGGCTTTGCTCTGGAGGCCACGTATATCTAGGCCTCAGGACAGACGTCACTCACCTGTTTCTGGCTCTCCTCATCTTAGTAGCTGAATTACCTCCAGTTGTGTCCCTCCTAAATAAGCTTATTAAAAATAGAACGATAATTTCTGTTATGTGCCCAATTTTGAGTAAAGAACTCTATATGAAACTATTTCAAGACACAGTAATTACCCACAGCAGCCTAGCTGGGAAAACTAAGTACATACACGTGAAGAAGAAATAAAGTGTAAAATAACGGGCGAAACTGTGTTGCCTAAGACATTTAGAAATAAGACAACTTATAAGAAGGTACACCTTCCATTGTAATACATATACCCAAAAGAAATCAGAGAAGAGAAATGATCAGATCTTCCCTTCTTACTTTTTTCCCTAACGAGTCCTTTATCTAAAGTTCTTTATGTTTCTAGAATAGGTCCACATTACATGGAGACTAAAGAATAAGGGAGGGAAAAGTTCTATCATGAAGTTAAGAGGGCCCCTCCAGGGGAGATACAAAACGATCTGAGAGAAAAGACATTCCAATGGTTTGGAATGCCATTTCCCTTCAAAATATGATTCACACAAGTAGTTCACATAGTAAATACTTATTTTTTTTTTTCTGGTATCAATGGGAGAGTGCTGACAATTTTGGAAGGATTTTCAACAAAGCAAACGGAGGCGATTCTCGAGATATATTTGAATCTCTTTCTTAAGCAGAGACAGATACAACTAAATATTGATTTCATTTCTGCTGTTTTTCTAAATTCATCTTTGGAAATGCTGCCCTTTAATGACTAAAGACACTCTGGTGTTCATAAGAAACACATCTCTATGTCTGTGAGTCTGTTTCTGTACTTAGAGAACGAATTTATGGTTACGGGAACGGGGCGGGGAGGAGGGGTAGATTGGGAGTTTGAGATTGACACGTCCACATTGCTATATTTAAAATATATAACCAACAAGGTCCTACTGTATAGCACAGGGAGCTCTACTCAATATTCTGTAATAACCTATATGGGAAAAGAATCTGAAAAAGCATAGATACTTGTATATGTATAACTGAATCACTTTGTTGTATGCCTGAAACTAATACAACATTGTTAATCAATGGGAAAAAAATGGCTAAAACTACAAAGAAAAGAAAAGAAATACATCTCCTGAAGGGGGCGAGGCTCTGGGAATAAGGTAAAGGTGAGGCGGAGAGGTCAATCTACTGTTTGCCATCATGTTCTGGCCCCTGTTACTTTCTCATAATGTGCACACACGTCTAATTGCTCCACTCAGAACCTCCACCCCATGTGACAAAATTGCTTCCCCAGTCTTGGTTGCAATGCTAGGATTTTTATCCACCAATTTACCTGTTCCAAGAAGCCCTTGTCAAGTGAACTGGATGGTTCAGCTCATGGGATTTTGAAAAAGCTAGTGTGCTCTTTTCAAAAACGAAAAAGAAAGAAAGATATGTAACCAAGCCCTTGTTTTTCTGTTGAGAGAGAAAAAAATCCTAAGAAACAGAACGGCTTTGGGATGCTAGACGTGTACGTGTGGTTTCCTTGATGATTATAAACGGCTTCGCTTATGAAATTATTAACATTCTGACTCACACCTTACTTTTGTAATTAGTCTAATTAGGGATAGCCAAATCTAGGCAATTATATCAAGTATATGATCTAGAAACCGCATTTTAAATGATTGCTCAGGCTAACTCAGAGTGGAAATATTTCTAAGGCACTGTATTGTTTAGGGAGACTTGATGACTGAAAGGTAGTCTAAAAGAAAAACAGCTACTTCACTACTTAATTTCTCGACTAGTCAGACATTCCACATAAGAAGAAAGGATTAGAGTGTCTTCAAATTAGAACTAGCCTTACTTAGTACACCGGTTTGGGAGCCCAGGTAGTCATTTGTTGGTAAGTTGTTTATTTCCTTCCTCTTGTCACTTTGTAACCTCCTATTGGACCTCAGAACCTCAAGCCCAACCATTCTGTGAACCTAGCAAGCAAATTCTCTGGGGAGTCACCCATCATACGTGGTATAACGCTTTTCTAAATGGTCAAATTACCAGCTTTGCCATGCCAACTACAATAAGAGAAAGGCCATTTATTCTCACGGTGCAGGTTTAAATTTTTAGGCTTCAGAGGTCTGAAAAGAATCTTTTCATCTCTAAATTTAGACCGCAGTCCAAGTGGCCATCAAACAATGAAGTGCATGCTTATTATCAGAGAGATGCTGGCCACTGGCAAAGCAAATCCCTGCAGCTTACAGATTCCAAACCTATGCTGGTGTTACATTTCTTTGAGTGTGCTCTTAAATCTGGGTCAGTTTGGAAGAAAAAGTGTTCCCAATTACATTGTGGAGAGGGTGCAAACAAAACGGCACTGCCCTTAGTTTAAACTTAGAAAGCAATTTATAATGCTCACACTTACAATGGGAAAAGAAAAATAATTATGTGTCTCTAAATTACGTACACTTATTTTTAAATTCTAGGTGATTAAACAGTCAGCTTGTGGCATGCTGCAAATGCTCTGGAGGCGTAACAGTTGGTCGATCAATTCCGAGTAGAAAGAACAAGTGTATTTTGACCTCTGCTTTCTTCCTCCCTGGGGTAGGGGGAATAATGCCCCTCTACACCCCCGCCAAGATGTTCAGCTCTAAATTCTCAGAACCTGTGAATATGTTACCTTACATGGCAAAGATGCTTTGCAGATGTGTTTAAGTGAGGGATCTCGAGATGGGAAGATTATCCCGGGTTATCTGGGTGGGCTCAATGTAATCACAAGTGTCCTTTTAAGAGGGAGGCAGGAGGGTTAGAGTCAGAGAAGGACTTGTGATGACAGAAGCAGAGGTTGGACCGGTAACTGCTGGAGGGGCCACCAGTCAAAACATGCAGGAGGCCTTTTGAAGTTGGGAAAGGCAAGAAGAGGATTCTCTCCAGAGGACTGCAATGCTACTAACCTGTTTTAGACTTGTGACCTCCACAGCTGGGTGCTAACAAATTTGTGTTGTTTTACGCCACCAAGTTTGTGGTAATTTGTTACACCAGCAGCAGGAAACTAATATAGTTCCACGGATAGGAAGTCCTGGGTTGAGGATATCTGACTGTTTTCCTGAAGCTCCAAATCAGACTGGAGCATCTCAGTGAGCAAGTACTACAGACCCTGGGACCTGAGAGAGAGCCGGTTTTCTAAATTTTTTATGAGGCAACTGGAGTAAATAAATGACAGGGTTGCTGACAAAAGCAGAGCCTCTCTGGATCTGGCCCAGAGCTTGTGTCAGACGAGAACAACATCAAATGCAGAAAGTACCTACAGTAGAACCGCTGTGGCCCATTAGATAAGGTACACACATCACAGACAGCACCTTCTCTAGTTCCCGTAACACAGCTTTTTGGCCTCTACTCCCCCTCTGAACATCAAGGGTAGAAATGCCTACATCTCAACACTACCCGCTGAGTATATGAAAGATGCTGTAGGTGAAGACCATCATGGCATAATGAATACTCCTGACAATGAGCCAGCATCCATTTGACCATCCTTCCTTCTTAACAGAACTCTGCTTTTGTACTGATATCTGCCTCTCTGCCTTATGGCCCATGTTCCTCTGTGAAAGGACCCAACACCACTACAGAGGTGGCTCTGTTGACTAAGTCACCGGCACATGTTATTTCCTAGGTCACACTCATCGGTTCATAAGTTGACCCATGATCGAGTTCTCCCATCAAAGGTGATCTCAGGATCCTTGCCTCGAATATCAGGGCAGAAGAAACTTCCTTGCTTTTCCCTTGGACACTGTAATGCATGGATGTAAGGCCCAGAACTACAGCCACCATGCTGGCTGGGGACGTGAGCAGAGCCAAGGGATTAACTCAACCGGGGCCTGGCTCCATCTCTAAACCTCCAGATACGCCAGTCAAAAAAGTCCCTTGTCAGCTACTCTACCTGAATTGGGCTTTCTGTTCTTTTTTGATGAAAGCATCTGAAATGATCATTGTGGAGGTGAAGTTCTTACGTATGACCTGTGCTTTGTATATTCACTTCAGAAGCTGAGAGGGATACCAACTTCTAAGTATCAGAACATTAAACTGAGCACTGCTTTAGTGAATTCTTATATTCCCTTCCCTTACCCCGTGAAGTAGGAATTATTGTTCTCTTTTTTACAGAGAAGAAAACTGAAACATACAGAAGTTACAGAAATTTGCCTAACGTTATAAGTAGTAAATGAGCGAGCAGGGATTCAAACCTTGCCTGCTAGAATCTAACCCCATCTGCTTTACCATCTTAGCGCTGCTTACTCTCAATAGCTTCATAAAATTCAGAAATAGTTACCTTTATTAATGCTTTACATTTATATTATACTGCTTAGATGGTCTCTTAATAAACTCCAAAATGGATTCAGAAATAAATCCTGAAAATCATAAAGCTTTAGCTCTTTTTCTAACTGACTCTAGCTGAGCACATGAGCTACTCTCTCAGAGCCTTGGACTCTTCACCCATAAAATGAAGTGAACAATATAAAATCCATGTTGAAGAAAATGAATGGGAGTACGGTCTAGTGACAAGAGTGTGGGGTACTTTGTTCCTGCTCTGCCTGTGTGACTTTGGTCAAGATGCTTTACCTCTGTGTCTCTGTTCACTTCTAGGAAGTCAAGTCACTTGTGGCTTTATATTCTATGATTCTGTGTCTATCCAACCCACTGAGCTCTTGAAAGTATTGTTCTAATTTATTAAAATGGTAAATGAATGCCTATGGCTTCATCGGGTAAAACTGATGAGCACCAAGAATTTTACCACTGCTCTTTTTTTTTTTTTTGCAGTATGTGGGCCTCTCACTGTTATGGTCTCTCCCGTTGCGGAGCACAGGCTCCGGACACGCAAGCTCAGCGGCCATGGCTCACGGGCCCAGCCACCCCGCGGCATGTGGGATCTTCCCGGACCAGGGCACGAACCTGTGTCCTCTGCATCGGCAGGCGGACTCTCAACCACTGCGCCACCAGGGAAGCCCTACCACTGCTTTTTTAATGCTACCCAGCTTGCTCTTACCCATGATGTTACCCAGCTTGCTCTTACTAATACTGAAACCTGAGATTGAGGAAGTAAAATCTTCAAATGCCAGCAGTTCCTGACCATGGTGAGGAAGTAGTCATTATCAAAGCATCACTGCACACCGCTAATCACTTACATCGAGGAGGTGAGCTGTGGAAACTTGATGGCCTTTCTGATGACCGTCCTGATTGCTGAAGTAGAAAGAGCCCTTCCTATGCCAGGGGTCAGATGGCACAGTAACACTCTCCAGATTTAGTTCGGGAGATTTACTGGGGAAAGTCTCATGCCCTCTGTGCTCTGAGCTCCAGAGCTTCCTTGGGGCTGAATGTCTGGTCTGTGTTACAAAGTATCCAAATACCTAGACTTCTGAGCAGAGAAGGTCAGGGAGAAAGTCAAACCCATCCACTCCAAGGAGATTTGGAAAATTCATCATGCTCATTTCTCTGAACTTGCCTGGTGCCTCTCTGTCTCGGGCTGTGCCCTTGGTGGCACTTTTGCCTCATTTCAGTAGAACAAGGATGCTATTGAGATCACTGAGAACAAGGTTACAAGGCCCTGAAAACCTGAAAGGCAAAGCCTGCAAAGACAACTGGACATTGTTATTCTAAGAAAGAACCGCTCTGTTTACGACGGGGCCCAATGAACAGGCACTGGCTGTCAGACCCCCAGAGACACGTGATGCGCACGCACCCCACTGCCTGGCTCTGCAGCAGGCAGCTGAACGTCTAAGAAAGCACCCAGCTCTCGTTCATCTCAGCTCTCCATTTAATTGTGGGACATGTCTACTCGCTTCCTTCTCTACGGGCTTCCTTGGCTGGGGAATAAGGATGAAAGTTCAGGCTGCTTGCTAGAACACTGTACTTCTCACAACAGTAGTAGCCAATATTTACTAAGAGCTTCCTGTGTGTCAGACTCTGTGCTAAATGCTGAATCTGAATTTTTACTTAACCCTCATGACCACCATGTAAGAATAGAAAAGACAGACGTGGCAGGAACTGAGTTTCTCCAACATGGATGGCCGTTGTTAGACTAATCCTCACTTTATTTTTTATTTTATTTATTTATTTATTTATTTATTTATTTATTTATTTATTTATTTATCTTTCCCGGTACGCGGGTCTCTCACCGTTGCGGCCTCTCCCATTGCGGAGCACAGGCTCTGGACGCGCAGGCTCAGCGGCCATGGCTCACGGGCCCAGGCGCTCCGCGGCATGTGGGATCTTCCTGGACCGGGGCACGAACCCGTGTCCCCTGCATCGGCAGGCGGACTCTCAACCACTGCACCACCAGGGAAGCCCCTCACTTTATTTTTTATGTTGGCAAAGAAGCACTTCAATTTAATAAACGAACCAAGGATCTTGTAAATAGGGGGTCTGCTGAGGCAGCGGGGGAGTGAGTGCTGTACAGGAGACGGAGCCGCTCACCTCTCTGCACAACTGGACCCTACAAACTGCCCAGTCTCGCTGGCCTGGCTGCCCTGGACCTTGGCTCTCAGGGCACGCCATATGGGGACAGTCTCGTGGCGGTTGGCTATTTCTGCTAAATCTGTTTCCCTCCCTCAGTGGTTTTCTACCTTGGCCAGAGCATCCCCACTTGTGAAGCAGACAGCTTCATCCCCAGGACCGTTTCCCCAGCTGGCCGGCCACCCCCTCCCGTTAGAGGCAGCCCCGCAAAGCACCGGTGGGGCTCACGGTGCCGGTTCTGCCAGCCCATCTCTGCAGCCTCCCGGGGTCTCATCCATCATATGGAGATAATTAGCCTGTTGTTTCTAAAATAGTCAACCAGCCTCATAATCACTTTCTCAAGAACACTCAGGCGATTAAATGACCGATGATGACAACAGGGTAAAGAGAACAGAGAGAACAGATGATGTTTGCTGATGTGGTAGGGAGGGAAATCTCTGAGATGAAGATGAAGCACAGATGGGACAGCAAAGGACTCAGGGACCTGAGGTCTCTGTCTCTACTCTGTTGGGAAAGCACTCAAATTGCTTGTATTTTAGTTTCTATGTCTTATTCACCGTGGAGAATAAACTGACGGTGAGGCAAACTCCCAGCCATGCGTCCCTGATGTCTGTGCTTCCCTGTCCGCCCCTTCACTCCCTCCCGCCCTCGCCCAGCATCCCTGTAACAGTTCTGAAAGGGCAGGGTCCCTGCCCTGGATGTGAAGCTTGATTCCCATCTTGGCCTCTTTTTCACATGTTGCAAGAACGTCGTCCAAATTATTTTGCTTCTCTCAGGCTTAGCGGCGTAGCGTACAAAATGGGTATCTGCCTGCCACTCTATCTGGCTGTTTGCTGTGCGATAAACTCAGATGAGGTACAACTCAGGTTCTAGCACAGAACCTGGCACAAAGCTGGTGCTCAGTCGATGGTAGTTTTTCCCTCTCCTGACAGACTCCCTTCTCCATCGCGAGAATGCAAGCTACTCCGAGGGTGGGCAGAGCACCTCTTACGCATGGATTTCTGTGGCGCTCTGGACTGGGAGCCAGTGCACGATCACGAGTTCCGACCCTGCTCTGCCATCTATCGGTGGGCAAGTCACCGCATGCCTCGGATTCTCTACTTCCTCATCTCTAAGCTGGGACTCACAATGCCTGTTTCACCTGCCATGCAGGGCTAGCCAGTAGATTGAGACCAGGTGTGGAAAATCTTCCTGTGTCTCCTATGGAGCTAAATAAAAGTTAAGCTCTGCCTCCCCCCACCCCCATGTCTGTTAACACAGTCACCCATCCTGTCCCATCAGTAATGCAAAGACCATCTGTAACCCCTTCCTCTTCCTCATATTTCCAACTGGTCATCAAGATATGCCAACCCTACTTTTAGAATGTGGCTGGGCCCCTTGAGCTCACTTCTTGCTGTTAACACCTGTATTAATTTTTTTTTTTCCTGCTGTGACAATCAGCACAAACTTGGTGGCAAAACAATACCAATTTGCTATCTTACAGTTTTAGAGATGAGAAGTCTGACCCAGATATGGGTAAACCCAGACTGGGCTAAAATCATGGTGTGGCAGGGTGCATTTCTTTCTGAAGGCCCTAAGGGAGAATCCATTTCCTTGCTTTTTCTAGCCTCTAGAGGCTTCCGGCATTCCTTGGCTCATGGGCTCTTCCACCAGGAGACTTAAGCCAGGCCCTTCTCGTGTCCCCAACCCTCTAACTCTCGTCTGCCACCTTCTTTCACTTTTAAGGACCCTTGTGGTTACTTTGGGTCCACTCCAGAAATCCAGGAGATTTCCCTACTTTAAGGCCAGCTGATAAGCAGCCTTAATTCCTCTTGCAATTAAGTTTCCCTTTGTCATTTAACATATGTATAGGTTCCAGGGATATGGACATCTGTGGGATCACTATCCTTCCTACCCCACCACCCTTATTTAAGTCCTCAGAACTTCACATCTAGGGCACTGCAGCGATGTCCCAATGGGCCCCCATACCTCCAATGTATCCCCGCTGCAGTCCTTTGGATGGTTATCTTGCTAAAATAGATCGACCGGTGCTAAATACAGTGTCTGAGATATGGCAGGTGATCAACAAACATTTTAATAGCCAAAAAATGCTTGAAATTAGTGCTCACTCTGTGCCAGGCACACTTCAAAGCACTTTGCATGTATTAACTAATTTAATCATCACATCAACCAAACGAGGGAAGCATTAACGCTATGTCCATCGTAACGATGAGAAAACTGAGGCACAGAGACATGGTCACATGTTCACTCTCATAGTGAGAGTAGCAGAGCTAGAATTTAAGACCAGGCAGCCTAACTCCAGAGTCCTGTGCTTATAACTACCTCACTATTTTTTAAAAATTTTATTTGTATATATACGTGTGTGTGTGTGTGTGTGTGTGTGTGTGTGCGCGCGCGCACGCCACGCTGCACAGCTTGCGGCATCTTAGTTCCCCGACCAGGGATCGAACCCGGGCCCCCGGCAGGGGAAGCGTGGAGTCCTAACCACTGGACTTCCAGGGAAGTCCCTACCTCACTATTACTGAATAAAAGAACAATTTAGTCCTCAAGAACCTTTCATCGTCATTGCTATAATGTTATTATATAAATAATATGGATGGGAATTAGACTCAGGTGGACAAAGGTTTGAATTTTTATGCCACCCCTGTGTGACTCTGGAAAGTTATTTAATCTGTCTTTACTTCAGTTTCTTCAACTGTAAAATAGGAATAATACTGTCAACTGCATATTTTCGTTGTGAGAATTAAATGAGGTAATACTTACAGAGTGCTTAAGACAATGCTCAGGACACAGTGGGTACCATGTAAATGTCAATGCCTCCTCCCAGCAGCTGTAAGGCCAAGTAGTATAAAATACGCAGGAACAGTAACATGTCACACTCCAAGACGGAATATAGTTTAACTGCTGGATTTTTCAAGACTCTGCTCTAACACCACCCTACCTTTCCACTCTTCCTTATTCTACTCTTCTTATAATTCAGCCAATCTCAACTCATTGCCACTCTTGGAATGTGAATTTTTTTTGCCTCTGGGCTTTGTTGAAGTAGCTCCTTTCACCAAAAATACCTCTCCCTTATGTATCCACCCAACTATGTTCTTTATGGACACTTTTCCAATCCCCCTCCTCTGGTCACCTACTGTCCTTTAACTATAGCACATCTGACCTCATGTTATATCGAGTTGCCTGTCCACACATATTCACTCCTTTGTCTGTGAGGTCCTTGTTTTCTTCATCTTTGTGAGTCTCAAATGACTAACATGCATTGGAGGTCAAAAAGATTTGTGCCCATGAGCTGAATGTGGAAACAAGTAAGGTGTGGTCCCAGTAAGAAAATAAACAGGTATACAGACACTCTACCTGAGGTGGAAAGTCACACATGCCCTGTTAGAAATTCCACAATGTGGCAGGGGCAGGGTGACGGAGGATGAGACTGAGAAAAGGACAACATGGAGGAGGTACCTGTGTGTGTATGTCTCAGGGAGAAGCTGTTTGGAGAGAATCTAAAGAGGCTTAGAAATACTGCCCGAGTGCCACAGATATACCTACTGCTAAGTTATCTTACTTTGTGTGTGAGTATTTGGGTTGGGGCCCAAGACTTATTTTGGTGGCGATCAGTAGACTTTTTTCCCCTCCTCAGCATGAGAAAAGGCTGCAGCATTTAGGTGGGGGGAGGATTTTGGTCTAGGGCTCAGGTTATTCAGTGACTGGGTGAGAGCTGATACAGGTAGCAGCTTTCTTTGCAGAGATTACGAAAAAACCTGCCATAGAGAAAGCGCTCAGAGAATGACAGAGGTCAGGAAGGCACCAACTTTGAGCTGTGAAGTGACAGGTGATTTTTATTTTGTTAAATTTAGAATTTAGCAGAAAGAGCTGGTTGGCCTCTTCTGGAGGGATAACTCAGGGGCTACAGATATATATTCAAGGAAACCCTACTTACATTGTAGTGTGCAAGAAGCACTGGCCTCCAACGAACAGGCAAAAGATTTTCCAGGGAATGTGATGGATGGGATATTAAAAAAGAAATGTGACTTAGTATGGTGGGCTGCTACTATTAGAGGGTTTTTTTTTTAACCTCTTCATTATCATATAATCTTTTGATCAGATTGTAACAACTTCCAGCACAATATGACTTGGAATTAGTTTGGGCAAATCCCTGTAACACCGAACCAGTTCGCAGGATTCTTACGGGTTTCAGGACACTTGCTTCCTCTTTCCTAAAAGCTGAGGTCCCCTGCAGTTTATCTGGCCAACACCAACTGCTCATAGAGGAGAAGTTGTACCACCTGCCCTGAAAACCCTGAGTCCAGATCTTTGGCTGGGTTAACTTTTTGATGTTAAAATTTTGACTTCTGTTGGGTTCAGATTCCTATGCATAACAATGATTCACAGGAGCAAGTTACCTCACAGATGCAGTAAGCAAGATAAAAAGATGAAGGTTTTAAGAAGCCATTCTGTATGTACTGATAATATGTATAATATGTGGGTTGAGGGCTCATGGATACACATGCTGAAAAATTCTTTGGCAAATGTCGTATCATGGGACAATGGAAACAGCGTGGAATCAGAGTCAGAAGACCTCAGTCAAGTCACAGCTTTACTCATCTTGTTGCCATTCTAGATCTGGAAATTTTTCTGGAACTAGGTAAGGGTGGAAAGAATTAGTGCATGAACAAGTAGCCCTTAACTCTTCCGAGTCCTATGTTCATCACCTACACAATGGAGGAGTGAAAAAAAACTAACAGCAGTAAACTAATATATATGAACTATTTGGTAAACTGTCAGTTCACTATAGCATGCAATTCTCATTATCTAAACTTTTAATATTTTATCAAATGCAAGGGTAAGAAATCATAAGCAAAAACGAGCAAAGTTACCAATATTTTAAAGGATTAGAAACCTTTATGGCAACTGGCTATGCATTCAGAAACATCAGTTCCATTCAATCAAGTGAAAAACTATTTTGGGGGGTATGGCACTTAAACCATCCCCAAGATTTTCTCTTAAAATGTCAGCCCTGGGGCTTCCGGGAAGATGGCGGAAGAGTAAGACGCGGAGATCACCTCCCTCCCCACAGATACACCAGAAATACATCACACGTGGAACAACTCCTACAGAACACCTACTGAACGCTAGCAGAAGACCTCAGACCTCCCAAAAGGCAAGAAACGCCCCCACATACCTGGATAGGGCAAAAGAAAAAAAGAATAAACAGAGACAAAAGGATAGGGACCGTACCTGCACCAGTGGGAGGGAGCCGTGAAGGAGGAAATGTTCCCACACACAAGGAAGCCCCTTCGCGGGCGGAGACTGCGGGTGGCGGGAGGGGGAAAGCTTCGGCGCCGCGGAGAAGAGCACAGCTACAGGGGTGCCGAGGACAAAGAGAGATTCCGGCACAGAGGATCGGTGCCGACCAGCACTCACCAGCCAGAGAGGCTTGTCGGCTCACCCGCCGGGCCGGGCGGGGCTGGGAGCTGAGGCTCGGGCTTCGGTCAGAGCGCCGGGAGAGGAATGGGGTTGGCGGCGTGAACACAGCCTACAGGGGGTTAGTGCACCAAGGCTAGCCGGGAGGGAGTCCGGGGAAAAGTCTGGACCTGCCGAAGAGGCAAGAGACTTTTTCTTCCCTCTTTGTTTCCTGGTGCGCGAAAAGAGGGGATTAAGAGCGTTGCTTAAAGGAGCTCCAGAGACGGGCGCGAGCCGCGGCTAAAAGCGCGGACCCCAGAGACGGGCAGGAGACGTTAAGGCTGCTGCTGCCGCCACCAAGAAGCCTGTGTGCGAGCACAGGTCACTCTCCACACCCCCCTTCGGGAGCCTGTGCAGCCCGCCATTGCCAGGGTCCCGGGATCCAGGGACAACTGCCCCGGAAGAACGCACGGCGCGCCTCAGGCTGGTGCAACGTCACGCTGTCACGCTGTCACGCCGGCCTCTGCTGCCGCAGGCCCGCCCCGCACTCCGTGCCCCTCCCTCCGCCCCGCCTGAGTGAGCCAGAGCCCCCAGTCAGCTGCTCCTTTAACCCCATCCTGTCTGAGTGAAGAACAGATGACCTCCAGCTACCTACACGCAGAGGCGGGGCCAAATCTAAAGCTGAGCCCCTGGGAGCTGTGAGAACAAAGAAGAGAAAGGGAAATCTCTCCCTGCAGCCTCAGAAGCAGCGGATTAAAGCTCCACAATCAACTTGATGTACCCTGCATCTGTGGAATACATGAATAGACAACGAATCATCCCAAATTAAGGAGGTGGACTTTGAGAGCAAGATTTATGATTTTTTTCCCCTTTTCCTCTTTTTGTGAGTGTGTATGTGTATGCTTCTGTGTGTGATTTTGTCTGTATAGCTTTGCTTCCACCATTTGTCCTAGGGTTCTATCCGTCCGTTTTTTTTAAATCTTTCTTTTCTTAATTATTTTTTTATTTTAATAACTTTATTATACTTTATCTTACTTTATTTAACTTTATCTTCTTTTTTCCTTCATTCCCTCCTTCCTTCCTTCCTCCCTCCCTCCCTCCCTCCTTTCTTTCTACTTCTACTAATTCTTTCTTTCTACTTTTTCTCCCTTTTATTCTAAGCCGTGTGGATGAAAGGCTCTTCGTGCTGCAGCCAGGAGTCAGTGCTGTGCCTCTGAGGTGGGAGAGCCAACTTCAGGACACTGGTCCACAAGAGACCTCCCAGCTCCACATAATATATCAAACGGTGAAAATCTCCCAGAGATCTCCATCTCAACACCAGCACCCAGCTTCACTCAACGACCAGAAAGCTACAGTGCTGGACATCCTATGCTAAACAACTAGCAAGACAGGAACACAACCCCACCCATTAGCAGACAGGCTGCCTAAAACCATAATAAGTCCACAGACACCCCAAAACACACCACCAGACATGGACCTGCCCACCAGAAAGACAAGATCCAACCTCATCCACCAGAACACAGGCACTAGTCCCCTCCACCAGGAAGCCTACACAACCCACTGAACCAATCTTAGCCACTGGAGACAGACACCAAAAACAACAGGAACTACGAACCTGCAGCCTGCAAAAAGGAGACCCCAAACACAGTAAGATAAGCAAAACAGAAGACAGAAAAACACACAGCAGATGAAGGAGCAAGATAAAAACCCACCAGACCTAACAAATGAAGAGGAAATAGGCAGTCTACCTGAAAAAGAATTCAGAATAATGATGGTAAAGATGATCCAAAATCTTGGAGATAGAATGGAGAAAATACAAGAAACATGTAACAAGGACCTAGAAGAACTACAGAGCAAACAAACAATGATGAACAACACAATAAATGAAATTAAAATTTCTCTATAAGGAATCAAGAGCAGAATAACTGAGGCAGAAGAACAGATAAGTGACCTGGAAGATAAAATAGTGGAAGTAACTACCGCAGAGCAGAATAAAGGAAAAAGAATGAAAAGAATTGAGGATAGTCTCAGAGATGTGTAGGACAACATTAAATGCAACAACATTCAAATTATAGGGGTCCCAGAAGAAGAAGAGAAAAACAAAGGGTCTGAGAAAATATTTGAAGAGATTATAGTTGAAAACTTCCCTAATATGGGAAAGGAAATAGTTAATCAAGTCCAGGAAGCACAGAGAGTCCCATACAGGATAAATCGAAGGAGAAACACGCCAAGGCACATATTAATCAAACTGTCAAACATTAAATACAAAGAAAACATATTAAAAGCAGCAAGGGAAAAATAACACACAAGGGAATCCCTATAAGGTTAACAGCTGATCTTTCAGCAGAAACTCTGCAAGCCAGAAGGGACTGGCAGGACATATTTAAACTGATGAAGGAGAAAAAACTGCAACCAAGATTACTCTACCCGGCAAGGATCTCATTCAGATTTGATGGAGAAATTAAAACCTTTACAGACAAGCAAAAGCTGAGAGAGTTCAGCACCACCAAACCAGCTTTACAACAACTGCTAAAGGAACTTCTCTAGGCAAGAAACACAAGAGAAGGAAAAGACCTACAATAATGAACCCAAAACAATTAAGAAAATGGGAATAGGAACATACATATCGATAATTACCTTAAATGTAAATGGACTAAATGCTCCCACCAAAAGACAGAGATTGGCTGAATGGATACAAAAACAAGACCCATATATTTGCTGTCTACAAGAGACCCACTTCAGACCTAGAGACACATACAGACTGAAAGTAAGGGGATGGAAAAAGATATTCCATGCAAATGGAAACCAGAAGAAAGCTGGAGTAGCAATTCTCATATCAGACAAAATAGACTTTAAAATAAAGACTATTACAAAAGACAAAGAAGGACACTACATAATGATCAAGGGATTGATCCAAGAAGAATATATAACAATTGTAAATATTTATGCAGCCAACATAGGAGCACCTCAATACATAAGGCAAATACTAACAGCCATAAAAAGAGAAATCGACAGTAACACATTCATAGTAGGGGACTTTAACACCCAACTTTCACCAATGGACAGATCATCCAAAATGAAAATAAATAAGGAAACACAAGCTTTAAATGATACATTAAACAAGATGGACTTAACTGATATTTATAGGACATTCCATCCCGAAACAACAGAATACACATTTTTCTCAAGTGCTCATGGAACATTCTCCAGGATAGATCATATCTTGGGTCACAAATCAAGCCTTGGTAAATTTAAGAAAATTGAAATTGTATCAAGTATCTTTTCCGACCACAACGCTATAAGACTAGATATCAATTACAGGGAAAGATCTGTAAGAAATACAAACACATGGAGGCTAAACAATACACTACTTAATAACGATGTGATCAATGAAGAAATCAAAGAGGAAATTAAAAAATACCTAGAAACAAAAGACAATGGAGACACGATGACCAAAAATCTATGGGATGCAGCAAAAGAAGTTCTAAGAGGGAAGTTTATAGCAATACAATGCTACCTTAAGAAACAGGAAACATCTCAAATAAACAACCTAACCTTGCACCTAAAGCAATTAGAGAAAGAAGAACAAAAGAACCCCAAAGTTAGCAGAAGGAAAGAAGTCATAAAAATCAGATCAGAAATAAATGAAAAAGAAATGAAGGAAACGATAGCAAAGATCAATAAAACTAAAAGCTGGTTCTTTGAGAAGATAAACAAAATTGATAAACCATTAGCCAGACTCATCAAGAAAAAAAGGGAGAAGACTCAAATCAATAGAATTAGAAATGAAGAAGGAGAAGTAACAACTGACACTGCAGAAATACAAAAGATCATGAGAGATTACTACAAGCAACACTATGCCAATAAAATGGACAACCTGGAAGAAATGGAAAAATTCTTAGAAATGCACAACCTGCCAAGACTGAATCAGGAAGAAATAGAAATATTTCTATTTGAATAGAAATATGAACAGATCAATCACAAACACTGAAATTGAAACTGTGATTAAAAATCTTCCAACTAACAAAAGCCCAGGACCAGATGGCTTCCCAGGCGAATTCTATCAAACATTTAGAGAAGAGCTAACACCTATCCTCCTCAAAGTCTTCCAAAATATAGCAGAGGGAGGAACACTCCCAAACTCATTCTACGAGGCCACCATCACCTTGATACCAAAACCAGACAAGGATATCACAAAGAAAGAAAACTACAGGCCAATATCACTGATGAACACAGATGCAAAAATCCTCAACAAAATACTAGCAAACAGAATCCAACAGCACATTAAACGGATCAAGCGGGGTTTATTCCAGGAATGCAAGGATTCTTCAATATACACAAATCAATCAACGTGATACACCATATTAACAAATTGAAGGAGAAAAACCATATGATCATCTCAATAGATGCAGAGAAAGCTTTCGACAAAATTCAACACCCATTTATGATAAAAACCCTCCAGAAAGTAGGCATAGAGGGAACTTTCCTCAACATAATAAAGGCCATATATGACAAACCCACAGCCAACATCGTCCTCAATGGTGAAAAACTGAAAGCATTTCCACTAAGATCAGGAACAAGACAAGGTTGCCCACTCTAACCACTCTTATTCAACAGAGTTTTGGAAGTTTTAGCCACAGCAATCAGAGAAGAAAAGGAAATAAAAGGAACTCAAATCAGAAAAGAAGAAGTAAAGCTGTCACTGTTTGCAGATGACATGATACTACACATAGAGAATCCTAAAGATGCTACCAGAAAACTACTAGAGCTAATCAATGAATTTGGTAAAGTAGCAGGATACAAAATTAATGCACAGAAATCTCTGGCATTCCTATACACTAATCATGAAAAATCTGAAAGTGAAATCAAGAAAACACTCCCACTTACCATTGCAACAAAAAGAATAAAATATCTAGGAATAAACCTACCTAAGGAGACAAAAAACCTATATGCAGAAAATTATAAGACACTGATGAAAGAAAATAAAGATGATACAAATAGATGGAGAGATATACCATGTTCCTGGATTGGAAGAATCAACATTGTGAAAATGACTCTACTACCCAAAGCAATCTACAGATTCAATGCAATCTCTATCAAACTACCACTGGCATTTTTCACAGAACTAGAACAAAAAATTTCACAATTTGTATGGAAACACAAAAGACCCCGAATAGCCAAAGCAATCTTGAGAACAAAAAACGGAGCTGGAGGAATCAGGCTCCCTGACTTCAGACTATACTACAAAGCTACAGTAATCAAGACAGTATGGTACTGGCACAAAAACAGAAAGATAGATCAATGGAATAGGATAGAAAGCCCAGAGAGAAATCCACGCACATATGGTCACCTTATCTTTGATAAAGGAGGCAGGAATATACAGTGTAGAAAGGACAAGCCTCTTCAATAAGTGGTGCTGGGAAAACTGGACAGGTACATGTAAAAGTATGAGATTAGATCACTCCCTAACACCATACACAAAAATAAACTCAAAACGGATTAAAGAACTAAATGTAAGGCCAGAAACTACCAAACTCTTAGAGGAAAACATAGGCAGAACACTCTATGACATAAATCACAGCAAATCCTTTTTGACCCACCTCCTAGAGAAATGGAAATAAAAACAAAAATAAACAAATGGGACCTAATGAAACTTAAAAGCTTTTGCACAGCAAAGGAAACCATAAATAAGACCCAAAGACAACCCTCAGAATGGGAGAAAATATTTGCAAATGAAGCAACTGACAAAGGATTAATCTGCAAAATATATAAGCAGCTCATGCAGCTTAATAACAAAAAAACAAACAACCCAATCCAAAAATGGGCAGAAGACCTAAATAGACATTTCTCCAAAGAAGATATACAGACTGCCAACAAACACATGAAAGAATGCTCAACTTCATTAATCATTAGAGAAATGCAAATCAAAACTACAATGAGATATCATCTCACACAAGTCAGAATGGCCATCATCAAAAAATCTATAAACAATAAATGCTGGAGAGGGTGTGGAGAAAAGGGAGCCCTCTTGCACTGTTGGTGGGAACGTAAATTGATACAGCCACTGTGGAGAACAGTATGGAGGTTCCTTAAAAAACTACAAATAGAACTACACTATGACCCTGAAATCTCACTACTGGGCATATACCCTAAGAAAACCATAATTCAAAAAGAGTCATGTACCAAAATGTTCATTGCAGCTCTATTTACAATAGCCCGGAGATGGAAACAACCTAAGTTTCCATCATTGGACGAATGGATAAAGAAGATGTGGCACATATATACAATGGAATATTACTCAGCCATAAAAAGAAACGACATTGAGCTATCTATAATGAGGTGGATAGACCCAGAGTCTGTCATACAGAGTGAAGTAAGTGAGAAAGAGAAAGACAAATACTGTATGCTAACACATATATATGGAATCTAAGAAGAAAAAAATGTCATGAAGCACCTAGGGTTTAGACAGGAATAAAGACACAGACCTACTAGAGAATGGTCTTGAGGATATGGGGAGGGGGAAGGGTGAGCTGTGACAAAGCGAGAGAGAGGCATGGACATATATACACTACCAAACGTAAGGTAGATAGCTAGTGGGAAGCAGCTGCATAGCACAGGGAGATCAGCTCGGTGCTTTGTGACCGCCTGGAGGGGTGGGATAGGGAGGGTGGGAGGGAGGGAGACGCAAGAGGGAAGAGATATGGGAAAATATGTATATGTATAACTGATTCACTTTGTTATAAAGCAGAAACTAACACACCATTGTAAAGCAATTATACTCCAATAAAGATGTAAAAACAAAAAAAATGTCAGCCCTGAGTGAGGAGCTTTATGTCCCTGGAACATCTGGCAGGGAACCTGTATCCTGCCAACCAGACATGCTTGGCCACCTTCTATTTCTACTTCTGGGACTGCAGGAAAGAAGACTTATGACACAAAGCTTGAACCTCTCAGAATTCTGCTTGTGGAATGGAAGCAGCATGGGGCGCTCCATGGTGTCTCATGCTGGGGTAGCCTTTCAGGTTTGCACATCCTTCCAGGACAGAACATAATCTTTCTGCCTGAGGCCCGGGGTAGCAATGCTAAAGACTGCAGTCCTTAGAGCTTGGACACCATTCTTAGAGTTAGGGAGACTTCACAGAGCTTGGTGACTTAATCTAAGTGACTCCATTTACCTAACATGAAGCGGTCACCTTGGAGGACCCCCTGGCTGTGACATATTGTTTTAGAAAGAAGCAACCACTTTCAAAACTGACTCTCCACAGGGAATATGGGTCAACTCAGCCTATTTTTAGTTCTGCTTTGGCAGTACCACAAAGGGAGTCTAAACTCACTTTTTTGGACCTTTGAATCATGCTGGCCTGTCCTCACCAAAGACCCTCCCCCCCACGCCATGGTGACAAATAGGACCGACCAAGGGTTGCCAGTGCAACTGCTTCCAGAGGCTTCTACACTTCTGCTGATAAGTGCGGAGGATTCTTTCCCTTCAGAGATAGTCTGACAAAGATGGAAGGTCAATCGAAAGGGCAATAAGATGTATGAACCCCAAAGCAGTGTTTTCAAACAAACTGAGCACATCTTGACAGTCTATTGCTCTAGTCTATAGTTTGAAAGCATGTTCTAAGATGGATAGGAACAGGGAATAAGATAAAAGGCAACTATATTAAACCTGGGAAATTCCTTCTTCTTTAGACACTGAAATATTTGCAGAATTTGGTACGATGGAGCAGACTGATTATAATATGCAGACAATCTTCCTCTTGAAATGTTAATGGCAATGGACAGTCAACTGCCTTGCAGAACAAATTACGATCTTGTTTCAACATGGGTCGAAATGGTAGGAGTCATCTGTACTATAAGGATTAGAGAAATGATTTGAACAAGGTTCGTGAATGTTGAAAAACAGAAGGTCCAATTCCTCTGGGATGTTATATTAGGAAAATCGTAGCCAAAACCCAACCCCCCCCCTCCAAACCCCACAATCTATTCCCTTTACTTCTGCCTTATTATTATTACATTATTTCCTTGCTGGGGCAATTTTCAACGCTAAGGAACCACAAAAAAAAGTGACAGAAACAACAGTGGTTTAGAAGAGGAAGATTATGAACACATAAAAGAAAGAACAGAACTCTGTTTATAGGCATTTAAAAGTAGACAGATAAGAGCAGACCCACCAAGCAATCCATCCCTAAAAGACGACTCAAAGGAAGTTCCTTAAGTCAGAAGAAAAGCATAGCCCCAAACACATAGCAATAAGTTCTACAAATCATAACAGAATGCTTCCTTGAAGCTAGCTAAGCATCCCTTCTCTATCCCACAGTATTTGCTTAGAAAGTCCGTGATCTTAATTAAGTCTTAGAAGAGCTCCAGGTTGGGGGCAGTGTGATTGAAAGGCTCTGGAACTTACTAGGGCATCTCTCCTCCTCCTCTGTCGGCCGCTCCTTCTCTGGCTTGGAAGAGCCTTTGATTTTATACACCAAGGCACGGAATTTTCCAGTCCAGGAGGCGTCTTCCTCTTCCGCTTCCTCTTCCTCCAGGGGAACCCCTAAGCAAGTCACATAACAGAGTGATAACCTCAAACAGTACATGAAGCCACCAGATGATGGAAAGAACATAGAAACACTGCTTTCCACCCTTTGGAACTTTCTAAGGATACTATAGGCAGTCTCCCCTAAGTATTTATCTATATTATGTCTTTTGGCAAGTTTTTTAAAAAGATGATTTCTTGTATACAAGAACATTAAGTAATTTCAATCCCAAGACTTAACTTTTTCTAACCCATACCCAAAATGGGCTCTAGAGTGTCCACAAAGAAAGTTAACCATGAGTTACTTCAAATGAAAAAGTCATCTCTTATCCACATAGTGCTCAATCCACCCATGTACAAGCAGCACAACTGCTGAGAGCCACTTTAAAACGAGCAGATATGTATCTAAGCAGGGATGGCTGGTTTCGAATCCTTAAGGGCAGACATGGCCATACTTACATCATCACAGAAGCTAAAAAGCAAAGGGGATCGGAATCTTGGCTCAGCTGGGAACACAGTCCCAACTATCTAACTTGAGGTAAATTGGGTGAGGTTTATATAAAGATCAGTTCTTTTCTTTCCTTCTTTAGAGACCCAGTTCTCTCTTAGATCTCAGCAAAATTTCTTCTAGGTAGTAGTTTCAGTTATGTATTATGCCAGGATGATGTCCTGTATCTTCTCTGACCCAAATAGTTTTGGAGAGAATCATTTCTTGGACAATTGGTATTGTAGTTTAAAATAGAAAACTAACTTCGCAACCCCCCCTGAGCTTCTAACGAAGGAATCATGAACAGACTTGTCTTTCATAAAGCTTTTATCTCGGAAGCTCACCGCAGTGAATGAGAAGGTCCTCGTGGAAGTCATACATCTCCTCCCGGATCTCTTCTGGGCACGGGCAGTTCTCCCCCAGTTGAAAGTTAAGAAGCATGTTGATCTTTGAGGGACAAAGCAGAACGGCTAGTTGGTTCTCAATGTCTGTCCAAAGAACTCAGATCCAATCTTAGTCAGACACCTAATATTTCTCTGCAAAATTTTTTAACTCGATTATTATTATTTTATTTTTTTGGTAAAGATGGCCAACATTTAAAAGTAGCTTTCTATAACTGAATCACTCTGCTGCACATCTGAAACATTGTAAATCAACTATACGTCAATAAAAAATAAAACATAAAAATTTTTTAAAAGGGTACAAACTTCCAGTTATAAGATGAATAAGTTCTGGGGATGTAATGTATAGCATAGTGACAGTAGTTAACAATACTATACTTGAAAATTGCTAAGAGAGTAGATCTTAAAAGTTCTCATCATAAGAAAAAGAAATTCATAACTATGTGAGGTGATAGATGTTAACTAAGCTTACTGTGGTCATCATTTCACGATGTATACATATATCAAATGATTATGTTGTATACCTTAGACTATACAGTGTTATGCGTTAACCAGATCTCAATAACTGGGAAAAAAAACCCCACTACAAATAAAAAAAGAAAAAGAAAAAATTCCAGCAATATTGCTTTGCATCACCAAGACACTGTCTCTGCTCTCCTTCTTTAGAGTAATTATTTTGGTGACTATGGCTCTAATTCCTGTCTTTAAGAAAGAATGCATGATTCTGAGAAAAAAGTCATGCATCCAGGGCATTTTAAATGATCTTTGGAGAGATGAGTCATGAGAATACAAAGACGTAAAAACTACACTAATGAAATAAAGCCATAAACTATGAGATGCTAAAAAAAAAAAAAGAGCTTTCACTTTTTTCTGATTGATTATAAAGGTAATTTATTAATTACACAAAACTTGGAGATTACCTAAAGAAGAAAATTTACTGCAATCTCCCCACTCAAAGACAGCCACTGTTTTTAGTTAATATCTTCATGTATGCAGATTGAGATCACACTCTAAATCAATTTTTTTGAAACTCAAATTTTCCACTTAATCTTTCTCGAGAATTTAAAATTTTTCTTAACCTGATCTTTAACAGGTGCATTACATTTCATCATAAGGATGAACAGCAGTTTATATAAAATGCATGTAAAATTAATGATCTGCTATGAAATATTTAAGTTGTTTTCATTTTTTTTATCCTCGTAAAATAAAGTTGGTTTGAATTTCTCTGATCATTTTCTTAGGATAAACTCAGAGAAGCAAAATGCCTGGACCAAAAGGTTTGAACATTTTAATGGCTTTTTTTTTCCCTTATGATTTTTTTTTTTACATCTTTATTGCAGTGTAATTACCTTACAATGTTGTGTTAGTTTCTGCTCAATAACAAAGTGAATCAGCTATATGTATACATATATCCCCATATCCCCTCCCTCTTGAGCCTCCCTCCAACTATCCCTATCCCACCCCTCTAGGTGGTCACAAAGCACCAAGCTGATCTCCCTGTGCTATGTGGCTGCTTCCCACTAGCTATCTATTTTATATTTGGTAGTATATATTAGTCCATGCCACTCTCTCACTTCGTCCCAGCATCCCCGTCCCCCTGCCACCAGTGTCCTCAAGTCCGTTCTCTACGTCTGCGTCTTTATTCCTGTCCTGCCCCTAGGTTCATCAGAACCATTTTCCTTTTACAGATACCATACATATGTGTTAGCAAACGGTATTTGTTTTTCTCTTTCTGACTTACTTCACTGTGTATGACAGACTCTAGGTCCATCTACCTCACTACAAATAACTCAATTTCATTTCTTTTTATGGCTGAGTAATATCCCAGTGTATATATGTGCCACATCTTCTTTACCCATTCATCTGTCGATGGGCACTTGCTTCCATGTCCTGGCTATTGTAAATAGTGCTACAATGAACCTTGTGGTACATGTCTCTTTAGAATTATGGCTTTCTCGTGATATATGCCCAGGAGTGGGATTGCTAGGTCATATGGTAGTTCTTTTTTTAGTTTTTTAAGGAACCTCCATACTGTTCGCCATAGTGGCTGTATCAATTTACATTCCCACTAACAGTGCAAGAGGGTTCCCTTTTCTCCACACCCTCTCCAGCATTTATCGTTTGTAGATTTTTTGATGATGGCCATTCTGGCTGGTGTGAGGTAATACCTCACTGTAGTTTTGATTTGCATTTCTCTAATGATTAGTGATGCTGAGCATTCTTTCATGTGTTTGTTGGCAATTGGTATATCTTCTTTGGAGCAATGTCTGTTTAGGTCTTCCACCTATTTTTGGACTGGGTTTTTTTTTGATATTGAGCTGTATGAGCTGCTTGTATAGTTTGGAGATTAATCCTTTGTCAGTTGCTTCTTTTGCAAATACTTTCTCCCATTCTGAGGGTTGTCTTTTTGTCTTGCTTATGGTTTCCTTCACTGTGCAAAAGCTTTTAAGTTTCATTAGGTCCCATTCATTTATTTTTTATTTTATTTCCATTACTCTAGGAGGTGGGTCAAAAAGGATCTTGCTGATTTATGTCAAAGAGTGTTCTGCCTATGTTTTCCTCTAAGAGTTTTATAGTGTCTGGCCTTACATTCAGGTCTTTAATCCATTTTGAGTTTATTTTTGTGTATGGTGTTAGGAAGTGTTCCAATTTCATTCTTTTACATGTAGCTGTCCAGTTTTCCAAGCACCACTGATTGAAGAGGCTGTCTTTTGTCCATTGTATATTCTTGCCTCCTTTGTCAAAGATAACGTGACCATATGTGTGTGGTTTTGTCTCTGGGCTTTCTATCCTGTTCCATTGATCTATATTTCTACTTCTGTGCCAGTACCATACTGTCTTGATTACCGTAACTTTGTAGTATAGTCTGAAGTCAGGGAGACTGATTCTTCCAGCTCCGTTTTTCTTTCTCAAGATTGCTTTGGCTATTTGGGGTCTTTTGTGTTTCTATACAAATTGTAATATTTTTTGTTCTAGTTCTGTGGAAAATGCCATAGGTAGTTTGATAGGGATTGCACTGAATCTGTAGATTGCTTTGGGTACTACAGTGATTTTCTCAATGTTGATTCTTCCAATCCAAGATCATGGTATATGTCTCCATCTGTTTGTATCATCTTAGATTTGTTTCATCAGTATCTTATAGTTTTCTGAATATAGGTCTTTTGTCTCCTCAGGTAGGATTATTTGTAGGTATTTTATTCTTTTTGTTGCAATGGTAAATGGGAGTGTTTCCTTAATTTTTCTTTCTGTTCTTTCATTGCTAGTGTATAGGAATGCAAGAGATTTCTGTGCATTAATTTTGTATCCTGCTACTTTACCAAATTCATTGATTAGCTCTAGTAGTTTTCTGGTAGCATTTTTAGGATTCGCTATGTATTGTATCATGTCATCTGCAAACAGTGACAGTTTTACTTCTTTTCCAATTTGGATTCCTTTCATTTCTTTTTCTTCTCTGACTGCCATGGCTAAAACTTTGAAAACTATGTTGAATAACAGCGGTGAGAGTGGGCACCCTTGTCTTGTTCCTGATCTTAGAGGAAATGCTTTCAGTTTTTCACTATTGATAATGCTGTTGGCTGTGTTTGTCATATATGGCTTTTATTATGTTGAGGTAGGTTCCCTCTATGCCCACTTTCTGGAGGGTTTTTATCATAAATGCGTTTTATGATAAAAGCTTTTTCTGCATATACTGAGATTATCATATGGTTTTTATCCTTCCATTTGTTAATATGGTGTATCACATTGATTGATTTGCATATACTGAAGAATCCTTGTATTCCTGGGATAAACCTCATTTGATCATGGTGTATGATCCTTTTAATGTGCTGTTGGATTCTGTTTGCTAGTATTTTGTTGAGGATTTTTGCATCTATGTTCATCAGTGTATTGGCCTGTAGTTTTTTTTGTGACATCTTTGTCTAGTTTTGGTATCAGGGTGATGGTGACCTCGTAGAATGAGTTTGGGAGTGTTCCTCCCTCTGCTATATTTTGGAAGAGTTTGAGAAGGATAGGTGTTAGCTATTCTCTAAATATTTGACAGAATTCACCTGTGAAGGCTCCTGGTCCTTGGCTTTTGTTAGTTGGAAGATTTTTAATCACAGTTTCAATTTCATTACTTGTGATTGGTCTGTTCATATTTTCTATCTCTTCCTGGTTCCGTCTTGGAAGATTTTACTTTTCGAAGAATTTGTCTATTTCTTCCCGGTTATCCATTTTATTGGCATATAGTTGCTTGTAGTAATGTCTCATGATCCTTTGTATTTCTGCAGTGTCACTTCTCCTTTTTCATTTCTAATTCTGTTGATTTGAGTCTTCTCCCTTTTTTCTTGATGAGTCTGGCTAATGGTTTATCAATTTTGTTTATCTTCTCAATGAACCAGCTTTTAGTTTTGTTGATCTTTGCTATTGTTTCCTCCATTTCTTTTTCATTTATTTTTGATCTGATCTTTATGATTTCTTTCCTTCTTCTATTTTTGGTTTTTTTTTTTTGTTGTTGTTGTTCTTCTTCTTCTTTCTCTAATTGCTTTAGGTGTAAGTTTAGGTTGCTTATTTGAGATTTGTCTTCTTTCTTGAGGTAGGATCATATTACTATAAACTTCCCTCTTAGAACTGCTTTTGCTGCACCCCATAGGTTTTGGATCATTGTGTTTTCATTGTCATTGTTGCTAGGTATTTTTTTATTTCTTCAGTGATCTCTTGGTTATTTAGTAGCATATTGTTTAGCCTCCATGTGTTTGTATTTCTTACAGTTTTCTTTTCCTGTAATTGACATATAGTCTCATAGCATTGTGGTCAGATAAGATACTTGATATGATTTCAGTTTCTTAAATTTACCTAGGCTTGATCTGTGACCCAAGATATGATCTATCCTGGAGAATGTTCCATGTGCACTTGAGAAGAAAGTGTATTCTGTCACTTTTGAGTAGAATGATCTATAAATATCAAGTAAATCTATCTGGTCTGTTGTGTCATTTAAAACTTGTGTTTCCTTATTTATTTCCTGTTTGGATGATCTGTCCATTGGTGTAAGTGGGATGTTAAAGTCCCCTTCTATTATTGTATTACTGTTGATCTCCCTTTTCATGGTTGTTAGCATTTGCCTTATGTATTGAGGTGCTCCTATGTTGGGTGCATAAGCATTTATAATTGTTATATCTTCTTCTTGGATTGATCCCTTGATCATTATGTAGTGTCCTTCCTTATCTCTTGTAACAGTCTTTATTTTCATGTCTATTTTATCTGACATGAGTATTGCTATTCCAGCTTTCTTTTGTTTTCCACTTGCATGGAATATCATTTTCCATCCCTTCACTTTCAGCCTGTATGTGTCCCTAGGTCTGAAGTGGGTCTCCTGTAGACAGCATATATACAGGTCTTATTTTTGCATCCATTCAGCCAGTCTGTGTGTTTTGGTTGGAGCATTTAATCCATTCACATTTAAGGTAATTATCAATATGTATGTTCCTATTACCATTTTCTTAATTGTCTTTTATTTGTTTTTGTAGGTCTTTTCCTTCTCTTGTGTTTCCTGCCTAGAGAAGTTCCTTTAGCATTTGTTGTAAAGCTGGTTTGGTGGTGCTGAATTCTCTTAGCTTTTGCTTGTCTGTAAAGGTTTTAATTTCTCCATTAAATCTGAATGAGATCCTTGCTGGTTAGAGTAATCTTGGTTGTAGGTTTTTTCCTTTCATCACTTTAAATATGTCCTGTCACTCCCTTTTGGCTTGCAGAGTTTCTGCTGAAAGGTCAGCTGTTAACCGTATAAGGATTCTCTTGTCTGTTATTTGTTGCTTTCCCTGGCTGCTTTTAGTATTTTTTCTTTGTATTTAGTTTTTGATAGTTTGATTAATATGTTTCCTGGCATGTTTGTCCTTGGATTTATACTGTATGGGACTCTCTGCGCTTCCTGGACTTGGGTGACTATTTCCTTTCCCATGTTAGGGACGTTTTCAACTGCAGTCTCTTCAAATATTTTCTCAGACCCCTTATTTTTCTCTTTTTCTTCTGGGACCCCTAGAATTAGAATATTGGTACATTTAATGTTATCCCAGAGGTCTCTGAGATTGTCCTCAATTCTTTTCATTCTTTTATCTTTATTCTGCTCTGCAGCAGTTATTTCCACTATTCTATCTTCCAGGTCACTTATCTGTTCTTCTGCCTCAGTTATTCTGCTGTTGATTCCTTCTAGAGTATTTTTAACTTCACTTATTGTGTTATTCATCATTTGTTTGCTCTTTAGTTCTTCTAGGTCCTTGTTAAACGTTTCTTGAATTTTTTTTCATTCTATTTCTGAGATTTTGGATCATCTTTACTATCATTACTCTGAATTCTTTTTCAGGTAGACTGTCTATTTCCTCTTCATTTGTTTGGTCTGGTGGGTAAAAACCTTCCTCCTTCACCTGCTGCATATTCCTCTGTCTTCTCATTTTGTTTAACTTACTGTGTTTGGGGTCTCCTTTTCCCAGCCCACAGGTTTGTAGCTCCTCTTATTTCTGGTGTCTGCCCCAGTTGGTGAGGTTGGTTTAGTTGTTTGTATAGGCTTCCTGGCAGGGGGGGACTGGTGCCTGTGTTCTGGTGGGTGGGGCTGGATCTTGTCCCTCTGGTAGGCAGGGTCACGTCTGGTGGTGTGTTTTGGGGTGTCTGTGATCTTAGTATAACTTTAGGCAGCCTCTCTGCTAATGGGTGGGGTTGTGTTCCTGTCTTGCTAGTTGTTTGGCATAGAGCATTCAGCACTGAAGCTTGCTGCCCGGTGGGTGGAGCTGGGTCTTAGCATTGAGATGGAGCTCTTTGGGAGAGCTCTCGCTGATTAATATTACATGGGGCACGGAGGTCTCTGGTCGTCCAATGTCCTGGACTCAGCTCTCCCACCTTGGCAGCTCAGGCCTGACACCCGGCCGGAGCACCAAGACCCTCCCAGCTGCATGGCCGCTTCTTACGTCAAAGTCTCTGTGGGACCATTGCAAAGTCCACAGGCCTCTGCATGACCCAAGCACCTCTCACTACCAGCGCAGTCACGTTGGCATGCACCACCCAGTAATTCCAACTGGAGCTGCCATTTTAATGGCTTTTGATATTAATTGCCAGACTGCTCTCCAGAAAGCTCACAACAATTTGCATTAATACCAAATTTATACAAGAGTGTGTATTACTTTGCCATCTCCATTATGGTAGTGAGAGTTAACATATTTTCAAATAGTTTCCAATTTAATGGGTGAAAAATGTCATATCTCTGTTCCTTTTATTTTTCATTTTTTTATAACAGTCCTAATCTTTTTAATTCATTTATTTTATTTATTTTTGGCTATGTTGGGTCTTCATTGCTGTGCGCAGGCTTTCTCTAGCTGCGGTGAGCTGGAGCTACTCTTTGTTGCAGTGTGCGGGCCTCTCATTGCAGTGGCTTCTCTTGTTGTAGAGCATGGGCTCTTGGGTGCGCGGGCTTCAGTAGTTGTGGAGCGTAGCATCAGTAGTTGCGGCTTGTGGGCTCTAGAGTGCAGGCTCAGTCATTGTGGTGCAGGGGCTTTGTTGCTCCGCGGCATGTGGATCTTCCTTGACCAGGGCTCGAATCCATGTCCCCTGATTTTGCAGGCGGACTCTTAACCACTGCATCACCAGGGAAGCCCTCTGTTCCTTTAATTTGCATTTAATTGGTGAGGTTGAACTTTGCTTTTCCACACAGAAGGACTGTTTTTATCTCACAGTTTATATATTTTCCATCCATGTTCTTCCTCCATTTTTCTGTTGTGTGATTATCTTTTTAAAAATTAATCGGTGAGTGCTTTGCACATCTGCAGTTTATTAACTCTTGGTAATATATACTCCAAATACTTTTCCCAGTTTTTAGTGAGCTTTTAATTTTGTTTACAGAATTTTTTTTGACGTGTAGGTTTTATGTTTTGCAGCCAGCCTGTCATCTTTTCCTCTATAGTTTTGTGTCAGAGATGCTTAACTGTTTCTGTGCCATGGACCACTCTGACAGTCTAGTGAAACCCATGGATTTTTTCTCAGATTAATATTTTAAATACCTAAAACAAAACAGAGAGGATTTACAAAGAGAAACAATTATACTGCAATCTAGTTATCAAGATGATAAAAAACAAATTTGTGATACAGTAACATATATACAAAAAGATCTAGCAGCAGGTCTCACATGCACTGAGATCTTGAAGTAGTGATGAATGCAAATGATATTTCAAGGTATTAGAACTTTGTAATATGATATGAAAAAATATGTAGTTTCTGTGGGTGACAAGGTTAGGTACTTGCTTTGTCGCCTGTATCAATAACTGAAAGAAATGCTCTTAGAAATTAATGAAAAGTTGGTGAAAATAAAGCTGTCACTAAGATTTCTGGATGTCTAAATTCTTCCACAGACCCATGACCCCAGGTTAGTGAATATCTCGAGGCACTGAAGTAATAGCTAGAGGTAATCTTGTCCATTTTGCTGTGTCAGGCAGAGTAACCCAAACACCAGGCAAAGGGGTATTTTCTACTTTTGTTTAGGATATCTAGGTGAAAAAAATTTACAGTCTCATTTATTAAACCATGAACCTTATTTAATATTGTTAGGAAGATACTTTTTCAAAGCTTCTACTGCAAACAAGTTTCCGGCAGAAGGTAGAGGTATTGTTTGTAATAAAATAATATTGATAAAACAGATTGGAAAAGTGATTTTTGTGGTTATTCCACAATGTTAAATTATGGTAATTATATCAGCAACATATATGGATGGGTTGTTTATTAAATAAAAATCAGACCTGAAGGTCTGATTTCAAGAATCTGAAAGTTAATTTCTTACTGAATGATCTTTCTTTTGTTGCAACACTTAGGAAGCAAGTGGTCCATCAGCCCTCAGGGCGTAACCAAAAGGGGAGTGAACCGAATTTTCTTCCAGGTCATCCCCTTTAATAAAAGTCCTTTTCAAAGTGAAAGGCTTGCAAGCTGTGCTTGGCTAATTTGCCAACAATCACTGGACTAATCTTCGCTTTACCTACTTTTGTACTTAGTTACATCCCCCAAGTATGTTTTTTTCATCTCTCTGAATAGTGTATGGATATAGGGCTGAAAACCTCTATTTTATCCTCACAGGTTACAGAAGAGTGAGGTAATCATATCACTGTTTTAAAATTCTAATTCCTGTGTATCCTATATTCCAAGTGATTTTGCATTCCTCTGCCCTGAAATTGAAACCCTCCTTATCCTTTATCAATATTAAATTCTTAATTATTCAGAAAGTTCTATGGGTAGGTTCCTTCTAGAAATGAATACTCTGGGAGGGGTGGCAGATGGGACAGCTGAATTTGGTAACAGGGTCCCTGCTTTTATTTCATTTCTAGACCAGCAGCATCAGCATAGCCTGGAAACTCGCTAAACATGCAAATTCTCAGGCCTTACCTTAGACCTACTGAATGAGAAACCCTGGAGGTGGGACCAGCAATCTGTGTTTTATTCAGCCTTCCAGGGATTCTGAGGTCTGCTCAAGTTCTTGAGATACAGACTTCTGAAATGGGTCTGAAATAATTGTTCAGAGGACTGTCTAGAATGCTAAAGAAGGAAGTGATGGTAGGTCCCAAAGATGACAGAAGAGAAGATAAGGAGGCAGAATGGGGCTAGAAGAGGGTGGAGCCAGCAGGGCCCTTCTAGGATCCAGGATCATGAGCTGTGTCTATGGGGATGACGGTGTCAGATGGACAACCAAGTCCCGGCTGGCTTGAGGAGATGTCAGAAAACATGCAGAAACTCTAGTCACTGGCTCACTGACGGAAGGTCATAGTACATGGCATGAGGCAAATGCAAATACCTCTGACACTAAAACTAATGAGGGCTTGTAGTACTTACAGAATGTTTACTACCTGACAGATTACCTGCTAAGCGATCTAAATGAATTATCTCATAGGTTTCTCACAAACATTATCCACATTTTGCAGCCTGAAGAAACTGAGAGACAAAGAGAAGTAATGCGCCCAAGACTACCCGGTGAGTGATGGTGGAGCCGGAATGGGAGCCAGGCTCTGAAGCCAACAGCAGTGTTTTAATCACCACTTCATCCACCTTCCCACTTTTCACAAATACAAGTCAGCCTCTGCCCAGGGAAACAGGGAATGTTCGCACCTGTTGCCAGTCTAAAAGCAGCCTGACAACATCTGTAAAGCCTTCAAGAATAATTCACACTCACTGCATTTTCCTCACCACAGTGCAAAGTACCTGCTCTCACCAATCCACAGGGCCTTCGCATTTTGCCTCTAGCAAAGAGATGTGAAGCTCTGTCTGCTCTCTATCAAGGCCAGTATCATTCAAAGGAATCTTAAAAAGCCAAGATAGGTGGTTCATTTTTAAGCCAATATAAGTATCTATAGCCTGTAAACTAGGTTTTAGGAACGTAACTGGACCATGCTGTGGTGGCCTCGCCATTGTTACAAAATGGTGGTAATTATATCAACAACAATTTATGGATAGGCTGCTTATTAACTATATATAAGATCCAAAGATTTGGTTTCGACGACAGAAAATGAATTTCTTCACTGGAAGATCTATCTTGTCTTTTGAAACTGAGGGAGCTGTGACAAATGGCCTGCAGGATATACGTGAGCGGCCGAGCAGTGGCGACGAGTGGAGACCATTATTTTATAAGCTGTCCCTCCCTCATCTGCAAGTTTCTCACCAGGATTTTCATTCTTTTCAAAGCAGCCTTTCAACCTGGATGAGGCTGACTACGAGGTGGGGTAGCGCAAAGAATGGAGACAACACATCCCAGGAGAGGACTCCCTCATCCATGTCATGCCCTCCAGGCTTCCTGGGGCTGGGGTGGGGGGATTCCAGAGGGTCTCGGTCAAGGAAGACTGTGCACCCGCCCTCACGAGTCAGGAAATGCGGACCACATTCTGTTGATCTCTGCTGGAGAGTAGAGTTCTGACTTCTGGAAGGACTGGACAGAAATGCTTCTAAGGGGTAGACGCTGGATCCTAACAGAGACAGGAGTGGTGGCATGAGCGAGCGACGGAAAGGAGGAAGCCTGGCTCTGTGTGTGGTTTTGGAAGGTTATCTTTCCACCCAAGACAGCTGGCTGAGGCTTCCCAGTTGTCTCAGCACAGGACTAGCCTGTCTCCTGGTGCTGGCCGGGATCTTTCAACCTCCCAGGAAGGCTTTGCGTACCCTGCTTTGTCGGGTTCAAGCTCTTCCCTAGGAATGGGATGGAGGCTCAGAAGGGGCTTCTCACCTGCTCCTGCGGGGGTGAGCGGAACTCCCTGGTCTTCCGAGCAGTCAGGGCCGCAGACATGTTCAGGGCCTGCATGAGTTCATTGTAGCGGAACTTCTGATTCGCCTGGAGCTTGGAGACATAAATGTCACCAAAGGCCACGATGGCCTCCACCCGGTGTTGCAGCTCACAGTCACAGAGATAGCTGAGGAGCTCACACATCTGCAAAAGTGTACACACACATGAATATAATAATACTTCATGTACATTGGTGAAGCGGCTATCATCCCCATTCTACAGATAGTAACACTGAGACTTAGGCGATTTAAGGAAATTGCCCAGTGTCACACAGTAAGCATAGAGCTATTACTGGAATCCAAGTTGGCCATTACTGGATGACTCTGGATTAGTACTTGAACCCAGAGCCCAGCTCTTTACCGCTGAGCCAGGAGAACAACAGGAAAATGAGCTCATTAAACACCGAGCGTGTCTGCCTGTGGAGACAGAGAACAGCATGTAGGAGAGCGTTTTCCCAGGGCTCTAAGCTCAGTACGGAAACCACCACTGAATGGTACATATGAGCACTGGGTCTCCTTCCTGACATCTTCTGGTGCTGGATGATGGGAAAGCGAGACTTCTGCTTCCCTCCCCATGTTTCATTGTTTTTGTTTATCAGCACTGTTTTTCTATAATCGATTGATATAACTAATCTTATCGCCATTAGAATTTATACTAATAAGAAAATAATAGCCCTACCTTATTGAGCACTAGCTATGTGCCAGACACTGTGCCAGGCACTTGCCATACTTTATGTGTGTTCCTCATATTTTTACTAAAGCAGAAGTTCTATTTACCCACCTCCACTTAACCCATCACACGTGACTAAAGAACACTCTCCAGGGCTTCCCTGGTGGCGCAGTGGTTGAGAGTCCACCTGCCGATGCAGGGGACACGGGTTCGTGCCCCGGTCCGGGAAGATCCCACATGCCGTGGAGCAGCTGGGCCCGTGAGCCATGGCCGCTGAGGCTGCGCGCCCAGAGCAAGAACACTCTCCAGTGTGTCTGGGCACAGACAAGGCCCCTGGTGGTGGGGTGCTGTCACCTAGCAGGACAGTCTCTGTACATCTGCCCACCTCTGCTCCAGCCAGGTAAACTGGGACCCAGAGCTTATGCTCGTCCTACTTGTGATTATAATTACAACATTTAAAGTCATGTGGGTGAATGAAATAGGAAAACCAAGTTGAATGACTAGGGAACATCTGTGAAAGGCAAGGTTTTTTTTTAAAAAAATGCTAAAATTGAGTGTGAGTTAGACAACTATAAAAAGTTGGGGAAAATCATAAAAATCTAGAAGCATTTTGCACTCAGGTTGCTTTCAATTACCTCTAAGTCTGCAGCCTACCTTAAAGACCCCAAAGTTGTAATCATAGATGGCGCATGACAGGTGTCATCCACGGAAAAGAGGGGACTCTATGTGCCCGTCAGGGACTCACATTAAAGAAGAAGTCTTGCCCCAAATCATGTGCATATAGATACCTGCTTCAATTAAACTGGCTACTGCAGGCATACTTATTTTCTTAATTTTAGAGTTAAGAAAAGTTACAATAAAATAAGCCAACTCTTAGTTTTGACATTTTCCTATTGTTTTGCTGCTTTATCTCATTTATTTCTGCGCTAATATTTATTTCCTTCCTTCTGCTAAATTTGGGCTTGGTTTGTTCTTTTTCTAGCTCCTTGAGGTAAAAAGTTAGATTATTTGAGATCTTTCTCCTTTTTTTTAATGTAAACATTTATTGCAATGTACTTCCCTCTTCTATTTTTGCTGCATCCCATAGGTTTTGGTAATTTTTGTTTTCATTTACATTTGTCTTGAGGTAACATCTTTTTTTAAAAAAATTAATCATTAAAAAAAAAAAAAAAAAGAAGAGGTCTTGGCCCTCCATCAGAATAGCACATTTCTGTTTTAATAAAATATTTAAGGTACATATGTAAAATTCGTTGTACTTCTCCTCTATATTCAATGTTTTGATGAAATGGCCACCTACCAATCCCATCATATTGGATAAGAGAGCTTTGACTGCAGATTTTTTTTTTTTTTTTTTTTTTTTTTTTTTGCGGTACACGGGCCTCTCACTGTTGTGGCCTCTTCCGTTGTGGAGCACAGGCTCCGGATGCGCAGGCTCAGTGGCCACGGCTCACGGGCCCAGCCACTCCGCGGCATGTGGGATCCTCCCGGACCGGGGCACGAACCCGTGTCCCCTGCATCGGCAGGCGGACTCTCAACAACTGCGCCACCAGGGAAGCCCAGATTATTTTTTATAATATATTTTATGGTAAAATGTTTCAAATTATATTTTTTAACAACACATTTTACTATTATGTTTTACTATATCATCATCCACATTTTACAAATCATAAAGCCAAGACTGATGGGCTACTGACTTGGCAAATTTATTTAGCTAGTAAGTGGCTGAGGCACAGGAAGTGAAATCCAGGGATGCCTGAACCAGGGTCACTCCACTAAGATCAACTGCTCTCCTCTATTTCTTTTCTTTTCTCTTTTTTTACTTTCTAGAAAATTTACTGAAGTATAGTTGATTTACAGTGTTGTGTTAATTTCTCCTCTATTTGTTTTCATTTCTCTCTTCTCAGTGCTAAGAAGACAAAGGTCACCATCCTCTTCCGCGCATCACTGATGCTAGCTTACGTCTGGTAAGACTAAGCTGCGCGAGGGGGCAGCTCTCAGTGAGCAGGACGCCCAGCACAGACGGCACTTTCTCTGAGTGCCAGTGTAACAGGTTCACGTCAGGCTTGTGATCGGAGCACGGCAACAAATGAGAGCGGCTGATGAGTGTGGTCATTCTACAAGCCAGTTCCTCTGGTCAACTCCACGGCCAAAGGCTCCTCCCCGTCTCCAGACAAGATGTCACAGATGAGCGCTTTAGTCCCAAAGGGTAGGAGAGAAGACCAGGGAAAATCCATCGGTGGGACCAGAAAAACAGTTCTAAAGCACACGCTTTATTGACGAGGGCTGGTATTTTCGTTTTGGTTTGGGGAGACTTAGGGAGTAACTTCCAGCTCAGAAACAAGCAGGACCAGTGGGCGCTCTCCCTGAGCATCTCTGCTACACTCCACATTCAAGCCAATGCACACAGTCCTGGCGTCACCACCAGGCTGCACTGTCACCCTCCCCAGCTCTTTCCAAGGGCAGGATGCTGGTTGCCCCGAATTACCTGCAGCTTGACGGACTCCGGTAATCGGGTCTGCAACAAGCCTTTGACGGGAGCCTCCTTGCTGGCCTTTTCCCCAGCCTCCACAGCCTTCTCCTCCACCTGGGTCACCTCCTCCTTCTCTGCTCCGTCCTGTGTATCCCCACTGTGCTCCCCAAACACGGAGGGGTCGATGACAAGGAGGATCTGCCGAACATCGTCATCGTCAAACACCCCCATGACCAGCAGGGTTCCGATGAGTTTCAGCACAGGCACGAACTGGAACTCCACGGACCCCCCGACGGGGTCCCGGATGTGAGCCCCACTGCACCGCACTGCCTCCGTCAGCATGCTCAGCGCCTTCGTCTTGAGAAGCTCCAAGGGAATCTCGGGGCTCTGCTTCTGGTGTTCCTCGCTGGTCATGACAAAGCAGGCGGGGGAGAACCTGAACCCTGGCTTGAGGCACGTTCTCGGGCCCACCCCAGGGAGCCCATGCCTCTTGGACTCGTCCGGGTACAGGCGGATTTTCCTGGTGCTGCTGGTGATGGGGATGATGTACTCATTCTTCATCATCAGCTTCCTCTCCTTAGCGCTGGCCAGGTGGATGCTGATGAGAAGGTCATAGAAGCCGGAGCGCAGGAAGCCAGGGAGGTACTTGTTGTCAATGGCGTAGAAGAGCTGGGAGAGGTCCACGTGGCTGCACAGGGCGTAAGCCACCCGGCTGTTTCCCAGGGCGCACAAGGCGCTGTAGAGTCTCAGCGTGTGGTAATGGAACCACATGAGGTCCTCCTTCTCGCAGAGCTCCAGGATGTCCACACACCTGAGGAGGAGACAAGCAATCAACCACTCCAGGGGGAGAAAACTGCCAGAATTCAGCAGAGCGCTGACCCTCGGAATCCCCACGCGTCTCACCCGAGCCAAGGAAGGCAGAGCGGGTAGAACCTGGAGGAGTCTCTCACGGGTTATCATTCGTCCCACCATTTCTAACTATGAGGGTCTCAAAAGTCTGTAAGACTTAAAAGCCGCTAGCTTACCAAATATCAAAGTCCCCACTATTAGGGAAAAACCCAACTCAGAACTGAAAACATTCAGGTACATGACAGGTGACTCGGTCCTCTTATTTGTAGGCTCAAGGGGATCCTCTGTTTCCTGATGTAAAGCCCTCCCATCAATTTACCATCTGCCTCATCTATGGAATCTCCAGTTTACCATCAGCCATGGGGCTATCCTTTTCCTGAAAACAAACACACACCCGCGCTCTTGTCCAGAGAGGAAACGCCTTCCAACCTGTGATGAGTTGGCGTAGTCAGGTAGCCGGTTCACTTTCTCCATCCTGACTGTAGAGATCTATTTGCTGTGTATTATTCCCGTGTGTGCGGGGGCCCGGGGCTCTGATCTCTGCTTAGATTTTTCCATTTTGTCTTGCTTCTCACTGAGAACCTGAGGACACTTTGCAATTGGCTTACTTGGCTGGTCTCCTGGTCTTTGCTGCTCCTTCCCTACACTAGCCTGCCCTTCTGCTGCCCATGACCCAGTGGAATACCTAAATGTGAGCTGTGCCGGTGTCAAATATCTCCATCCTCTATTGCTTTATCTTTTCAGTCCAAGAGATCAAGGGGTAATAACATCCATAAAAATAAAACTTACTTAATTTTTTTCTATGGACAGAAACTGAACTAGATTTTCCCTACACAATTTAATGTTTTCTCTCTCAGCAATCCTTTGGGTGGGCATTGATCTCACCGTACTGATGAGAAGACTGAGGCCTGGAGTGCATGAGTAACTCACTCAAGGCCACACAGCCAGGAAGTGATAGCGCTGGAATTGAATCTAGGTCATAATCCAGGAGCATCTCTTTTTTTAAATTTTTATTTTTTATTTTTATTTTTTTCGGTACGCGGGCCTCTCACTGCTGTGGCCTCTCCCGTTGTGGAGCACAGGCTCCGGACGTGCAGGCTCAGCGGCCATGGCTCACGGGCCCAGCCACTCCGCGGCATGTGGGATCTTCCCGGACCGGGGCACGAACCCGCGTCCCCTGCATCGGCAGGTGGACTCTCAAACACTGAGCCACCAGGGAAGCCCCAGGAGCACCTCTTAAAGAGTGGGGACCAGGAGCCTGATTCTTGGTTCTCTAAGCAAGCTAGGCATGCCTCATTCTTCCCCTTCTTGCCATCAATAACATATAATTTCTGAGCCACGCTAGGGTTTTTAATTAAGCGCATGGAAATATCCCTGAGTGCAGGTACTCGGAGCTACAGTGAAAGCCCTGTGGCAGACACGTCACTGTGAATATCATGCTGTTTCTGAGTGAATAATCAAAGTGGGGAAGGGAAAGAAGAGAAACCGAGCCTTCGGGGCAATCAGCAGTCGTCTTGGGCCCTTTGCCAATGGGGATGATACTCCTTCCCTTCTGGGCTTGCTGGGTACTGCTTCCCTGCCTCCCGGGCCCGGCCCTTCCTCTCTGGGCCCCCCCACTACCTGTTCTCCTCGGGGATGTAGAGCGCCATCATCTGTAGAGGCTCCAGGCACTGCACCACCCAGCCATGGCGGTCGCTCACCCGCTCCGTCTCCACCTTCAGGAAGCTGCTGGGCATGCGGCTCCAGAGGACGGGCTGGATGGTTTGGACGTCCAGCCGTGGTGGGCACTGCGGGACGGGGTTTTTCTCTTCACTCTTAAATATGGCTGCCGACAGGGGCATGGCGTTCTGGGGCAAGGCAGAAAGGCATCAGGGAGGAGAATACACGTGCAACACAGAGATGCTCAGTGGCTGGACAATACACCTGGCCCATGTTGACCAAAAGGATGAGCATACATTAAAAAGAGACAAATGCATCCAGGGACCAACGAGGGCTTCACCGGCATCAATGAAGACCTGACATAATGGGTTATGTGAACATTCATTAATTCTTTCGGTACTCAACAGAAGTGGGAGAAGGGGAAAATGGGAACCTTTCTACTGTTGCATGAATTTCACATGGAAGTGTAGACGTTTGGGAGGCATATGAGAAGCAAGAGGTGACAGATTCCCGGTTTTCTCAGGCCTGAGCTTCTCCCCCTAATGGTCAGCATGCCCCCTCATGTCACAGATATTAGATGAGGGGACAGATACATACCTTCAGCTTCCCAAGTTCAAACTGAAACAAAGAGGTGCTTGTAGGCTGCAGGAAGACCGCTGGAAACACCTTGGTATTGGGCTCCACCTGGAAAGCAAAACAAATCCAGATGTTTGCCCAGAATTATAAACCCACAGGGGGCTAAGTCATGGGTGTTTCAATCAACACCCTCACTCCAACTTGAGCTGAAAGAGGGCAGTTAACGGCCTGCTGATTGCCCACTGCTCAGAGATTCCCAGAGACCCGGTGCCTAACCGTAGCAACTGTCACTGCTCCCACCTTCAACACTCCCTTCCTCTCTCCACTCGGGGCCGAACAATCTCATGCCCTTTCATTTCCTCCCTCGGGTAACCAAAGCCAGCAGCTTTCTGCAGTGCTCAGGGGAGCAACCCACCGGCCACCGAAGGCAGGGCCTGCTCTGGTCACAGAACGAGCTGAGGCGCTGGCTCTTCACAGAGCACGGAGACCGCCCCCCCCGCAGGCCCACAGCAAGCACCACCATCTATCATTCCTGCCCTGGAAGGTGACAAGGGAGGGTGGTGCGGTGGCTTCAGTATTCTTTCTCAAGGCACACGGGCGTCAGTCAGGCAAAGCCGGGGGGACCTACAGCAGAGCGTCGCAACCTCAGCCCTATCGATAAATGTCTCCAGAGTTGTCAAATGTCCCTGAAGGGAAAAGTGCCCCCACTCGAGAGCCCACTTTGCAGGCAGGGACCACGCGGCGCTTCCCTGGAATTACACGAAGAGGCTGCTCCTGGAGCCTCTCTCCTCCCTCAAAACCGTTCCCTCTCACTTGGTTCCGCTGGACTTCTCTCCACCCCTTCCTCACTCTCCATGATTTTAGTTCTTACATTAAAAGGTGCGGGATTCACCAGCTGCCTTTTAGCTGCCACTGAGATGAGGCATGTGGATTGATTTACTTATGACATCAGGGGCTCCGCTTATCCCTTGCTCGCCTTGACGTCGGGCTTTTGATCAGACTCGGAAGAAGAAATGGAACGTTAATTCCACCAACTAAAGTCCTTTGCCTTTAAGCAAATTCAGACATTAGGACATTCTTGCAACTCTCCCGACCCGTCACATTAGGGGCTGCTGGGTATTGGGAACATACCCTAAAAGTGTCCCCCAATGAGTCACCCTCTTGTACAATCCCCTCTCCTAGAACCTGTGCCTTGTTTCCAGCAAACAGAATATGGCAAAAAGCGACTGTCATGCCCTTGATTGGGTTACACTGTACAAGACTCCATCTCAGCAGATGGGAGAGGAAGATGGTCCAGACAGCCTCGGAGAAGTAAACTGCTATGTTGCCAGAGGGCCATGTGACAGGAGTTCCAGGGGGGGGGGTCTCATGGGGCTGAGAGTGGCTGGCCCCTGGCTTCAGCCAGCAAGAAATGGAGCCCTAGTTCTACAGATGTAAGCAAATGAATTCTGCCCACAACCATGTGAGCTCAGAAAAGGACCCCGAGCTCCAGAAAAGAATGCAGCCTGGCTGACACCTTGACTGCAGTCTTGTGTGACGCTGAGCAGAGGTCCCAGCTAAGCTGTGCCCTGACTCCTGGCCCGTGGACACTGTGGGACAATAAGTGAATGCCTTTAAGTCACTGAGTTTGTGGCAATTTATCAGGCGACAGAAAACGAATAGAGCAGTTTTCCTTTCTGCCGGGATATTTGTTACAGGCTTCTTGTAAATAATGAACTTCCTCAAGGCATTTAGACATAAGAATTATAAACATACATTTTTATGGCTGGAAGTGACTTAAAAGATTGTCTGGTCCAGTGCTATCATCGGCTCACGATGAAGAGGCCAGACTGCTTAGACCCTAGGCGTGCACCCAGCACGTGGCATCTGAGCACACTGTAGTAGGCTTACGTTTCAGATGAAACATTTGCTTTTACCTGATGCTTCAGGTACCCATGCATGATGTGAAGGGATGATGCCAGTAAAACTAACAGGTAGGGAGGGGGCTGCTAGAATTGCCTAGGCTATGTCTGAAATAAGCTTTGGTAAGGACATTCAACAATCATTTAGTGCCTATCACGTACCTTCTTTGTGCCAGGATCTGGGTTTATGGGTGAGAGACACATATGGGAAATTCTGATTTGATGCTGTGTGACTTTGGCCACAAGGCAAGACTCATCTCTGGTCTGGCCCCAGATTTCTCAAATACCCAACAGGTAACATCTAGAACAATGTGTGAACTTGAAGCAAGCAGAGGGCTGGCAGCTGAGAAAACTTCACCTGGACCAGCCAGGTGAAGAGAGAGAGAAATGCATTCAGCCAGAGGTTTTCTTTGCTGAGCTAAATTGTACCAGTATAGGGAGCGACAGGCTGAAGAGGGTGGTACCTTTTTAGGTCCCTCAGGAATTGCCCCTGCAAACTTCATAAACTACCCAGTCAAATGCCAGGGCCCTCCTCAAACCTCCTTGCGGAGAGGAGGTCCTTGAAAGCATCTAGGATGGGTGCCCTGGGATGGGTTTATTTCTACCGTGCAGAGTACACTCCCACCACGATGAACAATGGGAACGTCTCTTCAACCACTAAAATAACAAGAACACACAAGGGTGAGCTCCTGATGGGTGTACATAAGGAGAGAAGCTGCAACTGGTGGTGTGGTAAGTGGAATACTAGACGGCCCTCCTGACCCCTGGGGTTAGTCCCCTGATCGTGTATGTCACAGGGCAAAAGGGTTTCTGCAGATGTTAGTGAGGCTACTGGCCAGCTGACCTTAAGATAGACAGAATATCCTTGTGGGCCTAATCCAATTGCACGAGCCCTTAAAAAAGCAGGCGTTTTCTCCTGCTGGGGGCAGAAGGGAAAATCAGAGAGAGTCTTGAAGCCCGAGAAGAACCAGATGCGCCCTTGTTGGCTTTGAAGATGGAAGGGGCCACGTGAGAGGGAATGTGGGCACCTCTGGAAGCAGAGAGGGGTTGGCCGGCAAGAAAATGGGGACTTTGGAACCTCAGCCTACAGCCACAACTGGATCCTGCCGACAACGTGAAGGAGCTTGCGGGGGATGCTACCCAGAGCCTCAGGACAGAGACGGCTCATTGCAGCCGACACCTTGATTTCTGGCCTTGTGAGAACCTGGGCAGAGAACCCAGTCAAATCTACAGAACTATGAAATGATACATGGATGCTGTTTTAAGCTGCTAATTTTGTGGTAACTTGTTAGGCAGCAATGAAGAAACTAGTGGTTTCCCAGCCGAGTTGGTCAGTTTGATAATAAATACTTAGCAAGCACTCACTAGGTACCAGGTACCGTCTCATGTACCTGGTACCTAGCTACAGGTGTTAGGGGATGCAGCAGTGAACCTGAGAGATGGCCTCTCCCCTCAAGGAGCTTACATTCTGGAAGGGGAGGCTGCATTCTAATGGAATAAGCAGTGAGCCCAGACTTGAGGCTGCCACAAAGTGCCACGGACATTCTTCCCTTTGTGTTTAAGGTACCTTTTATCACTGGCTGCTATGTTTTGTCTTTGCAACGACAGACATTCTATTTCTAATCACGTGTGAAGGTCAGGGCATAGGAACTAGCCTGAATTGAAGGGTAACCCCTCTCGTAAATCGGAACCTCACGGCTGGCTCTGCTCTCGGAGCAGTGTGGCCGGAGTGGCAGCAACTGAGGAGTATCTCTTGTACATACATTTTATTTCTCATTTCTCCCATGATTACATTAAGTGAGACAGAAAAAGCTTTTCAAATCGCGTAGCAGTATTTAACGGGGAGGTCTAGAAACATTGTTTGAGAGAACCCTCCTCTCATTGTTTTGGTTACTGGTCCTTTCTGAATGGAAAGCCAGTATATAAATATTGCTGCCCTGCTCCTCTTGAGATGATTGAAAAATGAAAATGGCTACAGCTGCAGAATAACAATTATCCCACTGCTGGGAGCCCAGACGCATGGCTGGACACGTTACTGTCTCACGGGAATGAGAAGGGTGCTGGGTGGGTATGAGCCTCCCGAGGGTCCGTGCTCAGAGTCGTGACCTCCTCCCCGTTCCCACCTCAGGGTGGGAGTGGGTTTGGACCCCTGAGCAGAGTCATCAGGATCTGTACGCATATGGAGTCACGCCAGGCATCCCGGGGTGCGGGTGTCAACATGCAGCTCAGACAGCTGACCAGCCCAGTGTCATGTGTGAAAGATGGGATACAAATGTGTTCTGCTCTTTGTTGTAACGTCTTCTCACCGTCGTGGGCTGTTTCCTGAAGCAGGCAAGTCACTGCTGCTGCAGATGCCATGGGCTATTTATTTAGGGACCTTAAAAGTGACTCGATGCTTTGGAGCTCTCTGTAGCTCAGGGAGGACCCTTCAGTCAAACTCATTTCAAAAGTTAATGGGAAAAAGCTAATGGATTCTGAAGGACGGCAGTAATGTACACAAGCCTCCTCTCGGTACTGGTGGGGAAGGGAACGTGGAATCACGAGAAAGTACTGGAAGAATGCTTCAAAGCCTGGCTGTGCAGAGGCCTCTTCCTGGGAGCGGCTCGTGGGTGGTAGTGATGATTCCACTTCTTCCCAGGAGGAAGAGTAGGTGTGCAGGGGGCTACCCCCTGCAGGAGGTCCTGGAGAGGACCACCACACCAGCAGGCCGTCCTTGGCCCCCAGGAAGGGCTCTGCCCATCTGATTTTGGTCACCTAACATTTCAGACACTTGCTGCCAAGGGGCTTTTCAGCCCAGAGGCTGTAACCTGGGGCTGATTCTGGAATCTGGGGTTTTAGCCCTTTACACAGGAGCCGGATGCTTTCAGTCCGCTGTAGCTGGGTAACCTTCCCTGGATGCTGCCTGCCACTGTCCTGGTCAGAACTCTTCAGGAGTTCCACATTTCTTCCTAATACCTCCCTACCTTTCCAAATTTGTGACTATGAACCATAACCCATTCTATTCTGTCCATCGTTCCTCAAACATACACTATGCCCCCGTCTCCATTACGCTTCTTGTGCCGTTCTTTCAATCTAGTACACTCCTCTCTCTCCCCCTGGAAGAATTCTTTGTTTCAAAATCAAGATTTCTCTGTAATAAACCTTTTCTTGATCACTCTCAATGGAAGCAGGCTCTTCCTTCTCTGAACTCGGATAACACTCTGTCCACACGTACATGAGGCTCTCCATTCTACCCCTGGAGTGTCAAGAAGGAAATCTGACTTCCTAACTTAGCCTGTCTCACAGTATGCTCTGTAGAACTCTAGGCTTATAGAAGATTACTAATTGTTAAAAAAAAAAAAAAAAAAAAAAGCTCTTCTTGGTTAAATAATATGAGAAATGCTTGGCTAGGTTTCTTTCTGAAGCATTCCTTAAAGTTTTCCTGTACTAACACTCACTGCGAAACTTCCAAAGGAAGATATAATTTGTGGCATTTCCCAAGCTTACTTGGCCATCAGAGATGAAGCTTAAAGGAGATTAGGCTTCTTGTGGTTAATGACGGGTAAACCTATATGGGTGTAATTAATGGCTTCCTCAAGTAGTTCTGTCGAAGTTCATAGTCAATGAAAGAGAAAAATTATTTATGTAAATGCATTTTAAAGCACCCTGTAAAGAAGCCACGGTGAATGAGAATAACCTTTTATTGCAAAGGGAATACTCCCCTGGCAGATCAATCAGTTTTTATAGGTCTATATTTTGAGCACAGAAGTTTCTTAAAGTGAGGAGTATCTCTGTTGACCTTTTAAACTTTGCATCTTATATAGTGTAGGTAACATGAAAGTCGCACAAGAAATACCGATGGAACCAACAAATAACCTTTTAGAGCCCATCACCAAGGAAAAGCCTTCTCATCTTCTACAAGGATGACCAGCATTTCTGATCAACCAGTAAATGAGATCTTTCCCTCTCTGAACAAAAAGAAGTCACTTTACTCTTGCCTTCCTAGACGGCACAGGACCACGTGGGTACATCAACTCCATGTGCTGTGGTGGGGATGCCACCTGTGGAGAAGACTGACGAGCTGTGCCCTGAGCACCAGGCCGGGGATGCTGCTGTCACGGCCCCAGGAGCCGCCCCTACCTGGTAGCAGGTGCCGAGTTCCCTCCCGTTGGCCGAGAAGGACAACATGCCCATTGCCAGATCCACGAGGCAGCCGATCTCTAGGTCCACGTTGCTGCGACTTGCTCTTTGGGACGTGGCCACGATGTCCCCACCCCAGACCATGTAGCAGTTGCTGCGCTTCACACTAGGAGCCAGAGAGAAGAAAAAGCACAGAATCTGGACTGGGGGCGGTTTGGAATCAAGACTCAGGATTGAAATGCCCCCAAAGCTTCCAATGAAGCTTTCCAATCAGCCCCGAATAACCTTTTTTCCTTAAATGAATTCACTCAGTTTAGGAATGTGGCACTCTATCTGCTTCACAGAGCAGAGTTGTTTCCTGGCCCATCATCCATTCATGTTTCTGAAACAGATGATGGGGACGGTAGTATTCCCACCTTAAAAGTGGGAGATAGATGTGCAGAGAGGATGACTACCTCAGGGGGACTTAGAGAGGAATTTGGCATAAGAGGCAGGAACAAAAACTCTGTGTCCTCAGTTCCATTTCAGTGCCAGGGCAAAAGGCCATCTGACACTTGAGAACTCAGGCCCACATTCCCTAGGATGGCAGGCCTGGGCCCCAGGAAGACTTGCAAAGTAGATAAAGTTAGTCTCTGATGGCCTCCCACCTCCTGATCTGTACTACCCCCCCCCCCCACCCCAGCTCCCTGGAGCCCTACCCCCTGCACTCTTCACCACCTACCAACCTGGGTCCCTTTCTCAGCTAGCTGGCTACCACCCCCCAGAAAGAAAACTCCACCATAGGCATTTAGCTTTAAAAGCCAACTATAATAACTAAAAAGCCTTTCAACTCCAAAGCCTGTTTTTTATTTTTTGCGGTACGCGGGCCTCTCACTGTTGTGGCCTCTCCCGCTGCGGAGCACAGGCCCCGGATGCGCAGGCTCAGCGGCCATGGCTCACGGGCCCAGCCGCTCCGCGGCATGTGGGATCTTCCCGGACCGGGGCACGAACCCGTGTCCCCTGCATCAGCAGGCGTACTCTCAACCACTGCACCACCAGGGAAGCCCCAAAGCCTGTTTTTTTAATGGTAAGATTTCAAACCCTGGGTGGGCTTTGGAGAAGTGCTGTGGATCCCCAGAGCCCCTCACGATGGCTGCGGGCAGGAGGCAGCTGGTATGTCTCTTCCTAAGCCCAGTCCTGGTGTGGCTCATCTGAGGGACCCAGTTGCTTAAAGTAACACCAAGTGATTTGTCTCAGGCTAAAGGAGAGAGTGACTCTATACGGGATGCTAGAGCAGCCCCTTTAAACTTCCTAAGGTCAATCTGATCTGGCCTTGGAAAGCCCAGAGTTTGATTAGAATTCTCCCAGTTTTTTTCCGGTTCTAGAAGCCCATCACTTTCCCAGACAACTAGAAATCCCGTTTGTAAGCATTCCTTCACCTCCTCCCCTCGACCCTCCTCTGCGGCACCAGTCAGGCTGGTTTCTCAGGGTGAATGCCCACAGGCAGGGCCAGTGCAAATTGCTCATTCCAAAGAGTTATAGCCATTGCTAGATTTCCACTAAGGTCAAACTGTGGCGATGTCATTACTTCTTTTCAGTGATTAAAGTACGAAGTACATTAATGACTACAGAATTCAATTAATAAGGTACAGAAGCCGCAGGAGTGTCAAGTGCCACACTTTGGTCATATTTCAAAGGGTCCATGTTTGAAATGCCTGAAAACATCCGAAAATCGATCCTGTGTTTACTTATTGCACAAGACAAAGAACTAAGAGTTACTGAGCACCTGCTATCTACTGCGTCTTACGCTAGGTGCCGATGTGTCAGTTAATTTTCACAATGAATGTGGTCACTGAGGCTCAGATAAATAAAATAATCAGTCTGGCATGGCAGAGCGAGCAAACTGGAGCAACAGACCCAGCTGGGATGAGACTGTGCTTTTTGTTCTTTTGGCTGAAGAGCAAAGTCTGGAGCGGTCAACTGCTTTCGCATACTTTCCTTTAAACCAAACCAGATGCTGCATCTGGTTATAGCATCTACGCTGGGTCTCATAACATGATGAACATTCAGTAATGGTAATAAGAGTGCTGTTTATTGAGTACTTGAGTTGAGGCACTGTTGTAGGCTCTTATCTATGTATCATCTCACTTAATCCTCATAACACTCTGTGAGATGAGAACTATTATTCTCATTTTATAAATAAGGAAATTTAGACCCAGGGAGGTTAAGCAACAGGTCCAAAGTCACACCTCTAGTAAGTACTGGAACCCAGTTTAAAACGCAGGAGGTTTGCTTCCAAAGTCTGTACTCTTAACCACCCACCAACAATGGTCCCCCAGAAAACAGCAATTGTGCCTGACCTCGGGCCATTGGCCTCTGATGAGCCAGTAGCATCTGAAGAGCAAAACATTCCTGACTTTGTAGGGATAAAGTTATCATGAGAAACAACTTATTACATTTCTATACAAGCCTGCCATATGGGCAAGGACTCTAGTATCTCACTTAGGTGGAAATAAGGCATGGTCTGCTGGTTCATTTCTGGGGCATCACTGGCTAAAGATCCTTCCTTGGTGGTAGTACCAATGGACCAGTGGGAGGGGATGGGTGTGCCTAAAACATTTTCCTTGAAGATCCCTAATTTCTATTCAGTGGTTATTATTTATAAATTTGCCATGTCTCTTTCATGTTCTTTATGCTTTCAGCCATTACAAACTTTTGGGATGAGAAGTCCTGAGTTATCAGTTGCTGTGTGATGTGGTACATCTTCTTCTTTTCTGCAACTGACTTCCCTCAAGCACCCAGGGACTTTTCTCTGTCTTGTTCTTATGTTGTAGAAACTGGGGCTTGCCTAGAAATCACGGAGTCTGAGAGGGAGCCCAGGCTTCCCAACTGTCCATCTGTATCTCCCATCCCTGGGTCATGTTTTATACATGTGATGAAATTGCCCTTTATTTTGGCTAATAACGCTTCTCCCACCATAGTCCTCCCCCACCCCCGCCATTTACTTAAGGATTTTAAGCCTGTGCTTCATTCTCCCTTTATAATAGAGGCTGATATTTCCTTCTTTGGGGTGTGAGGGGAAGGGAAAAAGACGGCTGGGGGAGGGCCAACCCTGCCCCTCAGGAGTCCTCTTACCTTTCGTGGACCCGGCCTCTTTCGTCCCCCAGAGTAACAGTCACGGTACAGTTTTTATTCAAGTCAAACTTTTCACTGTACAAATGATAGTCGGGAGTCACCCATCCGACCCAGACGCAGGAGGGATCCTGTCCAGCAAAGATGCGAATTGCGTAGTAGCACTGCTGGGGAGAGACCACAGCGGGGCGTGAGTGACCCCCGCCCCTGTTGCGGGGAGCGGGCTCAAGAGGCAGAAATTATGCAGCAGCCCCCTTGACTCCCTTTTCTTAAAAAGCACACACTGTTCTGGGGGTGTACTGCACTACACCCTGGACTGGGTGAAGAGTTGATGAGAGAATCTGGTTTCCTTATTTTTTCCTTTTCTGTTGTGCTTTAGCCTAAAAAATCAGGCGTCTAATATACCACCCACTGCCCAGAAGATGCTGCTGCCGAGATCAGGGGCAGCCACTCAGAATGGTCAGCACAGAACCCTAACCCTCTTCTGGGTACCAGGGCTGCTAGGGAGAGCCAGGCACACCTTTGCCCTCAGAGAGAAGAGCCATGAAATTGCCCTGGGGGCCGGGGGTTAGAGAACTCGGGCTACACTTTCCAATTCTGCAGGAAGTCTAAGTTTTTTTAAGTCTTGAAAAACATGCTACAAAAGAAAAAGCCCACAATGTGGCCAAACGTGCTTTGTGTGGTCATCAGACTCAGTGACAGGCAGGGCTGAAAATTAAAGCCATTCGTGGGCATTGTAACAACTTGTGAATTGTATCACTGTGTTATCATAACAACTAAAGCATTGAGGTAAGTGACTGCTTCATCATTTTCTTTATGAAACGGGCACATTTATTCTTTTTTTCTATTTTGCGTCTATTTTATTTTTTTTTAATTTTTATTGGAGTACGGTTGCTTTACAATATTGTGTGAGTTTCTACCGCACAGCAAAGTGAATCAGCCGTACGTATACACATATCCCCTCTTTTTTGGATTTCTTTCCCATTTAGGTCACCACAGAGCACTGAGTTCCCTGAGTAGAGTTCCCCGAGCTATACAGCAGGTTCTCGTTAGTTATCTCTTTTATACATAGTGTCAGTAGTGCAAATGAAGTCCTTTTATGTGTAGTCTGTCCTACTTTCTGATTGGAAAAGGGTCAGCCAGACACACCTGTGCTGGCATCGTGGCTCTGGCAGCTATTAATCATGTGACCTTGGACAAGTCATTTGTCCTCTCTGTGCCTCAGAGCGCATGACATTGTTCATCTCCTGGGGTTGCCGTGGAACTTAAGAAGGAAGGTGATACAATGTGCTCCGTGAAGTGTCCTGCACATAGTAAGTGTGTGACGTGCCGCTGCAGGAATCATACTCTTGATAGTTAACCTACAAACTTGGGGTTGCAGGATAACTTTATAGAAAGGGTGACATGCATTTCTTCCAGAGGAATTTGTGTGTGTGTGTGTGTGTGTGTGTGTGTGTGTGTATGTGTGTTTTTTGGTCAGGTGCTAAAGAAGGATGAGAGAAAGAAAGAAATTAAGCAGCATTGCTTTCTGACCACTGCCTAGCTTGAAGGAAAAGAACCCAAGGCAGCCTCCGTCTTCTGGGCTGGCTCCCTGCTCCTTTTTCTCATTTGACTGCTTTCAACATTATTCCTGGCACTGCTCAGAGAGACGGGAGAATTGATTCATAGAAGTTTACATAAAAGAGCAAACAAAAGGATTACATTAAGAGTCCCCCCTTTCTCCCCCAACTGATGTTCATTTCAATCAGAAAGGCAGTGCTGGGTCCCTGGTGGCAAATAGGCACCAATTACACAATGACGCCCAATTAGCTGCTCCAGGTAGAGTTCTGTTTTGCACTGAATAACTGTTTCTCTTTCCCCCACTTGAGAAATGCCATAGATTTGTTCTGGAAGCATCAAGAAGGATATTAAAAGACAGAGTAATTGGCAATTAAAGAGGATCTCTAGACAGATCTTTGCTGTAGGGGCCATATTACCAGGCACAGCAAAGAATCAAATAATTAAAACCATAATTGAGCACATTTACTTACTGTTGTTGTATGAGAGAGTATTTCTTGCATCTGTTTCCTGGGGGGAAGAAATCCATGTTTTAGTTCTTCAGGTCTATAGAGAAGCCCACAAGTCTGACAGGCAACTGATCTACCTTTAATGATGAAAGCAAGTTTAAGAAGCTGGCTCTTTCCTATACATGAGTGATCCTGACTGGTCTTGAGACTTGTTCATTTTCAACCTGATACCACCAGGCAGGGCTGTGCCTTCCAACTCTTGGCTCTCGGCCCAGGTGTAAGTTAGAGCTAGGGGGAGGTTGGGAGATGCTAATAATGTAGGCAGGGATAACTTGGAATACATTAACCTGTTCTCTTAAGCAGCTTTGCTTGTTTAAAGCTTGGTAGATAGTAAAACTCTAGAGGAAACCCGGACCAGATATACACCAACAAAAAATAGACATTGAAGGGAAGAAAGATAGCAAGGAATATATTCCCTATCAGGAAGCAGGAAGTCACACAGCTGCTGGGCTGGACACTGGCCATAGTTATGCAAAGAAGGCAGTATTTGCCTACAGAAGCTTTCACACAAAGGCAACCACAATTGCACCCTCTCATGCACTTACATTCTTTTTACTCCAAAAACATACGAATTATAGGTTGCAAGGAGGCTAGGGACTCAGCTTGGGAAGAACAGAAACTTGTTCACTGGATGTGACCCAGTTAAGCTTGATTGGTCCCCTAATTATACGCTGCACACGCACACATGTGCACGGGCATGCACTTGTGTGCACACCCATCCTCATTTCTTCCTGACTGAAAGCAGAGGGAACCCTAATCACAGAGGAGTCCTGTGAGTTGTGCCGAGGTAGAGTGAGAAGGAGACAGACAGAAAGCCGACTTTGCAACAGACAGGCTGAGCACCTCTGAGAGCTGGAGGCTCCTCCCTCACCTTTTCTGGAAAGCGTCACTGTCCAGACACGGGCTGTGACTGAAGGAGGAGTGGCACTCCACCGGCACGCTCAGGCGGCAGTAGATCATGGTGGCGTTGCCGTTCTGCGTGCCGAACGTCTTGTGGATCACCTTGAGGCACGGAGGGCTGTCCATGGTGCCATCGATCCTCACCACCTGGAAATGCCACAGTCCTCACCTGACACAGCCTGACTCTGACCCACCCCTCCTCCCCTCACTGGCTACTTACATCAAGGCTTTATGAGAACTACAAAGGGTGTCCCGAGTGATTACAAACCATTACACTCATCCTTACGTGGACCGTGCCCTATAAAATATCACACAGACCTGCCTCTGGCTGGGGAAATGAGGGATCTAAATTAGGGATCTAAAAATGCTCACTGGGCTTTCTGCAAGGTCAAGGATGCCGGGCATGGGGGTAATGCAGTGTTGGATTTGCTGATGCTGACCTTTCAGGAAGGTGACAAGTGGCTAAAGGAGAAAATCTTTCCAGAGGTTTCCCCTGTCAGTGGGCATGAGAACATCTAAGGGAGAAGGCACCAGAAAGCCCAAAGCTCAAGAAGAGACATCAGAGTTTCCTTGGGGGGCACTGTCTCCCACCCAGCGCCTTTCCCACCTTTACCACAGTCACAGCCTGAGCGCAGAAGCTCCTGGAGGCTCCTCTACGTACTGAGGAAATTCCCAGCTCCAGGGCACAAGCACTGCAGGGGATGCACTGGAGGATGAGAGATCAAAACTGGATTTTTGAAGTAAGTGTGTGTGTGTGTGTGTGTGTGTGTGTGTGTGTGTGTGGAGGGGTGAGGGGGGGTGGGAGGGAAGAGCAGAGGAAGTAAACAGACTTACAATAATAATTTTGTTACGATCTGAGCATTTCTCCCTGCATTCTAGACAATAGTTCCTATCCTGCGGTCCGTGAGTACGCTTACGTATTTTTGTGTGGTTTGTATATTTTGCTAAGTGGAGGGTCTCTAGATTCTATCAGTTTGTCAAAGGGGTTCATGACCTCCAAAAAGATTTCTAAAGTAATGGCCAGGTAGGAATCAGAGAAATTAAAGTCTCTACTATTTAAGACCGTGGGGAAAAGCGGAGGATGAAGAATTGATACTTTGCTGAATTCAAACTGGGCAGGGAGTGAAGGGGACTTACAGTCTGGGGGAATCAAGCCATTGAATCTAACGCTTCGGTGGAGCTGACTTGTCTGACATCCCATCAGCTCCCGTCCCACCCCTACGCCATGAAAAAACCATGGTGGGGCTGGGCGATACAGAGGCAAGCAGATGTAGAACCAGAATCTGAATCAGTTTCCTTACAACATTTGGCTTCTCTGCCTCTCTGCTCCCCCGACAAGGTGGGAGCATCATAATCAACTACTACACCTCCACTTAAAAACCTGGAGACGGTTCTGCAGGAATTGAACAAAGCCTAAAAGACGTCAAGTTATGAGCAGAGGAGAACCATGTTTGGAACACATGATCCTGAGCGCAGGTACTGAACTTTTTTAGGAAAACAACATTGAAGGTCTCTGGATACTGTATTGCTATAATACCGGTATAGGAATGTCTGGAGAAAACATCGTGGCCCAAAGGTTTGGGGATGGATCTGCAAGGTGTTTACCACTTGTAAGATGCCACTCAGCTGCCCCAACTAAGGTACCTGCAACGACAGCTCTGAGGGCCAGCGAGGAGGTGACCGGGGTAGGGGCAGCCAGGGTGTGGACTTAGGCAAGCGCCACCTGGGCACAGAAGCCTCAGCGGGAGTTCAGGGCCTTGGTCCCCCCGGCCTGCCAGGGTCCCCGCAACGTGCAGCATTACCTCTATCTGCGGATGATCCTTGGGCACGTTGACAAATGTCGGGAGGCGCTTGCTGAACCACATGGCCACGTCGCGGTTCATGTTGACAGCAAAAGGCTCAAAGCCCTCTTGGAGGCCGCACATGGTATAAAACTTGAAGGTGCTGGCGTCCATCCCGAGATTCATGCGTCCGATCTGAGACAGGCCCAGAGAGCATATGGGCACAAAGCCTGCAGAACGGTGAGAGAGCCCGGTCAGCCCGCGGGACTGTCCTGGGAAGCGGGGAGGAAGCGGAACCTTTGCTTCCTCCCAGCAGGAAAGTCTCAGCAGGAAAGACGGAAAGATGGGACGGCGGCCTTTTTTTTCTTCCTGGCACATAAACTCAGCAACGGGAAGTCACATGGAGTTTACGGCTGCCCTTGGTATATGGGAAAGAAAAGTGAGTCTGGTTCAAAATGATTTGTTGAAAAAAACAATCATCTAGGTAAAATTCTTCTTAAGACATAAATAAATGTCAGCTGGAAAAGTAAAACCAATAAGAGAAAAAGTGAAATTCTTTATCCATGCCTTAGCTAAAATTGATTTTAGGCCCTGGGTAATTTTATTTATCTCTGGAGATATATATATATATTTTTGAGGTACAGTTGATTTCCAATATATTAGTTTCAGGTGTACAACACAGTGATTCAATATTTTAATTGACTGTACTCTATTTAAAGTTATTACAAAACAATGGCTATATTTCCCTGTGCTGTACAATAATATATCCTTGTTGCTTATCTCTTTGATACACAGTAGTTTGTGTCCCTTTTTTTTTTTTTTGCGGTACGTGGGCCTCTCACTGTTGTGGCCTCTCCCGTTGCGGAGCACAGGCTCCGGACGTGCAGGCTCAGCGGCCATGGCTCACAGGCCCAGCCGCTCTGCGGCATGTGGGATCTTCCCAGACTAGGGCACGAACCCGTGTCCCCTGCATCGGCAGGCGGACTCTCAACCACTATGCCACCAGGGAAGCAGTAGTTTGTGTCTCTTAATCCCATACCCCTAACTTGACCCTCCCCACTTCCTTCTCCCTATTGGTTATCACCAGTTTGTTCTCAATATCTGTGAGTCTGTTTTGTTATAGTCCTTCAATTGTTTTATTTTTCAGATTTCACATATAAGTGATAACACAGCGTATTTGTCTTTCTCTGTCTGACTTATTCCACTAAGCATAATACTCTCTGGATCCACCCATGGTGTTGCAAATGGCAGATTTGCATTCTTTTTTGTGGCTAAATAATATTCCATTGTATGTGTATGTATGTGTGTGTGTGTATAGACACACACCACATCATCTTTATCCATCCATCTGTTGATGGGCACTTAGCTTGCTTCCATATCTTAGGCCCTTACATAATTGTAAATACTGCCCCCAAACAAAACAATGCCTAAAGAATGACTTGGTGTAAACCACCTGACTTTTCTAGGTCTCAGCATCTTCTCCAGTGAAATGAGAGGTCTAATGGCTCGTGTCATTTTGAGAGTATGCTCCTAAGAAGTTTTGGATGCTAACACAATGATTCTGCTTGTTTACAAAATACAGTTTACAAACCCCATCCTCCCAGCCTTCTGCTGTAGCCCCCTCCTGAGCAGGAAAGCGAGATTTTCAAGCAGGAGACACAGAAAACCCTGTTCACTCTTACAATGACTGCCTCTCCAAGCTCTCTTCTGTATCCTCATCATATTATAACACTGCCAGGCAGAACAGACCCAAGGCAGAAGTTCAGATTATCTGGTGTTCTTGTTTGTAGGCTATTTATGAATCATAATTGTGGACCAACAAATCAGCAGAACTGGGAAAGCACTAATTATCCCAGATCTGGGAAGATGTGCGGCAGGCAGCCAGAGGGCAGCTGAGGCTGCCAGGAGAGCTCAGAAAAGGAGGAAGGGCTCGGAGGCTGGTGGCTAAAGCAGGGCTTGGAGTCCCTACAAGGAAAACCGTGTCACTCCTAGGATGGCGGTGCTTATTTAAGGGGATGTTTAAAGGTCTATTTTGAGAGAATTTATGTTCAACAGTAAGTCGCTCATAGAGACCAAAGGCAAAATGCACTCGTCCTAAAACCAGTGCTTATATACTATTATCTAAGCCACAAAGTTTCTATGTAAATAAGTCTCATAAGTGAAAGATAAATCCCTCCCAAACTGAGCTGGTTGCTTTCAGAAACTATGAACTCATTTAGGACACTATTTAATACTATTTCTGAGTAAGAGAGCTCCAGTGAATTCCTAGCAATGACGGTGACATCTGTACAAAGAGCCTCCTCCCAGGACCATCGGGAACTGGTGGTCCCACCACTCGGTAAGGCAGACGGTCTGGTCCATCAGACAAGCACAGATTCATGCACCGTCCTGAGCATTGCTGTTTCTGGCATGGCATTCGAGACTGGGATAGATGAAACTATCCCCTTCTAGAGACAGAGATTTTTATAAATGAGGAATCTTTGGAGATCTGATTCCACTATGGAATAAGGACTGATTGTTGGCAAAACTTTTGGGTCCCTACTGGGCCAGCGGGCTCTGCTCTATGCTATGAGAAGATGTGAAGGAAGGAAAAGAAACCATCTTGATCACCAGCAGCTTACAGAAGTGGGGATGACAAATGGAACGCACAAGAGTGAATGTTGTGTGGTAAGACATGCGCACCTGCAAGAGAGTACTTTGGTTTTCAACCTGGGAAAGTACCACTACAGTAGTTTTATGTTGGAGACATGATTTTGAAGCGTTCCATCCGTGATGTGAGCAGAGACAGGACATCTTAAGAAAGTCTCTCTTGGATGTGGAGAAAAGGCAACCCTCCTACACTGCTGGTGGGAATGTAAGTTGGTGCAGCCACTATGGAGAACAGTATGGAGGTTCCTCAAAAAACTAAAAATAGAGCTACTGTATGATCCAGCAATTCCATGCCTGGGCATATATCCAGAGAAAACCATAATTCAAAAGGATACATGCACCCCAATGTTCAAAGCAGCACTATTTACAATAGCCAACACATGGAAACAACCTAAATGTCCATCGACAGATGAATGGATAAAGAAGATGTGATACATATATACAATGGGAATATTACTCAGCCATAAAAAAGAATGACATAATGCCATTTGCAGCAAAACGGATGGACCTAGAGATTATCATAGGGAGTGAAGTCAGACAGAGAAAGACAAATATCATATGATATCACTTATATGTGGAATCTAAAATATGACATAAATGAACTTATTTAGGAAACAGAAACAGACTCACAGACATAGAGAACAGACTTGTTGCTTCCAAGGGGTAGGGGTGGGGGAGGGCTATTTGGGTGTTTGGGATTAGCAGATGCAAACCATTATATATAGAATGGATAAACATTCAGGGAACTATATCTGATATCCTGTGATAAAGCATAATGGAAAAGAATATGAAAAAGAATGCATATATCACTTTGCTGTACAGCAGAAATTAACACAACATTCTAAATCAATTATACTTCAATAAAATCAATAAAAAAAGGAAAGTCTCTCTTCCCCTTTCTTCTCCAATAACTTGAATGATGGGATAAGTAAGCAGCAGATTCAAAAACAATGAGGACTTCTGAATAACCCAGATCATATCAACGACCTCCTAGTTATAGACCCCCTGACAATGCAAGATGCATGCAGAAAGGAAGAAAGGTCATATCTGCATGAGGTCTTTTTTCTAAGGAACTTGGGCTCCTCATTGTTCCTAAGCCATCAGCAGAGGGGACAGTACTTTGCTGAAGATAAACCTGAAGGTTTGAGGAGCTAACAGACTTGACCAAGGTTGTAAGAAGGGCAAGTGACAAAATGGGAAAAGATCCCACACCCTCTGACTCACAGAGCAGCTGACAGTCAGTGTGCAAGAGAGGGGGTGAAGGTTACAGGGGATGAATTTCAACAGCAGTTATGTCCTAGGGCAGAGGGCTGTACACATTACAGAGCAGAGCGCTGTCCCTCTGAGGCAGAAGCCATCTCTATGGGGGGAGAGCTGAACACTGACTGAAAACAGACTCTGAAACAGAAGTTGGGGATGTCAAAGCAACAGGAGGGAGTGTCAGGGACCTCCTCGAGACTAAGTGGGCACAGCGGGGACAGCTCTGTACAGCAGCAGACGAGAAGCTAAATCCCAGGCTTGAGCCAGAAAAGAGAAACTCCAGAAAGGACCGAGAGCAAAGCTACATCTTCATGAGGCACCAGCACTTTCTCCTAGGGAAGAATACTTGAAAACTGGATATATTTAATCAGCTCCCTCCACCTGGTGGAGAGACTCTGCTCCATTTCTATAACTTCTTTACTTGAGAAGTTACAACTTCATGTAACTTGATAACTCTGCTTGATAGACAGATAAGGGGGAACAATGATGATAAACCCTACCAGCTAATATTTATCAAGTACTTTCTAGGTGTCAGGCCCTGGGCTCAGCGCTCTACAGATATAGCTCATTATTGTGCCCATTTTACAGATGAGGAAACCGAGGCCTAGCAAGTTGATAACTTACTTGCTCAAGTTCTGTCTCTTGGTAAGTATGTGGAGCCAGCATGTGAACAAGGCTGCCCGAGAACAGTCCAGAGCAAGCAATGGGGACTGAGGCCCAGATGACTGCTTTCTAATTCTTATCTCCAGTGACTGGCTTTGAGATGAACTCTTCCTTCACTTTTCAGATGATTTTCCTAAGTGTCGTGTAGTTGATTAGTTTGCCTCTAGATCAGGCAGCTGGAGACCTACAACCACAAAGCACTCCAGGCCCCTTGGAGGAGAGGGGCTGCCTTCTTCAAGTGGCCACACGGCTCCCTGGAGTTGATCTGGAGGGACAGATCCACTTGGTAAGGCCACCTGGCATTACCATGAACAATGTCGTGCACACACAAGGATTTGCACTTTGCACACAACTCAATGAATCCCTAGCTTCAAATGAGACTGGAGAAGTAAGAAAACGGAAAAATAAAGGGGAAAAGCAGTACTCCATCCCTACATGCGGCCTAGTAGAAGTAATTACGCTGACATCATTGAAGAGGTTTGAGGAGAAAATTTGCAAACGGCCTTCCTTGGAACCTAGATGTGCATAGAATTCCTGTTCTAGGAAAGGTATGTCAAGAACACCCGCATTTAAATCCTGCAGAGGACCCCAGGTTCTGATAAACTTTGAATCACAAGGCCTCATACGGCTTTGTGATTAGGAGGAGAGTCAGCCAGGAGGTCATCTTTTTATAATTCAGGAGCTTGGAAAGAAACCAATTATCTACACAATCCCAACCATGGATCCATTTTTAGTCCATTTCAAGCTGAAGAAAGACATGAGAGCAAATCACTCCCAGTAATGGAAAGACTCAGATCTTGGGGAGAGGTGGTTAAATGACTGCCCAGACCACCCCTGGGCTGTTTCTGAGAGTCTCAATCCAGCAGCTCATGTTTTACCCATTAATTTTAATTCTCTAAGCCTCACAAAGATGGTGTTCGGGGACGGCACTGAGATGGTCACAAGCCTTGTAGAAAACACAGGAAACAAGAGGCCACGTTCCCCTACCATAGCACCCATCCGGGGAGAGGATGACAGGGGAAGCTTGGGTACCAGTGTGTCTCTGCGCAGATGGTGGCAACACTGCCCGCAAGGAAGTTTCATCTGCTGCCTACGGAAGAGCTGCCAGCAGAGCTGGGGGATCTGTTAAACCCTGACGGGCCAGTGGCAGGAAGAGCCTGGGAGGCTGCCCCTGCAGACGCTGAAGCTGGAGCGAGGCAGGAGGTGCCCCAGGAGAGTGCCCGGTACAGGCAGAACAGGACACCAGCACTGAAGCCTCTTCCAGACAGCATGTTCTGAGGTCTGGCACCATGTGCAGAACTTTCTCTTCCTTTCCTTTAAATGGGATAAAAGAGAACACTAATAGCAAAGGTTTCACCGTGGAAGCTTCTGAGCTTCCAGATGCCTTTTGGCGATAACACTGTGAGCTGTGATGGTCCAGGCCAGGGAACAATGATTAGGAAAATTCTAATGAGGCCGCTAAGAGTAGATCATCTATGATACAGGAGAGGATGGAGATGACAACTTATAAATAACCCAGAGGAAAAAAATCAGCCACGAATTGTAGTGCCTGCCCCCATTCCTTCCCCCAAAGGACTAAAAACTTCGCACAGCACAACTCCCTCTGGGGCGAATGGCCTGCATCAAGGCTGGGGTGCTGGTGACCAGAACACAAACATATAGGGGATTTTGCTTGATATGGGGCTATAATGCATAAGATGTTTTATTTTCAACAGATGCTTTTCCTAACAGCTCAAGGCAAGAAGTGCTGCCTCTTTCCACTTTATGCAGAGAATAGAGATGCTATATGGTGATTCTAGGCCTCTGGGTTATGGTCATCAAAGAAAAGCATGCAGACTCCCTCTCAACTGCCCTTCCTCTGACTCCTGAGCCATCACAGAACCGAAAGAGCCTCCCAATGATCTTGTCTCTGTGTGATTAAAGTGCGATACAATACTACAGTACAGTGTGTTAACACAGTACAGTACAATTCTATGATAAAACAGAGTGCTAATAATAGACTCAGTTATTCTGAAGGTTAAATCATGTCTCTGTACACAAAAGGTCTATGAGGCATCTCTTTCATTACAGCACAGCTGATCTCTAAAAACAGAGTTCTCCTGAAACATCCCTCTTCTTTATAGTATTCTTCTGCACATACCCTAGGACAGCTCCCCATGTCATAGAGAGTGGAGTCCAAGGATGCTGGGCCCAGATTAGACAATAAAGAAAGTTTTTTGAATAAAAAGACCAAGTCTTGATGTTGGAGGCTATAATCTGCACCTTCTTTTTCTTTCCACCTTCATCTTCTGTAAATTCCGTACACAAATCTTCCAAAATGTATCGTCACTCTTTCCTGCCGTTTCCTGATTCCACTGTTACTCGACTCACATCCCCTTAGAAGAAGACCCTTCTCCTCAGAGGTAGACAGCTCATATTTTATATTCAACCTTCAGTTCCAACCCCATTCTTATAGAATTTTTATCCTGCATTGGTCGTTTGCCATTTTTAACCCACCGCTTCACACTGGTAGTTACCTTTCCGTATTTTCATCTGATTTATTTTTCCAACTAGAAAATGAACTCCTTAATTTTGCTACTATTTACAGTTGTGTATACTTTAGACCACTGCTTTTCATACCTTCAAGTGCGTAGGGACCACCGGACTGTCTTGTCTGAATGCAGTTTCTGAATCAGTAGGACAGGCATGGGGTCTGAGAGTCTGCATTTATAACAACTGGACCACACCTTGCGTAGCAAGGCTTCAGACTTTACAGAATTCTTAGAACTCTGCACATAGACAAGAGTCTTGTCTCCTCCTTAGGTTGAGCCAAAGTCTCATAGACAAGTAACCTCCCCAAATCCACACTCAGGGGAACCATAACAAGGTCTCTGGTCTTTGGACTCTTCCTGCTCTAGGGAGCTATGCTCCTTGGGGATGAATCTGAATCTTCTAATTCTTCATTTTCCTCCAGCCTCATGAAGAGAGCACTGCCTGTGATGGGTACTTGGTAAATATCTGTTTCCAAAGAGCAGTGCCAGAGGATACTCTTCTCCACTGCCCTCATGCCCATCGACATGATTTCCCCCTCTTTGCCTCTGAACCAGTGCATAAACCATTCTTTCTGCTGGCAACATCTTTCCCAGTTGTTTCCAAAAACATATTTTTCAAAACTTTGATTTTAAACCTTTTTAGAAGGCATTAAAATATGACCCCATCTGGCTTCAGTCACCCTGTCTTTCTAGGAAAATACGTTGATTTGCAACTTCTCTATTACCCCAGATATGTGGCTCTTAGAAAAATCTTTGAACCTCTTTTAAGGTACAGTTGGATATGCATGTTGCAGATAATAGATGTCTGCAAAAAGTGTGAAAGTGATTTGTAAAGCCAAAACACATTGTAAATACGTAATATTTTATATGTATTAAAAATACATACTCGGGCTTCCCTGGTGGCGCAGTGGTTGAGAGTCCGCCTGCCGATGCAGGGGATACGGGTTCGTGCCCCGGTCCGGGAAGATCCCACATGCCGCGGAGCGGCTGGGCCCGTGAGCCATGGCTGCTGAGCCTGCGCGTCCGGTGCCTATGCTCCGCAACGGGAGAGGCCACAACACTGAGAGGCCCGTGTACCGCAAAAAAACCCAAAAAACAAAAAAATATACTCATGTATTTCTGCTGCTCTTGCCTGTGCAGTTTTATCTTTTTTAACTTTCAGGGTGGGGAGGGAGCACTGTTTCTTTTTGTAAAGTCTCAAAATTTAAAGCTACCAGGAACCCTAATCATTTACAGAGGGGGAAACGAGGTAAAAAGACATTAAATAAAGTCAACCCGAGATGCCACAGGTGGGAAGGGCAGAGGCAGGACAGGAAACCAGAGCAGCCTCTTTTCCTCTCGACCTCCCTGCCTCCTTCTCGTCTGTACTGAAGCAGCAGAGAGTGGCAAAGCACCCAGCACAGGGGTGTGACCACAGCTGGTATTCAGTCACTGCCATAGAATTTTACAACTGAGAAGGATGTTGGCACTTATGCAGTCTATCATCCTGTTTTCTGGTACAGATGTAGGAGGCAAAGCCCAGAGAAGTCAAGCCAAGCCCGTCTGGGAGCCACACAGTTTGTTAGGAGCGAGTCAGCTAACTCCCAGTCCAGTACTCCCTTCTCCTGGTGCCAACAGCCTCGGTACATAACGTAGCTCTGTCGATGGGAAATAAGAAGCGCCCATCGCTCCTCTGTGTAGCCGGAAGCACTGCCCTGACTGCAGTCTATTCACGGCCATTAACAAGTGCAAGTGTGCTTGGGTTTCATAGCATGCTTGACTTTCAAAATAAATTCTGTTTCATTCAAGGGAATAGCTAAGTCAAACTTCTGTGTTTCAGTGATTCTCATCAAAGCATCAAGGTCAATTACACAGACATTCAGATTGACAATTCAATTCAGAATATGAGGATAATTCTTTAACTCACCACCTTTTCTCTCCTGCCAGGGTTATTAGTCTACATGCAATTAGCATTTCCTTTGTGATACCGGGAAACGTGAGGTACCTTAACATGCCAAGGCACAGGGCAGGGGATTAGAGGAGAGCCCCTTGGTCAGCCTCTCGGCAAGTTCAGACTTAGATTTACACTGCACACATCAACTATCACCTAATATTATTTGTCTCGATCCTTCAAAAATGATAGTATAAGACCTCATCTTCACCACCAGGGTTTCAAATCTGCAAAGGTCAGTGTGTCCTAAGTGAGGAGGTAGAAGATCTCACCCCGCTCCCTAGATTTCCTTTCATCTCGTAGAGGTGGAAGGGGGGAAAGCTGGTGGATTTACCATTGTCAATCTCGTAGTCAGCGAAGGCAAGCTCAGAGCCTTTGTTGGTGATCAGCAACTCCCCATTCAGCGTGAAGATCATGGAAGCATCATCCAGGTTAATCATACATCCAACCACATCTCCTGGCTGCCAGGTCCGTCCAAAATACCCACTCCCTTGATGCCAACGCTGGCCCTAGAAAACAAGAGCGAGGGCTCAGAGCAATGGAGGTCCTAGCCTAGAGGGCCCTGTACTACTGGAGAAATGACCCCATGAATAACTTCTCCTAATGGGCAGTGGTACCTGGTTTCTACAAGGCACTTCCCTTCCTACCAAGGACAACTCACAGGGAGAAGTGGTCTATCTACAGATGAATGAAACCAAGATATACAAGGCGCATCAGAAAAGGTGGCCTGAGTCTCCCAATACCTAGTCAGCTATGAAAACAAGCCGAACTCCCTCTAAGACAAAGTGGTAAGATTTTCCCTCATACTGGCTGCACAGTGTTCTGTGAGCCTCCCCTGAAGAGGCGAACATGGGCTCAGAGGCAAGGCAGATACGGAGGTGGCTATGGAAAGGACGAGAGTGTGCAGCCCTCCCTTTCTCCAGAGGAAAGAGTGAAGGGACAAACACTAAGTGATGATCATTCTATGGTCTCAATTAGCCAGTGCGGTGGCTCCTCCCTTTTGAAGCCAGAGATCCAGATACTCAGCACTTTTCACTTCTGGGGAAATATCTGAAGCAGAAAAACCCGGACTGAGGACGTGCGGACACCAGCCAGACTCACCCTGCTGCCTTCAAACACAAAGGCTTGGTCATCAGCCCCCAGCTCAACGTCAGGCCGACAGCCTGGCCTGGCCCAGCCGACACGCATGTCTCCTCCGGTCACTACCTCAAACTCAAAATACCACTTTCCAGATCTCACTGCATAAGAGCGCTCTACCCGGAAAAAGCGGATCTTGTCTATGCTGACTTTCTCCACAGCTGGGTCGGCTATCGAGAAGAAAAGGGAGTAGAGGGTGCAGGAGGGAGAGAGAGAACATAGGTTTAATATTTAGGGAGCATGCCTCGAAAGACTTTCAACAACAAAGGCTGATGACAGATCTGCTACTAGCCAATACAGCATTCTGTTCATAATATAATCATCACTCGTCATCGTATCATAATAACAATACAAGCCACCATTCAGTGAGTGATTGCTTTGCAGTAGAAACTAAATCTTGGTTTTTCCTCACAATAATCCTATGAAATCAGTATTATTGGAAGAAATTGAGGCTCAGAGAGCTTCACCTGTTCAAGGTCTTAGACCCCATAAACCAAGGAGAGCAAAGATTTGAACCCAGGTCTGTCTTCCTCCAAATCCATCCCCTTAACCAGGTTTTACTGTCCCACTAGCCTATGGTATCCCCTGGGGTATGAGATGGCAGTGACATGTTAAATAACCATAAGCTGGTGATTTTAATCAGTGCTAGAATTCAATTTAGAGATGACATTACCTGGCCCCAAAGTAAGCTGCTATTCACATGTTTGGAAAACAAGAGAAATAAAGGTAACTTGGTTTTGTGACCAAATATCCTGAAAAGCTCAGCTATGCTGGAGGATAACTTACTCCCTGTGGGACTATGTCATAGGCGTGCTCGTTACAGAAACATCTGTCCATGGGACACTGCTTTATTATCAACACGGCCCCTCCGCCCTCCCCCCACTTCTAAAATACACCATTGAGTTTAGCACCACCAGCATTTCTAATAGTGCAAGTCAGACCTGTTGAAAGTTAGCATTCCGCCAGAAGAAGACCTGTTTAGTAAACTGGGGCCAGAGGGAACAATCTCCGCTGATTACCTAGTTCTTGGTCTGATGGCTCAATGTTATAGCCATAGCCAACGAAAGTCCGGACAGCTTCACGAAGGCTATCCCTATTTGACTTCTTGGTACGCTCATCCAATAATGCATAGGGTACCAGACGGGGATTTCTTTTGTTCTTTAAATCCTATGTGAAGCCAGAGAAAAGAGATGCTGAGAAAATGCATTATCATCTTTACAAAGAGCTTGTCCCACTCACACACTCCCAGCAACGGTCCTGGTTTTCTCGGGTGAGTCTGCTAGCTCTTCTCCCAGTGCCTTGATATTTACCAATGTACATATTTGCTGCTTCAAGATTAAATGAGTATAAATGGAAAATTTGTACTAACATTCAAAACTAGCAGTAAAAAACCCATTTCAATAATGCCAGCCTGTGAATAAAATGAAGTGTCATGAAATTGGTTAGAAACCTCCATTCCCAAGGCAAGGCAGATGGGGGTTTGCGTGACTATTCCCTTATGAAAGAGCATGCCATGATTCAAACAGTTATGGCCTCCTCACAACAGATTCTTTTTTTAAAATTATTTTTAAAATTTATTTATTTTTGGCTGCATTGGGTCTTCGTTGCCGTGTGCAGGCTTTCTCTAGTTGCGGTGAGCGGGGGCTACTCTTCGTTGTGGTGCGTGGGCTTCTCATTGCGGTGGCTTCTCTTGTTGTGGAGCACGGGCTCTAGGCACGCGGGCTTCAGTAGTTGTGGCTCGCGGGCTCAGTAGCTGCGGCTTGCAGGCTCGGTAGTTGTGGCACACGGGCTTAGTTGCTCTGCGGTATGTGGGATCTTCCCAGACCAGGGCTCGAACCTGTTTCGCCTGCATTGGCAGGCAGATTCTTAACTACTGAGCCACCAGGGAAGTCCCAATAGTTCTTAATAGACATCTCTGCTCACAGAGAAACATCTGAAAAGGTGGCAGAGCCACAGTGGGGCCATTTCATTGTAGCAGGCACACATTTGTATTACAGTCCTCCTCGGTTCCTTACTGGGGACTAAGAAGACAATAATGACAACAGCAGTGACACGTCACCATAACCTAACCTGCTGTTTTGAACCCCCAACTCCCTTCCCTGCCGCAGTTTCCACAGCTGTGGTCTTCTTGGTTCCAGACGCGTGCAGGTTTGGAGGCTCAGGAATGAATGAACACGTGTGCACATAGCTATCCTTGAACTTCCCTGAGCCCGGTACTTACTGAGATGAGGGGGACATTTCAGAGTGAGAGGTGTACCAGATGGTTTGGGCCGAACCCTGGTTCTAAACTCCACTTAATTCCTTGCTGGGCTCTCAGGCTGCCTCTGGATAAACTAAGAACCCTGCCCAAGAATCTTGGCCCTGTGGACTGAAGTAAGGGGGCACAGGCTTCTTGGTGGGCTCGTCTGCCTCTCTCCTGGGCTAGCTTCCCCTTCAGTGGTAGATACTTGGGACCGTCCCAGAAATACTGCTGAGCTGTGACACTGATTTATGCGAGCCTTACCTTGGCCTCGGAGAGTGCACGAAAGCTCAGCCCTCCGTGAGGCAAGCAACAAGACGGGGAATGAGAGAAGATGCGGCCAGTGGCCATATACACAGGGCAACATGATCACAAGTGAACCCGACCAACAAAGGAAACGTAAGCCTACCCATTGCTGAAAAACTGGAATTATGCCTGGAGTTAATATCAATGTGACCATTACAAATTCCATCCAGCCCCATGATTCTATAAATAAGGAAGGTGCTGAGGCATGAGGAACAGAGTGCAAGGGCAACCTCCACCTTCCAGTCTAATACCCACCAAAGCAAAATGGCATTTTAATGCACGATCACATCACCTGGCTTCTCCAGCAGGCCTGACCCAGCACGTCTCACCTGTTGAATGCCATAGGTCCATCCTTGTCTTATTCTGTCTTTTGCCCAAACATTGTGTGCATTTTCTGCAAGCTTATCCACTAACATTTCTTGAGGAGGTAACAGCTTCACATCAGACAAATCCAAAGGGGCTGGCTTATAGCCATTGGACATCATGTAGCTACAAGTAAATGGAAAATACATATTTTGAACAGAACTGTACGGCTCCCCCATTCCAGATTTTAGACCAATAGCACAGGGTCAGAACACTAGGAAAACAAGGCTACAGTCACAGATTCTATCTTTGGCAGAATGGACAGCTCAGCTCTATCTCAAGTCTTTAGTAGAAGACCCCCATCCACCATCCTTTTTGCCAATGCATGTCGCAGATTAAGGCGACCATTGGAGAAAGAGGATGGTCTGTGCAAATCCACCCTTATTCCTAAGAAAACTACTCTGCCCTACAAACGATGGGCACATTCCGTGTAATGTAACATCACCCGAAGCTCCTTGGTCTCACTTCAAAAGCACAAAAGCTTATGACCACATTGGCACGGACAGGACCTTGAGCCAAATGGTTTCTTACAAATCAGCAAAGAATGATCACTCAGTCTTAGAAAACTAAACCTTCATTTTGAGAAGTTTAAAAAATCATAACATGAGAGAGTTTGTGAGCTTGAATGATCTTCATGGTTTGCTGTCCAGTCCAGGAGTCACAAATGTCTGTAATTCGACAGATAATTTGATAGATAACGTGAAGACGGGAAAAGCTCAGTGTGAGTCCAGGCAGACGCATCGTGTGAGTGGAGAGGAGCAGGGCCCTGTGTGGAGTGACTCACAGGAGAGTAACTGACCACAGTCACGTGGGAATGTGAGTCCAGGGGCATCCAGGGCCCCAAGGCCACGGACTGCCCAGATCAGGGCCAGAGCCCAAATGTGATGACCTGCAGACCAGCGCTACTCGACCCAAGAACCTGTGAGCAGCGCGAGATACAAGGTCGACTGTAGGCGTGATATTGCCCCTCGTCCACCTTCTAGGGATGCCTGACTTTGGGCAGAGTCAACATGTGTTGCTTGCTGAGCGCCGCCCCCAGCCACCTCTCAGCTGCTGCCTCTCAGATGAGCTGCTCTTGGCACCAGGAGCTGCCTCTGAGAGTGGAGCCTGGCAGCTTGGGAGTTTCACAGGGAGGAAGGGGAAGATAAGCATTTGATTAAGAGCCGGCACTGCCTTGGCTCATAAGTCATTACGACACCTGGGTGTGAATGCGTGCGCACCCGAGGCTGGCACACGTGCGGGTGAGCAAGTGAGCCAGGGGATGCACCCGTGGGCTCGCATCTGAATGTGTGAGAACACATGGCTCGGTGAATGCACGGGCGAGAGGGAGAGGACACATGCAGATTTAGGGGCCAAATTAAATCTTGGCAGTGACGCACATTTCCACAAGGGACTTGCAAGGTTGGCCCAGTGACAGAGGACTGAATCTTTGCTGTGGCTACCGACGATCTTCAAGCTCCCGTGCCAACTGCTTTTCTTATAGACCAACACAGCGTATCCATCTGAGTGCCACATCTGGCTCAAAACTAACCCTAGTAGATAGTAGTATAGGTCCAGGCAGAAGCACTGAAAATACTCTACTTCAGCCGGCTTCCGTCTGGGGGTTTCAGGGCAGTCTAGGTACCTGGTGGAGACATCCTGAGCTGGTGCTAGAAGTATCTGGGGCCATCACCTGCCTCTGTGCGTGGGCCTCCTGTCCTCCCAGTTTAAAAATTCAGACTGAAGCATTAAAGTCTCTGACCATTAAATGATCACCTACTTTTTGGGCAACTTGACCTTCCTGAGATCCTCTTCAGCAGCCGGGTTAACATGAGCGATGTGGCACCCCAGGGCCAGGAGGGTTCTGTGACGTAACAGAGAGAGGAAACAAGGGTCAACTGCAAGGTGAAGGACAGCGAGAACCCTAACCTGTGTGATAAAAACATACAATATTCATTCACTTAGACCAGAGGTTACCAGACTTTTTCTGTAAAGGGCGAGAGAGGAAACGTTTCAGGCTTTGTGGTCTTTATGTCTCCGCTACAACTACTCACCTCTGCCATTACAGAGTGAAAACAGCCATAGAAAATACACAAAGTGACGAGCTTGGCTTTGTTACAATAAACTTTTTTACCAAAGTAAGTGGCTGGTTAGATTGGCCTGTGGACCTTAGTTTGCCAACTCGTGATTTAGACGGTAGCAAGAATGCAACAAAAAGTTAGTTAATAGCCCCTTTGGGAGAACCCAGAGGTCAGCAAGTATTTCCCACGTGCTCCCTGTACGAAGTGTCTTGAGCTGTGTTGGACACCATGAGGTACCAAAGCCACATCCTCAAGAAGGGTCGGTGTGATGGAAGACATCACATACGGGGAGCCTATGAGACAAAGCAACCTGACAGAGCATCATTATGCCAGCAAGACCACAGTGTTAAAAAGTTCTGCACCAACTATCAGACAGAGAAATACAATGCAGAGAAGCACAGGTAACAAGCACAAAGGGAATTCGAGAAGGGAGCTATAAGATGGGGCTAAAAAAATGAAGATCTGAATCAGGGTTTAAACCACAGGTGGGATCACAGAGAAGCTAAAAGTTACTTTTAAATGGAATTTTTGTGAATTAAACCATGTTTTCCCATTCATTTTTAGAAATGCCTTATCTTTTTAAAAAAATATTTATCATCTCATTGAACCATTACAACAATTATATAGAGATAAGAACTATTACTATCCTCATGTTGTAGATGAGAAAATGGAGACTTAGAGAGGTTAAGTTGTCCAATTTCAGTATGATCTAGAACCTACTATATATCTTACCTTCTTTCCTTGATTATACATGAACTAGAAGAGGCACTTGGTCCTTTGATTCTAAGTTTCTCTGCTTTTTTTTCTGCCTACCTTTTCCCTGTCCCTGGCAAATAGCAAATGGTCTCTAAAGAACTATATATGCTAAATAACAATAGTAGACGTGTTATTCACTATGCTGAACCCTTTCGTGGCATGAATAATCCCCATCCTGGCTAATCTGTCAGAATGCATCACGTTTTCGAGAGACAACAGGTTTGTAGTTTAGTTATAAGGCATTAAATCATCCACTCACTGTTTAGTCCAAATTCAATTCAATTAAACACTCACTTTAAGGTTTCAGTTGACATTTGTAGGTTATAATTCTTCTCAGTTTCAGGTAGCTTTGAAAACTCAACAAGGCAGGGGTGTTGTCTTTTGTTGTCATCCCGTATCTAGGTGACAACATAAGAAAGAATATAATTTAAGTTTTGACAACTGGCACTGCCTTGGGAAACAGAAAAGACACGCTTTGGAAACATGGCCCAGGTAATTCATATCAGGCAAGACAAAGACAGTTATTTGCTGATAGGCAAATAGACGATCTTCCCTCTAATAAATGATACACGCCGTCCCCAGGCTGCCAGTGGCTTGTGTTCTGAGGACTGCTTCTAGTCAAGTGTCTGCATTCAGAACATACTTTCCTAGAGAAGCCATTTTATGCGTGGTAGTCATGCTCCTGCCTGTCCAAAACTCATGGAACCACAGTGCCACTGCAGGGTAGCATTCTTCAGAACATAAAGGAATACAGAATCTGGGCCAGCACTGTCCAATAGAAGCACAAAGTCAGCCACCAACGTGAACCACATTTGTAATTTCAAATTTCCTAGTAGCCATATGAGAAAAGCAAGAAAACAAAAAACAAAAACAAAACAAAACAAACGAAAAAACTAGGTGAAATGAATTTTAATAATGTATTTTACTGAACCCAATACACCTGGAACCTTACCATTTTAACAAGTAATTAATATAAGAAATTATTTCTGAGCTACTTTATATTAGTTTTTCATAGAAAGTCTTGAAAATCCAATGTGTATTTTACGCTTACAGCACGTCTCAACTCAGACTAGTCACATTTTAAATGCTCAGTAGCCACGTGTGGCCCATAGCTATTGTATTGGACGGTGTAGATCCAGACATTAACTAATTCATTCATTCATTCCACAAACATTTGTCGAATGTCTACTATGTGGTGGGCAGTGAGCTAGACCTTAGGAGTTCAATGGTGAGCTGGGGTAGCCCCAGCCCCATGAAGGATACAGTCTGATGCAGTAGTAATACAATCATCATAGAAATAAATTTACAATTGCAATTGTAATTCGTTCTCAAAGGAGAGGTTTGTGGTGTTAAAAGAGCATACAGCAAAGAGGTGGTCGTATATAAGGAGGATATGTATGGGAGCTATATCAATATATAAGCGCTAGAGTGCAGGGGCGCTTTCAGTAACTAAGTTGGAATGTGCATAATCTGAGAGTGCCAGGGTCGTAGGGAGCTTCAGAATCACTGATCCTTCTGCCCTCAGACATGACCTTATACAAGTCACAGAACAAAGTCAATTTACATCCTCTTTGAAAAATGTTTTCTAGTGAAAGAGATTCCTTAACCTCCTCTGCGTGTCCATTAATCTTAGTGATGCATCTGAAAACCACACTAAACAAATTCTGACTCACAACAATGAATCAGCCTCTTTTCACCAGCCATGCAGAGAGAACAGCTTTTTCTGAAGAGAAAGGGAGATGTGAGGCTCTGAAGGAGGAGCTAAGGGTTGACCACATTCGATATTCCCTGAAGAAAAAGACCAGCATCTGGGAGTAAGAAGGAGACAGGCTCCTGGGTCTGTCTGTGCAGTGCTGGTCTCCCCAGCACTCCTGAGTGCAGTTCAACAAACTCCCAAGCAAGGCTGCTATACTCAGTGAGAGCTGGATGGGAGTCAGTAAGAACCAGTGGGTTTGGGCTTGTGAGGTTTGTTTCTCATGTGAGTCTTTGAAGAACGCCTTCAGGTAACAAGGCAACCCAACCCTCCACCCTGGCCCGGCCACTCAAACACATACTTTGCCAAAAGTCCAGCCAAGCTCTATTTTATTCATTCCCCAAAGCTCGTGGATGTTTTCAGCCAGCCTGTCTCGGATCTTCTCTAGGTGAGGTGGTAAAACAACCTAAAAGGAAAAGGAAGAAGTGAGAAGTGACAACTGCAAGAATCAACCGTACTGAAATCTATCATAAAATCTAGACAGATCGTGTGCCCCAGCTGAATTCTCTACACATCACCCAGGAGGGGCTACTTCTAGAGATTCCTTCCTCTCTTGGCTTCCCCTGGACCGTATCTCCCCTTCCTCTATACTCTCTCCTTGGGAGATCTCATCCACTTGCAGATGGTCACTCCTGACCATCCAGCCTCCAGCCATGGTCTCTCCTGAAGTTCAGACCTACTATTCCAACTACCTGCAGGATTTTCCCACCAAAGTGAACTCAGCATGTTATTCAAAGCTGAATTCATTATTTTTCCTTCAAAACCTTTTTCTTGTCTTATTTGTATTTTCTCTTTTCGTTGAAGGACCCCACCATAAAGTCATCTTAGTGTCTTTTCTCTTGGCATTACATCCCCCCACCACCAACACCTAATCAGTCACAAAATCCAACATGTTTATTTCCTAATCATCTTTCTGAAGGTTCCCCTCCTCTACGTCACTCAACCTCATTATTTTTCTACCTGGACCATCGCAAGAGCTTTGCAATTGGTCTCCCCAACTCCCCGCCAATCTATTCTTCACACTGTGGCCAGAGTGATGAGCTCACGACAACACAACCACATCAAAACACTCTCCTCCTGAGTACATCCAAGTGCCCCTTGACACTCCCAAGACACAGACTAGATGTATTAACCAAGCATATAGTGCCATTCTTCAGTCCTCTTGTCACGGTCCTCCCAAACACATCCTTTCAAAGCTCCTGACATTCTCCCCAAAGGTCACACTGTCGCTCAGTTCTGTGCCCTTGCACACGGAACCTTAATTCTTATTAGTACTCCCCATGATACACATCATATGTATACTTCCTACCCCCATGCCACATGGCAAATGACAAAGACTTTCTCCTTGGACCAAGCTCTAGATGGGTGCTTCTGAGCCATTTCTGACTAGGCTCGATCCTTGGGCCTTGTCCTCAAGATCCCAGTTCTAGCTAGAATCTTGCTAAATTAGTTTAGTGACAATCTACACCCTTGATATGTGATCATCCTCCATGTCTGATCAAACTTATTCATCTCCCATCCTCCCCCAGGTGATATCAGATCTATTTGACCTGCCCTCAGTAAGAATCCTGTTAGATCAGTTTAGCAAGAATCCATCCCAACCCGTGATGTTCCTCTTAGTAATTTTCCGTCACTGACACGCCCACCCCACCTGCACCCCAAACCTGCTCCTTGGCTGTAAATCCCCAGTTGTTTGTGTTGTATTCAGAACTGACCCCAGCTCTATAGTGGAGTTCCTTTTCCCCTACTGCAATAACTTCTAAGCAAAAATCTGTCTTTACCCCTTTAGCTGCTGTCCAGCTCTGGTCTTAATACAAACTCCCTCAGTATTTATCCTTCTGGAGTTAGCTCAAATGCCTCACTACCTTTTGGAGGTCTTCCCCAGGTACCTTCAGGAAAAGTTTCTCTGTGTTTTCCTGGAACCTTGCTCATGTCTCTCCACAAAGGTCACCAACTGGGGACTCAAATTTCTCTTTTTTTTCCCCTTTCTTTAATTTACTACTACTACAATTATAACAGTAAACAATTAATTATTGCCATTTTCATTTATTAGTTGATAGCTCCTAAGAAATAGGAGATTTCATATAAAAATCCAATTTCTAATTTCCCCTGACCAGTTGAAAGATTGCTAACATTGGCCCCACACTTTTGCCTGGCAACTAGTCAGCTGGGGCTAAGAAATGGCCCCCTGCTTTAGGAGGGCCTGCACACTTGACCTGTTTCCCTTCTGTATCACCTCCCTGGCTCCTACAATTCTAGCTCTATTATAATGATTATTAGTGTTTCCACTACTTGCAAAAATCCCAATTATTTTCAAGGAGGGGCGCTCATGGAAAAAAATGTATATATTTTTTTTTGTAGAAAAAGTATATTAAGTTAGTGATGTATAAGGAGACCACAGAGAAAAGTAGCAATAAAATATTTTAACTATGTGTCATAACCACTATTGGCCTTTCAACTAAAGACACTCTTTAAAAAAAAACCAACTTATTATTGAAAAGTCAAAGTTACGTGGCATAATGTTTTGATAAGGAGCAAAGTGGGGAAAATTATTAGTAAACAAATGACAACTGTATTTGAGTTTTATTGGTTAACTAATTTAATCTGTTTAAATTAATCACAGCCTGAAGGGGGATTTCCATGTGAAGGAACCACTTGCTTCAGCAAAAGGGGGAAACGTGGAAAGAAGCCTCCACAAACAATCCTGCATCATAATTTCAGTGACCTCAATTGGTGACTAGCTGGGATAGAGTAATATTGGCTTGGTAACTGCCTCCTGGGTGTCTGGGGCCTGAGACTGACGTCCCCAGGGAAGGCTGCTAGGAGTTGGGCTCCTCCCCCGCAGCGCTCAGCAAAGGCCTGGGGGTGCTTCAAGCACTGGACACAGGTAGCACTGAAGGATAGGGATCTAGTCAACAACATTTTATCTGCAAACTGGTTAATGTGCCCCAAGCAGGATGGAGTTGACTGTGTATCTTGTATTTAACTTCTCTTTAGACAATAATTTCACAGACTGATAGATTCTAAAAAATTACAAAGTCTCATTCAAAATAATAAATTGCACCTTTCCAAAGAGAACTTCCTTATTATTTGATTCCCAGCAACATTTCCCTCATTCCAGGGTCTATACATATTCAGCTTTGGGTCCAGACATCAAAGTTCATCTGGCTTGTTGATTTATCTCCACTCTTTGATTTTCAAATCTTCTATTCTGTATGTTTAGAAACTCTTCTCACTCTGGTCCAGTATTCTTTCCTCCCTCATCAAAACTTCCCCTCATTCTTTTGAACTCTCTTTGAGGCCTGCTTCCTCCAGGAAGACTTTTCTGAGTAATACCTACGTCTCTGATAACTTGGTAAGGAGGGCAGCACAGAGAAGTAGGAACCATGTCCATGTGTACAACCTCTCCCTGCTTGGGCACTAACCACCTTGTGTCCACAGAAAAGCTAGTTTAGTTCTTTGGCCCTCAAACTTCTTATCTAAAATACACAGCAAGCAGATGATCCGATTCCTAGGATTACCTCTGGCTCACAAACTCCTAGCTCGTTTCCTATCAACATTCTCAACTCCAGCTATATTCCTGATGTTGTACTAGGCTCTGTGAAGCAGACAGAGAGACACTGTGATTTCTAGACAATGAGAATTCACAATCATTAGCTACAGGAGGTAAGAAGCAGATGCATGACCACACACACAGAGCTGAATGTAACAGGGCCATAGAGGTATTATGGGAAAATATACTGTAGAGACCATCTACAGGTTAAAAGAGCCATACTCCTACAAACTATTACCACAAGTGCCTCAGAGACAAGGTGCCTTTACATTTATTTTCTCTAACATCTAGAATAGTGATGTGAATAGCACTGGCATGGCAGAGGCACTGGAAAGCTGTTGTATGTTCCTCATCATAACTGTGTGAACGTGTGTCTGTCAAAACAGAGACCCTGGGAAGGGAAAGAAAATGTCCATTTCGAAGTGAGAGAGTGGCATGGACTTATACATACTACCAAATGTAAAATAGATAGCTAGTGGGAAGCAGCCGTGTGGCACAGGGAGATCAGCTCGGTGCTTTGTGACCACCTAGAGGGGTGGGATAGGGAGGGTGGGAGGGAGACGCAGGAGGGAGGGGATATGGGGATATGGGGATATGTCTGTACGTATCGCTGATTCACTTTGTTATACACCAGAAACTAACACAACGTTATAAAGCAATTATACTCCAATAAAGACTTAAAAAAAAAAAAGAAAATGTCTATTTACCAGCACCTTCTGAGGTCTCCATGCTCTCCCCTGTTGCTTTCAGTTTTACTTCCCACGCTTCTCCTACCTGCTCGTCCTCCAAGCATCCAGCCACAGGAGAATATTCATTGCCACCTGTCCCTATTTTGTGCTTCTACTTCCAGGCTCTTATTCATCCCATTCCTGTTACTTCACCCCTGGACGCCCCTCCCCATTTAAGTTTATTAAAGGGTCCTGACTGAATGCCAGTCTCTCTACACAGACTTTTAGAAACATTCTAGCATAAAGGACGTCTCTAGCATTTATTTGTGTACACGATCATTCTGCATATTACATTTGGACTTGAAAAAAAATAACACATTTGCTTCTTATCTCTTCAGCTTGGTTGTGCATTCCCAGAGAATACTGTCACACGTCTGCCTATGCCTCACAGAACCTAGTACAGTGCCTTGCATGTAGCAAGTGCTTAACCATGTTCATTGGTTGCAAAATCCTTCAAGAGCTCAATTGCCGCATATGGTGGAAACGTGAAGCATAATGGTCGTTCACGCATCACGACAATTCAGTAGAATGTATGATAAGAATGTTTCAAAGACAATGCAGCATCATCTCTGTGGGCTGCCTTCTGCTGGCAGCTCAAACCTACCTGACTGGTATCTATGGGGCACGGAATGAAAGAAGCTTGGGAGAGGAACTGGGTGGTACCCAGCAGATCTCGAACACCTTCAGCATCACGTTTATACTCTTTGACAGGCTCCAATCTCATCTTTTCTTTTGGAAGTAAGGCTTCGTAGCAAGGGGCATAGCCAGAGGGAGGCAGGAACTTAAATTCTCCGTGACGTCCCCCCATCAGGAAACGTACTCTGTTATTTGGAGAGACCAGGAAGAGAGAGGTTAAAAAATATATATGCCAGCCCAAATAAGTGAAAGTTAAAGATCAGCTCTCCCCACCCAAATTATTTTTGGGGGAAGTGAATGATTTCAGATTCATCACAGCAAACACTCTAAAGTACGCAACAAAGCAGTGGAGAGAAAGCTGACTGTCAATTCATAGTGCCCCTGATTCTCAGTTGACCACGTCAGCTAAGTTCTTAAAAATGAACTTATACTTTAAAACCACTAGATTTTAAAAATCAAGTTCATCCTTACTCTAGTAGGGGAATCATTACTGTAGATATTATTACTACAGTTTGACCAGAGTAACAGTGATGATGATGACGTTATTTTCTGAAAAGATCACATTCAAACTACAGCATGAGAACTTCAAGTATTTTTACTTGAGAGAGTTTACTCACACAATGATGAAAGAAAACATGATATAAATATTTGGGAAAAATAGGACATTCCCATTTTAGAGTGCAGGTAAAAGATCAAGTAACACGAGAGTATTAAACAGAAATGGTACACATGCCAAGAGGCATTAATAGAAACGGTAACACTCAAGAGGCTGCAGTTCCCCAAAGTAGCCATATGAGGGCGACTGTGAGGAAGCATCAGCAGGTGGTTACAGCCATGGGGGTGCCAAATAGGCGTCACGTGTTTGCTCGCTAGGGTCCCAGTGCCTTCTCGGGGCACCACCACCTTGCTGTCATCCAGGCCTCATGCTCTGGCCCACTCCAGCAGTGCCCACAGGGGCCTCCCAAGGAAGAGGGAAGGATCCTTGGGGGGCCACAGTCATGGCAGGCACTAATTACCCACAAACTGGAGTCTTTCAATATTTTAATTCAGCATTCTGGCTGCATTTCAGCCCCATAGATATGATTAAGTTAGGGTTAGGGTTAGAGCCCATAGATTCTCTGCAAGAAGAGGGTGAAAGTGAGGGTCATAGGCTCTTAGGTTTGGGACTAGAAATAGAGCTTTTGCAGATCGACTGCAACTATGTTAAATTGATGAGAAAATATGACTGCAATTTTAAATAATGAAGACATGGCAAGATACACAGCCCTGCAGGATCAACAATAATCTTACGTAGGAAAAATCCATCCATACACGTAGCAGCTACACGTATTCACTCCCTCCAAGTTGTATTCGAGCCCATACGACTTGCACTGTTCTCCATACTGGGGATTCAGCAATGAACAACGAATACCCTGTCCCTGGTGTCACAGAGCAGGCATCCAATGAAACAAATAGGATAATTACTGATTGGGAGACATCTGATGAGGGAATAAAGAGGGAGACTGAAACAACTCGGGGAAGGAGGAGGGTCCTAGATTGGAGGCTAGAAAGGCTTCCCAGAGGGGGAGATATTTTTATTAACCCCGAGGGAAAAGGAGGAGCCAATGAGTTCAAAATCTGGAGGAAGAGCATTCCAGGCAGAGGAACAACACGTGCAAAGGCCCTGAGGTAGGGAAGTGCTTGGGTGGAGGGCAGTGTGAGTGAGAACACAGAGAGCCCAAGGGGCTAAGAGATGAGGTGGCAGGGGGCAGGGCTGGATCAGGCAAGGTCTCTGAGCTGGGATTTTCTTCCCGGTGAGCAGCTTCTGAGGGATTTTAAGGAGGAAGAAATACAGGATTCTTCTAGCTGCTCTATGTAGGAGGCACCTGACACCAATCTAGTCCCCGTGAGACATGAGGGGGGGTTGGACCAAGGTGCTGAAGGCCAAGCCGGAAAGCAGCAGTTAGATGCCAATTCTGTTCGGAACTGGTGATGGAGTGAACCTGTGTGTGTGGAGGGGGGTGAGGTGTATGTGGGAAAGGTTATGATCTAGCAAAGCTCTAACAACAACACTCTCCACTAGATCTCACGTCCTTTTACTGGAATATTCTGGTGGGGCAGCTTTGCAAGAGAGTCTCAGTGTTGGCTGAGTAACTGTGATTGTGTGTAGCCTAATGATAAAACTGGAAAATGAAAATCTCTCTGAGTAAAAGACATTTAGGATTTCCCCCCCCTTCCCAATATAAACAAAATCTTTATCCAAACAGCATTTTATAAAATGCTGTTTTAAAATTAATTACAGAAATCGTATGAAGCCTCCCACTTTCCCATTTTAAAGTAGTAAGCAACAATGATATAGAATTAGAACCACAAGTGTCCCTTGTGAATGTTCCTACGTTAAATGTTATATAACAGGGCACGATCTATGTGCATTAAGACTATGAACAATGATATAAGAACAAAATTGAGTCACTAGCCTGCAATGTTACTAATTTAGTAGAACTTCAGGAAATAATGACTAAGACTTAAAATTTCTTGAGAACTTTCCAAAATTCAATTGCAACATAACAGATTGTGTTACTGACATGTTGAAACTATGGGATAAAACTAAATTGTTTTGAACAAAGAATTTGTGTGGGCAGTTTTCTGCTTTTCCCTTCTCACTGAGCATCCTTCCTGTGAAGAGCTGAAGCTTCCTGGGAGCTCGTACAGCAACTGTATTCTTTGTTACTCACTAGCGTATGGATTCCAAGGCCAAGCGAACGATCTCTTACGAGGATGTCTAGATGGATTTAATTATTCATAAGCTCTCTCGCCAGTTCCGTTTAGTTTTAACACTTCTCTTATGCTTTTAAATCTGCTGTTGTCTTCCGGATAGATAACATATCAAGAAAGGTGGGAAGCCAGGGTAGCACTTAGGGAGAACAGTGCTGCTTTTATATTCAGCTATTAAAAGGAGAATGGTAATCTGGTTTTACAGCTTAATCTTATCACCTCGAATGGCCACAAAGACCGTAAAATGAAAAATTAACGTAGCCAGAAATCAGCGTTTACTGCTTACTGAAGCATTCGTCTTCCAACGCCATTATGCTGTGCTTCAGTGGGCAGAAGGCATGGTTCTGGGTAGCTTCCCAAGTCCTGCCAGACAAGAGCCCTGCTCCCCAGCAGGCGGGACTGGATGGGATCCGGTGTGGGCACACCCGCCATCTGTGGATCCTTCCCTCGCTGCCCAGAGTCTGTGGGAAGGGCTCCAGCAAACCACCACCAATATTGGTGGTCCTCATGAACTCTCTCTGGGACCCCAGATGGTCCAGGTCAAAGGAAATCATGGGGATAAAATACAGGTTTAAAGGAAACAATCCAAAGAAAGAAAGAAAATACCTGAAGCCCACTTTAATTATTTGAGGATATGAAAACGGGATCCCCTCTGTCTCCATTTTAGCAGAGGTCCCAAAGGCAGCTAATTCAGAGGATGCCACTATTTTCTCATCCTGAAGTGAAGTGCTGGACCAACTATGAGGATCCACCAAAAAACTGGGAAACCTTTTCAGCTTTAGCCCACCCCATACCTCCACACTGATAGGGAAGGTAAAGAATTCATTTGGAGAAAACCATCAGGGAGAAAGGGATGGGAGGTCTTGCCCATCAGGAGTCAAAAGAGGGCTGTAAGGAACTACTCAGAAGTTTGTGAGTACCCCCTGGATGTAGTGAGGGTCATATCTGCCTAGTGATAGTGAAGAGCAGAGGGGGAAATGAGCCAGCTGCCAGCCATCAGAAAGGAATTCTGGCCGGAAAGGCAAATGACTGAGCAGAGATCAGAAACCCAGGAGCTGGGGGAGGTAGGAGGCCCATGCAGCTGGAGGGGGAGGGGAGGGGGGAGGTCTGGGGTCAGCCAGAAGGGAGCAGCCAGTACAGGTGGTAAAGCCAAGTCAAGGGAACTGAAGTTGGACGCTTCCAGCCTGGTGCTCTCCAAGAAAGCTACAAAAGGGCCTCAGAAGAGAAAGAAGCAGCAATTGTGCAACCGCTACAAAAGTCCTGATGCCACAAGGCGGCTGCACCAACTCCATCAGATGTGCCCATCCCCCAGTCACCTTGGGTCTGGGCTGGACCCTAGACCCTGGGGGGCATGAGAAAGGAGCCAGCTAACTGAAGAGGAGCCCGACCTCAAACTGCAGGGGGAGTGGGGTCGGGCTCAAATATTAACTGGATACAAATCTGGAGTTTTTATACTACTCAGAAGATGGAATTTTTTTTTTAAGTATTGGCAAGATGGTTCCTGGCCTTAAAAGAAGTAATGAAGGCTATAGAACTGGCCCAAGAACTTATCCAGGAGTCCAGAGCATGGATTTGAAGGGGTGGAAAGAGAACCAACAAGTTACACCTATCTAGTCTACTTCTTCTGATAAGTCTGTTTTCTGGCATTTACTGTTTATCTTTTAAATCCTTTGAAATTTAAAAGATTTAAATTTCCAATCAGAATATAAACCTCTCTTCTCTAAGTATATTCTTCCCTGCTCCTTGGGTTCCACTGAATCTCTCAGCATCGCAAAAAATGTTAAATTGCAAATAAAAAGATAATTTAAGAACGGAGCTCATTAAAATCAGTTCTTCTTACCCTCCAATTTTTCTCTACATTAATAGATTTAAAAAAATCAATTTCATTAATCAATTTAATCTCTTCCACTACAGCACATGTATCATCTTCTGGGGTTCTTCCTATAACTCAGACATGCCATCAGCTCTCCAAGGTTTTTTTTTCTTCCTAAAGTGATTACAGTCAGTGACTGTGTCCTTAGATTTCTCCACTTTAGAGATGAGTAATGGCTTCAGTAATAGCCGCCTGGGAGCAGTGAAGTTTGAGGATGTGTAGAGGAATTTTTTATTGACTAGACTAATTTTAAAAAAACAGAGAAAATTGCATTGAAAAATCCCCACTGGCATTTCCAATTTCATCTTCTAAGATTTGTGCATTTTTGTTTGCCAGTTTGCAGGAGAGATGAGAATACCTATCACAAATCCCCAAGTCTGAAAGACTGATCCATGAAAAAAAATGAGTAAAAATCAAGACAAACCTTTGCTATGCTCAAAAAGGATGTCTAGGTTTCCTTATTCATAGCGTACTAGCAAACTGTGAAATCATTTTAGTCTTACTAGATGTCCCATTATTCTTATTGAATCCCTCCCAGGAGTTGGGATAGTGTTCCAAAGAAGAAAAAGATACAGGCTGTGGTTAGCAGGAGAAAGAATTAGCGAGCTTCTGCTGACCTAAATTCAACTCATAAGTCATGATTCATAATTGCATCTTTAGTCCATATCGCTAAGACGGGAGAACAATTTGAGTTATGTATGCTCTCACATTCATATTTCTTTCTGGCCAGCGTTTGATGAAAGCCCAGGGCAATCCAGCCAGCGCTCATCACGTTCTCTGCAAAAGTATATTTATCTCAGTAATAATTTCCACAGCATTGACCACAGCAAGCTGGAAATAGCTAAGCTACTGGTTACCTGAATTTCAGCCAAGCCTGGTGGATACCAACAGAAAACAAACAGCAACCGCAAATACCAACCATCTTTGGTTCGTGTTGCTTTTATAAACGAGAACGGGCCGGTAAAAGAGTTACATGAGAAGATTAAGCAGATCTACGGGGAATTTAACCATAGCTATGAAATAGATTCTACTACAGTGACTAACTCATCAATTTTCTGCAAAACTAAAAGCAGCTCTCAAATTTCACTACACACTGTGGCTTCTGTGGAATGTTCTCCGTGTGGCCCGGGCCATCATACCGCTTGGCAGGGTGAGATTACCTTTTCATAAGAGCTTCCTGGTATTTAAGTAATTCAACCTTTTGGGTGGGCTCCAAGGTACACATGCCTCATCCCAAATTCTGTCCCAGAATGAATAGGGTTGTTACACTCAGGGCCTGTTACACTAATAATACACTCCACAAACAAACCACAGTGAGAAGGAAACTAAGGAGGCACATTCATAATAGTTAGAAAAGAGAGCACGTATTGACTTGTGGATTTTATTAGTAATTACTCAGGCTGCTTTTGACGTCACTGTGGGTAAATCAAATTGAAAAAGATTTTGCTCTCCAATGACCGCTGGCAAGGACAGCCTCATCAGGTATCATTAACAACATAGTCTGTAATTATAAAAATAATTGTGGGGTCACAAATTCAAGACAAGGACCTCGGTAAAGACCGAGGAGGAAAATGGAGAGGAATCTAATTTAGAGTCCTCACAGAAGTTGAAAGTAAATATGAGAAACAATTCTCAATGTTTGTATGATGAGGGAAGAATCTCTTTCTAGATAGGAATAACCTTGTACCTCGCTGGGAGGGACACTATGAAACTAGGCAAGTACTCTACTATATTGGGTGAAAACAATAACTTCTTTTCAATTTTGTTATTAAACACATTTATTTTCAATAAGGTACTTGGATTAATATCTTGTTTTCTCTTTCTAGCTTTTCGTACAACTGAACTGAAGTAGCACAGAGAGGACGTGCTGGGTTTCAGCACCAAATCGTACTTTACCAACTGACGTAAGAGTAAGTACTGGTATATTGATCTCATTTGCTCATAAGTGAAAATAAAAGAATTGGCTACTCCAACACAGGACCAGCACTGACCCTGAGCAAAGACTTCGTGTGACGGGCTGGATGTATTTCAGTAACATGTATTTCCCAAGTATGCAACCAACTGTGATTCCATCTCTCCTCAGACCATATCAGGTTCTGAGAACCAAAGACAGGAATATGACACAGGTGATATTTTCCTGATAGAAAGGAGGCTTAAGAGACATCAAGTCCCCTGATATAACTTTTCAGCTTACCCTCATTCAACTGCTACGAGCAAGAGGTTCTTATGTCTAAGCTGTTAACTTTTCAAGTCAACGCATCTGGACCCCTAGTTCTTAAATTCTCTCAGCAGTTGTGCCTTCTAAATGGGTTAAACGTCTCATCGTTCTTATCCTGGAACTCTGCTTCTTTTCTCCTGTGCACTGGAAGGATGCTGGCCTAGACACAAGATACTAGAAACGTCTTCTATATATGAATACCTTTGAGCCCCCTATCTCTTCCCCTGCTAGCCACAATCTTTGCAAAGAGAAGATTTCAAAAAATCCCCAACAACAAAAATCATATCACACTCAAAATTTCCTATCTCTTTGACCTGAGGAGGAGCGAGTGGATGAGTTAATGATTAAAAGTCATGCAACGTCTGAGATCGGATATACTGTTTGCTAAACACAGAATATGCAGAGAAGTCCACTAGCCAGCAGACTGGCAAAGACCTCTCCTCCGGAGATTTGACTTCTAGCTAAGCACTTCTCTCAGATGAGATGCTTGGGAAGTAGGTGAGCTTTCTTTGAAAATTAGTGAAACCCAGTGAGTAGGATATGGTCAAAACAAAGAAAAAAGGGAAGGGCACTGATGCTGGGTGACCAAGGCCATTAACTACCCAGGAAAATGCAGTCCTGAGAACTAACTGCTCAGTGACCTTGCTTCTCCAGAGAAGGCACTGAGCCAACAGGTCCAAATGCTGTTATGTTGGATTTAGATTTCTGCTCATTCTCTTTACTTCCGGGGAATAGGGTGGGAAAGATGTACAATGGGGCTTCTGCTGGTTTTCCCCCTGATTGCCAGAGGGTCTTTGTTCCAATCAGTTTTCTTTGTGTTTACAGTGCCTCTGTCTTTCAATACCACTTCTTGTTTTCTACATGCTCCCTATGGATAGAAATAGGAATGATACATTCTATCACACTTCAGAGGGGAGAATTGGGGTGAAATTCTCATGGAAATATTCTCAGCACAGAGAAACACAGGTAAAGAACACTCAGCTCTTTAGAATATAGTTCCTAAGGCTGATGTTAGAGTCTCTGGCTTAACCTGTGATGGGCGTATTTACAACCTTAGTAAGGTTTTACTATAGTGGTTCTCCATTTGTTACAAGAACCTCAAACAATGAAAATGCTTAATTTCAATATATTATATCCATCTACATGGGTATGTTTATAAATATGTCTATATATGTGTGTGTACATGTGTAGGGAAGTGTATACTGTGTTGCTATGTATGTTTTCAAACATACATTACAGGCGTACCTTGGAGATATTGTGACTTTGGTTCCAGACACCACATAAAGCAAGTATCACAATAAAGTGAGTCACATGAATATGTTGGTTTCCCAGTGCATATAAAAGCTATGTTTACACTATACTGTCGTCTGTTAAGTGTACAATAGCATTCTGTCTAAAAATAATGTACATACATTAATTAAAAAATAATGCTGTTAGAAAAATGGTGTCAATAGACTTGCCCAATGCAGGCTTGCCACAAAGCTACAATGTGTAAAAATTGCAATAAAGCAAAGCACAATAAAACGAGGTACACCTGTACTGTATACCAGCAGTCCCCAACTTTTTTGGCACCAGGGACTGGTTACGTGGAAGGCAATTTTTCCATGGACAGGGGTTGGGAAGGGATGGTTCAGGTGGTAACACGAGCAGTGGGGAGAAGATGAAGCTTTGCTGCCCACCACTCACCTCCTGCTGTGTGGCCTAGCTCCTAACGGGGGTTGGGAACCCCTGCTGTATAGTATGTATGTTTACATATCTGCGTCAAATTCCAAAAGTTGAATATCATATCCAAAGGATAATTCTTTATTCCTAAATAGTCTATTTAACTGAGACAGAATGAAAGTTGTATCCTTTTTTGGAAAATATATGTATATGCCTTGATTTATCCATCTTCCGGAGGTACTGAGACCTATCACAGTGGTATCACTCTGGAAGTCCCATCAGTTGGATACTAGAAGCTCTCAGATGGATTTTTTGTGGTCCCAGCTTTAAGTGTCTGCTCTCCACAACTCTCCTCTTTTCATGGCCCTTTCCAATGGAAACCAGCGTGATTCTAACTGTATTGACTCTAGTCTCCCACTCAGTCACTTACGATCTCCTTAACAAGCAGGTATCAAGAATGGCTAAGAAAGTTTTGCGACAAAAGAGTTATAATGAGGTCTTGCCTTACAAACGTTAAAATGTATTGTCAGACTAAAATAATTAATACAGCATCCAACTGGTACAGGAAAGGGGCAACAAATACATGGAGGCTAAACAATACACTACTTAATAAACAAGGGATCACTGAAGAAGTCAAAGAGGAAATCAAAAAATACCTAGAAAAAAATGACAATGAAAACACGATGACCCAAAACATATGGGATGCAGCAAAAGCAGTTCTAAGAGGGAAGTTTATAGCAATACAATTCTACCTCAAGAAACAAGAAAAATCTCAAATAAACAACCTAACTTTACACCTAAAGCAATTTGAGAAAGAAGAACAATAAAACCCCAAAGTTAGCAGAAGGAAAGAAATCATAAAGATCAGATCAGAAATAAATGAAAAAGAAATGAAGGAAACGATAGCAAAGATCAATAAAACTAAAAGCTGGTCCTTTGAGAAGATAAAAAAAATTGATAAACCATTAGCCAGACTCATCAAGAAAAAAAGGGAGAAGACTCAAATCATTAGAATTAGAAATGAAAAAGGAGAAGTAATAACTGACACTGCAGAAATACAAAGGATCATGAGAGATTACTACAAGCAACTCTATGCCAACAAAATGGTCAACCTGGAAGAAATGGACAAATTCTTAGAAATGCACAACCTTCTGAGACTGAACCAGGAAGAAACAGAAAATATAAACAGACCAATCACGAGCACTGACATTGAGAGAGTGATTAAAAATCTTCCAAAAATCAAAAGCCCAGGACCATATGGCTTCACAGGTGAATTCTATCAAACATTTAGAGAAGAGCTAACACCTATCTTTCTCAAACTCTTCCAAAATAGAGCAGAGGGAGGAACACTCCCAAACTCATTCTACGAGGCCACGATCACCCTGATACCAAAACCAGACAAAAGTGTCACAAAGAAAGAAAACTACAGGCCAATATCACTGATGAACACAGATGCAAAAATCCTCAACAAAATACTAGCAAACAGAATGCAACGGCACATTAAAAGGATCATACACTATGATCAAGCAGGGTTTATTCCAGGAATGCAAGGATTCTTCAATATATGCAAATCAATCAATGTGATACACCATATTAACAAATTGAAGGAGAAAAACCATATGATCATCTCAATAGATGCAGAAAAAGCTTTCAACAAAATTCAACACCCATTTATGATAAAAACCCTGCAGAAAGTAGGCATAGAGGGAACTTACCTCAACATAATAAAGGCCATATATGACAAACCCACAGCCAACATCATTCTCAATGGTGGAAAACTGAAACCATTTCCACTAAGATCAGGAACAAGACAGGGTTGCCCACTCTCACCACTATTATTCAACATAGTTTTGGAGGTTTTAGCCACAGCAATCAGAGAAGAAAAAGAAATAAAAGGAATCCAAATTGGAAAAGAAGAAGTAAAGCTGTCACTATTTGCAGATGACATGATACTATGCATAGAGAATCCTAAAGACGCTACCAGAAAACTACTAGAGCTAATCAATGAATTTGGTAAAGTATCAGGATACAAATTTATGCACAGCAATCTCTTGCATTCCTATACACCAATGATGAAAAATCTGAAAGAGAAATTAAGGAAACACTCCCATTTACCACAGTGACAAAAAGAATAAAATACTTAGGAATAAACCTACCGAAGGAGACAAAAGACCTGTATGCACAACACTATAAGACACTGATGAAAGAAATTAAAGATGATACAAACAGATGGAGAGATCTATCATGTTCTTGGATTGGAAGAATCAACATTGTGAAAATGACTATACTACCCAGAGCAATCTACAGATTCAATGCAATCCCTATCAAACTACCAATGGCATTTTTCAAAGGACTAGAACAAAAAATTTCACAATTTGTATGGAAACACTAAAGAGCCCGAATAGCCAAAGCAATCTTGAAAAAGACAAACAGAGCCGGAGGTATCAGGTTCCCGGACTTCAGACTATACTGCAATGCTACAGTAATCAAGACAGTATGGTACTGGCACAAAAACAGAAATATAGAAAAATGGAACAGGATAGAAAGCCCAGAGATAAACCCATGCTTATGGTCGCCTTATTTTTAATAAAGGAGGCAAGAATATACAATGGAGAAAAGACAGCCTCTTCAATAAGTGGTGCTGGGAAGACTGGACAGCTACATGTAAAAGAATGAAATTAGAACACTCCCTAACACCATACACAAAAATAAATTCAAAATGGATTAAAGACCTAAATGTAAGGCCAGACACTATAAAACCCTTAGAGGAAAACATAGGCAGAACGCTCTATGACATAAATCACAGCAATATCCTTTTTGACCCACCTCCTAGATAAATGGAAATAAAAACAAACAAATGGGACCTAATGAAACTTAAAAGCTTTTGCACAGTGAAGGAAACCATAAACAAGACGAAAAGACAACCCTCAGAATGGGAGCAAATATATGCAAATGAAGCAGCTGACAAAGGATTAATCTCCAAAACTTACAAGCAGCTCATGCAGCTCAATATCAAAAAAACAAACAACCCAATCCAAAAATGGGCAGAAGACCTAAACAGACATTTCTCCAAAGAAGATATACAGACTGCCAACAAACACATGAAATGATGCTTAACATCACTAATTATTAGAGAAATGCAAATCAAAACTACAATGAGGTATCACCTCACACCAGTTAGAATGGCCATCATCAAAAAATCTACAAACAATAAATGCTGGAGAGGGAGTGGAGAAAAGGGAACCCTCTTGCCCTGTTGGTAGGAATGTAAATTGATACAGCCACTATGGAGAGCAGTATGGAAGTTCCTTCAAAAACGAAAAATAGAACTACTATATGACCCAGCAATCCCACGACTGGGCATATACCCTGAGAAAACCATAATTCAAAAAGCGTCATGTACCACAATGTTCACTGCAGTTCTATTTACAATAGCCAGGACGTGGAAGCAACCTAAGTGTCCATCGACAGATGAATGGATAAAGAAGATGTGGCACAAATATACAATGGAATATTACTCAGCCATAAAAAAGAAATTGAGTTATTTGTAGTGAGGTAGATGGACCTAGAGTCTGTCATACAGATCGAAGTAAGTCAGAAAGAGAAAAACAAATACTGTATGCTAACACATATATATGGAATCTAAAAAAAAAAAAAAAAAGGTTATGTAGAACCTAGGGGCAGGACAGGAATAATGACGCAGATGTAGAGAATGGACTTGAGAACATGGGGAGGGGGAAGGGTAAGCTGGGACGAAGTGACAGAGCTGCATGGACTAATATATACTCCCAGATATAAAACAGATAGCTAGTGGGAAGCAGCCGCATAGCATAGGGAGATTAGCTCAGTGCTATGTGACCACCTAGAGGGGTGGGATAGGGAGGGTGGGAGGGAGACGCAAGAGGGAGGGGATATGGGGATATATGTATACATATAGCTGATTCATTTTGTTATAAAGTAGAAACTAACTAACTCACCATTGTAAAGCAACTGTACTCCAATAAAGATGTTTAAAGAAAAAAAAAAGGAAAGGGGTAGAACAATGAACACAACAGTTGTCAACAGTATGAAGAAAAACAACATGCATAGTACAAGCCCAATTTAATTTAAAATTATTGAGATGTATAAATAAAAAGGTAATATGGTTATCTCTGGATGGTACGATTATGGGCTCTTGGTTTTTTTTTTTTTTTTGACTTGCATTATTCTTGTAAAAGGGAAAAAAACAACAAAAAAAGAAAAAAACTAAATTTAAAAAGGTAAATCACAAACTGGGAAAAATATTTGAAAGCAATAATAGTTTAATAATCTTAATATATAAAATATTGCCCCCAAAATTAATACCAGAAAGGCAGAGAACAGGGAATTTTAAAAAAATCTTGGGTTGAAATAACATGTAAGAACAATCAGCATAAAAACTGTTTAACCACGTCAGTTATCAAACAAATAGGAAGTTAAAACTAAGACACAATTTTCTCAAATTGGCACAGATTAAAAATAACCCATAACAGTAAAAGTTAATGGGGAACCAATCAGTTGGGTATTCCCATATGTTACTTTAAATGATACTACAGGCCGAAATTCTTTATCTGAAATTTTTGGAGCTGTGTTTCAGACTTCAGAATGCTTCAGATTTTAAAGAAGACAGAAAATAAGACGTAGTGTATATTAAACAGAACCTCCAGCTAGGTGAGAGGCTGTACCCCATAATCAAACACATACATTTTTGCTGTTAAGCATGAAAATATTCACAAGAAATTGAATACACGAAGGACCGAAAACAGCCTCATTTCTGTTGATGCCAGTTTTTTACACAAAATAAGTTCGGGTCGGAGTTTGCAGTGAAATGAGTTAAGAAAAAAATGTATGGTTTTCAGAGTTTTTTAGGTTTCAGAATTGTTGATAATGAATTCTGAACTGTTCGTACAATCTTCCTGAAAATCTCTTTGGCCACACGATTGTAAATTTAGACTTTAAAAAGATTATACCTTTTGACCTCCTTCTGGGAGGAACTAAACAGAAATGCAGACAAAAGAATTATCCTCAAGGATGTTCACGATAATTTCATTTATAACAATAAAAAAGAAATCAGCAGGGAAGACTAACATAAAGTAATGGTTATACTGTGGGACAGCCAAATGAAAGGATATTATTGGCCAAAAAAGTCATTTCGAGAAGGATACTTAATAACTCAGGAAAAGGCTCTGTACTTACTGCTGAATGAAAAAAAATCAAGACAAAACTTCATTTTTAGTGTGATGTCAATTAAAAAATACATATATCTGTAATATAAAAGACTTGAAGAAAATACACCAAAATACTAATAGAGATTAGAACTAAACATTGGGATTATGGGTGATATTTACTGTCTTATCTATATGTTTCAAATTTTTTTGTAATGAGCATGAAATACTTTTTGCAATTATTAAGGTAATTTTCTACATAGGATTTATCTTATTCATCTTACTATTTATCGGAGGACATAACATAAACGCTGGCAGGAGGTACGTGTCCCACAAATATATACACGTGACTCTGAATCGCTCCTCCCCTTTCACCATCGCTTTCTTCGGGGAGTTTGGCTTATGGTGCTGAAGCCCTGAAGGAGATTACCACACTCGCCAGCTCATAAGAGTGGTGGGAGCTGGGGGAACAGCTACTCTCCGTGAGATCACAGCCATAACTTACTTGACACCTGCTGAAAAGCTCACCACAGGGAAGAAGAGCCCATCTGTGTTGAAGTTCTCAAACATCCCCTGCACAGGCTGCCCGTTGATGCGGAAAGAGATGCTGGGTGCTCCGAGGTCCAGGCAACAGCTCACCACGTCGTCCGACTTCAGGAGGTGCTGGTTGATGGAGGCCACGGCTCTGGGTATGCGGCCTGGTGAGCAAAGAACAGGAAGAAGGTGTGTGGGACTCTGGGGAGATGCTCACAGGTGAGGTGAGCAATGAGAAATGGTTTCCTAAGCTTTGTGAACAGGCAGCCCAAGACGAGATGAGTCCCAGAGGAAAGACTCAAGCCGCCAGGAATGAAAACAAACAAGAATTCAACCCGTTCAACGTGTGCTCAGATTCTGGCCTGGTGTCTGAAGTAACGGGCAAACCACTTTGCTGGGTGTGGCTCCTAGAGTGTGTTATGACTGTGTGTTTATTCACAGATGCCCCAAGATCTTGCTCTCTTCTATTTCCTCTAATACACATTCATTATAAATGTTAATTGTGTATACAGAAAAGTATAAACAAGGAAAAAAATGTTACATGTTTTTGACTTTTTCACATATATTTAAATATTCACCCAAACTGGGATAAGGTAGATTTTGTAACTTGTTTTTTCTACTTATCACATTGCAAATATTTGATTGTATAATGGAATATTCATTAGAAACTAGATTTTTAATAGCTTCATAATACGCCATGAAAAGGCAATTTTTAAAAAATCCCCTTATGATGACTATGTGAGTTCATAAATTTTGTACATATATCTATGCTATGTAATATTCCTAATCTTAGTTTAGAACTCCTTTTCAGTGGTTACTGCTATTCTAGTAATAGATTCCAAACTAAGTGGTGGATTTTAAAATAGTGAAACTACTACATTCTCCTTAATAAAAAAATGTAGGTACCCCCTTGTGGTTGTTTTGGTTGACTGACAAAATCATATTGTATTCCCTCCCACCCTTCCACAAACAGTAATGAGGCTCTACCCTGTGCCACATGCTGTACTTGGGACTGGGGATCAAAGACTGAGGATCCAGTTCCCACTCCTAAGAAATCCATAGTCTTGTGGAAAATAAACATTCAGATAAAGAACTACAATTCAGTATAACTACTGGAATGAAGGTGTACATGACGAGATGCCTTTAGAGGTAGAACAAGGTGCAAAGTCAGCCTGAGAGTATGGAACAAGTTAAAACTGGAAGAATGAAAGGTTCACCAGATAAATGAGAAAGAAACGAGCATTCCAGACAGCAGGAACAGCTTATGCAAGAGGAGTGTATGAGTGTATGACATTTGCAGAATGGCTAGAGTTCGGTGAGGCTGGAACGTGGGGCTTTATGGGGGCCTGATGAGGGGTGATAGGGGAATAAAGGATGTAGAACTTGGACCACCGGCACGGCCACAGGGCAACAGCACCTAATATATTCGATGCATATTGGCAGATTAGCCTGGGATGGCCTCAACTCTGTTTTTACAACTTTATACCTTGTTTCATCACTGAGGATGAAGAACAACTTCCTCATTGTAGGACCTACAGTCAACACTATTTAAAACAAAACAAATCTAAGCAAACTTGATGAGTGTGTAGGTTTGATACCTCTCCAATGTCTCCATTTGACAAGACTGAGTCCTCTCAGCTCCTTTTATGGAGTTTAGATATCCCAGGGTCCCAGAATCTTTCCCTCCTTATCATATTCAAGTCTGTAATTGGTATTAAAACTCAGCAAACTTTGCCATAATGGTCTCATTCTTAAGACTTCTTGTTTTCCCAGTAAAAACCAATCTTTCCTGCTTCAACTATTTCTTTTTCAATTAGTTTAACTTCTGGAAAATATCACTGGAGTCATTTGCACCAATCCTGAGAGATTTCCATGAATTTGGGAAAACCAGGAAATTATCGAAATGCTGGGTTGGACAACTACCTTTAAAAGCATCGAGATCCTTACTGGATAAAAATACAAATGAGGAGGACCTTTAGCTTTCTGAGATCCACATCAACTAGGACAAGACTGACAGGGTTGAATTGTGACTCCAGGGCCCTCTCGTCCCACCCTCTCACAATTCACTGTTGGTTTTTGTGCCAGTCTGAGCCTCAGCCAGTAAAGATGAAGAGCACCCTTCACGGGGGATGCTCTTCATACGGCACTGCTCTGATGCCACCTGAGACTGAGTTCTGAGCGTCACTTAGCCTTCAATATGCCGTAGCACCAAGAGCCTTACTGAGGAAGGATGGCTGGGAGTGTCTCTCCTGTCCAGTCTGCTCTCTCATTTGAAAACCACCACCAGGACAAGAAGTTATGTCCTTGTGGTGAAGGACACTGTCTTTTAACTCCCGTGTTCTAGTAGAAGTTGCTGCTGGAACATTTGCTAAGAGCATCATAGGCAAATCAAAATCATAGTCTGAGCTTTTTTTTTTTTTGCAGGACGCAGGCCTCTCACTGTTGTGGCCTCTCCCGTTGTGGAGCACAGGCTCTGGACGCATAGGTTCAGCGGCCATGGCTCACGGGCCCAGCCGCTCCGCGGCACGCGGGATCTTCCCAGACCCGGGGCACGAACCCGTGTCCCCTGCATCGTCAGGCGGGCTTTCAACCACTGCGCCACCAGGGAAGCCCTATTGTGAGTTTTGAATGAACTATTCCATAGAGAGTAACTGGAAGAGGCTGACACATTGCAAACCACAATAAATGCTATTACTATTGCTTTTATAACTCCAGACTTGTTAATTACTAGGCTAACAGTAGATAAGCTTACCCGAACATTGTAGGGATAGTATGTCCTTTATAATATTGGGTAAAAATAACAATATGGAGAATCATAGCATTGAGGGCTGAGTCTAGGAAAGTGATTTGAAAATTGAGTTACTCAAACCAATAAATCCCTTTATTGAAAGACTGTGCTCAAAAACCGTCACTTTCAAATACATGTACGATATATTTGACACTTTTAGCACAACCAATAGAAACGTGATGCTGTAGAAAGGAAAAGTAAACATGTCACAGTTTTTCTAAATCGCCTCAACTGCTTTTCCAGGTATTAGGAACTCTGAGTAATCATCGGACCACCTACTGAGACAGTCTGGGAAGTCTTGTGGCCTCTGCTACTAGCTTCTTCTGCTAGTCTGAAGAAACCTCCCCTGACTTAGAGGCTCAGGACCACCTGAAGGTGCCAGGAAGCTTGGAAAGGCTGTTCCAAGCCTAGCGTTTTTAAGATAAAGGGCAAAGCCACTTTATCATATGCTGTACATCTTCTAATGAACCCAAGGGTGTAATACTGAGGGATTTCATCTCTCCTGATGAGTAATGTAGACAATTGGAAACACTGTCGCTCAGCATTTCCATCGCCCCACGCACCGCAGAGTTTGGCATTATAACGTAAACACAAATATTCAGGCAATTGGAAAGCGAGAAGATCCAAATACATAAAAATGCTGGTGTCCTACGGCTACTCCTTGACCCCTCTCCACACAGCGCTAGGGTTGGAAAAGTCCAAGTCACAGTAGGGTGTGTTTTGATAGATGAACCGATACCCTGGAGCTCATCTTAGTAGGGAGATACGTAAAGACCCTCTCATCCAAGTTTGACTGTAGAGCTAATTTTTCCTCATGAGTCAGAAGTTCTAAGAAATCAGGAAATACAATTTCATTCCATTCATTTACTTTCTGTATCACTTATCTCTTGGGAAGGTGAATTCCTTTGCTTATTCCAATTCTGCAAGGGAAAATGTTGCAAAAAGGGAAGGGTAGGTGTGATTTCCTCCTGTGAAATTGCTCCCTAACCAGTGACGTACTATATAGGCTGCCTTGAGCCAAATTCACCCCCGACTGCAGTTCTGAGAGGCTACGTATGTAAAGGCTACATCAGGAGGGAGAAAATGATAAGAAAAGAGCCATTCCTCCGAAAGGAGAATCACAGTGGCTGGGCTGACTCAGGAGTCTGTAGGGAGGGCTGGGCAGGGCTGAGATGGGGGATGTTTGTACAGCTGTGCTTGAAAGTGACTTCATAGGCTCTGGTGGCTAAAAAGACCGATTAAGGCTGCCCTCCCCCTACCCAGAGAAAAAGCTCATTCATATTCCCAGGATGTCACTTTAAAACTTCCTTTCCCATTCAGCATGGAACCTGGGATCTTTTCCCCCTCAGGATGGGGCTAATCTCATGATCTTGAGTGAGAAACTCTGGACTTGGTCCTTATGATGACGGTTGACTTCATAGACACTGAAGGAAGGGAAATCATATTTACTTTGCATCTAGTGTGTGTCAAAAAATCCACATCCCTCGTTTCATTTAAATTTCCTAAGAGCCTTGTATCATCTTCATTTCGTCTGAGGAAACCAAGTCTCTGAAACCAAGTCTTTTTGCCTGGTTAAAAAACCCAAATAAGTGAAGAGCTGGGATTCAAACCCAGGCATACCTCCAAAGCCATGCTGTTCCTTCTTGAACTTCTCTACTGACAAAGTGTTAAGGGCTCTGCCATTCTTTCCAACTTCGGCAACATCCTCTGTGCTTTAATAAGTAGTTAATGACCAGTTCAAGGCAGTGGCTTAATTTGTGCACATAGATAAGTTTAAAGGTAACGGACCATCCATGTGCCTGCAAATGGCATTACTTTGTTCTTTTTAATGGCTGAGTAATATTCCATTGTATATATGTACCACACCTTCTTTATCCATTCCTGTTGATGGACATTTAGGTTCCTTCCATGTCCTGGCTATTGTAAATAGTGCTTCAGTGAACACTGGGGTGCATGTATCTGTTCCAATTATGGTTTTCTCCGAGTATACGCCCAGGAGTGGGATTGCTGCGTCATATGGTAGTTCTATTTTTAGTTTTTTAAGGAACCTCCATACTGTTCTCCACAGTGGCTGTATCAATTTACATTCCCACCAACAGTGCAGGTGGGTTCCCTTCTCTCCACACCCTCTCCAGCATTTATTGTTTGTAGATTTTTTCATGATGGCCATTCTGACCCATGTGAGGTGATACCTCATTGTAATTTTGACTTGCATTTCTCTAATAATTAGTGATGTTGAACATTTTTTCATGTGCTTTTTGGCCACCTGTATGCCTTCTTTGGAGAAATGTCTATTTAGATCTTCCACCCATGTTTTGATTGGGTTGTTTGTTTTGATATTGAGCTGCATGAGTTTTTTGTATACTTTGGAGATTAACCCCTTGTCTGTTGCTTTGTTTGCAAATATTTTCTCCCATTTCTAGAGACTGTCATACTGAGTGAAGTAAGTCAGACAGAGAGAGACAAATATCGTATGATAACACTTATATGTGGAATCTACAAAAAAGGGTATAAATGAACTTATTTACAAAACAGAAGTAGAGTCACAGATGTAGAAAACAAATTTATGGTTACCAGGGGATAAGGGGGGGAGGAATAAATTGGGAGATTGGGATTGACATATACACACTACTATACATAAAATAGATAACTAATAAGGACCTTCTGTATAGCACAGGGAACTCTACTCAATACTCTGTAATGGTCTATATGGAAAAAGAATCTTAAAAAAAAAAGAGTGGATATATGTATACATATAATTGATTCACCTTGCTGTACACCTGAAACTAACACAACACTGTAAATCAACTCTACTCCAATAAAAAAAAATAAATAAAGGTAATGGACCCGGGCATTTACATCTCAAGGAAAAGAAGAAAAATTGTCAGACCAGTTTCCACTCTCTCTCCCTAGCCACCCTCCATTCCCTCCTGTAGTAAGTTAAAGCGTCACTTCACTTCATTTCTACATCAGACAATTACCCTTTCATCAGATAGTCCAGAATTCACTGCTGTCCTGGTAGAAGCCATTAACAGAAACCTTATTTCTTCTGCTGGAGCACACGATGACATATCCATCTGTAGTGCCTTCTGCTAGATATATGTTCCCTGTGTGCTGCTTGGAGAATTCAGAATGATGCCCAAACCCAAGGAAGCTTTGTGTTTTAGTGAGCATGAAAGGTGCCAATTTTGTAGATGCTGGTTTCTCTACATCTCACCAGATGCTGAAGGCTGAGGGGTGAAGTCCCCCAAATGCACCTATACGGAGTTATATTACTATGTGAATAATATTCAGAGAGCCACAGTCAGCTTTTGAAAAACTGAATCCCAAGCCCCCTTCCCCTGTATTTCCAATCAGATGAGCCCTTGCTAGTAATGACCATGTGGGCTCAGCACATCTGGCTTCCTGGTCTTGAGCGGACAAGAGGAAAGAAGGGAACACTGTACACTCCTGGGCACCGTCCACTCCTGGAACAATACACAACTGGATGGATGTCCACGTCCTGAAATGCACTGACAGCAGCCCTTTCTGGATGTACAACGAGTGGGTCGTCTGTCTCCTGACTCACTGATGTATTTATTCTGCAGACTTTACAAAGGGATATGCCATGGAGGGGCACAGAGGGCTGCAAAATCTAGAAAAGATGGGGTAAGTGTTTTCCTTTGAGAATGGTTAGTTTGTCTTCGAAACTAGGGGCCATTTTGCTTCATCCAAGGGTCTTGGTGACTTCGTATTTCCTTAACCAATCCAGAGTTCTTGTTAGGTGCAGCCTGGGATCCAGAGAATACGCTTGGCTCGTAGTGAGGACAGGGCAGGAGCTGAGTGGCAACCAGCAGGCAGGAGGTAATGATTTTCTCACCTCAATCCCACTCGTTCCCCCACAGATTCAATTTTATCAAACTCAGGAGCTGTAGATGTGTGTGAGCATAAGGACTCCTTCTTTTCAAATCACTTCCCCGGAGACAACTTCCTGAGAGCCTTATGCCATCTGATGATAATCTCGGCTAAAGGCTACTATGACCGTATCACCACGGAAACAGTGGCTCTACGATGCGGCTCTGAGAACCAAGAGGAGAAGATCCATCCCCACCCCCCATGAAAATGGAACCAGGGAAGGTTAAGCTGGGAGGATATGAGAACAAGACTGCCATTTCCCTCTAACCCATCATCCTGCCCTTTTGTACCCACTTTTGTCTGTACCACACTGTCTCCTGGGCCACACAAAAACAGACACAGACGATTTCTTCCCATAAATGATCCCAGATAAAGAAGTACCTAAATACATACGTTTACACCATTCCTAAAAGTTAAAAAATGTTTATACTGAATATAAAACAGCACAAAATTACAAAAAAAACCCATACTGATCAATTGAAAGTAAAGACCAACGATAAGAAACATGTGACCAGGACCTGAGCTACTGGTTTTAGCTGGAAGCTAAGGGAAGAAGGAAAACATGATGGATAATGTAGTTCTCAGATACAAAAGAAAATACATAGTTTTGTCCTGTGGAGACAAACTTTTCCCTGGTACTGGATTTAAGGAGAAATGTGTGTCCTGGTTCCTTATGTAAGAGGCATGCAGTACAACGCTTACCTAAGGAATTTCTATAAGGGACACAGTGTCTCCAGTTGCAGTTTTACAAAAGGTACAGTAAGACACACTGTGGACAACAGATGGGAGGAGTAGAGCTTCTGCTGTGGGTGAAAGCCTGAGGGTTAGTTTTCCATTTTCACCCAGGCAGAAGCCAACCCATTCGTCCACAGGCACAGGCCATGGACATGCTTTGGGGAAGGCATCAATGTCTATATAAAAAAAGGAAGCTTTGAATTCCTTTAAGAGATTAGCATCTACTGTGTGTCAGGCACAGACCCAGACACCTTACAAAGTCTATCATGAAGCAATATGTTGCATCGACAGAATGACGGACTTGTAGTCAGATGTGGATCCGTCCCAGCGTGATTGGGAGTAAGTTAATTAAACATCTTTGTACTCAGTTTCCATGTCTGTGACATGAGATCAATATTATCCACCTTAGGGAGTCACCGTAAGAATGAAATGAGAGAAAAAATGTACAAAAGATATGTAGCCTACTGCCCAGTAAGTAAATGCTCAGTCTTTTTCTCCTTCCCTGTTTACCCATATAATCTTGACAAGTCTATGCAATTAGGATTGTACAGAAGCAGACACTGAGCTTGAGAAAAGTTAAGTAATCTGTACTAGACCATGCAGCTGAAGTGCTAGCTTCATGGTTTAAATGCAGGACAGTCTCATTTCAGATGTGATGCTCTTCCTGCTTAACCACCTGATTAGTTGAGACTTGAGTCTATATCATTTCAACAAGAAGTGACCATCTCAGTTTGAACAATTTGAGCGTCAGTCATCCTCAGGAAGAGATAAGGGGCCAAAGCTTTGGCAAGGTGCTCACCTGACCAAAGGTGAAGTCCATCAAAGCCATAGGAGTACAGGTCATCACCAACACCGTTGCCCCCCCATCCTTCTCCGCCTCCGGGGTATGGGGCATAGCCTGAGGAAGAGGCCCAGCCCACCCGCAGGTGTGTGGGCTCTGCTGTGAGGAAGGGGTCCACCTGGTCGATGATTAGCTCGAAGTACCACTTCTTGTACTGTGCTGAGCCCTCAGCGACTCCCAGGAAGATGTTTGGCCGAATACTGAAATTAAACATGGGACAGGTGGCATCAACAGACTCTTAAGAAGTAAAAAAGCAAATTGAACGAGACCATAGGAAGCATCGGCCCATGTAAACCAAGGGCAAGAGCAATTTTGTGATTTTTATCTTGTTCTAAAGTACAAAAAGCTTCGAGCCTCCAACACTGGATCAAGTTCTTAGTGGGAGGTGTCAGGACAACATTAATTCCCTTATAAAATATAAAGGATATCTCTTCAAATATTCTATTCAAGGCAACCAACATTTACGGAGTGCCATCCACAGGTAAAGATGATGAACACATCATACAGAGTTGTATGATTACAGACCCTTGTTTCTTCTCTAAGTGAAAGAACTGACTCACTCAAGTTCCATCTTCTGGTAAATTGGTTTAAGGACCCCCAAACCATTTTCATAGCATCAGCTTTTCCCCCTAGGCCTTATTAATAACAATGGCCTCTTGAAAGCATTAAGAAGTCACTATTAGAAATAATCCAGACAGAGAAAGAGAAATACTGCATGGTATCAATTACCTGTGGAATCTTAAAAAAAAAAAAAAGAAAAAACAAAAGAAAAAGTCCAACTCCTAGAAAGAGCAGAAAAGTGGTTTCCAGAGAGCAAGGGTAGGGTTGGGGGGATAGGGAGAGATTGGTAAAAGGGCGCAACGTTCACTTATAAGATGAATAAAGTCTGAGGATTTAACATGGTGACTATAGTTGATAACACTGTATTGTATAGCTGAAATTCACTAAGAGAGTAGAACTCACACGTTCTCATTAAAAAAAGAATGGTAAATGTGTGAGGTGCTTGGATGTGTTAATTAACTCGATGGGGAGAATCCTTTCACAATGTATATGTGTACCAAACCATCACATCGTATATTTTAAATATCTTACACTTCTGTTTGTCAATTACACCTCACTAAAGCTAAAAAAAAATTCAAGCTTGATGACAAAAAAGGTGGAGGGGGTGTGTGGAGACATGACTATTAGGCAACTTTGTCAAGGGATAGAGGTTTGAATGTATCCAGCAGAAATGGTTAAAAAGCTTGGCACAAACTACTTGGAGTTGTCCTGGTTGGAATCCTACTCTTAGAGGTCCACTGGCCTGGGCTGGGGCTATGTCAGTTTCGGGTTCACAGGGGAAAAACGAGACTGGTACCCAGCAGAAAGTCTGTGTGATGCTTGCAGACCAGAGCCTGCTCTACACTTCTGAGGGGAGGTTCTTTTCTCACATTGCAGGGTAGAGAGCGGGTCTAGGTGGAAAGTTGCTGAAGTTGGTCCCTAGTCCAGGCCCAGTGAGTTCATGACTCCCATGTGGCCGCATGTATGGACCAGTAGGCCAGGGTTCTGCATGGGCCCGTGAACTTCATCCTGGCCTTCACAGATGGCCCTGGGGTAAACGGCCACGTGCCAGAGGACACAAGAAATCATGGTCTCAACATGGGACATCCACTCTATTAAAAGATTTTTAGAAAAAAGTGTTGGTACAGCAAAATAAAAATAAATACGTTAGGAAGAAGGTATAAGAGATGCATTAATATTTAATATAAAACATGGTAGACCCCTCTCTCAAGGCCAAATTCTTTAGCTCTCAGATGGTATATTTACTCTACCTTTGGCTGCTTTACAGGAGAAGTTTGAGAAACTCAGCTGAAGGGATTGGAGTACAAGGCCCTGAAAAAGTACACATTTGCCTGGTCTCGTCTTACGCGGCTGCATCAGCACAGAAATGATGGGCAGGTGGCTTTGGAGTTGAGATCAGCCCTCTTCCTTTCCTTTCTGGGGACAAGATGGGCATTTGGAATGACGGTGGTGGCCTTACCTTGTCACATCGTTAATGAGCCGCGTCTGCAGGAGCAGGTTTCTCTGGGGCAGCAAGTTGTCACAGATCAGATTCTGGTTGGCTCTCACTGCGACCCCATTGCAGAGACAGAGGGAACACAGCACATCCAGAACCTGCAGCAGGACACACGCCGCCAGACCTTAGGACCCCTGGGAGGGCACAGCAGGCAGGACCTGATGGCCACAGCACGTGAAGGAAGCAGGTCTCGTGAAGGTGGGGGCCAGGTGACAGGTGCGAGGACCTGTTTAGAGTCAAGAAAGCTGCACCTGTCTCACCAGGCATGAGTGAGGGATGCCCGGGAGCCTGCTGCCCCTCGGGAAAATGAGGCTGGGCTTCTTTCTAACTGCTCTGCCCTAGTCTTGTGCCCCATCCCTCCAAACTAGGCATGGCACCTGTGCTCACTGTTCTGTTAAAGTGGGTAAGAGTCTGAGCTCTGAAGACAGCCTGTCTACGTTAATATCCCAGCCGGGGCCAGGACTAGGGAGAGGTGAGTCATCTAGGGCACAAAACCCAGGCACAACTTCCTCTCAGGGTAGGTGCTAGAAGGCCCTCTGTGGGCCTCAAGCTGACACTTGTGCTCCTGCCTGGCCCTGGGGGCCCTCTGCAGAAGATCAGTAGGCATTCATACAGTGCTTCCTGAAACACACTGCGATTCCCATTTGGCTACGGTCCCTTGCTCAGAGCAGGCTTGGGACTCACGTGGGTGGGGTAGAGAGGAGAGCAGGGCAGATTCCGAGTCTTGGGTCTCTTGCTGTGATATTATCAAAGTTCACTAAGATACCCTTATATTCCCAGAAAGCCCGATTCAAAAACATTTCACCTACCGTTTCTTCCCCTTAGAGTGACAGCAAACCACAAGAGCAAGCAAACCAGGCGGCCCCTGAATCTACCAGACCCGTCGTGCACTGTCCCTAATCCACATTGTTCTCCAGCCACCTGGGAAGTGGGAACAGTCTCTGGCCGCTTCCGCCACGTGCTGGCCTGTCTGCCCCGCCTCCTTGTGCTGCGGCCTGATTCATACAGATTTTGTGTTCCTATCGTGGCAGAGCAAGCTGCTGGGCCAGGCACTCTCCTCCCTCTCCCCGCTACGGGGAGGACTGTGCAAACAGCAGGGGCTAAATAACGGCCTGTGGCAGGCTGGGCTGACAGGGAGGGGGCAGCCGCAGTTCAGTCTCACAAAGTGACCACCGAAGACTCAATGCTTGGTGGGGTTGGATGGCTTCAGGTTGTTGATGGCATTTGTATCCATAATTCTCACAAACTAATTTTCTACCTGACTCCCTGCATGTCAATTTCATTCCAGATAAATACAAAGTACAATTACGGGACAAGCAGAAAAGAACCCCAAAGGCAGTTTTACGGAGGATTCTCACCATTACCACTCCATGAAACATATTGACTGTGGCACTGGAAATCCAGAGGATAATTTCCCACTCTAAGAAAAGAGCCATAGATGGCCAGGAAATTAAATACTTATCATCCAGCCTATCACACATTTTCATCTGTTTTGCCTTGGAGTGACAGCTGTAGGAGCCTTGCTGTCACAGCCGGAAGAAAAGCAGAGCTTAATCCACATACAATAGGAACAGTGAGAAGAAAAAAGCCTCGGTGAAAAGCGCACAGACTAAGGGAGTAGTATGTCGCCTACAAATAAATGATGCCATAAATGTGCTGACATCGTTCAGGCTTTGTTTTAGAAGGCATTTCTTTGGGTAAAATGGGAAATAGGGGCAAACTCCCTTTTCTGAAAAAGTTTAAATGGGTTCTTTTAAAAGTGAAGGGTGCCGGCAATTCCGCTCCTGGGCATATACCTGCAGAAAACCATAATTCAAAAAGATACATGCACCCCAATGTCCACTGCAGTGTTGTTTACAATAGCCAGGACATGGAAGCAACCTAAATGTGCATCGACAGAGGGATGGATAAGAAGATGTGATACGTATATACAATGGAATATTACTCAGCCATAAAAAAGAATGAAATAATGTCATTTGCAGCAACATGGATGGACACAGAGATGACATACTAAGTGAAGTAAGTCAGACAGAGAAAGACAAATATCATATGATATGACTCATATGTGAAAACTGATTTTTTAAAAATGATATAAATGAACTTATTTACAAGACAGAAACAGACTCACAGATTTCAAACACAAATTTATGGTTACCAAAAGGGAAACGCGGAGAAGGGGATAAATTAGGAGCTTGGGATTAACACCTACACACTACTATATAAAAAATAGATAACCAACAAGGACCTACTGCACAGCACAGGGAACTCCATCCAATATACTGTAATAACCTACATGGGAAAAGAAACTGAAAAAGAATGAATATGCGTATACCTGTAACTTAATCACTTTCTGTACACCTGAAACTAACACAACATTGTTAATCAACTATACTCCAATAAAATTTTTAAAAAAGTGAAGGGAGTATAGATGGGCCAGTCCACGTGGGGGACATGCACACAGTGCTAGGGGTCATCTGTACTTTCTGACAGAGAGGGAGCATCCCAGTGACCTCTGGGATGAGTGGCTGGCTGTGGCAGGTACTGCCCGGTGGTCACCAGACTCTGCCTTCTTGTCCTGAGCAGAGAGGCTACATTTCCCAGCCTTCCTTGCAGTTCTGTGGGGTCATGTGACTGAGTTCTGTCCAGTGGAAAGTGGTGTATGTGATGTACACTGCTTTCAGGCCTAGCCCCTACCCTCCCTCTCTCTTTCCAGCTGGATGTGGAGATCCAAGGAAGGATTACAAATCCCAGGGGTCTCCTTATTGGGATCCAGCAGCGCTGGCCTCACCTAGGAGCTTGCCAGAAGTACAGATGCTCAGACCTACCCCCGGACTTACCAGATCAGAGCCTTCATTTTATCACGATTCCCAAGAGATTCATAAACACATGACAGTCTGTGAAGTCCTGTCCTGGGGGACAGTGGGGCCGCTACACAGAAGGAGCCTGTGTTTCTGAACGACCACACAGCACGGAGCCCTCCCACTGGCCGGCCTCAGACAATGACTTCACTGTGAGAATTTGGGGTTGTCTGTCTTAGGCATCAGGCTCCTCTAATCTGTACACTGGCCCAACTTGAGAATTTCCCTGGCCCACTTTGTGGATTCATTTGCTACTTAGTTGTACTCATTTTCATCAAAGACACCACATTTCATCTAAGATCCTCTCTTGTGCTTTTAATCTCCATTAGTCACTACCCCAGACACAGGCTCCTGGGGGAATTCTGCTTTAAAGGTAAGAACTAGGTATTGTACATCCATGGACATATCATTTGGCTGTTGCAGTTTTGTCCTCAGACTTATCTATAAAAACAATTTAAAAAAATGCAAAATGTACTTAATTCTGTGAATTTTTGGTCAAGTTGTATATTTGAGAAATGAGTGCTTTGCTGCCCCTGAGGAACAGATTCTGTCCTCGCTGTGGATGCGCGAACTGGGTGGTTGGGAACGCGTCTACATTGGCTGCCTGGGAACTCGGAGGTGATTTTATGGAGCTACTGTAGGTCTGTGGGAGTTAATGGTTTGCTTCCCTGTGCTCTCTTCTGCACCGCCCCCTCCTGCCCCAAATCCCCACCCCAGGTTAACTTTTCAAGTCTGATTTATACCTTCTCAGGACCAATGATATTACTACTTTACCATGTATGTTTCTCACAGTGGCTCCAAATCCTTGTGAAACAAAGAAGATAATAAAACATATTAATCTGTGATAACACTGAGCAGGTTTGGAGTAAGGTAGGTTGTGGGGGGACAAGTGAAAAGGGTATAGTTTGCTTTTATTATTACATGCTTACTCCATGGAAGAATTAGAGGGTAACTGTTATAATTTTCAGTAATTGTTCTTTTTACCCAATAACATTGGTGCTACCAACATAGTAAGTGTGTTTCTTACTACTAATAGCCATCTGTGGGATGAGATGAGACTTGTACGTATATATGAGCTACCAGCCAATCATTCAAGGTGAGACAGGAGTAGATTCTGGCTCTACGCATCCACTCCTCTAATTCATTCATTACACCTTCAACAAACATGGATTAAATGCCTGTCGTGTATAACGTATGAGCTGGGCACTATGGGGTTTACAAGGTCCCTGCTGTAAAGGAACTGAATCTCTGAGAGAAGTATACACGTAATATAAGGAAAGGCAGAGTGAAAACACCATGTAACAGTGTGCACAGTTGTACAAGGATTGAGGAGAGGAGATCATATCCAACTGGGATTCAGAAAAAGCTTCATGGAGGGGGTGGCATCTGAACTAAGTTTTGAAGACAGATACAGTTTTGATGGTTTCTGGAAAAGCTGAAAGAAGCCATCGCAAAGCTGGTTATTTACTAAGTGTGTTCTGATCGTAAAGCAGCCCTGGGAGCGACGAAACGAGGGCAGCTTTCCTGTCTGAGGGCTCCTCTTGACATGTGCCCATAGCTCGTGGCTCAGGCCACAGGTTACTCGGGTGCTCATCAATTACCCTCATTACACTTTGCAGACAGGAAGGAACATGTTGGAACGTAGCGAAGCTGGGCTGAAGCAGGGGCCTCATGCCTGCTTTTGATTTACCACATTTGGGAAAGCAATGACAGCCCCCAGATATTTCTTTTTGTTCTCTGCCAGGCAATTTCACAGATGCTAAGGACCACAGCTCTTTTTTGTTGTTTCCTAAGGACGATACATGTCATCCAAGCAGGGCTACGGAGTCTTGTTCTCCTGGACCACCTGAGACACGTCTCCGATGTGCAGCGCCCCCATCTGATGGCGAGCAGAGAGGGCCAGTGACCACGCTGGGTTCTCTCCCCTCCACATGAGCCCAGCGGCCATCCCTCACATCCAATTATGCCATCTGCTCTTGAAATGCACCCCCTCAGCCTCGGAGTACCTGCCTGCTCGCTAACAAGTCATCACGGCAACCCCCATATATGGGGCAGATGTCGAAGGGTCAAGATAAGACATATTTTAATAGACTTTCCCGAGATCATTGTGGCTTAGAGATATAATGTCATAACAATGGAGATGTTAGAACTTTAAGAGACCTCAGAAATACTTGATATAGCATTCCACCTTCATAAGTGAGCTGGCGATGGCTCCGTTTTATGGCTGAAATGACTGGGGCGCAAGGTCACACACCTGTTTTGTATCAGAGGGAGAGCCCCACAGCTCGCCCCCTCCGGCTTGTTCACGCAGATCCACTTACTTCACCTGGTTTGACTCACGGCAAGTCTGATTTCATTTAAGAACATGCCATGTTGCCAAGACTTTCTACATTATTCTAAATCTGATTTTTCTACAGCTTCTTTACAAAGCTTGGTATTAGCTGTTTCACTACTAAGGCTCTTGGACCCGAGGGTGGGCGCGAATCCTGCAGCTGGCCTTGTATGGGCTTGAGTACCCCACACACAGCCAGCTGTGGGTTAAGGGGTAATGATGAGCCAGGCTCGGGAAGCTGGTGGAAACTGAGGGGACCACCCAAGACCCAGCGTGACTGGCTCGGAGTGTGCTCCTAGGGAGGAAGGGTCCTTCAGGACCTCAGTTTCCAAAGGTAGTATCATTATTATTATTTTAAATCAAAGCCAAGAAAGAGAGTAGTCAACATCCTCTCAGTAACACAGAACGCTTATTAAGCGGCAGAAAGGGAAAAGCCAGGTAAAGTTAATCACCGTTTGGGGTTCCTTCTATACCCACCTTGTGATTTCGCCCGTGCTTATCCAACAGGGAGATGATTGACTTGATGTGGCCTTCCGCTATCAGGTTTAAGGCTTCTGGGCTTTCAATCAGGATGCAGTGCAAAACTTCCAAGATACCTACGCGAATACCACAAAAACCATTTGGACATTAAATAACCTGCAGAGCTGACTATAATTAGAAACCTGAGGGTGAAAGGACCATCCTGAGTGAACAGAGTATCATCATTTCTTTGAATCTATTAAATACTTCCAGCCAGAAGAAAAATGCAGCCACCTCGGATGGCTCACTTCAGGAGCCCCTGAGGTCAACCAGTCTGTAATTCAGAAGTGAGTTTATTCATCACTAACCCCATCTCCCTCTTCCTGGACAAAGCCAGGATCCTTCTGTGTAGAGAAGCAGCTTTAAAAGAGAATTCTTAATTTGATCAAACCAAACACTACTTAATTTAAAAACAGATAGAAAATGGGATACTTAGTTTACTATAAATTCTAAAGGCCATTCAAGTAATTTAGAAAATAGTCTGAGGGTTCCTTGAATAAGAATTTTTCTAGGAATCATCCCAGAATTTTATTTTAGATGCACTGGTATGTCAGTAAACTATAAGCTCACAAATAAAGGCTATTTGGCTTTGTGCCCTTTCCTGAGCCCACTGGATGGTTTTCTGTATTAAGTGAAGGTTGAAGAAAAACTAACAGGTGCCCTTGCAGCCTAGCACCTACAGGGTTAACACCGGAGTGGAAATGCATGGGAAGTAGTTGGCCAATATCTTTATTGGTTCTATTGAGAAGATTCCTCTTGATTCTGTTTCTTTCAAGGTTTTCATAAATTACCCTAAAATGTAGTCTGGCCCATGGGTGGAGGCACTGAAGAAAACAGAGGCTTTGGAAGAAGACATATGTAGGTGGATGGTCCTGGAGGAGCCTTGCCTTGGCCTGTCCAAGCTCCTGCCATCTCTAGACGATGAAAAGAGCATTAAAAACCTTTTAGCTTCCCAGATGGGGGCGCACACCTTTCACGTTCTCTCATCTCTGAGGAAGCAAACTGCAGAGCCTCAGGGCATGGTCACTTACCAACGATGACCACTCTTCTTTACTCAAATTCTCTGGGAGTCACCACAAAGGGCTCCAGATAGGATGTTAAGGGTGATTCAGGGGGTATGAGGATTTTCATTTCCTCTAAGTTCTTGGTCATCCTTCAGACCTGCTTCTAACCAAAGAGTTGAGAGCACTACGTCCAGACAGGGTTTAGAAACCCAGAGAGTAACAGTCCAAGTAGCATTTAGAAGGGGACCAGCACCCTGGGGTGGGCAGAGTGCGAGTCAAGAACCCAGAGGGTGGAGATGAAGGCAAAAAGTGAAAAATGAAGCAGAAAAGGAAAGATATTTGAAGCATGGGTTCAAGTTGTTCAATAAAGTTATAAGAGTGCCAGGAAAATTTAGGACTTTATATTTCTTTTCGTTGAAGTAATTATTGAGGATTGCTTGCAATCCAGTGGAAAAAAGAATTGTTCAGAGATTCAACTTGGTTTTCTTTTTTTTAACAGAAATTGAAAAACCCCACCTTCTCCAGTTATGTTTCCTATCACATCTTACCTGAGGAAGATTCTAGTCTGTCCAATTTGCTGATTAGCCAATCAAGGTTATTGGAGAATTGAGCGCAATTGTTTCTGTTTCCACGAATGAGAGCAGCTGTGAACAAGAACACATTTGATCATGCAGGTTAAAGGGCACAGTGATGGGCCTGAGAACCTGGGGTGCTGTTCAATACTCCACCTGCTTAGCAACTAAAAAGAATAGAGTAACACTCTTCCCCTCCCAAGCCCTTTGATACAATCCTGTTTCTACATTTTGGAGAGTAAAATATCTACCATTCACTCAAATATTTTCAGAGATTCTACTGTGTACCAGGCATCTGTCTACTTGCTGGGAATAAAGCAGTGGGAATGCGACAAGATTCCCTGCCTCCGTGAAACAGGAGAGAGAGACAATATACACACAAATTAATAAAATCACTTCAGATGGTGATAAGCAAGAAAATAATATCTGCTTGGTTACTGGCTTAAGAATTCAATTTCCTCTAATGTTTTCTTAAATCGAGCTAGAGACCTGCTATTCTTCAGTGCTAAAGGAAGGCATGCAAATGAACACAACTGAAAAGGCTGGTTAAACTAATAGGCAAGTCATAACAAAACATGAAACTCTAAAATATCTAAAACACATCAGTACATGACAGTGGTTCCCAAAGTGTATCCCTGGAGAGGAATGTCAGTATCACCTGAGAACTTGTTAAAAACACAATTTCACTGGCCACAATTTCTCTGGCCAGATCTACTGAACCAGAAACTCTGGGGATGGGGCCCAACATCTGTGTTTTAACCAGCCCTCCAGCTGATTCTGGTGCTTGTTCATTATCTGAGGACCACTGGTAGGTGATACTGTAAAGGGAGAGAGAGAATATGCTGTCATTAGATTTCCACCTATCTAGACCAAGTAAACTTCCCTCCATAGGCCTGTACTGTAGATGCAACTCTGGAATAAGTCCATGTAAGTTGACTGGCCCCCAAGTAGCCCGTTCTTCATGCTGTTGGCTTTCAAAGACTGCGGGTTTGACAGATGTTTGTAAGGTACTTGGATAAGGAAATGTCTTCCTCAGGACCTCTGCTTTGTACCTCCACGGTCACTGGAGGGCAGAATTCAGTCTGAGCTCCTACCCCACTTTTCGGGTTGGCCCTAGCAAGGGATTAACCTCGAGGCTCTGGGGTCAGGCTGTCTGGGCTCAAAACAGTTCCATCACTTACAACATGTGTGACCTCAGATAAGTTATGAGCATTTCTGAGCGTCTGTTTCTTCATCAATAAATTGGTACCTACACCTCACAGTGTTGCTCTGTGGATCAAAAAGAGATACTCTACTGCCTGGCATACAGAACTCAACAAACGTTAGCTATTATTGTAATAATGACTACTGAGTTCAAGCCACATCACTACAAAATGTTAGAGTTGGAAGAGACTTTATGAGGTCACTAACTAAAGCGGCAATCGAATCTGCCTGACCCTTGACATGGAGAATGAGTCTAACCTGACTCCTCTGGCCTCCCGTCTGGCCCGCTCAGCTTTCCATGGGCTTCCTCTCAATGGGGCATTTACATCACAGCGAAGTACTAAAATACTGCTATGTTACCATGGCTGAGCCATTACTGGTGGCCACCTTCTTGCAGAGGCTGATGCTGTCTTCCTCCTGCAGCCTGGCAGCCTGGGCCCATGTGATGGCATCAGTGACAGCAGGCACCGGAAGGTCACCATACACTCACAATTGTGAAAAGAAAGGCTGGATGCTGGGACATCCCTACTCTTTGCCTTTTTCTTTCCACCAAAATGAAATAAGGAACAGGCCAAAGCAGCAGGAATCATGACGGCTCAACAGGTGGACAGTGAAAGGGCACACAGTCGAGGGTAAACATCCTCAAACTGCAGGTGTCAAAGATCTAGAACTGGAGGGTACCTGAAACGTATTTTTGTCTTGCTCCCTCATTTTAAAGATGAAGCATTGAGGTTCGGGGAGTGTGACTGTTAAGGGTTTCACAGGTAGTTTTGGCAAAACTGATTGCTATTTGCTTCTACTCGCTGACATCTTGCTGTCCGTTTGGAAAGTACGATACGCTACCAGTTAACAGAATGAATGGCTGGCTTAGAATCAAATGATTTAACAAAAGCTTCCAAAGAATGAGGCTGGATGACAGCCTTAGCTCGTCCCATGGAAATACCTACAGACCACCCTTGGCCACCTTCCCAGGGAGAGGGCTCTGGGTATGTACTTACCCAGCAATTTGTAGAGGAGGTTCAGAATTTCCTTCCAGGCCATCCCACTCTCCTCCCTGGCAATCCCTGTGAAGTGCGCTATGCTATTGTAGATATTTAAGCGATCAATGCAGTTTAACACAAGGGCCAACATTCCCTGTGAAGGTGAGTTGGGCAAAAAGAAAAAATACTTGATTAAGATCATGGGATCCCTTTTGTTCGTTCCTCTCCAATATCGTTCACCTTTTAAAGCCGATGACGCTAATATGCAAAAAGACCTTCATGGTGCCAGTTTGGATGTTGTTGTTTCCTCCCCAAAACAAAACATGCATTTTTATGCCTCAGAGACCTAAATAGCATCCATTTGGGGAGTATCAGCAGTCTCCTCTGACGGGTTTGCTCCCCACGTGTTTTAACTCAATCCAAGGACATACTGAGGAAGGGGGAGCATGAATGAGTCTCACAGAAGCCTGCCCTGTGTCAGGTGTGAAATGATTCTGACTCACCCAGAAACAGCCCTGGATATAGGACCTATTTTTCTCTTAGATGCACAAGACATCTCCCCATCCCCTTGAAAAGAGGTGGAATTTACAGACAATAAGACTAAAAGAGGATTTTAAACTACTTCTCAGCTAATTTACAATACCATGCCACCCAGTAAAAATATCGGTGCCCAGCTGTTCTTAAAGAGCAGGAGGGAGGTGTTAAGTGTAGTTTCAGCAGACCTATAAGGCACACAGAATGTTCCCCCAGCCAAAGTCTGCTCACATCAGAAAGCTGGGTAGGGACGGGGTCTACTTCCCATGCCATCAACTTTGGAAACGCCCAAGGGACGAGCCCTGTCCCCAGGAATGGGGGGCTGCAGGAATATGACCATGGCCTTCAAATTAGTGCCAAATCATCACGTCCAAGTTCAGAAAAGGCATGTGACTTGTCTAAGGACACACACAGCCAGGGATGGAGCCAGAACTAGGGCCAGGGTCCCTAGAGCCCCAAGTTAGCATTTCCCCTATATCCGGGCCCCATCCCAAGTGACTTAGAGGCTCAAGTTCGACTTGAGACATAGCAGCATCTGTATCTCTCAAACCAGCTCCTCAGGCATTTCTGATGTGGTGGAACCTCGGCATCTGTATTTTTCCAACAAGTTTCCAGGGTAATTCTGACACCTTCCAAAATGTGGTGATCACAGCCAATGCCATACGCTCATAGTTGAGATTTATGGAAGATGAATTTTGGATACATAGGTGACACTGAGGCTTTAAATTAATCTGGTTTGAACGTGCCAACATACAAGCACGACAATGTTCACTGCTAATGTGCTCAGGGGTGCCTACAGGGAAGGGCGGCTTCCAGGGAATCCTTTTCTTTCCAGCTTCCTCTCTCTCGTTCTCTGTCTCTTTCTTAAACACGTGCATGCATGGAGACAAGGCTAAATTGTAGTCATTGGGGGTACTTTAGCTCTGGACACAAAGAGAATCTCAATTTCTAACGTTTTGGACTTACCTCTTCCTTGAAAAGATTCTGTCTGTTTTTGAGTGAGCGGAGCTTGTTCTGCCTGTCCTCATGCTGCATCTCCTCCTCCGGGGGCTGGAAGTAGGCGATCAAGTCGTGTAAGGGTCTGCAGGACCTCTTCTATCGGCAGGGTGACAGGGGCTGCTGTGCGGCTGTTTCCACTAAAACCACAAATATGGACGCGGCTCAGGCAGTGGGTCCCCAGCAGGGCTCTGACAAGTGTCCACTAGGTTCTGGCTCCTCCCTGCCCCACTCTGGGCACACGGACTGCTGCCTGGGCTAGTCGCTGTACAGATGACCACAAATTGTAGTTTGCCGACAAACAGAGCAAAGGGAGAGGACTTCTGATTCAATGTTAAAGCCATTTCATATATCAAGGGAAATGACCCTTGGCTGTCTGCCATCATTTTTCCTTTTTAAGTGGAAACACGTTTATAAATAATAAACGTATTAACCCATAGCTCTTTTAGACTCTCACACGTTCTAGGAACAGGTTAAGCATTGGCTGGAAGGGGCTTCATCAGTAGATCTCTTCCCCCATCTACATCTTTGTCTTCTGTCTCTCTCCATGCATCTTTGTGATACCTCTGCGTGTGTTTTTCTCTTCATATTTGTGTGTGTGCAGGCACCCCATGTGTTCTGTGTGTGTGCTTCCCCACCCCATTTGTTGATGTCTCCCTTGCTCTCTGTATCTGTCTCTCTCTCCTTCCTCTGTGTGCCCTTCCTCTGTTTATCTGCCTCTCCCCTAGCGTCCCATCTCTCAACATCCTTCCTCTCTGTCTCAACATCCCCATCATCTCCCTCACTTGCTCTGCTGTGTTCCTCCCATCCTGTATGTGTGTCCATCTGACTCCCTCTGTCATAATTTTCCAAACAAATCTTATAATTAAATCCTTTCAACACAGAGAGACCACAAACCTCCACAGATGACAAAATGACCCTTCATTTTCCCACCTCCTTGAGAGGGGGACACCAGTGAGCCTTTCAGAGGCCAAGGCTAGGAAGAGGAAGGGGGAAATGGACCCAGCCCCCGTGGAACTGCATCTGTGGCCCCAGCAGAATGGGAACTGATTCCATGTGTAAATAACATCAGGGTTTTTCCTCGGTGGTCGATTTCTAATGAGCTGTCCTTTCATTTACAGCAGATTCGCTTATATATCAGTCTGGACACATGCTAAGAAAAGATCGTGATCTAGGCCTAAAGCAAAGGCTTACGAACAAGCCCTGAAAACACTCAGGTTATGAGGTAATGATAATTCCATTATTGTATAAAAATGCCAAGTGCACATGATGAGAGAAGAGTGAATTACAGGCAGGAGGTATTTCTCTGCAGTGTGTCCTCTGGCCCATGGCAGGTGCTCAGGAAATGGTTATTAATGACTCTCCAGGACATTATTGGACACAGAGACAGTGAGGAAGAGAATCCCATGTGGATATGAGGTGAAGGTTTGGGAACAAAAACCCAATCAGAAATGACTCCCCAATTCTAGATTCAGTGAAGAATGAATTCATTTTCCTCAATATTTCTGGTCTAGTTGCAGAGTTTGTTTTTCTCTCTCCCTCTCTTTTCTTTTTTTCTTTTGAAATATTTTGCATTTACTAGAGATACTCATGCCAGTTTAGAGAAAAGTGTGTTTGTTTCTTCATCTGATAAGAAATGAGGATGAAACAAGAGGTTTGTAGGCATTTCTGTAGCTTGATGGGGCAGCGAGCGCATTGCTACAGAGGGTTGGAAAGCCCAGGGACTCAGG